>NC_083570.1:109869462-110469462 GCF_027579695.1 Neoarius graeffei
TTTGATTTAAAAAAATGTGGAATTATTTACTAACACATTTTACTTAAAATATTCACAACAGTTTCATCTAAAACTAGTTAAAACAGTTTTATTAGTCCACTAACTTGTTGGACAGTTGACAGTTTGTGTCATGTAAGGGCGATAGATGGATGTAATCGCAGGAAGAGTTTTATTGAAAGCATGCATGCAAACAGATCCAAAACGGAGACAAAGGCAGAGTCAAAAAACAGTCAGTGGTGGAGTGAGGCACAGACAGGATATCAGAGGGAATACAATACTCACAGTCCAAAAACACAAACAGGGTCAAAACCAGAAAAGCGACACAACATTTATATAAATGTGTTTATACTGTTTATATTGTTTGTTTTTTTCAATTATTCTATTTTTATTCACTGCATTGCTTGTTTGCACCGTGGGTCAGAGAGGACTGAAATTTCATCTGTGCTGTATGTTGAGCATGTATAGCATATTTGACAATAAAGTTGACTTGACTTGAAAATACAAGGCTTTCGCAAAGTCTGCGTGTTACTGAGAGTCCTTACATAAATGTATCTGCTGTGATTGAGCTCTTATCAGGAACAGGTGCATGGGCATTTGTCCTAATGGTGCTGCACATTGACGTGACAGATGTAACCAGACACCTGTTTGACATTAAGTTTGATATTGGATGGTAACTCTACAGTAGGGATGTAAAGTGAAAGTGCTGGTTCACTGCTGTCCACCAGGCACCCAGCAGAGTCACACCATAATAAATGTGGTGGTGTTGTTTCTGGCGCATGGCAAGCAGCATCAAAGAAATGAATAAATATGTATCGTAACTGCAATGCATATCTCATTATTGGTCTCACAATAATGTCACAAGACAATGCAGCAATTTATTGATGTGAAATACACGATATGACAATTCAGTGGTTCATTCATGGTGCTCTAATATTATTCCATTCAGGGGGATTTTGTGCCCTTGTAAGTATTTTGCTCATAAACTCATCAGGAGCTCTGCTTTTAGGCAGTAAATAACTATTTGTATTATATATTCATAATGAATTGAAATACACAACTCCTCCATTTCGAGTGCTTTAAAATTAGAATGTGAACATTTCATGTAAAAAGAAAAAAAAAATTGAAGTCGAAGATGCCACTCTGACTTCTTCCTGGGATTAGTACAGCTGCCTTCCTTTGTGTCCTTCCTCTGAAGCATGTTCTTTAATCATGATTAAGTTTTACAGCCTCTTCGTTAAGTGTTTCTGAATTGGGTTCTTTTATTTAGATGCACACTGTGACATCCTGTGAATGAGAGACTGAATTACTTTATCAAATGCAGTTTTTTTTGCCTCAGTATTCAATTCCAAGCACTTAGGCCTGGAAAAATGTATGTTTTTGTGCCTTCTTTAGATTGCCATTGGTTCATGGAATTAATTACAGATATAAATTACAGTCCTTGCATTTTTAGCAAAGTGATAAATGCAAGCATGTTTGTAAACACTGCTTATTATTCAGAATATTGTCAATGTCTCTTCTCTTCTCTCTCTTTCTGGCCATCCTTATGTTTGAGGATCGGCAATCTTAGGAGATGCACACAGACTCCTCCAACCCTGCCTGTCCTGTGCCAAGGCAGAACATGTGGCACCAGTCAGGCCCGTCCAGTCTCTTGATCTAGTCCCCTCCACTCGGCCCTCCAAGAAAGTGCATGTTAGACCTCCAGCTCTTGTTATATGGCCAAAATAGGCTATCTTACATTTGTCAATGGCAGGCAGGAGTTTCCTTTGAGTGTTCAGTTCCTGCAGAATGGACTAATTAGTTATATGTTCCACCCAGCTAAGCTGTAAAATCCTGCGGTATCCAAACAACTTGAATGTCTTGATGCATTTCATATCATCTTTCCTGAAGGTCCAACTTTCAGCACCATAGGTTGCGATGGGCCAAACGAGTGTTTCAAAAGTTTGAACTGAAGTTTCTAGCTTCAAGCGGCCCCACCACCTAGCCTAGCACATGACAAAGACTGTCCAGCATGGCTCCACATGCCAGCAGATCTAGGGGAGACAACCCCGAGAAAAAAAACACCAAGCTGGTGGTGTGAAGCCAGCTGAAGGTTTGGGTCCCTATGGTGGATTTTAAACACCCAAGTGAATTCTATGTATATGTACTTCTGTTCAATATTTTCATAGTGTTAGTTTAAATGAGGGGGTGGCACAGTGGTGTAGTGGTTAGCACTGTTGCCTCACAGCAAGAAGGTTCTGGGTTCGAGCCCAGTGTCTGGCAAGGGCCTTTCTGTATGGAGTTTGCATGTTCTCCCAGTGTCTGTGGGTTTCCTCTGGGTGCTCCAGTTTCCCCCACAGTCCAAAGACATGCGGGTTAGGCTAATTGGTGGCTCTAAATTGACTGTAGGTGTAAATGTGAGTGTGAATGGTTGTTTGTCAGCCCTGCGATAACCTGGCGACTTGTCCAGGGGGTACCCTGCCTCTCACCCATAGTCAGCTGGGATAGGCTCCAGCTTGCCTATGATCCTGTAAAACAGGATACGCAGCTACAGATAATGGATGGATGGATGGATGGATGGATGGATGGATGGATGGATGGATAGTTTAAATGCTTTAAATGTACAGGAAGTGGATGGACAACACAGGAGAGATGTTCTCCATCCAAATACCAATTACAGCAAAATATTTTAGAATGATGTTGTTCATCTTTCCACTTAACACAAGGAAGACCAAGGAGCTGGTGGTGGACTTTCACAGGGCCAAACAGTCAGTATATCTAGTGTGCATACAGGGTACAGAGATTGAGGCTGTGCAGTCTTATAGATACCTGGGCGTGCATATCAATAGATAGTTTTCACTGACGTCATGGCATTCCGGGGAACGTCCTCCAGCCGCCATCTCGTGGGGCTAACAAATGGACCATCGCTATTACCGGCTATGTTGCTTATTTAGTAATTTTAATACAGAATTTATTTTGAAATTATAATCAGACACTCCAACGCCCCCCCTAAAAAAAAAATCGGATCTGCGCGATTCAGCCGTGAAAAAGGCGGCATCTGCCAAAAGGCGCGCTGTTTGCATCCCTGCATACAGAATAGACCTATAATGTTTTTCAAAAATGACCCTTGCGTGAGTGAAGTGACAAGTGTCAAATAGAAACGTGACAAACGAGCGATATTAAGTGTACATTACAATGTAAATGTACACTCAGCGGTTCCAGTTAGGCATCCTCCAGAGATTGTTTACATGATGTTTTGGTTTCCAAAAACAAACTTAAACACAATTGATTGTTTATTTAAACAACTTACCACTTATAAAATGATCGGAGCAGACTTTGCTGTTTGGAAGGCTGATAATCCTTGCGGTTGATTCTTGCAAGCCATAGATTTCTCCTTTGTATGCTGAGTTTCTTTGTTTGCTCACCTTCATGCTCCCGCACAGTGGGAATTCCATAAACGCTCCGCTTGACGTCATCATCTGACCTATTACGACAGCCGTGAATACAACAGGTGTGCACCATTGCTAGCTTTAAATAGCCTGCTTGGGTTCTTTTGAAAACTTTGTACTCGCGCGTTACAATGTGTGCTCAGTGACCCGTATGGTAAGCTTGACCCGCAAGATGGCCGCCACTAGGGAATCCCTGACTCTGTGACGTCCTGTGAAAACTATCTATAACAAGCTGGACTGGTCAGATAACACCAATACACTGTAAAAGAGGGGCCAAAGTTGGCTCTATCTATTAAAAAGTTTGAGATCCTTTGGTGTACAGGGGCCACTTCTGAAGTTCTGACTCTATGGTGACATCAGCCATCTTTTATGCAGTAGTCAGCTGGGGATTTGGTGGAGAAAAAGAGAGTGAACAAACTTATCTGCAGGGCTGGATCTGTCCTAGAGGGCTCCTTGGACTTGTTGGAGGTGGTGTACATGAGTAGGATGATAGACAAAATCCAGGTCATCCTGGACAACACCTCTCACCCCCTCTATGAGTGCACTGAGCAGCTCCTTTAGCAATAGACTGCTCCACCCATGCTGCTCGAAGGAGCGGGTCTGGAGATCTTTTGTCCCTGATGCAATCAGAGTTTACAACAGCAGTCTTCACTGCTCACAGAGGACACAGCAGCACCATAGTTGGCATATCAGGTGAAAATCCAAATTCAGTCCTAATAATAATAATAATAATAATAATAATAATAAACACCTGGCGACTTGTCCAGGGTGTACCCCGCCTTTCGCCCGTAGTCAGCTGGGATAGGCTCCAGCTTGCCTGCGACCCTGTAGAACAGGATAAAGCGGCTAGAGATAATGAGATGAGATGAATAATAATAAACTTTATTTAAAGATGGAGCCAATGTATCACTCCTAATCTTACATTGGGCCATCTAATAATGAGAAATATACAATATATAATATATAAAAGAAAATAAAAAACTCAAGAATACAAATATATACAATTATGCACATATATAAAACCAACAAAATTATAATTACCTCAAAAATATTTTTAGCCACTCAGGTTGTTGTATTCTCTTTACATGCCTTTGTTTCCATGGTAGATGCTTATCAGTCACCTCATAAAACAGCTTATACCATACTTTTAAGCATTCATCCACATCAATAGTATCTATAACATTTCAGGGCACCTGTGATAAATCATTGGTAAATTGCTTGAAACTGCTCTCACTGAATTCAGAATTGAATGCAGAACAACACACTTTTAACAGAATCGAGATATTACAAGTCAAAGATTGAAATTAAAAAGCATATTTTTTTGTAAACTGCAGTAATATTCTGTATGAGGATCACAGGGTCCAGAATGGCCCTCATTAACCAATGAGATCAAATGCTTTTTCTTAATAACTTTTCTACTTTTCAAGATATTTACATGGACATTGGCAGGGAAATAGATATTTATACTGAATACAACGTTTAAAAAAATAGCAAAAAAAAGGCTTATTTAATTAGTATTAATTATATTAGGTTTAAAAAAGGTTACGAGTAAATGGGTACACTCAATGAAAGAAAGTAATAAAAGATTATTTCTAATACCATATTTGTGCTCTGAAGGGCTTTGTATTTCTCAAAAGTAGGGCCTACTAATGTTTATATTAAATAATATAAATGATAATATTCACAGCTTTCAAGGCTAACCTCAAAAAAACTGTGTGCTCCACAGCCAACAAACAATTCACATTAACTGAATTGAAATTGACATTCACAATTCCAACCACTAATATCTCAATATGTTTTCAGCAGAACAACTCCAGTTCTATTTTACAAGTAAAATAGTTATTTATTTACATGAATCGGTTTGATTTGAAAAAAAAAAAAGTAGGTAAAGCTATGAAAACTCACTTCAAAATCTCCCGTGAATCATAACATCAAAACTAGCAGATGGAAAATTTTGCTGAATCCTTCATCAGAAACAATGAGAAGGAGAGAACATCCCTATAAAAGTTATCTAGTTGATATTGACGAGTAATTCAATCAGAAACTGATCAGAATAGAGAGAGAGAGCCTGAGTGCTTTCATGAGACTCAAAAAGAAAAGCACTGGCAGTTTCCCAACATCCTGTGAGCAGTTTTTACTCTGTTGTACCGACTTCAACCTGCCGTTACTCCCAAAGTACTGAACAGATCTTAACCAGATACATTTCTTTGGAAAGCAGAGATTATATGCTTTTTAATGATAGTATGCATGATAGAAAATATTCAAGAGTTAAGCAATGACAGATTTGGAAACTTTGATGAGCATCTGCAAGCACAATTTTCACAGCACGGCCAGCAAGCATCTGATATGCCTAACCATAGTACAACTGGTTTTTAGTTAATGGAGTTTGTCTTCCACAGATTGATTAATTCAGGGGGTCTGGGTTTTTGTTTGTTTGTTTTGTTTTGTTTTTGCATGCCCATGAACTGGTTACTTAGTATAGTCTATCCACACTGAAGCCTTGAGGTTTTTTTTTTTTTTAGAATTAGGCTATTCTGCACTGAGTGTTTTTATATCAGGCTATCTATACTGTATGTTGACCCTAAGCGGGGTCACCCAGCAACTGTGGCACTTGTCTTTTCATTGAAAAAGCAGCTCAGTTCAGCAGTTACATCTCAGGTCATGTTCTGTGTGTTATTTATTTATTTTTACTGTTTTTGTCCAAGGTGGCACAGTGGTGTAGCGGTTAGCACTGTTGCCTCACAACAGAAGAAGGTGGTTTTGGGTTTGAGCCCAGTGGCTGACGGGGGGCTTTCTGTGTGGAGTTTGCATGTTCTCCCCATGTCTGCATAGATTTCCTCTGGGTGCTCCAGTTTCCCCCACAGTCCAAAAACATGCAGGTTAGGCTAATTGGTGGCTCTAAATTGACCATAGGTGTGAATTTGAGTGTGAATGGTTGTTTGTCGCAATGTGTCAGCCCTGCAATGACCTGGTGACTTGTCCAGGGTGTACCCGACCTCTCACCCATAGTCAGCTGGCATACCGTAGGATCCAGCTTGCCTGCGACCCTGAACAGGATAAGCGGTTATGGATGGATGTATGGATGTTTCCATCCAGTGGTTAATTGTTGTCTATCTGTCTTTATCAATTGCTGCTGTAACATTTAAATTTCCTTTCATGGGATTAATAAAGCTCCTCTATCTATCTCTCCAGATTTGATTTCAAGGAGTATGAAAGGTCTTCTGGTGGCTTGTCATGGCTCAAAACCTTACTAATACACTTTACATCAGGTCTTCCTTTGCTTCTTCTTTATTGTTCTGCCTGATGGCAGGTCTGCTCTGACTGCTTTAGCCATCAAAGTTTCTAGAGAATTACAGTAGTCATTTACCGTTGCCTTCTACTGGATTATTAGAGAGGTTTTCTCCTCTCAACCATTCACACATGTAGTCACACCTCTGGACAATTTAGACTAGCCAGTTAACCTAAACGCATGTCTTTGGACTGTTGGGGAAACCCATGCAGACACAGGGAGAATATGCAAACTCAACACAGAACCCAGAACCTTCTTGCTCTGAGGCGACAATGCGAACCATTACACCACCAGGCTGCCCCTTCCTTTATTATCCATCCCTATTGTCTCTGCATTTAACAGCATTGTAGATGTGGCATGAATGTATGCGATACCTGAATAGCCCTCACCAGGGGATACAATCTAATATTCTCTGTGAAAGATCTTCTAAAGTGAGTAACAAGACCATCAAAGCAAGGAGGAAAACTATTTCTGCTGTAACAGCAATGTCGTACCTAATGTACATAGTGGATAACTTTTGTTCATCAGTTTGGATTCATAAAAGCCTGCAGGAAAAGTCTTCGGCAGATACGCTGAGGTTCACATTTACAGTAAAATGGCCCAAGGAGACCTTTTTTTTTGCTTAACAGGCATGAAAAACTAAAGCATATCCGTGCTGTGATTGGGTTTCAGTAACCCTGATTACAGCAGCAGTGAGTTTCACAGTAACAAGAAATCTGATTGGGGTCATTAAACATGAAAAGGCAAGACTAGCAGGAAAAAAAAAATGGGATAAGCAACCTAATATGCCTCCATAATTATTCATTTTATTAGATGCTGAGGCAAGCTGTTCATTGATTCATAGGGATTTTTTTTTTTCAGACTGAGTATGAGTACGTGCTTTCATCAATGCAGGCACATAATGCACATAAATCACTCAGGGTTATGATGAAACATTTTATTTAGGTCTCTTTATGTTGGTCAATGCTGTGTGTGTGTGTGTGTGTGTGTGTGTGTGTGTGTTAGCAATGTAATTCACTTATCCAAGTTCAAGTCCTTCCCACACCATGTGGCACATAGGACGGCGCCAATCTCCGTTTCCGTAGCCCTCGGCCTCTCGCCTATTACATAGCTAGGGTTACAGTGGGGGGCTAGTCCTCTGGTAACCACGAGAGTTTGACTCCCCACTCGCATCTGTATTGCAGTGTGCCTTACCAGACAGCAGTAGGTACCATTTTTATGATGGTCTTTGGTATGACCTGACTGTGAGTAGAACTCGCAATCTCCCAATCGAGAGGCGGACACGCTAACCACTAGGCGAATTCACTTATACTTGCATTTAATGTTGTGGAACGTTTGAGAAACAAGTTAGTTCATGTTACTGCTGACATTATAACAGCTATAACTTGTTGCTCCTTCACCAGCATCCCTTATTTTCCCCTCTTGCTTGATTGACAGAGGAGAGACAGTAAGCCCCTCCCACCATGAGAGCACAGCCAATTTTTAGCTGATCCAGCCACAGGCCATGCTGGATGAGCTTATGCGATCATGAGTCAGCCGTCCATCATTCATCCGTCGTCCATCCACAATTTACTCCTACTACAGGACTGATTGGATTTCAATCAAACTCACATACACTGTTCCCCAGGTGGGTGTGCATAAAGTTGTCAAGACAATGGTGCCACCTGTCATATTTATGATTTTATGGGAGTCTGAAATTTTTGGGTGATTCGTCATATAAAACGCTACTCTTCGTAAACTGCCGGGATGTTTTCACTGAAACTCACCCAGAAGACTAGCCTGGCAAGCCAGACTAAATGTGAATATTTAGTCTGGCCTTGATCCGTAGACATTTCCGAAGCGGATAGGAGGAACAAATCGCTGTCTTTCAAACTGTCTCTGTGCGTATAGGCCAACGCTCTGACCAATCAGCGCAACAGTGACTGTGACGTAGTCAGAGCGACAGAAAGCAGTGGGGGAGGCCTTGAAATTAAATAATTTTTCAAAATGCGTATTAATTAATAAACAGGTTCTAGATATTAAGAAGTTTGGAGATAATGACCACAAGTTTGGAGTCTGTACCACATACACATTTTTTCCAAGTGTTTTTCAAGGGTTTGCTTAAACTGTTTTTGAGAGTTTTTATTTAGTGGTGTTTGGTGAAATAATTTCCCTTAAATTTAAAATAACGGGAAAATAAGAAACAATCAAAAAGTAATGTTTCAAAGCTGTTTATTAATTCTTCGTACTGCACAAACTAGCCCATCCTTTTGGCTACGAGCGGAGCCAGCTGGTAGATCAGACTTTTGCCATAGCCGGTCGGCAAAACAGCGAAAACGTCCTTCTTGAAAAGGAATGAGCGGAGAGCCTCTTCCTGCTCATGTTTCAACGAAAACTCCAAGTGTAATTCTTCTAAAACTGATTCCAAAGCGGAGTCAAACGCGTGCTGTTCACTAGCCCGAAGCCATCTTTCCTGTTGCGCTTTCTCCAGCGTTGCGCAGCTTTGTCATCACTCCTGCAAAAGCCTGCCCAAAGAATCCAAACAAAAACCTTGCGTTGTGATTGGTGGGCACGATTTGATGCCCGGGGTGTTTTTGTTTATATGGTGCGAGGCTAGACCCATTCGCTAGGCAAAAAATATTTTTGGCCGCTAGGCGGCTGGGTCTAGTTTACTAGGCTACCAGAAGACTCTAAAGACATGTCTGTGAAGATTCTCAGTCATCCAGGTCATGGTAAACTGTGGGTGGTAAAAGAGAGCAACTGGACTTGCTTGAAGATTCTTGAAGACATTTCACCTCTCATCCGAAAGGCTTTTTCAGTTCTGTCAGACTGGTAGGGAGCATCAGGTATTTATCCTCTCATGGATGAAAAGCTCAGCTAAGGTGTCACTGACTACATTTACATGCACGTCCAAATCGAGCTGCTGTTGGTAATCGAGCAAAGGGTCCCAGCAGGGGTGCCAGAGAAATCCAATCCTACATGCACAAGTGAAATCGGGCTATTGTGCAAGGTGCATTGTGCACCCGAGCCACACGTGGCGCTACACGCCCCATCGTGTTGGTACACTTCCGGTTGTCGTCATGAAGAAGAGCTATAGTGTTGCCAGATACTGCTGACGTATTCCAGCCCAAAACATGTTCAAATCCGCTAAAATGCACTTAAAACACCCAATCTGGCAACACTAGCAGTTCCGTGTTCAAGCTGTTAGGCTTGCTCTAACAGACTATGGCTACAAACTGTCCGGCGCAGACCACTGTTTTGTAAGACAACTTATTTTGCACAATAATATTTTTCTAAAGTCCATTTTTTGCTTACAAAAAAAATTTTTTTTTTTGCTTACAATTTAACTTATGTCTTAATAAACACACAAAGTTCAGTTGTTTTGTTTTTATTGACATTCTTCAGATGTTGGACATATATACACACACACACAAATACAATGACTTGTTTATGTACACAATTCACAGCTATGCAACAGCTGTACAGATGTATTTGGTGATACAGTAAGTGAGCTAAATTTTAACAGTGCAAACAATGCCACAAAAAGAAAAGGTTCATGCCGTTGTCATGATTCATTGTCATGCCGACCGAGGCTGTTGTGTTTCCCGCTTGTGGTCTCGTCACTCGTCACTTCCGGAAGTAGCTCGACAACTAGCTCGATAGGGTTTACATGCGCAAAATAGCTCGGCAGAAATCGCATAAACTAGGTCGTGTAGCTCGATTCCGAGAAATCAAGTTCGGTTCAATTTCAGCCGAATTAAGGTGTATACATGGCATTTTGAACTTCGATTTCAGTCGAGCAATGGCAGAAATTCGATTCTCTCTATGTGCATGTAAACGTAGTGACTGAGTCATCCTGTCGGTGTGGGTCAACTGGGGGATGGTTGTGAACGGCCTCGAGAGTCGTTAGGATGATCAATGGATTGCCCGTTAGGGTGATCAATGGAATGCTGATTCTCTCTGTCCTCCTGTGAGTCACTGAAAACAGCTGGGTTTTGGTGTGCATTCAGTTGTCTGGGAAGTGTGCCAAGGACTGCATTGTAGGTGGCTGATAAATGATGTCTTAGACCCCCACCTCTGTTCGGTGATGGCCGTTCCAGGTTGACAAAAATGGCTTCTTTAACTCCTCGCTCATATCAATGATCCTCTCTGGCTAAAATGCGTACGTTGCAATCCTGAAATGAGTGTCCTTTGTTAAGATGAAGGTAGACAGCAGAGTCCTGGCCTGAGGAACTGGCTCTCCTGTGTTGAGCCATGCGCCTGTGAAGCGGTTGCTTTGTCTCCCCAATATATGAGTCTGTACATTCCTCACTGCACTGAATGGCATACACTGAATGGACCTTGCAACACAGGGCTCAGAATATCCCTACAACGATAGAGGGAAAAGAGAAGGAGCAGAATCACATCAAGAAAGCACTTCAGAACTGCAGGTATCCCAACTGGTCTTTCCTCAAGAGCAGAAAAAGGAACAGAACGGACAAGGAGGATAACAGGAACAAACGCAAGAACATTGTCATTCCCTACATTTCTGGTCTATCTGAGAAACTCAAGAGGATCTTCTACAAACACAACATTCCAGTACATTTCAGACCCAGTAACACTCTGAAGCAGAAACTGGTCCACCCTAAGGATAGAATACCCAGACACAAACAGGACAATGTAGTGTATGCCATTCAGTGCAGTGAGGAATGTACAGACTCGTATATTGAGGAGACAAAGCAACCGCTTCACAGGTGCATGGCTCAACACAGGAGAGCCAGTTCCTCAGGCCAGGACTCTACTGTCTACCTTCATCTTAACAACAAAGGACACTCATTTCAGGATTGCAACGTATGCATTTTAGCCAGAGAGGATCATTGATATGAGCGAGGAGTTAAAGAAGCCATTTTTGTCAACCTGGAACGGCCATCACCGAACAGAGGTGGGGGTCTAAGACATCATTTATCAGCCACCTACAATGCAGTCCTTGGCACACTTCCCAGATAACTGAATGCACACCAAAACCCAGCTGTTTTCAGTGACTCACAGGAGGACAGAGAGAATCAGCATTCCATTGATCACCCTAACGACTCTCGAGGCCGTTCACAACCATCCCCCAGTTGACCCACACCGACAGGATGACTCAATGACACCTTATGGCCCTTTTCCACTACCCTTTTTCAGCTCGCTTCAGCTCACTTCAGCCCGACACGGCTCGCGTTTCGACTACCAAAAACCAGCACGACTCATCTCGTTTCAGCCCTGCTTAGCCCCTAAAACTCGCACCGTTTTGGAGTGGGGCTGAAGCGAGCCAAGCCGTGCCGAGTGAGGCTGGGGGCGTGAGCAGACACTCCCCTGTGCACTGATTGGTGAGGAGGAGTGTCCTCACATGCCCACACACGCCCCGCGAGCGCGCTGGGATCTGTAAACACCGCAAACCCGGAAGGAGAAGAATTACGAATTACGAGAATTTCTGAAGCCTTATGCGCCTCGCCTCATCTATACGCTCTTGCCAGTATCTGTCCGCGTTGTCGGTGACAACAAGCCACAGCACCAAGACCAGCCACACTAACGACTCCATGTCCTCCATGTTTATTGTTTACTCTCCGGGTCGTGAGACTACCGCTTTAAAGCTCACTGATGTCACTGTTTGCGCTGCTTAACGACATCACCTGACGTCCACCCACTTTCGCTAACTCCACCCAATGTGTCCACCCACTTCCAGCCAGCACGGTTCAGCGTGGTTGTAGTCGAAATGCAACTCCAACAGCCCCGCTCAGCCCGACTCAGCACGGCACGGCTCAGCCCGACTCAGCCGCGTTTGTAGTGGAAAAGCGGCATTAGATGAGCTTTTCATCCATGAGAGGATAAATACCTGATGCTCCCTACCAGTCTGACAGAACTGAAGAAGCCTTTCGGATGAGAGGTGAAACGTCTTCAAGAATTTTCAAGCAAGTCCAGTTGCTCTCTTTTACCACCCACAATTTACTCTAAAGACATATTCCAACAAGATTTGTTCACCAGGTGGCACCACCTAACATGAATGAGACTACAGAAGGGTCATGTGCAATTTCACAAAAATTGTTACTTTTCCTACAGGAGTAATCAGATTTTGATCAAACTCATATGGGATGTTCCCCAGGTTGGTATGTATAAAACTTGTGAAGATGGTTGTGCCACCTGTCATACTTAACATTTTATGGGTGTTTGAAAATTTTGGGTGACTCATCACACCAATCACTACTGTTTGTAAACTGCTAGGACATTTTCACTGAAACTCACCCAGATGACTCTAAAGACATATTCCAACAAGAATTGTTCACCAGGTAGCACCATCTACCATGGATGAGGCTACAGAGGGGTTATGTTAGCCTGGCTAACGCGACTTCAAAGCTCTCCGAGCATTTGGTCTGGCCAAGCTATTAAGCCAAACTGTTTCACCTAAGGTCACACATCCCAAACTGTAAGGTCAGTTTGTACGTCAAGATGGCGAAATAAAGCTTGGTAAGTGTACATCGGTGTCAGCGAGTTTATAGTTATTATTGGGTAGATACTTAACAATGCCAGAGGGCAAAAAGTATTAAAACCACAACAGTCCTATTCATATCAACATTCAGGTCCAAGGTGGATCATTATTGTAAATACGAATATTTCTAAAATGTTTATTTATCTCTTCTGCTCATTTTACTATATTGCATTACATTGTTGATGGGTAATATAATTTATTTAGTACTGAAATGTTGATTCAGTGATTTGCTCACTGTAAGAGTAATGGGGATTTTGACTGACCTTAGTTATGGCTGTCAACTAAACATTTTCTTTTTGCCTTGACAGACAATTCAGAGTCTCTCATCCCAGAAGACATCAAGGTCGCCTCACCTGATGTAAAGAGGACATGGTTACACGATGCTGCCTCCCAGGTTGTGGACCAATACGTGAAGCTGCATGATGTGACCGAGGCTGCTGAAGCTGTGGGCAAGGCATCAGCGGCACGCACTTTGAAGAAGTTCCCGTGTCGGGAGGAGGGATGCCCCAAAGTCTACAGCCACATAAAAGGTAGAGCAGCACACGAACGGAAGAAGCACAACCTTGTGCTGCCCACAAAGTCGACAGCTGCAGCGACTACGGCCAGTGAGTGTGACCACAAACATGAACACACCGGGGCAAGGCTGAGCTTCAGCTTCCTCCTGTTGAATGTCCTTGATGCTGTGAAAGAAGGGGATGGTGAAAGACTCATGCGCATTTACAAGGCGTATGGCCACGGTCAGTATGCATACAGCACTTTTCTCCTCACTGTTCAACTCAATGCCACCTTATCTCCCCGCATGGCCCATAGTGTAATGTGGAAATGGTTCTGGAACACTAGGGGTGGGAAAGGCCAAAACATTCCACTAGATTTGCACCTGGAGCACTTGAATGGCTTTCTGAAGTCATTCCTGAAAGGTCTCGGACCCAACCTGGACGAAAGGTCAGCTGCCAGAATCAGCAAGTCCATTGGTGTACTGAAGGAAATGATGGAGCACACTGATGAGGAACTTGGGGTGTGGAAGCGAACAGGTGTCCATCAAGTTGACATGGACAAGGACATTTTTGCCTTGGTGGACATCGTTCGGGAGGCAGAGCTCTTCAAGGTTCAGGCAGGACGGGAATTCACAGCATTTCCAGGCTTTGAGAAGAACTTGTTGGCACTGATGGACTACACACAGCTGTGGAACTGGATGAATGCCAGACTTAAGGACTGGCGTAAGGTGTCAATCTAAAGACCTGTGGGGAATTGTAAATTTTACTATTTATGGTTGTTGTATATAGTACACATTCTTATTTGTCTTTGCAAGTTTTAACATTGTTTTTCATCTACATTTATATTTATTGAAGAGCGTCACGTTCAGTGCGAGTTGGACAATTGAAAACACTGATGTGTGGGCATTTTGTGCATATTGTTTGTTAATGTTCTTGTGACTTCAACTTATTTCTGTCTCCATTAATGTTCTTGTGACTTCAACTTATTTCTGATGCCATTTGCACAGACTTGTTGCACTACCTCAACCATGTAAATTGTTGCTTGCCACTGGACTTGCCATGCAAACTGATGTGTGCACACTACCTCTACTACACGATATGCTGCTCAGCACTTGGACTTTGCACTACCACTCAGTATTCTGGTCATTTTTTGCACTCTCTGGTCTTGTACTGTTCTACCTCATTTTTCTGCTTACCAATTGTTCTCAAAATTTGTGTAATTGTTGTATGTCTGCACACTTGAAGTGTCTTTTTATATAGCATAGCACTTTTGTGTCTTACATTGTGTTCCCTGCCATGATGTTGCGTTCTTCCAGTACCAACCGTCCAGCCTGTGCACCTTGAAGGGAAGCTTTAAATGTCATTGTAGCTTACCTAATGACAATAAAGACTTTATAATTTACTCGATTAAATTATATTGTATTCTTTTCTATGATGAGTGGCAAAAAGAGAATTATAAATGTAATTGTTTAAACCTATTTTACTTAATACTGCATTTGGTCTGTTTATTTTCAGAGATGTTCATGAAGTCCAGAAGAAATACAAGTCAATAATTATTACTGATGACCATTTCATGTATGTGGAAGTTACTTTGATTAGAACTAAATGTTTGACAATTTAAAAAAAGTTCATTTACAGCAACAAGTCATTTAAACACAGGGGTCAGTGTTAACAGGTTTCTACAGAAATGTTTATTCAAAAAGGTTAAAGGTGACAAAGTATTTACATATTTAAAAGACATGGGTTTATGGATTTTTGCTAACATGTAGAGATTACTTAGTCAGAGCTGTGAAGTACAGAGAAGCCAGATTCAGCACTACTGGACGATTTGAGCGTGTGCTCAGGCTCGTCTTCACGGTCAAAGTATCCTGTAAAGTCCACATCTGGCATTACAAGCTGTACAGGAGTGACTGTTTCACACAACTCAAAATCACTAAATACCTGGTGTACTACCCTGAGAATCTCTTGCCCATGTTCTTTCTTAAATACAGGTAGATTATGCATAATGTAACCCTGATCAAATATGTTGCTAAGATGTTCTACCACAGAATCAATGAGTGCAACACTAAATCCAGTGCAAGCTGTGATACTGGTGTAGAGGCGTGTGTGGTCCTGGACTAGACTTTGCCTATACTGAAGCAAAAGCTCCCGGACCAAGTTCTGGTCATCTGAGGTAACATCTCTGCATTTCAAAGGTGATTGGGTTGAAATTGGCTCTGCCAATTCATACACAGGTGGTGATACAGGGCAACCAACAGAGGTACATTTGCAAATAGAATGGCAGTGAGTACAACAGGAATGGCCGGGTTCAAAACTAGTCACATCTTTCTCAAAGTGAGAATACAATGCAATGCGAAAACAATTGTTTTTCCTGTGGCTGATCACTCTTCACACTGCCTCATCTGTATTCCTGTTTGTGGTGGCATAAACAACAGCATGGGCCTGTGAGCCGTCTCTGCC
This sequence comes from Neoarius graeffei, assembly GCF_027579695.1. Classification (NCBI taxonomy): domain Eukaryota; kingdom Metazoa; phylum Chordata; class Actinopteri; order Siluriformes; family Ariidae; genus Neoarius; species Neoarius graeffei. The sequence goes on from NC_083570.1 coordinate 109,885,615, forward strand.
AGCCCTACCTATCTGCTGCAGCATGGCCTCAGTGTCCTCAGGTACCCCATACATTACCACATGGGACACGTTTGAAAAATTTAACCCCACTCCCAGAGCAGTGGTAGCCACCACAATTCTGCAATTGCCTTTTCCTGTCAGTGCTGAGAGTACTCTGCTTTTGTTTGCTGGAAGAGTGTGACTGTGGAACATGCCTATGAGCAGGTTGTCACCTATCTGCTCTCCAGCAACCCAGGCCTTGTCACCCAGCTCAGCCTTCAGATGGCAAAACACCCACGCAACAGTGTTCACAGTCCGACAGTAGATGAGCACCGGCAACATGTCAGCATGCTTCTCTTTCACATCCTTTACGACCCAGTCCAGGCAGTCGAGGGAGTCGGTTGAGGAGTTGATGCAGCCCCAGTCGGATGTTCTGTCTGTTGGGACTAACAGTCAGGGTAGTTGCGTTGTCCATATGCAGCTGTCTCGTCACTATGGCCCTGGACTGTAGATCGGCAGATGCGGTCAATGCCATCACAGGAGTCCCTGTACCAGAACAAGAAAGGTGTTAGGGTGTTTCTATAGCAGTGTTTTCACAAGACATTAACTGTGTTGCTCATGAAATGTCTCATCTCATCATCTCTAGCCGCTTTATCCTTCTACAGGGTCGCAGGCAAGCTGGAGCCTATCCCAGCTGACTACGGGCGAAAGGCGGGGTACACCCTGGACAAGTTGCCAGGTCATCACAGGGCTGACACAGACACAGGCAACCATTCACACTCACATTCACACCTATGGTCAATTTAGAGTCACCAGTTAACCTAACCTGCATGTCTTTGGACTGTGGGGGAAACCAGAGCACCCGGAGGAAACCCATGCAGACACGGCGAGAACATGCAAACTCCACACAGAAAGGCCCTCGCCGGCCCCGGGGCTCAAACCTAGGACCTTCTTGCTGTGAGGCGACAGCGCTAACCACTACACCACCGTGCCGCCCGCTCATGAAATGTGTTACATGTAAATTAAGAGTCAATGTCAACTGACAAAGTGAATTATATAGTAGCATTTCAATACATTATGACAGTGGTGAAGTTTAAATGACAATGCAGGGTTTCACAAGGTGGCCTCTGTGACGTTAGCAAGGAGTGCAAATGAAGGGGAGGGGCCAAAGAGTGATGGAAGGGGAACATAAGCAAGGAAATGGATGCAGTGTGAGAAAGCCCCCACTTACTAACATTATGTATGTTTCTTTCATGAGTAGAAACATTTTAATTACCTGGTTTGACAATAGAGTGAAGTTCCCCCAGTCTGGAAAAGCTCTCTCTGACGGCAGTTCGACCTTTTGAAGCTCTTCCCCTGAAACAAATGGATCCAGTGGCATACATGTCAGAGACAATAGTTAACAATAGTTTTTTTTTTTTTTAAGCGGTTTTAATTGAATAAGGCACATTCCGTGCAGTTGTCTTAATGACTTAAAATCCACACAACTTTGCAAGGCATCAACCTGTATTGTTCTTGCAAAAGTATTATGTTGCTGTAAGCTGTGTTGACTTGGCAACACTTACCATTTATAGGTGAGGTGCACCTCGTCGACGACAATGCCCAAGAGATTTTCTTTGTAGACCTCGTCGGCCAACATGTCACGCCATTTGCCACTCAGCCACGACTCCAGACTGCCAAATACAATGTTGAAGCTGCCTCTTTTGATTAACGCTTCGTTGTCGGGGTCCAGCTGGGCTGCAGAAATACCCAGGGCAGTCGCCTCCCGAACCTGGTTCTCCATTAGCGCGATCAAAGGCGAGACGACCACAACGATAGGATTCTCGCTGAGCCCCATTGATTTGGCTACCAGCGGGGCTAACTGGTAGATTAAACTCTTACCGAAGCCAGTCAGGAGCAAGGCGAAAACGTCCTTCCTTTCAATAAATACCTCCAGGGCTGCTCTTTGCTCCGTTTTCAATGAGAACTTCCCATTGAATGCTTTCAATACAGCATCTACCGCTGTGTTAAAGGCTTGCCGCTGCTCCATGTTCGTGATGTGAATGAAGCGCTTCCGGCATAGATTCTGTAAACAATCTATGGCTTCCGGTCGCAGTTCTACTACGTCACTGCCTTGAACACGCCTCTACCCAGGGCCGTTGGAGATGCTCAAAGTTGATTGGTTCCCGATTTTTCGGGAGCTTGGAAATGCTGTAGATAGCCTGCCTGGCCAGACTAAGCTCGGAACAGGCCCTCGTGTTGCGTCACGCTTAGGATGGGTGGGCCCAGGCTAGGGTTATGTTCAATTTCATGAAAATCGCTACTCCTCCTACAGGATTGATCAGATTTCAAACACGCACAACAATAGTGCTCTGGCATGAACTACAGTCTCATTGAGGCTATTTTTCTCCCTTGGCTCCCATCCATGGACGTTTGTCACACTGTTTTAAAGACACTATACCTGTGCTTAAAGTATCTGTACTTTCCGTACATATATGTGAAAGTTTTCAACAGGACACAAATGAATCCCCTGAATCACTGAAGAAAAGATATTAGAAGATTCTTGAGGTAAGAAGGAGAACTGTTTACTGTAGCCTGGGAATTTGCATAAGCTAATACTGTCCCCTTCACTGCAAGCTGGCCTAGTGGTTAGTAAGTTCTACTTGTGGTCAGGTCATACCAAAGACCATCATAAAAATGGTACCCACTGCCATCTGGCAAGGCACCCTGCAATAGAGAGGGTAGGGAGTCACACTCTTGTGGTTACCAGTGGACTAGCCCCCCACTGTAACCCTAGCTGTACAGGTGAGAGGTCAAGGGCTATGGAAGTGGAGATCGGCACCACCCAATGCACCTTAAGGGCCTGGTTAGTACTGGGACGGGAGACTGCCTGGGAAGACCAGGGCATGGTGCAGGAAGGACTTTAGACTAGACTTCGACTCCCGTGTCCTTTACTCTGGGCATGCGGCACATATATCAGATGGCAGGCTCCCTAAATTCCTGCTAGATTGGGTTCCCACCTATGGCTCTAGAAGTTTTGGATGCCCAAGATTAAACATCCTGAAGACATTGGGTAACAATCTTGAGTTGTATCAAGGAGAGGACTACAAAATTGCAATGGAGAAGCTTTGTGCATTGGCTCGAGCTAAATTATATCAAATCCTATGTTCTGCCAAACAACAATTGAGAGATTGTGAGCAGGCAGACACATTGCAAGATGGATGAAGACCTGACTGAGGTACAAGGTACAATCATTGAACATTTTATGAATGTCAGTGACATCCATTACTTTCTCTCAGGAGACTCAGTGTATTGGAGATTTCAGTTTGTCTGTGAGAGTGTAGTTAGGTTGAAAAGAAACTGTCAACATACTGGATTACTGTTTCCATCTTTTCCTTACACAAACAAGTTTCAAGCATCAATAATCCTGATACATCTGCTTTTCCTTTGAGCGAGACATGTAATTCCACATTACTCCAGAGACATGTCTGGAAATGCTTTTTACACTGGACAGCATAACCTGTTAAAAAAACGAAAGACAAAATCTAAAATAAGGAGTTTACATGCAGGAACAAGGAGAAAAACTAAATCCTGAAATTCAAATACCATGTGTTTTGGTATATCAGATCTTGGGATTCTTAAAAAAAAAAAAAAATAATAATAATAATAATAATAATTAGCTTTCTTGCTGGCAAACAACGTGTTATTTTAAGTTGTCCAAATTCTGTAAAGCTGCTTTGCGACAATGTTTATTGTTAAAAGCACTATACAAATAAACTTGACTTAAAGCCATTTTCATGACAGTGAAAGACAACAGAAAGTTCCAGGAGTGTAACGTAAAGGTGCCAATTTACTGGTGACAGCATGTCATGTGTCTGAAAGCAACACTTCCTCAGATATTCATATACATATCTACACTGCTTCCCTTTTTAAGGAACCTCCACTTATCTCCTACAGACAGGACAAAAATATCATGCTTGTCAGGAGTGAATTAAATGATCTGTCTAATCGAATCTACACCATTCTTGCATTCAGCTGTTCTAGATGTTCATGCAAATTAAGAACAAACCCCTAAAGCACTGGTTATTTGTCATTTGTCACTCACCACAGGAGGTTGTCACTGTATTTCCTATAAGAGATGTGAGCAGCTTTACATGGGTGAGACTAAGAGGAGGCAGACTGACCATTTTGCCGAGGATTTTCATAGCATCATTAGTGGGATGTAGTGGGTCAGTAGTTAAGGCTTTGGCCCTACTGCTCTGAAGGCTGTGAGCTCAAATTTCAGGTCTGCCAAACTTGATTGCATTGTAATTGTTTTTGATGACTGGGGTAAATGCAAATTGGAGTGTGAATGGCTGTCTGTCTCTCTTACCCCTTTTCAACCAACAGGGAATTGGTTCTTGAACTGATTCTGTTCAGGATTCTTTGAACCTTGGTGCCAGCTAGCGAACCAGCCCACATTTTCACCAGTTTTGAGCAGAATTGTTGTAATCAAGGATGCATCATGAACAGAAGGTGTTGCACAATTCACAACAGAAGTAAACAGTAGTAGCAAGATGGCGGTGTGCATTGATTACCTCCAAGCTTTCATTCTGCTAATGCATCATTTTCCATTGCGTTCTCCATTGCTGCACTCTGCTTCCTCTCCAAACTCATAACATGCCCACAGTTCACTCTAGAAAAACAAGCTATATTTTGGTTCCAGTTGGGAACCAACTTTTCAGATTCCAAAGCAATTTATTTTTGGTCAAAATGATATGAACGGTTCAAGACTGGGTGCGCAAATCAGAACAGAAACCATTCCCTGTTGGTCGAAAAGGGGCATCAGTGTTAGTTTCACAATAGTTTGGTGACCTGTCTGTGGTGTACCCCACCTCTTGCCCAATGGCAGCTGGGATTGGCTCTAGCTCACCTAGACCTGCAATGGATAAATGGTACAGATAATAGATGGATGGATGCATAATGTAAATGCAATTTATGGCTGAAAGAAAGGACTTGAAATGCTAGAATCCCATTGTCATTTTATATATCTCATCTCATTATCTCTAGCCGCTTTATCCTTCTACAGGGTCGCAGGCAAGCTGGAGCCTATCCCAGCTGACTACGGGCGAAAGGCGGGGTACACCCTGGACAAGTCGCCAGGTCATCACAGGGCTGACACAGACAACCATTCACACTCACACCTACAGTCAATTTAGAGTCCCCAGTTAACCTAACCTGCATGTCTTTGGACTGTGGGGGAAACCGGAGCACCCGGAGGAAACCCACGCAGAGAACATGCAAACTCCACACAGAAAGGCCCTCGCCGGCCACGGGGCTCGAACCCGGACCTTCTTGCTGTGAGACGACAGCGCTAACCACTACACCACCGTGCTGCCTAATTTTATATAATATATATATATATATATAATTTTTTTTTTTTTACATATTTGGATCGTAGATGTTTTTGGCAAACTCTAATTTGGTCTTCCTGTTTTTTTTGAGGCTTATCAGTGATTACTCTGGTGAAGGCTTCTCTTGACTGTTCACATATGCCTACATCATGAAGGGGGTTCTTGATCTGGCCAACTATTGTGAAGGGGGTTCACCATAGTTGTCTGCTATGGTCTTCCTGGTCATTTATTGTTCCTGAGTTCACCACTGCATTCTTCCTTTTTAAGAATGTACGATATAGTTGATTTAGCCAGACTTAATGCTTTTTTTTTCTATCTCTCTGATTTTTGTTTTGTTTCAGCCTAATGATGGCTTGCTTGACAAGCAGTGGCACCTCTTTAGACTTCATATTGAGATGAAATGCAAATGCCACACTTAACTCGATACCTTTTATCTGCTGACTTGTAAGTAAAAAAGTAATGAGGGAATAACACAAACCTGGCTAAATAACCAATTATCCAATTAATTTTAGCCCTTTACAAAGGGGGATCACAGGTTGGAAAAAAAAAAAAAGATTAAAGCTGAAAGTGTTTAATTCCAGATAAAATGACAATAACATTGTCAAACATTTATGGACCTGACTGTACATAGCACTTTCTCTAACCAAATAACTGTATCCTAGCCCTCATGATGTTGACAGTTTGGTAATGAAATCTACAGCAATGTGACCATAGTCTTCATGCTATGGGTAGTGGTTTTAATAGACCAGTGTCCAAATGGTTTTGAATGTGCACCTTCCTGACTGACAGGCTTTCAAAAGCATGTAATGTCACTCTCAATTGATGCCATGTGGAATTAATTTATTGCTGGGGCCATGTGAGTGTTAAATTTAGGCCGAGGTTTGCAGCCATTGATTTTTTTTCCTCTATAAACATTTTTATTAGAGGATGTTCTGGTCTGTGCTCTATGAATTTCATCCATGATTTCTTTCCCTACCAGGCAACTTTGCAGGTTAAATTATTTTGTGCAGGCCATCCAGCTCTTGGGACAAGGCAGGGGAGTTCTATTTCGTTTCTCCTGACCGCCAGAGGCGGTGCTTTCAGCACATGGATATCCATCACACGAACGTGCAGGTCGAGTAATAGTAACAACAAAGTCACGTGTGACCTGGGTGACGTCACCCTGTGACCCCGGCATAAAAGACCGGTAAACCCAGGAAGTGACCTCTTGCATCTTCTCGCGTTTGCAGGTTGCAAGTTGGAAATTGGACAAACGCGTGTTAGTTTCGTTACCCGTAGGGTTGGGGCTGTGCTTACGCATCCTCCAAGAAACTGCGTTAAGTCCACCAATTCTTTTCTCTTGTTGACTATATTCATTGGTTTTCATTCATTTAAACTAAAGCGGCGTTTCTCGCCGCTGTTATCAGTTCTGTGGCGCACGGCGCCTATCCTTGTTAACATTATCAACCGCTTTGTTTTGTGTAGTCTTGTCTCCGGCCTGCTCACGGGCCGGCTGTCTTGTGTTGTACTTGTATTGCTGTTACTCCGTTAAGCTGAGCGCTCTCGCTCGGTGGAGCTAGCTAATTAGCTCTCCGAGGCGTGTCCTCGCCGCTGAAGGCCGGCTTGCTTTCGTTCAGGTAAGCGGTTTTCATTCATTTAAATTAAAGCGGTGCTTCTCGCCGCTGTTATCAGTTCTGTGGCGCACGGCGCCTATCCTTGTTAATACTATCAACCGCTTTGTTTTGTGTAGTCTTGTCTCCGGCCTGCTCACGGGCCGGCTGTCTTGTATGTTGTATTTATATTGCTGTTACTCCGTTAAGCTGAGCGCTCTCGCTCGGTGGAGCTAGCTGATTAGCCCTCCGGGGCGTGTCCTCGCCGCTGGAGGCCAGCTTGCTTCGTTCAGGTAAGCGGTTTTCATTCATTTAAATTAAAGCGGTGTTTCCCGCCGCTGTTATCAGTTCTGTGGCGCACGGCGCCTATCCTTGTTAACATTATTAACCGCTTTGTTTTGTGTAGTCTTGTCTCCGGCCTGCTCACGGGCCGGCTGTCTTGTATGTTGTATTTATATTGCTGTTACTCCGTTAAGCTGAGCGCTCTCGCTCGGTGGAGTTAGCTGATTAGCTCTCCGAGGCGTGTCCTCGCCGCTGGAGGCCAGCTTGCTTTCGTTCAGGTAAGCGGTTTTCATTCATTTAAATTAAAGCGGTGTTTCTCGCCGCTCTATCAGTTCTGTGGCGCTCGGCGCCTATCCTTGTTAATAATATCGACCGCCTTATTTTGTGTAGCCTTGTCTCCGGCCTGCTCACGGGCCGGCTGTCTTGTGTGTTGTATTTATATTGCTGTTACTCCGTTAAGCTGAGTGTTCTCGCTCGGTGGAATTAGCTGACTAGCCCTCCGAGGCGGTGCTCTCGCCGCGGGAGGCCAGCTTGCTGCCGCTTAGGTAAGCGGTTTTCATTCATTTAAATTAAAGCGGTGTTTCTCGCCGCTGTGGCGCACGGCACCTATCCTTGTTAATATTCCCGACCACGGGTGTGTTCGCCCGGTCGTTTTTCATTGCCGCCTGATTATTTATTTTGGGATACTTGCTTGGGGTGTTCCCGCCCTATTTCTTAAGTTCCCTTCTGCCAGCCAGGTGTCATGGACCTATTCTCTCGCTGCGCCAACTGCCGGGCCCCCCTCGAGCCGGAGGACGGCCACCGCGAGTGCCCCTCGTGCCTGGGTATTGATCACCTGCGGCAGGGGCTGACGGACATGGCCTGCGCAGACTGCATGTGCCTGAGTGTGGCTGCGCGGACCGCCAGGCTGGCTCGGTTGGATCCTCCGTCTGACATCCCCCGGGCCTCGGGGGGACAGGACATGGTGCCGGCTGCAGCAGTGGGGCCCAGCAAGCGCCGTGGGGCTCCCCCACGCGTCTCCGCTTCTAAGGCGAAAAAGAAGCGCTCGGACGATTTGGCTCGGAAGGTGGAAGCGATGTCCACCGAGCTGGAGGAGATGAAGGCCCTGCTGGTGAATCTCCAGCCTCCGCCACAGGGCAGCAGTGTTCCCGCAGCCACCCCTTCTGCCTGGCAGCCCGACCATTCACCATCACCACCGTTTCTGTCACCGGCCGTTGATGCACGCGGCCTGGATGAACTGTCGATCCGGGCGTCGGAGAGCTTTGACTGCGGTGGGTCTGTTGGTCACGACCCCACCTCTCTGGCCGGTTCCCAGGCCACCAGCCGTGGCACCGTGTCAGCGTCGGAAGGCGGACGCTCATCCATCCAGCCAACGTTGAGGGCTGCATTGGCCCGTCTGGGGTTGGACACGCCCCCGGTGGCCCAGCATCAGAGCGCTTTCTTCAGAGGTTCCACACAGCCTTCCTCGTTGTCTGTTCCGCCCTCGGCCCCATACATCGAGGAGTTACAGAGGTGTTGGGCGGACCCCAGACGCCTTTCCCACCTCCCTGGTGACTGCAGGGCCCTGGCAGCAATGCAGGACGCCCCTACCTACGGCCTCCAGCAGATGCCCAACATCGAGCCCTCCGTGGCTGCCCTCGTCCTTTCGCCCAACGAGGCTCTGCGGCCTGACGCCCGATGCCCCCGCACCCAATGCCGTGCGACCGACGACCTCATCGTGCGGGGATACGACACGGCGGCACGAATGGGTCGTATTGACAATTCCATGTCCCATCTGCTGCTGGCCCTCGCCCAGACGCTGGAGGGGACAAGCGCGGCATCACGGGAGCTGTGCGACGCGGCTCTCCAGGCCTTTGCCTACTCGTCGCGGGAACTGGGCCGGCTGATGTCGTATCTCACCCTCGCCCGCCGGCAGATATGGCTGGCACAGTCCCCTCTGGCCGAGCCCGACCGCCGTGTGCTGCGCTCTCTCCCTGTTGTCCCCGGGGAGCTGTTTGGCGAGGCCGCTCAGCAAGCCCTGGACCGGAGTGCCCAGGTCGTCCAGGCGCGGCGGCAGTTCGCTGGCCTCCGCCAGGTCCACCGCCATGGCAATACTGCCCAGTCCTCCAGGGGGCCCACACCGACTCTGTCTCGGCCACGCACCCGCCAGGGGACCAGACGGGTTGATGACTTTCGTCGCCCCACCACCTCCCGGACCCGCGGTGCCGCCCCCTACACCCAGTTCGCTCCTCGTCGCCCCCATGGTGACCGACGGGGGCGCTCTGGACGGCGCTGACATCAGCGCGCCAGTGGTCGGCCGCTTCTCCAGCGAACAGCTCCAAAGCTGGAAAGCATTGACCCCAGACCCCTGGGTGCTGGTGACCCTCACCGAGGGTTACCGCATCCAGTTCTGCCGCCGACCGCCGCGTTTTCATGGGGTCAAACACACCACCGTGAGCCATCCGGGGAAGTCCCTCGTCCTCCGGCAGGAAATCTCCACCCTCCTGGAGAAAGGAGCAATCTCTCCCGTCGACAGGCAGAGACAGCAAGGTGGGTTCTACTCCAGGTATTTTCTGGTTCCGAAGAAGGACGGCGGTATCCGCCCGATCCTCGACCTGAGGTCCCTCAACTCCCACTTAAAGACCATGAGATTCCGCATGCTGCGTACAGTGGATGTCTTACACCACATCCAGGCGGGCGACTGGTTTGCCACCGTCGACCTGAAAGACGCCTACTTCCATGTTCCCATTGCGCCACACCACAGGCAGTTCCTGCGGTTTGCCTTCGAGGGCCAGGCTTTCGAGTTCAATGTTCTGCCCTTTGGGATATCGCTGGCACCCCGTGTGTTCACCAGGTGTGTGGCAGCGGCATTGGCACCACTTCAGGCAAGGGGTTTGCGTGTCCTGCCTTACCTGGACGACTGGCTCGTCTGTTCACGGTCAGCAGCTCAGGCCCGCACCGACATCGCGACTGTGCTCTCACATGTCGCAGAGCTGGGGCTCAGGGTGAATTACAAGAAGAGCTCGCTGGTGCCCAGCCAGGAGACGACTTTCTTGGGCATGCACCTGGACTCGAGGTCGTTGATGGCAACCCCCTCCCAGACCAGGATCCACAACATCTGCCTGCTGCTTGGCCACTTCGGACGGGGCAGGTCACTCGCCCTGAAGACCTTTCAGCGCCTGCTGGGCATGCTTACGGCAGCCTCCTCTCTGGTCCCGCTGGGACTCCTGGACTTACGCCCGCTTCAGAGGTGGCTCAACGATCTCCACCTCCACCCGGTGCTGCACAGGCACAGGCTCGTGAAGGTGACGGATACTTTTGTCAGGCTCCTCCGTCCATGGAGGAGGAGGGCTTACCTTCTGCGGGGTATTCCGCTGGCGGCTATCCCCTCCCGGAGGGAGGTCATCACCACGGATGCTTCCCTGGGAGGCTGGGGTGCAGTCTGGCAATGCCGGACCGTCAGAGGCCACTGGAGTCTAGGGCAGCGACAGCAGCACATCAACGTGCTGGAGCTACGGGCTGTGTTCCTCGGCCTACAGCACTTCCTCCCAGGCCTGGCCGGCAGACACGTTCTGGTGCGGACGGACAACACTACGGTAGTGTACTACATCAACCACCAGGGAGGCACCAAGTCCCTTCAGTGCTTGGAAGTGGCCGGCCAACTTCTGCGGTGGGCCCATCAACATCTCCTGAGCCTGCGTGCCATGTACTTGCCAGGCACCGCCAACAGGGCGGCGGATCTGCTGTCCCGCCAGGACCCCGATCCCGGGGAATGGAGACTCAACCCAGCGGTGGTTCTCGCCATCTGGGAACGTTTTGGCAGGGCAGAGGTGGACCTCTTTGCCTGCCAGGAGTCGACACACTGCCCTCTGTGGTTCAGCCTCCACGGCCCCAGCTCCCTGGGCCAGGATGCGCTGGCGCATGCTTGGCCGAGGCAACTGCTGTATGCCTTCCCCCCTCTGCCGCTCATTGTGCCAACCCTACACAGGGTTGCGATGGACCACCACGGGCTGCTGCTTGTCGCCCCTCGGTGGCCGGGCCGAGTGTGGTTTCCCAAGTTGCTGCAACTTCTGAACGGCGACCCCTGGTGCCTGCCAGTGAGGACGGACCTGCTATCACAGCTGGGAGGGCAGATCTGGCACCCGGATCCAGCCCGTCTGCAGCTCTGGGTGTGGCCGCTGAAGGGCCGGACCCCCTGCTAGGTCTTTGCGAGCCGGCAGTGGTCAACACCATTGCAAGCTCTCGGGCACCCTCCACCAATGCCCTCTACGCCAACAGATGGAGGCTTTTCTCCAACTGGTGCTTAACTCGGGGGGAGGAGCCTACATGCTGCCCCCTGCCGACCATTCTACTGTTCCTCCAGTCTCTGTTTGATAAGGGTCTTACTCCTGCCACCATCAAGGTCTATGCAGCTGCCATCTCTGCTCAGCATGCCAGAGTTGGGGGAAGGACCGTGGGGTCCCACCCCTTGGTGGCACGTTTTTTGAAGGGTGCTCTCCGGTTGAGACCCCCCCGACGGAGCCGGGTACCCACATGGGATCTTCACTTGGTGCTGCAGGCTCTCTGCGACGCACCGTTTGAGCCCCTGCCCACAGCAGACATTTCATGGCTCTCCCTGAAGACTGCTTTTCTTCTGGCCATTACATCAACGAGGCGCGTCGGGGAATTGCACGCGCTGTCAGTCAGTGGGGAGTGCCTGCAGTGGCACTCCGGCGACAGTGGGGTCACCCTGTGGCCTAACCCCTCTTTCCTCCCGAAGACCCTCCCTGCTACCTTCGTCAACCAGCCCCTTAGCCTTGCGGCGTTCGAGGCGGGCCATGGTGAGAGGTCGGAACTTTTGTGCCCAGTTCGCGCCCTCAGGGTGTACGTGTCGCGTACAGAGGGCTTCCGTAGGAGTGACGCCCTGTTTTTGTGCCACACAGGACCGACGAAGGGTCTGGCGCTCTCTAAGCAGAGGCTATCCAAGTGGATAGTCGAGGCCATATTACATGCCTACAGGCACAGTGGCTTCCCGATTCCTCCGGCTGTCAGGGCGCACTCTGCACGGGGCGTGGTGGCCTCATGGGCATCACTGAAGGGTGTGCCCCTCTCAGACATATGCAGCGCAGCCTCCTGGGCTTCCAGCTGCACCTTCACCAGGTTTTACCGTCTTAATGTCGTCCCACATAATCCTGTGGCGACGGCTGTCATTCCAGGCCCGTCGCAGCAGCACTGAGTACGGGTAGGCACTCCTCATGACCTGGTTGGTATTAGTCATCCATGTGCTGAAAGCACCGCCTCTGGCGGTCAGGAGAAACGAAATAGAACGAGGGTTATGTATATAACCGCGGTTCTATGAGTTTCGGATGACCGCCAGAGCTTGGCAGTCACTCGGAGTGTACACGAGAAGATTTGCCAAGAGGTCACTTCCTGGGTTTACCGGTCTTTTATGCCGGGGTCACAGGGTGACGTCACCCAGGTCACACGTGACTTTGTTGTTACTATTACTCGACCTGCACGTTCGTGTGATGGATATCCATGTGCTGAAAGCACCGCCTCTGGCGGTCATCCGAAACTCATAGAACCGCGGTTATATACATAACCCTCGTTTTGGTTGCTGCTTAGGTCGATACTTGAGAGCAAAAAAAAAAAGTATCCATTTTGAAAAAGTTGAAAAATGAGTGCTTGGCCTCCTAGAGGAGCTATTTCTCAAAACGCTGGTTTTGAGGCATGCACCTTGGCTCTGGATTGTCACTGATGAAATGAGTGTCAAATATAAACTCAGGAAAAATTGCCTCAAAATTATTTCCTGCACCCTTGTCTCTTTTGTGGTTATCAATTGTCTTTATGGTTAGGTTGAAGGTGAGAAGGTGAGGAAATAAACCCAGCTATGGCAACTAAATGGTGTCAAATAACACCAGGGACCAAAACATGAAAAGCCAGCATTTGAAATTCAGTAAAGCAGCTTGGAAAACAGAACAAATAGACAAGGCTTTTTTAGCTAGGTAAAAGTTAGAAAGGTGAGTTGAGTGAAGTCAATCTAGATTCTAGATAACATCCATATTAGGACCAAAAGGTATTCACATAACATGCTGTGATCATTTTAGGAGCAATTTGCAAAAGTATGTGGGTACCTGACCATCACATCCACTATGCTGCCCTCAGTATATGTGCTGTGATACACCTTGGCAGTTAGACAAACTCCTTCCTGACATCACGACTCTGGAGACAGTTGTCCATTATCCACAGGTTTAATGACGTAAGAAAGAGTAAAACTAAAGCACACAAAAGGCATAATGAGTACAAATGAAACGCTCCCTTATGCTTACACATTCACACAATGTAAATATACTGACTTAAATGAACTAAATTACTTTTTTTTTTTTTTACCGCTACCTTTTATATATTTATGGCTTATTTATCAATTATGTTCATGTAAACCACTGTATTTTAACATATCATCCACTATTTACTCATTTATTCTCTCATATGAACTTTAACAACAGTCCTAGCTAAGTAGACACAGTAACTAACAACTCGAGAGACTTTCTTCATAAAACTTCCCAAACTCAAAATTGTCACAAAAACATCGTCTACAATCATTAATAACAATGAAACAAATCAATACACACCAACGATGCTATCAAAGGGCATAAGATGCAGGCAGATTCAAAAGGATTGGAAAAATGACACACAATGGCTCTGAGCCCTGCCCTTTTTACTTCCTGGTTTAAGTCCCCTGACATGTTGCAGGTAATTTCCTGTTCCAAAATAAAATATACAAAATGCTGATTTAACAATTGTAACAAAACACTCCCCGCCTGGCATGAATACAGGCCACTAAATAAATCCTAGACAGTCTATTTCACTGGGCCTCTGGGGGGAAGAGAAGTACTCTCTCACAAACAGGCCTAAGAAAGAGTTTGGTAACCCCTGTCCTTATTACCTTGACCTCAACCTTTCTCACCTTCCCGTCTTCGCTAGGAAAGGTCTGTGTTACCAGTCCAAGAGGCCATTCATTTCTTGGTACTTGACTGTCTTTGAGGAGAACAACACTTCCTGGATTGATGTTTGGATGAGTGAACTGCCACTTCTTGCGTGCTTGTAGTGTTGGGAGGTATTGCTTTCGCCACCTGTCCCAGAAGGTGTTGGACAGGTGCTGGACCTGCCGCCACTGGTGCTTGTAGAGGTCTGAAACTCCAAACTCTCCGGTAGGAGCAGAAAGGATGTTTACTTTTTGAGTGAGAAGAGCAGCTGGAGTGAGTATAAATGGGTCTTTAGAGTCAGTTGTCACAGGAACAAGAGGCCTGCCATTGATAATGGCTGCCACTTCTGCCATGAAAGTCACCAGCACCTCAGGGGTAAGTTTATCCTTCAGCTGAAGGAACATGGAATCCAAAATTCTCCTTGCAAGACCAATCATTCTTTCCCATGTACCACCAAAATGGGAAGTGTGCAGAGGGTTAAAAGTCCAAGAACAACCTTGGCCTGACAGGTAAGTTTTCACAGTTATGTCGTCAATATTTGAGGGTATCTTCAACTCCTTGCAGGCACCAACAAAGTTGGTGCCATGGTCCGAGCGGATGTGTTTGACTGGACCGCGCACAGCAAGAAAGCGCCTTAGTGCGTTGATGAAACTACATGTGTCAAGGGATTCTATGACTTCAATATGAACTGCTCTTATGCTCATACACAAAGATTACAGCCCACCATTTCCTGTGTGAAAGGCCTCCTCTTGTTCTACGTGAAGAGACGCTCCAAGGGCCAAACACATCAAGCCCGACATTTGTAAAGGGAGCTTCTGTCGAGAGATGATCTGCTGGAAGACTGGCCATCTTTTGAATTGCAAGTGGGGCTCTAAGCCTTCTACAGGTTACACACTGGTGAATGATGCCGCTCACTTTTCTCTTGCCACCAACAATCCAAAGGCCAGCTGTACGGACAGCCCCTTCTGTAAACAGACGGCCTTGATGATGGATCTGTTCATGGTGGTGTTTGATGAGTAAGGTTGCAACCTGATGTTTGCCAGGAATAATCACTGGAGTCTTTTCACTCTGACTAAAGTTTGCATTGTGGAGGCGGCCTCCGACTCTCAGAAGGCCGTGTGCGTCAATGAAAGGATCCAGATTTTTGAGAGGACTACTTCTAGGGATCTGCTCATGCTTTTGGATACCTTTAATCTCTTGACTGTAGACTTCCTCCTGTACTGCTCGAATAATGATGTGCGACGCTTGATCAGACTCCTCAACAGTGCATCCTGTTTTGCAATGATGCCAGCCCTTACAAGGACTGTCCTTTTTCAAGTTCGTGTTGAAAAGACGGGCTATGTGAATGAGGCAAGTTATAGCCCGAGTTAGAGACTTCCAGGATGAAAACTTTGAGACCCAAGTTGCTTGGATGTTGTTGTAGTACTCAAAGTGGACACCAGAGGGCAAATGTCTGGGTCTGATCCCGGGTCTACAAGCTCGTAGGTGCTCTCCGAGGCACTTGTCTCCAGTGTGTACAGAAATTTGGGTCCACTCAGCCAGTTTGTGTCATTCAAATGGTCTGCAGTGACAGATCGTGTAGCATGGTCTGCAGGGTTCTGCTCTGTTGACACGTAGCGCCATTGATCTGGGTGAGAGGACCTTCGGATACATAATACCCAGTTACTTACATATACATAAAACCACCTGGTTTCATTAAATATATAAACAAGGACTACCTTGCTGTCTGAGTGGAAGGTTGTAGCATCAAGCTGAAGGTCTAGTTCTGCCGAGATTAAGTCTGCTAACTCCACTTCAAGCACTGCTGCACAAAGTTCCAGTCTTGGAATCGTTTGCTCAGGACGAGGGTCAGCTTGGCTTTGCCCATTACAAATCCCACATGGCTATTTCCAGCAGAGTCAGTTACTTTTAGATATGCCACAGCGGCAATAGCTTTTGTGGATGCATCAGAAAAAACACACAATTCCCTTCTGATAGCTGCTGAGGGTGAAGTTGTAGTGTAAGTTCTGGGAATAGAAAGCTGAGACAGTTCTTTCAAAGAAGCTCTCCAGGATGTCCATGCTTCCTCCATTTCTTGGGGCAAGGGCGAGTCCCAGTCACCGTTCTCAGTAGTGAGTTCTCTCAAAATGGCCTTGCCTTGTATTGTGACTGGCACTACAAAACCTAGAGGATTGTCTCATCTCATCATCTCTAGCCGCTTTATCCTTCTACAGGGTCGCAGGCAAGCTGGAGCCTATCCCAGCTGACTATGGGCGAAAGGCAGGGTACACCCTGGACAAGTCACCAGGTCATCACAGGGCTGACACAGACACACAACCATTCACACTCACATTCACACCTACGGTCAATTTAGAGTCACCAGTTAACCTAACCTGCATGTCTTTGGACTGTGGGGGAAACCGGAGCACCCGGAGGAAACCCACGCAGACACGGGGAGAACATGCAAACTCCACACAGAAAGGCCCTCGCCGGCCCCGGGGCTCGAACCCAGGACCTTCTTGCTGTGAGGCGACAGCGCTAACCACTACACCACCGTGCCGCCCCCCTAGAGGATTGTAAAGGCTGTTAATTGTAGACAAGACACCCCGTCGAGTATAGGGTTTTATCTCATCAGAGACGCTGAAGTGGAAGCAGTCGGTCTGGAGATCCCAGTTGATTCCAAAACTGCGCTGCATTGGCAGTGTGTCTGCATGGAAATCAAGGTCTTTAAGATCTTTTGCATGATCTTCAGCTGGAAAGGCCTCCATGACCTCCTTGTTGTTTGCTGCAATCTTGTGCAGTCTTAGATTTGATTTAGAAAGAACATCCTGTGTCCTTTTCAGCAGGTTGACTGCAGCTTCGACTGTGGGCAAGGACTTTAACCCGTCATCTACATAGAAGTCATGCATCACAAAACATTGAACATCAGGGTCAACGTGTAGCTCACTGACCTGAACAGACTGGTGCAGTCCATGAATAGCCACTGCGGGTGAGGGACTGTTTCCAAAGACGTGGACCGTCATTCTGTACTCCACAATGTCTTTGGAGGGGTCATTGTCTTGGAACCATAGAAAACGTAGGAAGTTCCTATCATTTTCCCTTACTGAAAAACAATAGAACATCTGTTCTGTCTGCAGTAAAGGCGATTGCTTCCTTTCTAAAGCGCATCAGTACACCGAGCAGCATGTTGTTCAGATCAGGCCCAGTCAACAGCACGTCGTTGAGCGACACACCATTGTACTGGGCACTGGAATCAAAGACCACTCGTATTTGTTTTGGTTTTCTTGGATGGTACACTCCAAATATTGGCAAGTACCACTGTTCTTCGTCCTCACTGACAGGAGGGGCTAACTCAGCGTGACCATTCTTGAACAGCCTGTCCATGAAAATGAGAAAGTGGTCTCTCATTTCAGGCTTCCTTTCAAAGTTGCGCCTGAGCGACCCGAGACGGTCCAATGCCTTTTGCCTGTTATTGGGGAGCCGTTGACGTGGGCATTTAAAGGGAAGTGGAGCTACCCAACTGTTATTTGCATTTTTTGTTAGTCCTCCTTTCATTATTTTCATGAAGATGATGTCTTGGATAGACGGAGCTACATTGTTGTCGTCTTTGGTCTGCTTGAAAATGTCCAAGGCTGTCGACATCACAGTTTGATATCTCCTCAGAATGTATTAGGAGATGGTTTGTGACCTGGGTGTCACTGTATTTTTCCTTCACACGGAACACGTTAGGACACGGGTCAAAGAGGGATGGACGTCCCCGTTCTGAGGTGTCCGTGTAGAAGGCGCTGATTGTCAGCGGTTTGTGAACGCTACCTAAACATACATTACCCACAATGACCCATCCCAGGTCCAACTTCTGAGCATAGGGTAGGTTGTGTGGGCTATTTATCTGTTTGCGCACCTTATGTACTCTGATAATATCCCGACCTAAAAGGAGCATAATTGGGGCCTGTTGGTCAATATCTGGGATGAGGTGTGCAACTGACTTTAGGTGTGTATGATGAAAAGTAGCATTGGGAGTTGGAATCTCATCTCTGTTATTTGGAATGTCGTCACATTCTATGAGGCTGGGCAGTGGGATGCTTACAGTCCCATCCAGAGATTCCACGATGTATCCACTGGCCCTTCTTCCTGTCGCTTTCTTTACTCCAGCACATGTTTTTAATGAATAAGGAGCACTTGGACTTTGGTCATTGAAGACTTTAAAGAACTGTGAGCGAGCTAGTGATCTGTTGCTCTGTTCATCTAAAATCACATACATCTTCACTGCATTGTCAGCATGGCCAGCTGGATACACTTTTACAAGAAATATCTTAGAGCAGGAAAGATCCATCACATCTCCACCGCAGACGTCCGTGCATTTGGTGGTGACGTGAGGTTGTGGAGAGGTATCCTCCTCCCTGCCATGCTCTGGAGCCATGTCCGTGCCCTTAACCCAGGGTGCGGGTCCAGGGTGAAGCACTGCGTGATGCTTTTCACTTTTGCATTCATAACATTGGACATTAAATGTGCAGTTCTTTGCAACGTGTGTTGACGAAGCACAACATTTGAAGCAGACATTATTTTCTTTCAAGAATGTCTTACGATCTTCTATGGGCTTTTCTCTGAAGGCACAGCATTTGCGTAGTGGGTGGGGGTTTTTATGTATTGGACACAGTTTGTCACAGTCATCTAATTTATTTGAAGGCTCTCTAAGATCAGAGTTGGCTTTGGGGAATATCTCTGTTTTGTAAACAGAGACTTCTCGCTGTCTGTTTGGCTTCCAAACTGCTTTTTCTGTCCTGGGAGATACATCTGAGTGAAGGACAAAGTTGAAACTTGGGTCATTTCTGACACTTGCTTCATGGCAAACAAAGTCTACGAAGCAGGTAAAGGGGGGGATGTGAAACACAATGTTGCCGCTTGTAGGATACCCCAACTGACGCCCACCTTTCCTGCAGACTGAAGGGGAGCTTCTGTACAATTGGGTTGACGCCTCTTGCTGTATCGAGGAAAGAGAGGCCAGGTAGGTCTCCTTCGGCCTTGGCTAACTCTAGTTCCATTAAAAGATCACTCAACTTTGTTAGTTTAGAATAATCTCAGTTTGTTATTTTTGGAAAGGCATCGATACGTTTGAACAGAGCATCTTCTATCACTTCTGCAGAGCCATAAAATTGTTCAAGTCTGTCCCATATCATAGCCAATCCTGCTGCTGGATGATTGATGTGTATTGCTCTTATATGTTCGATGTGTTCTGATGACTCTTTGCCAAGCCACTTAAACAGAAGATCCATCTCTTCGCTTGGCGTCAAGTTTAAACCTCTGGTTGCGTTCTGAAAAGAACGTTTCCAGGCTCTATAGTTCTGAGGTTTGTCGTTGAATTGAAGTAGGCCTGTTGCTACAAGCTCACGACGAGCAAAGTACCTCACAAAGTCGCTAATGTTGGAGTCGTCATTATTGGTGTTTGAAGATGTGGGATAGGATTTAACAGCAGGACAACCTTTGTCATTTTGAAGTCCAAGACCGTACTCAGGAATGGCATTGTGGTTGTCAAACCGAACATTGCGTGTCCTATCGACTTCATCTTCATAGATGTGAGGCTGCTGTGAGGTGAGAGGAGTTAGTTGAGAAGCCGCACTGTAGTCATATGTATTAGGGGAAGCAGCGTTGGCTTGAGCCTGATGGAATAAGCTGACTTCCGATTTAATAGTTGAAGCCAGAGTTTTGTAGCTAGGGCTTGGCTCTCTTCTTGTTACAACACCATCGTCTAGTAGCTGAGTGTCTGTGTTTTGTGATTTGGCTTGGTCAAGAACATATTGTTGTGTGCATTGTGCAGCTTCCAAAGGACTAGAGTCCAAATTTAACATGAAACTATGTCTTTCACTGTTTGCATCTACTGCAGCTTCAAGGGCTTCTGCCTCAGCTACAGCTGTCCCTTTTTTATAATTGAGCATCTCTATTGAGGCTTCTAGCTTAGCTTTTTCTAGCTTCAGGTTCATTTTCTCTTCAGCGTAGGACAGGCGTGCCTTTGCTGCCTCTGCTCTCGCTCTTGCCCTGGCTGCAGCGGACCCCGTTGATGATACACTTGAGCGTGCAGCAGAACATGTAGCGTGGGACCGCGTCTTTAATGAGGTTGCTTTCTTGGACATGGCGTTGTCTGGTGACGTACGTCTGTTTAGACACTGCTGTGATGGTCATCCACTGGCTGCGTGTGATGTTAGTAGCATCTGTCAGTTTGCTGCATTATCTTTCCCGTTAGAAAGCCGTTGTTTTACTATGCTGCCCTCAGTATATGTGCTGTGATACACCTCGGCAGTTAGACAAACTCCTTCCTGACATCACGACTCTGGAGACAGTTGTCCATTATCCACAGGTTTAATGACGTAAGAAAAGAGTAAAACTAAAGCACACAAAAGGCATAATGAGTAAGTAAAACTAAAACACACAAAAGGCATAATGAGTACAAATGAAACGCTCTCTTTTGCTTACACATTCACACAATGTAAATATACTGACTTTTAAATGAACTAAATTACTTTGTTTTTTTTTAACCGCTACCTTTTATATATTTATAGCTTATTTATCAATTATGTTCATGTAAACCACTGTATTTTAATGTATATTAACATATTATCCACTATTTACTCATTTATTGTATTTATTCTCTCATATGAACTTTAACAACAGTCCTAGCTAAGTAGACACAGTAACTGTAATAACTCGAGAGACTTTCTTCATAAAACTTCCCAAACTCAAAATTGTCACAAAAACATCATCTACAATCATCAATAACAATGAAACAAATCAATACACACCAACGATGCTATCAAAGGGCATAAGATGCAGGCAGATTCAAAAGGATTGGAAAAATGACAAACAATGGCTCTGAGCCCTGCCCTTTTTACTTCCTGGTTTAAGTCACCTGATATGTTGCAGGTAATTTCCTGTTCCAAAATAAAATATACAAAATGCTGATTTAACAGTTGTAACAAAACATCCACATATGTTTCATCCTCAAACTGTTGCCACAAACTTGGAAGCACACAATTGTATAGAATGTCTTTGTATAATAATATTACAATTTCCCTTCACTGGAACTAAGAAAGGGTTGCACAGTGGTGTAGTGTTAGCACTGTCGCCTCACAGCAAGAAGGTCCTGGGTTCGAGCCCAGCAGCTGACAAGGGCCTTTCTGTGTGGAGTTTGCATGTTCACCCTGTGTCTGCGTGGGTCTCCTCCGGGTGCTCCGGTTTCCCCCACAGCCCAAAGACATGCAAGTTAGGTTAATTGGTGACTCTAAATTGACCATAGGTGTGAATGTGAGTGTGAATGGTTGTTTGTCTCTATGTGTCAGCCCTGCAATGACCTGGTGACTTGTCCAGGGTGTACCCTGCCTCTTGCCCATAATCAGCTGGGATAGGCTCCAGCTTGCCTGCGACCCTGCACAGGATAAGCGGCTATAAATAATGGATGGATGGAAGTAAGAAACCCAAACCTGTTCCAGCATGGCAATGCCCCTGTGCACAAAAGGAGTTCCATGAAGGCGTGTTGTGTTAAGGTTCACGTGGAAGAACTCAAGTGTCCTGCACAGAACCCTGACTGAACTCAACCCCACTGAACACCTTTGTTATGAACTGGAATACTGACTGCACCTCAGGTCTCCTCATCCAACACCAGCACCTGATTTCATGATTGCTCTTGTAGCTGAATGATCACAAATCCCCACAGCCAAGCTCCAAAATCTGGTGGAAAGACTTCTCAGAAGAGTGGAGGTTATTATAATAGCAAAGGAGGGACAAAGCTGGAATAAGATGTTCAAAAAGGACATGATGTTCATCCTTCGGGGTTGAAATCACAATGACTTCAATTTGGTGGGTTGTGGTTGTGGGTCCAGTGTTGATTGATGAGGCCAATACAGGCTTTGAAGGTATGCTCATATGTGAATGTTCCACATGCCAAAGTTGAGTAGATTCACTATTGTTCTGTTATATTTTGACTGCTGAGTGTGATCCCCACCAGCCACGGTGTGCTGGCCAGGGTGAGGTGAAACAGGCTATGTTTGGGCACCTTTTCTAGCCCCTTCCTCCATGGAGGTGAGCAGAGCAAATCCTAAACAGGGCTGCTCAGACACCCAGGAGGCTTCCGAATGCCGCTGCTGCTTTGTTCAGCTTTCAGTGTTTCCATGCCTGCTGCTTCGCCACTTGCTCATCACCACAGGACTTGAATTTGAAGTCATGACTTGCATGTGACTTGCATTAGAGTGAGGGAGAGTTGCATAGCTGTCAGCCTCACTCTCTTGTCTTGACCTAACTGGGTCCAGGGGCAAGACAGAATCAAGAGAGCTGGAGCTAGGTCGAGATGCAGTGGATGGCCAACAGTGTTCTATCTGTTGCACTGTGCCCTGATCACACTCCACAAATGCTTTGCTGGGTTCACCTTCCTGCCCACTGAACCACCAGGCCAGTTTGAGCACAGTTTGCATCCAGTCATCAGTCGTAACCCTGACCAGGGGGAGTGAGGGGTTCCTAGTGCTTGCTCAAGGCACTACCCCAGGCTAGTGGAGGGAAGGAGATGCCTTACTACTCCATTGCATGGCAGTCAAGGATGGCACATGCCCACTGCCCTAATCCTTATGTCAAAAAGTATATAAAGATTTCATGGTCAGGTGTTCACCAACTTTGGACCAAATACTGTAGTGTATATTAGCAGATCATTAACAACACTAAAAATTGACCTACTACAAGATTATATTATTCATTTTCTAAGTACATATTCTTCTTATTTTCAGAACAATAATCAGTAAACAAGGTACAGCTAATGTTAGCACATGTACAGTATAGCAGAAAATATCATATCATTGGACAGTTAGCTAAAACTATTTTACTAGAGTTTTTATCTTTCATTTTTAATGGATTATTTCCAACAAACATTGCCATGATTGACATGGAAAACAAGAGGTTATTGCAATGGGACACCACAGGAGTTTGTGTTTAATCAAGGGCTTTACTTCGAACTTAGGAACACTTCTGGATGGTTTGAAACTCTGAGACTTAAATGGCTGAGTAAGGTTGAAGTCGGATCCCTGAGAGCTGCCAAGCACCATTGATCCTAAATGAAAGCAGCCACCCCAAAACGAGGCCCTAAATCACAGCTGTCCATCAGTGTGACACATACACACACACACACACACACACACACACACACACACACACAACGATATGAATAAAGTCCAGCAATGCCTTGATTCTTTCTGTGCATTCAGCAGATTAAATTAAAAAAACAAAACAAAACGTAAATTTCTCGCAGTGGCTTTAACTATTGTATCTGATTGTTTTCACATTGTTGCAATTGGTGGAAGTAATTCAATTCCTTATTTTACTTCTGTGATCCCCTCATCATGAGATTTTGACTATTAAAGTCACTTCTACACAAGGGACAAAGGAATAGGAACAAATAGGAATAGGACAAAAATTTTTTTTCAAACTAAAATGTAGTCCCACATGTCTGGTTTCTTTCTCGTTCTCTATATCCATGAACTGTGGCACCATGCAAGGTCAGATCCTTCATGTCCTCCAAGTGCAGCAGTCAGTTCTGTTATCCCTTAATTTCTCAGTATTGTACCAAGTTCTGGTGCCCCATGTCCACCAAGTGAAGGAGCAAGGTCTGTTCCCCCATGTCCTCCATGTCTGGTAGCCAATTCTGTTACCCCTTGTCTTCCAGGTGTGGTGCCAAGCTCTTATCCCTCATGTACACCAAGAATGGCACCAATTTCTGGTTCCCATGTTATCTAGATCTGATTCAAAGTTCTTTTTCCCTATACTCTCTAAATGTAGTATCAAGTTCTCCTCCATAATATTCTGCAGCTCTTACACCAAGTACTGGCCCCCTATGTTATCTAGCTGTGGTACAAGGTCTGCTCACCCATTTCATCCAGACATCCTTAAGCCCTTAAGGTATGGTTCCAAGTTCTTGCCCCTCATGTCATACTGCCATTTCCCCATTATCCTGGTGTAGTCTGAGGTTCAGAAACCCCTTGTTGCCAAAGTCTAATTCCTATTTCTGTTCACCCATATCTTCCAAATTTGGGATGAAGTTCTTGTCATCCAGTTCTGGTTCCAATTTTGTTTCCCCTCATGTCCACCAGGTGTGGTTCCAAGTTCTTGTCCCCCATACTCTTCAGAGCTTGTGCACAGCTACTTGCAGTGTGTGTGTGTGTGTGTGTGAGTGTTGTACTATTCCATCCATCCATTATCTGTAACCACTTATCCTGTGCAGGGTTCTGGGCAAGCTGGAGCCTATCCCAGCTGACTATGGGAGAGAGGCAGGGTACACCCTGGATAAGTTGCCAGATCATCACAGACCTAACACATAGAGACAAACAACCATTCACACTCACACCGATGGTCAATTTAGAACCACCAATTGGCCTAACCTGCATGTCTTTGGACTGTGGGGGAAACTGGAGCACCTGGAGAAAACCCACACAGACATGGGGAGAACATGCAAACTCCACAGAGGAAGGCCCCCGTCAGCCACTGGGCTTGAAACCAGAACCTTCTTGCTGTGAGGCAACAGTGCTAACCACTACACCACCATGCTGCCTGTGTTGTACTAGTGCATCTAAAAAAAATGTGAAAAAGTTCTCTTTTTTTGGTAATTTAATTCAAAAAGGTCTACTTTCATATATCCTATATTCATTACATGTAAATTTTGATGTACATGTAAAATTCATTTACATGTAAATGTCATCATATTTCAAGCCTTTTTTGTTTTAATTTTGACTACAGCTTATAGCTTGTGAAAATCATAAATCCAGTATCTCAAACTATTTGAATATTTCCTGAGATAAATAAGGGGAAAAAAAGATTTACAATACAGAAATGTCCAACTTCTGAAAACTATGTTAATTTATGCACTCAGTACTTGGTTGGGGCCCCTTTAGGGCGTGGTATGGAGGTGATCAGCCTGTGGCACTGCTGATGTGTTATTGAAGCCCATGTGGCT
This sequence comes from Neoarius graeffei, assembly GCF_027579695.1. Taxonomy (NCBI): domain Eukaryota; kingdom Metazoa; phylum Chordata; class Actinopteri; order Siluriformes; family Ariidae; genus Neoarius; species Neoarius graeffei. The sequence continues at coordinate 109,910,741 of NC_083570.1, forward strand.
TTGATAGCGACCTTCAGCTTGTCTGTATGTTTGGGTTGGGTGTTTCTCATTTTCCTCTTGACAATAGCCCATAGATTCTCTCTGGGGTTCAGGTCAGGCAAGTTGGCTGGCCAATCAAGTACAGTAATATCATGGTCATCAAACCATTTGGTTGTAGTTTTGGTACTGTGGGCAGGTGCTAAGTCCTGCTGGAAAAGGAAATCAGCATGTCCATAAATCTTGTCAGCAGATGGAAGCATGAAGTGCTTTACGTAACATCTCCTGGTAGATGGCTGCATTGATGTTGGATTTGATAAAACACAGTGGACCAACAGCAGCAGATGACATGGCACCCCAAATCATCACAGACTGTGGAAATTTCACACTGGACTTCAAACACCTTGGATTCTGTGTCTCTCCACTCTTCCTCCAGGCTCTAGGGCCTTGATTTCCAAATGAAATGCAAAATTTCTCATTTGAAAAGAGAACTTTGGACCACTGAGCAACAGGCCAGTTCTTTCTCTCCTTAGTCCAGGTAAGACACTTCTGATGTTGTCTCAGGTTCAGGAGGGGCTTGATATTAGGAATGTAACAGTTGTAGCCCCTTTCCTGAAGATGCCTGTGCATGGTGGCTCTTGATGCACTGACACCAGCCTCAGGTCACTCCTTGTGAAGCTCTCTCAAGTTCTTGAATCAACTTTTCTTGACAATCTTATCAAGGCTGAGGTCATCCCTGTTGCTTGTGCACCTTTTCCCTTTTCAGTAATGACCTTCTATGGCTTACCCTTCTTGTGGAGGGTGTCGATGATCATCTTCTGGACAACTGTCTAGTCAGCAGTCTTCCCCATGAGTGTGGTTGTGTGTACTGAACTAGACTGAGAGATACATGGCATTAATACTGTTTTACTCAAACTAAAAATGAAATACTCATATTTTGAGATACTCAATCCATGGTTTTCATGAGTCATAATCATAAAAATTAAAACAAAAAGGCTTGAAATATTTCACTTGATATGTAATGAATATAGAAGGTATTAAAGTTTATATTTTTAATTAAATTACAAAAAAAAAAGTTTTCACAATATTCAAATTTTTTGAGATGCATTAGTCAGTGCTTTTGGTATAACCACATTACAATAAAATAACATATTTCTTGTTACCTTTAGCTGTGATAGAACTGCTCTTGCCCTTGTACAGTTTCAGTGTATGGACATTTGACATGGGATTACCGTAACTCTATAGATAAATGAGGGATGATACTGGTGCAAAGCAATATTGTGTAACCCTAATGGTTTTATTACTGCAGCATTTTAACACACTGTCAAAATCTAACCAGATTTTCAAAGGTTACATGCTTGAATATATTTGGCACGCCTCAAAAATATGTGAAGAGATGTTCAAGGACATCTTTAGAATTATATGGATTTAAAAAAAAAAAGGTTCAAATGTAAGAACTCTTCATTTTCATTTTCTGGAAACCTCTTTGTACAAAAAAAGATTTTTTTAATGGTTTGAAGGGGAAAGAAGTGTACGGAATAGTGAAAATATAGCCTGGCTTTGTTCATATTTGAACTTTGCTCCCAGAAAGCTGGGGGGAAATTACAAACAAACAAACAAACAAACAAACCACTAATGCCTTTTGAGTGTTTAAATAGTTATGACAGACTTTTTTTTTGTTTCTTGTTAAACCACAATTAATTAATTAATTAATTAATTAATTAATTAATCATTCATTTATTTCCATGTGTTTTCCCCCATACGATTTTCACATGATATTTAAAACATTTATTTCACATGTATAGTAGGATGAGGTTTTTTTCCCCCTTACATTATGTACACTTTCACATGTTTTAGAACTGTAATTATATTTTATTCATATAATCCAACATTGAAAAAACAAACAAACAAACAAACAAACAAACAAAAAACTACAGAGCCCTGGAAAGGACTTGAAGGGGGGAAAAAGATATACTTTTGCAAGACCTCGTAAAAATTTTCATTTCATCTGATGTACTTCTGGATCAGTTTGGCAACATGGAAACAGAGCTGCAGTGGAGGCTAAATGCATGTAAATGGCATTGACCCACATCCAACATTTCTGAAATAGCATGTAGGCACCTCTAAATATCATTTATACAACTTTAAAATTTGACAATGCTAGAGTTTCGTGTTGTTTTACCAGCGCAAACAATAGTATGTTAAAAATTGCAATGTGTTATCAGAACTTACAGTATCTAGTCTATGTGACCAATCACATCATCTCTTGCTGGAGGGTATCCACGTGCCATCACTGTATGTAGAAGTTACTGCAGTTACACCCACTGAGTGGCAGGATGGCTCACTGAGTGGCTGCATTAACATTCATTACATTAATGGCATTTAGCAGATGCTCTTATCCAGAGTGACATATGATATACCCAGAGTAGCCTGGGGAGTAACTGGGGGTTAGGTACATTGCTCAGGGGCACTTTAGCCATTCCTGCTGGTCCAGGGAATCAAACCAGCAACCTTTTGGTCCCAAAGCTGCTTTTCTAAACATTAGGTCATGATTTATGCAGGGGCGGCACGGTGGTGTAGTGGTTAGCGCTGTCGCCTCACAGCAAGAAGGTCCGGGTTCGAGCCCCGTGGCCGGCGAGGGTCTTTCTGTGTGGAATCATGGGTTTCCTCCGGGTGCATGGGTTTCCACCCGGGTGCATGGGTTTCCTCCGGGTGCTCCGGTTTCCCCCACAGTCCAAAGACATGCAGGTTAGGTTAACTGGTGGCTCTAAATTGACTGTAGGTGTGAGTGTGAATGGTTGTCTGTGTCTATGTGTCAGCCCTGTGATGGCCTGGCGACTTGTCCAGGGTGTACCCTGCCTTTCGCCCGTAGTCAGCTGGGATAGGCTCCAGCTTGCCTGCGACCCTGTAGAACAGGATAAACCGGCTAGAGATAATGAGATGAGATGGTTTATACACGAATTCTGTTGCAATCACACAAAAACACATGTACAAAATAGACTGGATGTGTTTATGTTTGAGGCCAATCTCAAAGTTTTATGAACCTTTCTCACTGGTGTGTGTGTTTCATTGTTGTGGTTTCCATTTTGATGAAGTGACCCAGAAGTATGCTGACCTCAATGAAAACTTTGTTTCGATGTTCGTTCTGGGTCTCTATAAAAATAAAAAAATAAAAAATAAAGAAAGATCATATGTGAGATTAGTTTTTAAATTAATTAATTAATTAATTCATTAATTAATTAATTTTATTTATTTATTTAGAGGGGGAAAGGGGGTCTGTCAATTATCAGAGGGTCTAAAGCATTTGGGGCTAACATTGTGGCACTTTTCTCTGCTCCTTTATATCCAAAGTCTGAGGCAGATTGGCAGTTCTTCTGCTCATGATTCAACTCACAGTTACCGACTACGTTCATGAAGTGCATAAAGCCCAAAAAGTTTGCAAAATGCATATACAGTACATCAGACCTAATTGGAAGACTCTGGTTATAAAATCAATTTTTGAACCATCACTAACACAAAACCTCTGCTTTTAATCTCAGAAACTGCAGAACTTCCTCCTCACCTTGGCCTCCCATTAGAACGGCTGCCATCCAATCCAGTCTCCTCATATTTCAAAATGACATGGATGAAATATGATCAATTCAAAAAGAAAGAAAAAGAAAAAAAATCAAGCTGCTGCCAGACATTGTGTACTCTCTGGGCTTCCTTTGAGCTATGAGTAAAATTTCATGGACTTGATGCGTTTGAAAAGGTGAATGATGGAAAGGTCTGAATGTTCAGTGAGGTGTAAAAAAGATTGGCAGCATATGGCAGATTTGAATTCGTGGGTTATGAATTGACAGTAATGGAAATGGGGGAGGTTTTGTCTGTGGGATTTTCCTTATAATATTCCTTTCTGTGAATACAGGTGATTATATTCAGAAGAAAAACTTATAGATTCAACAATAGATTAATCGAGAACTATGTACTAACCAAGACTGCTCCTTCTTTGATAATCGAATCAATGATATTGAATATATTTGAAACCAAATATGTGAAATTATATATAAGGTGGGATATATTAGGCAGCAAGAGAGCAGTCAGTTCTCAAAGTTGACGTATTGGAAGTAGGAAAAATGGGCAAGTGTAAGGATCTAAATGACTTTGACAAGGGCCAAATTGTGATGGTGAGATGACTGGGTCTGAGCATCTCCAAAACGGCACATCTTGTTGGGTATTCCTGGTATGCATTGATTAGTATCTACCAAAAGTGGTCCAAGGAAGGACAACCAGTGATCCAGCGACAGGGTCATGTGTGTTGATTGACTGATTGATTGATTGTTTTATTCTGAACAGTAAAGAAGATATAAAAACAAAAAAAACAACAAAAAATAAAAATAAAAAATGCAATCATCAACAGACTAGCCTGTTAGATTTGTCTGGGATAGAACCCAGGTTTCTGGGCAGGAGCACTACCCCTGTGCCACAAGATGGTGTGATAAGACTCAGATGCAGAGACGAGGTAATCAGTTCAAGGGTTTTACTTGAAAAGCATGGCAGAAGTATCTGAACAGCAAGTACACAATAATCCAGGAGTAAAATCCAGGCAAAGGGTCAATATCCATCATCAGTCAGAAGCAGCATACAATCCAAAAGTGGCAGGTAAAAACAAAGTCCATGATAGGCAGGCAAGGGTCAACAACAGGATACATACAGCAGAAAACTCAGAGAATAAAGCAGTGTTCTCCAGAAAATCTGAAGTAGCCAGCTAAAAAAAATAGTGGTCAGCAGCTCTGGAATTTGTGGTGGTGAAACCACAGCCATAGGCACACTAATGCTAGGGGGATCTGGGGGCATTCCCCCCAGAAAAGTTTGAAATTTACATCTGGTGGCTTCTGGTACATCCTCAGCAAATAAATTACTAATCATTTCCCTGTAAAATACTTTAAAAATATGTATGAAATTTCCCTTCAGATGTGTATGTATGCTTGGCTTTCTCGGTTACCCTCTGTATTATGCTGCCTGGCTCTGTAACATAACTACATACACTATGGCATGGCCATGTGATCCAGCTCAGCCAATCAGTGCACAACAATCGATCAACAAATATGGTGTCACTTCCAGTCATGCTAGACCTGAATCAAAGACAATTCCATGGTGGAATAATTGGATTTGCAGCAAATTATGGGCAGCAGATATGATATAAAATCACTTGAACATTGAAAGGCAAGTTTTATTGTTTTTCTGGGATCAAATAGTCAGCATAGATTGTCTGCATAAGCAAAGAAAAACACTGGTCACTGGTGCTTGTGGACATCTCTGATAACCTCAGGCGAAGGCTTCGTCACTGGGTTTACACAGCATGTCAACTCAAGACTGAGCAAAGAACTCAGGACAACAGGGGGCTTAAATAGGCACATAAACAAGACTCAGGTGAAAAACACACATTAATAATGAGAGAATATGTGACCAACACCAAAGACACAGAGGACCCCACATGGCCAAACAAGGAATAGCAGTCACAAAAGTCATGACCTCACCCATATAGTCCAATCCCACAGAAAAGCTACTGTAGCACAAACTGGTGAAAAAGTTAATGCTGACACCTTTCTGTTTTAGCCAGCATTAACTTTTTCAGCAGCTTGTGCTACAGTAGCTCTTCTGTGTTATCGGACCATATGGGCTAGCCTTCGTGCCCCATGCGAATAAGTGAGCCTTTGGCACCCATGACCCTGTTGCTGGTTCATTGGTTGTCCTTTGGATCCTTGGACCAATTTTGGTAGGTACTAACCACTGCATACCAGGAACATCTCACAAGATGTGCCATTTTGGAAATGCTCAGACCCACTCATCTTGCCATCACAGCCCTTGTCAAAGTCACTCAGATCCTTACGATTGCCCATTTTTTCTGCTTCCAACACATCAACTTCAAGAACTGACTGTTCTCTCACTTCCTAACATATCCCACCCCTTAACAGGCACCATTGTAATGAGATAATCAGTGTAATTCACTTCACCTGTCAGTGTTTTTAACTTAATGGCTGATCGGTGTAAATTACAATTCATCTTCTTCATTGCATCATTCTACTTTATGTGCTATCAGTTGTTCCCAAAAAACATCCTAGCAACATACTAAATAAAACCTGTGGGTCCAATTAGCATGAAGGTATTTGCATTACTGGGTGGTACGGTGGTGTAGTGGTTAGCACTGTTGCCTCACAGGTAGAAGGTTCTGGGTTTGAGGCCAGTGGCTGACAGGGGCCTTTCTGTGTGGAGTTTTTATGTTCTCTGCATGGGTTTCCTTCAGGTGCTCCAGTTTCCCCCACAGTACAAAGACATGCAGGTTAGGTTAGGGTGACCAGATTTCCCTAGTCTGAAACCGGGACACTTTTGCGCGCGACCATGCTCGTGCTCGCACACCTTTTTTTTTACGTAAACGTGACACTCAGAGAGGTGCTCTTATCATTTTGTTGAAGCTCACATTTATCAACATCTCACATGAAATAAAACAAACAGGCATTTTGTTATCTAGTAGCATAGTGGTATACAGATCAGTTAAATTATGGTCAGACAACAGATTTTGTAATGGCTGAGAATGGAGCACTTGCATGTGACGTCACAGCCAATCCAGATTGTGACAGATGCCATCTTGTTGGTCAAACACCATATTCCGCCTTCTACTTCTACTTCTGGTTCTACTTCTGCTTTTACTTCTACTTTTTCTTCTGGAAAACCCTACTATATACAATTCTACTACAACGGCTGCGGCTACAAGCTCTCCCTACCTGTGCACATTTTTTTATGTTTTTTGTGTGTATTTTTGCGTGTTGTTCGTCTGTACCGGACTTCAATATCCACTACAACTGTATGGACTTACTGGACATTGGTTTCCAGCAGAAAATGACGGTTTGTAGCGATTTCCATCGCATGCACAACATTCCGGACGAGAAAAAAAAAACATTCCGGACGAGATAGCGAGACCAGCGGGGTCTCCGTGGATTGCTATCGGAAGCAAAGCGAAGGAGGCGGTGCCGGGAGCGGAAGCAAAAGCGAGGCTACAGGCAGAGCCGGCCTGTTGACTAAGCTCAGAAAACAGCCACTCAAATCTCCACTGCCAAGCCTCTACCTCTCCAACGCCAGATCCATGTAAACAAGACGGACGATTTGGAATTACAGCTAGAATTACCTTATTCTATTCTATAATCAGCTGGTCAGTGCTATACTCAATACTTAAGTGACTTACCCATCCAATGAGGATTCTTGTTTACAAGATGCCACATCTGAGTCGCTGACAAATCCTGAATTTCTGTAAAGATAACTGTCCAGAGATTTATAAGAACGCAGTGCTTCACCACTGAACAGCGAGGGAAAGTTAATGAGGTAATTATACATGTCCGGGTATTCCGCTGGCAGTTCAAAATCCGGTCGTGAAAACTCCGTCCGGTAAGCCATAAGGGTCACAAATCTGTAGATCGTTTATTTTAGACATATATCTAGTTATCTGTTCATTAGAAAAATGAGCCGTGTAGTCCGTCGGTTGAAATTGATCCATTCTGTACACGAGTGCAGCAGTATTCAGCGGTGTTTTTGACTGACAAGATGGCGGTTGTGTACTTTCCGGTCACGTGACTGCAAGATCTCTATAGGCCAGGCTATGTCCATAGGCCAAATTTAAACTGATTTATTTCACCTGTTTGTGAGAACACCAAGAAGAATGCATATGCACATGTAGGCTATATCTCTAAAATTGTATGCACTATAGCATGAACTTAAAAAGTAGATATGTGACCTCAATATAGCCTAGGTCAGAATCAACCTTATTAACCATTTCCCACAACTGAATGAATAAAGCAAGATGTGTACAAAAGTGAACACTTTAATGAAAGGTGCAACAAGCTGTTCAATATGGCCAAACTGTCAGAATGGTATGTTAAACAGAAACAAAAAAGAGACAAGTGATTTGAGAATATATACTACGCAAGCCGAGAGAGGATATAATCCTTTTTTTTAATTCACCTTGTTATCCCGAGATAACGACATAATTAATTCAGGATCTCGAGAAAACAAAACCGTTATTCCAAGATCTCGAGAAAACAAAACAATTATTCCGTGATCTAGAGAAAACAAAACCGTTATTTCATGATCTCGAGAAAACAAAACCGTTATTTCATGATCTCGAGTAAACAGCTGAGAAATGGTTCATTCAGGTGTGCCAAGAGACTTGTGATATGCTGACTTTGGGGCTATTTCTCATTCTGTATAGACGCAACTTTGGTCATTAGAATGTCTGGAATAATTGATCACCTAATAAGGCAATATTTTGATCAGGGGTTGACACAGGGAGAGATTGCATTAAGTCTTTTAATAAGGGATAATTTCAAAATTAGTCCGCGGCACCTCCGCAGAAGACTGGCCCGGCTTCGTCTCTACCGACGGCGATACAGTGATCCAGCTGAGATCATGAAATAATTTTGTTTACTCGAGATCACGGAATAATTGTTTTGTTTTCTCGAGATCTCGAATTAGTTGTGTTGTTTTCTCGAGATCCTGAATTAATTATGTCGTTATCTCGGGATAACAAGGTGAATAAAAAAAGATTGTATGAAGGGCCTCTCGCAGCTTCAGCAGTAAAGGAGGAGAGGGGCGACAGCCCGAGAAAGCCCCCACAGGAGCGCACAGCATTTGCAGCATAGGCTACCCAACTCAGTACAAGAACAAAACACTTACAGTGTGTGCAGTGGGCTTCGTGCACATTGTTCTGCACCTCTTGGAGGAAGGGGTAGGTGCCCTGTAAATCTTTGGAAAAGGTACATTTTCTTTTCGGCATAATTGCTGCGGCATTACTGCTGCTAGCTGCTAGACAAAGAACATTCGCGCCAGTTAATGTTTATTTTATTGTTGCATGGCAACCCGTTCTGTTGTCTGGAATAATGTGGCTATAAAGACCCATGCCACAGGGCCAGGGGGCAGTAACCAGGAAAGTTTGCAATTCCTGTCAATTCATCAAAATAGTAAATGCAGACATTTCTCTGCTAATGATTCCCACGCTGCTCAGTCGCAAACGTTGCGAGTGGCAAAAACCGGGACATATCCGTGTCCCGACAGACTTTTGTCGGGACTCGGGACACACAACCCCAAATCGGGACTGTCCCGGTAAAACCGGGACGTCTGGTCACCCTAGGTTAGGTTAATTGGTGGCTCTAAATTGACTGTGAGCATGAATGGTTGCTTGCCTCTATGTGTCAGCCCTGCGATGACCTGGCAACTTGTCCAGGGCATACCCTGCCTCTTGCCCATAGTCAGCTGGGATAGGCTCCAGCTTACCTGCGACCCAGCACAGGATAAGCAGCTACCGATAATGGATGGATGGATGGATGGATGGTATTAGCATTACTGCTACCTGAGCCTTATCAGAACATTATTCTGTTATATTTTTGCCTAAGGTATAAATACATACATAGTTCAGTATCATATTTTGTGCTAGTTTCTTGTTTTCAGTGTGTTTCAGGTTTCAGGTGCTGCCAAAGACATGGCTGAGTCATAACCAAATACAGAAAGTGATTTTTTTAGAGAACACCTACACAGAGTGGCTATGTATGAGTGCCGAGAGCACTGTGGCATTAAATTACTCCAGTCAAAAACCACAGCATTAGCTTCTGAAACACTCTTACCACAAAAATGTGTGTAGAACAAACATTTTATTAGGTCAGAGTGGCTGTGTGGGGTTTTTCTCTCATCTTTTGGTGGTATCAGTGCTACTGGAAATCATTCTCTGTGCAATCGAAGAAGAAAAGAGTAACTGTGCTCAGCAGTAAAAGTCAAATAAGACTTGGAAGACAACACCAGACACACAGATTGTGGAAAATCAGCATGATTACCGGTAGGTGTGTGTTTTCAATTTAACACCTGCAATTCAGATGCTATTATCTGCTTTATAGCACAATGTTCATTAAAATTTAATGGCAGATTGCTGAATAAAATGGCTGCATAAAAGCCTTCAGCTATCTCCAGTCTGGGTTTTTATTTTTACCTGTTAAATGCTCAACTCTATTTTGTCAGAAGTTGATTGTTGATTTAGTGTCTATAACAGCAGCTCTGACAGTAGTGCAGCTCAAAAATCACAGGTTTATATTGATGCACTCGTTCAAATACCTTATCATTTTTATAGTAACAACATGTACACTTGTATGGCGGATGTGCCACATAATCTAAACCTAAAAATAACATACGGCCTGTTCTATAATTGCGGGTACATTTCAGGTGTTGACTCTGTCGGTCATCATCACTTCTGTTATCAGTAAATTGGGCAATCCATTAACAAAACTGGCAATAACAGGCTTGATATTCCCCACCATTTTGTGTCTTTACTCCATATGCTAACCTCAAACTAGCTACCACATGGCATGTATAAAAACAGAATTTTATGGATTTTAATAATATCCCATCCAATCATCCATTAGCTGTAGCCGCTTATCCTGTTTTACAGGGTCATAGGCAAGCTGGAGCCCATCCCAGCTGACTATGGGCAAGAGGTGGGGTACACCCTGGACAAGTCGCCAGATCATCGCAGGGCTGACACATAGACACAAACCATTCACACTCACATTCACACCTACGGTCAATTTAGAGCCACCAATTAGCCTAACCTGCATGTCTTTGGACTGTGGGGGAAACCGGACCACTCAGAGGAAACCCACACGGACACAGGGAGAACATGCAAATTCCACACAGAAAGGCCCTTGTCAGCCGCTGGGCTCAAACTTTCTGTTCAATGTTCATATATATATATATATATATATATATATATATATATATATATATATATATATGTCCCAATATAGATAGATAGATAGATAGATAGATAGATAGATAGATAGATAGATAGATAGATAGATAGATAGATAGATAATTATTCCTGAAATTTCACATAATACAGAAAATAGACTTTCTATGCAAATGATTTTATAGCAGTTAATAGAATAAGCTACAAAAAACAGACTGTTAGACTGAATCATTTCATGTTTATTTGAGTTGAATGGATGGATTAGGAGTTGAAGACAGCCAATAATGTGGGGGGAGGGGGGAGTCATTTAGTTAATGTTTTATGGATAAATTGGGTCTAAAATGTACATCGAGTGTTGCCATTGGTGAAAGTTTGTCACAATTTGCATTATTGTTCAATACTGATTCAATAAAGATTTGTTTTGTGGAACATAACAAAAGGTTTCCAGCTAGAAACAGTAACTCTGTTTCACTGATTATTTTCCTATAACAGAAGGACACTGTTTCATTCTTATCAGCACTGAGCCTTATTGTTCTTTATGCAGATCTGAATTCATGTTACTGTTTTATGGTTCATCACTTTTGCTACACCTGGTGTCCATACTACTCTGGAGTTTTTCAGCCCCAAAAATGGAGACTTTTGGAAATGCTATTGTTTCATTGTTTTAGATCAAAAACTCTGGGGTAGTGTTTTAGTGCAGATGAGGCATAAATGTTTTGAAAATGATGACACAGGCACCCACGTTTGCTTCCTTCCTTCCTTACTGCCTATTATGCTTGCTGGCATATTCTGGTTCGGGTCAGCTTCAGTCGTTTCCAACTATGCCAAGTGAAGATCATTATTTATCTGTGGTTGAGAGGCGGGAGTGTCGTCTCTTGAGTTTGTCCAAGTTATTCTGATGGTCATGCCTGACCCCTTGATGGAGGCAAGCACGCCATCTATGCTTGTCATGAGCAGTACTGGTCCAGCTGGTGGGTTCTATCTTGAAGTCCTTCAGATCGCGCTTCAGCACATCCTTATAGCGAAGATGTGGATGCCCTATAGGACAGGTACCCTCCTCCAGTACACTGTGTAGTACACCATGGGAGATCCTGGTCTTTGGCATCTTCTCAACATGATCAGCCCACCGGAGTCAAGTATATTTGAGCCTGGATGACAATGGTCGGGAATCGATGATGTTAAACAGGGTTTCATTGGTCATTTTATCCTTCCATGTCACTCCAATAATTGGTCTGAGGGATCTGGTATGAAATATACTGAATTTATTCTCTTGCCAGCAATAGGTTGGCCAACATTCAGATCCATACATCATAATGCTAAGTACACAAGCCTCATTAACTGGTATTTTGGTCCTGATGGTGAGGTGTTTATTTGTCCATACACGTTTTATCAGCTTGCCAAAAGCAGTGGCTGCTTTGCCAAGATGTGTGGAGAGTTCCAGGTCAAGTGATAAGTTGGATGTCATGGTCAACCCCAGGTAGGTGAACTTATCAAAGTTATCAAGGGTTGTCTCATTGATAGTGAACTCATGTTTATCAGAAGAGTGGGATAGCACTACAATCTTTTTCAGACTCATTGTGAAGCCAGAGTCTTTGCAGGCATTGGCAAATCTATCCAGGAGCTCTTGTAGCTGGCTTTCGGAGGAAGCGCAGAGGGTGGCATGATCTGCATACAGAAGCTCACAGATGACAATTTTCTCAAATTTGATTCTTGCTTTAAAACGGGACAAGCTGAAGGAGTTTCCATCATCACGTGTGAGCAGAGTGACACCTACATCATCTTGTAGATCCTGAAATGCTGATTTGAAGACAAAAGATAAATATATACCAAAAAGTGTAGGAGCCAGCACACAGCCTTGTTTCACACCTCTGTTGATCGGAAATGGGTCAGAGGTGTCACTGTCATATTGGATCTTACCATCATTCCTGAGTGAAACGATTTGATCAGTGACAGCAAAGTTGGAGGGTATCCTGCTTTTTATTATGCTGTTTATTATGCCTGCTGGCATGTAGGGCAGCAACAAAGTATGACCACTTCTGTTTGTCCTGGGCCGATTTCTGTTCTGTGCCCCAAATGTGGTTCAGGGTCTTCATTTCTGATTCTACCATGCATTGCCAGGTGTTCTTGGGTCACCCTGTCTTATGCCATTCTCCTGGTGTCCAGTGTAAAGCAGTATGTCTGATGTTATCTTGCTTTCTTCAAAGGATGTGTCCGATCCATCTCCATCGTCTTGCATTTCCATGCTATCCTGATTACACTGAGCAAGTAGTTCTTGGTTAGAGATGGTTCTTGGCCATAAGATGTGACACAGATTCTTGGTGTGGAATGCTGAGATTTTGGAAATGTTATATTCAGTTATCCTCCAGCATTCTGAACCATATAGAAGTGTAGATGGAACACAGCTCTTGTGCAATCTTAGTTTGGTGCTATATTGGGCTGACCTCCATACATTATTCAACATTACGAAGGCATTTTTAGCTTCGATGATTCTGCTCTTAATATCACTACCTGCCCCTCCATCGTGCCTGACAATGCTGTCTAGGTAGGTGAACTCCTCTGTTGCTTGTATGCCTACTCCATCTACTCTGACTGGTGAAGGGACGTTTGCTTCCTGATTGGGTCTTATCAGTCATGATGTATCCTTCCCTGATTAATCATATTCCGATCACGTGACCCTTTTCTGGAAGACAACAAATGGCATCAGCTGTTTATACTGGCACACGCATGCTCAGTTGAGGTGAATGGTTGTAATGTGATATGCTTTTTCAGGTGTGTTGTTAGAATGGATGGAGATTATGTTTTGATATGGAGCTAGGAGCCAAAATGTTTAAAACTAAAATGTGTTAATTTGGATGTAGCCAAAGACAGGAACCTTTTTTTATGGATTATCTTTTGAGGGTGTGCAGTGCAAGCTTTACACACGCGCGCACACACACACACACACACACACACACACACACACACACACACACACACACAAAAATCCTAACCAGATTTTATCCAAACCAACCTTACACACCAAATGGGATCACTCATAGGATCCTCAGGTATCACCCACACTTCAGGATGAATATTACTTTAATCAGCACATATGCTGTATTTTCTGGAGCAGAACCTGCTGAAATGTTTTGCACAAGCTCTGAGTGAACAACAACATCAGCTAAAAAGCTTCAAACCTAACATGTGCATATGTGCCTTGTCCTTTCACGATTATATTTAGAACCTCCTCACAGTCGTATCTGGCACTCGACAAGCCCATGGCTCATGGTTTCATTCAGCACTGTGAGGAAATCTGCCTGTTTTTTTTTTTTTAGCCACCTGCTTAATTGAGGCTGCGGAGTAATTTTTTGGAGATGTGAATCTTCATGGTTCTTCATCGAAGCGTCCATACTTAGTGCATGTTCAAGCAGCTACACTTAAACACCCACTCAGTGCTGATTAGCTTGCATACTTCATGCTTCAAGTCAAGTTTATTTGTATAGCGCTTTTAACAATAAACATTGTTGCTCAATGTTTATTGATTTATTCAAAACATGAGCTAATTTTATCCCCTAATCTATCCCCAATGAGCAAGCCTGTGGCAATGGTGGCAAGGAAAAAACTCCCTCAGACAACATGAGGAAGAAATGTCAAGAGGAACCAGACTCAAAAGGGTACCCATTCTCATTTGGGCAACAACAGACCACATGACTATAACATTAACCGTTTTAACATGAAGTTAGTTTTGTTGATGTTATAAACTCTTCATTGATGGAAACTTGAGTGCAAAACTGTTCAAGACAACTGCACTCCTAAAGTCAGCAAGTCAACTGTAGTCGTCAGCCATAAAAGCATTACTGTAAGTGTCCAGAGCATCCTCCAGGTGTGACTTTCAACTGTCCACATGGGGCCGTCCTCCACAGGAGCGATGCCATAAGACTCCAACCAGACACAGGGCACCAGGATGGATCAGGGAGGTCCGAGGAGCAGAAGAGGTCAGCATCTCAATCCCAGGACATACATGGAACTCAGAGGGACAGATTTGTGTGTGTGTGGGGGGGGGGAACACAGGTTGTTAGGTATGCTCAATGTCACCTGAATAAGTAGGAACAATATACACATTGCACTGAGTACAAGCAGGGACTCCGGCAACTAACTATGACAGCATAACTAAAAGGGGAGAGCCAGAAGGTAACACAGGCATGAGGGAGCCCCGGGACATAAAGCAGCCAGCCACTACACCATCAACAAACTCAAGTGAGCAAGCAAGTAGGGGACTGACAGCATCCATACATCCCAGTTTACCAAAACACTCTATGTCTGAGGACCCTTCAGATCTACACCTTTACCTCATAAACACCATTAACAAAAGGCTTGACTAAACAGATATCTTTTCAGCCTAGAGTTAAACGCTGAGACTGTGTCTGATTCCGAACATTACTTGGAAGGCTGTTCCATAACTGTGGGGCTTTGTAAGAAAAACCTCTGCCCCCTGATGTAGCCTTCACTATACAAGGTACCAGCAGATAGCCTGCACCTTTTGATCTAAGTAGGTGTGGCAGGTCATAGAGGACCAGAAGTTCACTCAGGTACTGTGATGAGAGACCATTCAGTGCTTTAAAGTTCAATAGTAGTATTTTATAATCAATATGAAATTTGATTGGGAGCCAACACAGTGTGGATAAGACAGGGGTGATGTGGTCATATTTTCTAGTCCTAGTAAGGACTCTTGCTGCTGCATTTTGAACTAACTGGAGCTTGTTTATGCACTTATTGTAATATCCAGACAGTAAGGCATTACAATAATCCCACCTGTAGGTAACAAAAATATGAACTAGTTTTTCCACGTCATGTAGTGACATTAAATTTCTTATCTTAGCAATATTTCTGAGATGGAAGAAAGCTATCCAGGTGATGTTATCAATGTGAGTTTCAAATGAAAGACTGGGGTCAATAATCACTCTGAGGTCTTTTACTGCTGCATGTGAAGAAACAGAAAGGCCATCCAGAGTTACTGTGTAATCAGAAAACTTACTTCTAGCTGCATGTAGTCTGAGTACAAGTACTTCAGTCTTGTTAGAGTTAAGCAGAAGGAAGTTAATCAGCATCCAGTGTCTAATGTCCTTTACACATTCCTCAATTCTATTCAGGAGAGGGCTGTTCCCTTAACTCCCACAACATTTTCCAGTCTATGCAGAAGAATTGAATGATCAATGGAATCAAATGCTGCAAAAAGGTCAAGCAACACAAGCAGCGAGACACGGCCCTGATCAGATGCCAACAGTAGGTCATTTACTACTTTAACCAGAGCTGTCTCTGTGCTATGATGAGGTCTACATCCTGACTGATATGCAAATATAAGCATAACTGCTGTGCCAAAGCTTTTTCAAGGATCTCCGAGATAAAGGGGAGGTTTGATATTGGCTGATAATTGGACAGCTGACAGAGATCAAGGTCAGGTTTTTTAATCAGGGGTTTGATAACTGATAGTTTAAAGGATTTGGGTACATAGCTGTAGGGGGGCTGCCATGCCGTAACCATAGTAACCATCTTCCCCCTTTCACTGTACAGCATTGAACACACCAATCCCTGTACTCGATGTTATGTTGTATCTCCGCCCATTCTTCTTACTTCCTGTAATGGTATTGGACACAGAGATGATACCAGATACCAAATACAGTGATGTCACGACTGTGCTTTAAACCCATGGTGGAATCAAAATTCTTTCTCTCTGGCTGTGGGTTTCCATGCATGAAAGAGACGCCATTGCATCGGTGCTACAGATGAACAAAGAACAAAGAATGAACTATTGATGCCAGACCTTTAGCCAAAGTTCAATGTATTTGATGTTTGTATAATTGCAATAATAACTGAACCAGTTAGTTACTGCAGCCCATGCAGTATTTTAAAGAGAAAAGGCGACCGGATCCCTTTTCCCTTTCTCAACGTCGACGAACTACAAACAAGATTCCTTCCAGATCATCGGACGGCTGATGGGACACCGAAGATCTTCAGCTGACGAACTGTAAAAGTGAAAGAAACAGAACTGTTTTCTCCCTGGACCTGCACTCTGCGCTATCTTCAGATAACAGACGGCGCACTTTCAGTCGCCAAGCAAGGGCGATCTCAATTAAGGCTGGTATCTGGGCAATTGTTATTCTTAGTTGTGGCTAGTTAATGTGAAGAGTGTGGTTTATTTGAATTCATTTATGGTTTAAATGTATGCATTTTGATTCACATGAAAGTCGGTCTTAGACCGCGTGTTGTTTGATTTACTTTGTTTATTATCTGTATTTAGTTAGATCATGCATGCGCTCTCTCTCTCTCTCTCTCACTCTCTTTTTAACTCCCTCCATCGTACTACACTCAACATTGGGATTTCAGGAGTAGTTAAGGGTTGAGTAGAAGTTGGGTTTAAGGCCTAGCCGAGACTAGTTTTTAACTACAGGTCATTTGTCTCTCTCTCTCTCTCTCCCTTGCGCGCTCTCCTTGTTGACCATCCCCCTCACTTGTTGACATCCCCCTTGTTGACATTCCATTCGCATTACACACACACACACACACACACACAGTCTTACACACACACCTACTCATATACGGTACACACTCTCACATACACACACACAAACACGTGATTTCCCTCTCACATTTGAACACCCACTCCCCCCTACACTGTAAACTTGCATATAGCTTATTACTTCTGATCACCATTAGTGCCTTAGTTATCATCATATACACTACTGATTCTTATTTGTATACATCGTGTCACCATTTATATTGAATTATTCCTTGGCTGCTATTGTTGCTATATCTGATCAGTATTAGTTTGCTAATTCATGTCAGCTATTTCAATAAATGGTATCTTTGGAATAAGTTGTGTCCTGTCTATTACTACAACATTCACTGAGTGGCAACCTCTGCCAAACAAGTATTCTAATTGCATTCGCCCATTTGGTGGTTATATGAATGTTATAGATCTAGAGTAAACGTATTACATTAGAGCTGCAATACTTACTAAAACTATAGCAACATCACCACTAAGTTATTCCATTGATTTTAATAGTTTAGCTATAAACTATTAGACACTTGAATTAATGATTAATGAATTTGAGACTGCTCCCTTTTTACATGAGACTGATTTGATAAGCCTATTGCACCTACAATAGCCAATCATAAGAGAATAATTTATGATTTTTAGAAGCGGTTCAGTTACTTCAGGTATTATCTGTTTGAATAGAAGTGTAGGTAAGGGATCTAGTACACAAGTTGAGGCTTTTGATGCTGAGATTAATGAAAGTAATTCAGTTTCTCTAAAGGGAGTAAAACATTCTAATTGCTGATCTGAAACAGTTATATTGTTAACTACAGGGTCACTTACATTGTCTGACCTTAACCCTCCTCTTATCTTTGGGGTCAATTTGACCCCATTCAATGTTTAACATCTCTAAATATATGATTGGCATCATTTTTTTTGCTTCATATTTAATGACTTTTCCTAATTTAATGGGGACAACTGGATAAACATAAAATTAACATGATGATGTGTTTTCAATTTCCTGTACACATGTTGTACGCATCGGTGTTCTTTGGGGTCAATTTGACCCCAGGCTGTTTTAGCTGTATAAAACATAAAAGAAATATCAACATTTTACACACATTTGTTTTAGTTGTTTTAGATGATACTGAGGTCACTATAACATGTAATTTTATAATATTCAAAGGCTTTAGGGCCCTAACCTAACATAACCATAACTGTAGTAGTGCGAGAACCACCGATAGTTCACATGACATGGGGGAGGGGAAAACATCATTCTTGTGAGAAATTTGATATTTCCCACACTGTGGGGCAGGGAAAATATGGTTCCTGACAAAAAATATTGATACTTCACACAACAAAGAGGTGGAGCAAACATATAAAAGCTTGCACAGCAGCCTTCTAAACCATTTATCTTGGTGCTCTGTGTGCTTTCTCTTTCTGATCCCTCTCAACTGAAAATGACATCTAAGGAAAGGTTTTCTGTCAATGAGGTGTTGTCACGTGTCTTTGACCATGAAAGTGACATAGAGGAAAATGTGTCTGAGACAGACGATGATGTTGAGGAGGACCCTGATTATGAGCCATCCTCCTCTGATGAGAATGAGACCCTCAGTGTTGACCCTCCTGTTGTCTCTCAACCACCAGCAAACACACTACCTTCCAAAAATGGAGATTTATTATGATCTGTCTCCCCACTTGAACAACAGGGTAGACTTGGTGGTTCCAGGGCCCACCAGATACGCTGTCAGCCATGTCCAAGGCATAAAATCAGCATTTGAGCTCTTCATAACACCATCAGTCGAAAAGGACATACTTGAGATGACAAATTTAGAGGAGAGGCGTGTGTATGGGGACAGTTGGAAAGACTTGGATGTGACCCACTTGCAAGCCTACATTGGGTTGCTCATTTTGGCAGGAGTGTACAAGTCAAAAGGCGAAGCAACAGCAAGCCTTTGGGCTGCTGACACTGGAAGGGCAATATTTCCAGCCACCATGTCTCTAAACACATTCCATGTTTTCTCCCGTGTCATATGCTTTGATGACAGAGAAACAAGGCAGGACCGATGAAAGCATGACAAACTCGCAGCAATACGGGATGTATGGGACAAGTGGGTTCAGCGATTACCCTTTCTTTATAATCCAGGCCCGCATGTGACTGTGGATGAATGTCTGGTTGCATTTCGTGGGCGCTGTCCCTTCAGACAGTACATGCCGAGCAAACCGGCCAAATACAGTATCAAAATATGGGCAGCATGTGATGCACGGTCCAGCTATGCCTGGAATATGCAGGTGTACACTGGTAAATTCCCTGGGGAAGCACCTGAAAAAATCAGGGCATGAGGGTGGTACTTGACATGGCTGAAAGACTGAATGGTCATAACATTACATGTGATATTTTTTTTTTACATTCTATGCCCTGGGTGAAGAACTGCTGAAAAGGAAGGTTACCATGTTGTGGACAATGAAAAAAAAACAAGCTGGAGCTTCCCTCTGATCTGCTTGTGATGAAGAACAGGAAGGTAACATCTTCAATGTTTGCCTTCACTGACAGAGCCACTGTCATCTCCTATTGCCCCAAGAAAGGGAAAAATGTCCTGCTGATGAGCACCATGCACAAAGATGCTGTCCTGAGCACCAGAGAAGACAGAAAACCACAAATGGTCTTGGACTACAATGAGACAAAGGGTGGGGTTGATAACCTGGACAAGGTCACAGCCACATTTCTACTTTTTTGTTGAGCTCGGGGAACAGACACAGTCTCGATGTAGTGGACCCTGAGTGACAGCTCTGTGTAGCTAGCAGACAGTCAGTTTTGCCTGTTCGTCTGTTCCCTGGCCTTGGCTCTGGATTGTCAGAAATTAACTAGGCCTGTTCTGAGACTATGACCTATGCTGCAGGAAATCAGAGCAGCACCTTCCCGAGTGGGATGGATACCGTCCCGCCCTAACAGTTCAGCAGTGCCCTCAAAATTAGCCCAATTATCTATAAAACCCACACTGTTTTCAGAGTACCACCTGGACAACCAGCAGTTCAGCGACCATAACCTGCTGTAAGCTACATCGCCATGCCGCATTGGGATGGGGCCAGAGCATACTACAGCATCAGACATCGCCTTCGCTAATTTAAACACCTCTACAAAGTTACTCTTAGTAACCTCAGACTGACAAAGGCGTATATCATTAGCTCCTGCATGGATAACTATCTTTGAGAACCTGTGCTTGCCTAGGACCCTAAGATTACCTGCTATGTCTGGCATCCTGGCTCCCGGTATACACCTGACTAAAGCTGCTGGCCCCTAAAAGCTGAGCTAATTTCACGTGCCGTATGATAGAGTCCTCTATAACCAGAGCTCTTTCAGGTTTCTCAGTGGGTGCATCACTAAGGAGAGCAAACCTGTTTGACACGTGACGCGGAGAGGAGTGGTGCTCCTGTGGGCAAGCCTCAGCGGTAGCTTTGGCTCTATGCTTATGCCGCCAAGCCATCACCCATTTGCCCTGCTGTAAGAGCTCTAATGCTGGAGTTGGGGGATTACTAACTCCACCTAGGGCATCCAGACTTTCCCCTACAGAAACTACTCTGTTCTCATTCTCACTGACCTTCTCTAAAGCCTGGATACATGCTTCTAACACTATAATCTTCTCCATCAGAGAGCTAACTAATCTGCACTTATCACAAATAAAGCTATTGCTAGCGATGGAGGAAGAATGACTAAACATCTTGCACTCTGCACACTGAATAGGCTGAAGGTGTGCCATGATGAAAGGATTCACAGACCGTAATTGAAGATCTGTTGATATTAAAGCAGATCTGATGTGGACGGCCTCCGCTTATGGTCTTTACACAGGAGGAGAAAAAAAGAAAGCTTCCGGTCTCTGCATTCTTCCGAAAAAAAGAGAGAAAAAAACAATGGAAAAAGGAAAGTGAAAGTGGAAAGTACAAAAAGGAAAATGAAAGTACAATAAAAAATGAAGAGGATACTGGGAAATTATTTGTAGAAAAATAAAAAAAAAAGATTAGTAATTAACACCAACACTTGCAGAAAAAAGACTTGTTGCAAACAACTCGGGAACCAGGAAGTGCATAGCACAGAATGTGCATGCGCAACCCAGTCACCAATCCCCAATAATCCTTACAATACTTGAGTTCTTTTGATTTCTCCTGCATGAGCCACTTTGTTTATCTGCCAGGCAGGCCATAAAAGATACTTCAACGGTTTTAATTTGGCAAGCTAAGCCAAAACCTTTGTTGTTTCTAATGCTGCTTGTGTGTTCCAGGTGTTTCTGTGTGATTTGACCAGATTTTTTTTTTTTTGAGTCAACAAGAGCTCCAGCTAGGAAATGGTTTTGATTAATGTAAAAGAGAAGCCTACCCCCCCCCCCCCCCCCCACACACACACACACATGCTCTCTGTCTGTCCCTGTGAGTTACATGTTGAGCCTGAGACTGAGATGCTAACCTCTTCTGCTCCTTGGACCTGCCTGATCCATCCTGATGCCCTACATCTGGCTGGAGTCTCATCACGTTGCTTCTGTAGAGGACGGCCCCATACGGACAGTTGAAAGTCACACTTCAAAGATGCTCTGGACACTTACAGTAATGCTTTTATGGCTGAGAACTACAGTTAAGTTGCTAACTTTAGGACTGCAGTTGTCATGAACAGTTTTGTACTCAAGTTTCCATCAATGAACAGTTGATAACTTCAACAAAACAGATTTCATGTTAAAACTACCGTATAATGAATTTCCTGGTTACACAGTTATACTTTGTGACTCTATAGGACACTGTTATATAAGTGAGTTATTTATAATTACATTATCTGTTATCACCCACATGAGCATTGGTTCCCTTTTGAGTCTGGTTCCTCTTGAAGTTTCTTCCTCATGTTCTCTGAGGGAGTTTTTCCTCGCCACTGATACCACAGACTTGCTCATTGGGGATAGATTAGGGATAAAATTAGTTCATGTTTAAAGTCTTTAATTTTCTAGAAAGCTGCTTTGCGACAATGTCTGTTGTTAAAAGCGCTATAAAAATAAACTTGACTTGACTAGCTGGTTATAATAGAAACGTTAAGCTCACTGAGACTCGACAGGGACACTAGTTCTCATCTGTCTAAATTAATTCCCTAGTCTCCCAAACTTTTAAGATTACAACAGTCAGAATAATTATAGTGTATATTCTGCTTTTACAATTGCACACCTAATGCTATAAGCACAATTATTTGGATGCCATTTCAACAGTTGTAGCATCTTAAGATCTACACAAGATGAGAGTAGATTCAGTCTAAATGCTCTATCGGTTGTATTCAGAGTTGATTTATGCACATGTAGGGAGGATTTAATACAACCCTAAATCAGAAAAAAAGTTGGGTCAGTATTTTGAAATTAAAACTTAAAACAATGATTTGTAAATGATCTTTGATCTGAATTGCACTCAAAACAATGCAGAAGCACATTATTTGATGTTTTACCTCATGATTTTTTTTTTCAAATAAGCACATTTCAATTTTGATTCTTGCAACGCATTTCAAAAAAAGTTGGGACAGTAAAGCATTTACCACTTTATAATATTCCCATTCCTTCCCACACCACTGAAAATATGTTTATGGATTGAAGACACCAAGTGCTGAAATGTTTCAGGTGTTATTTTGTCCCATTCTTCCTGCAAACAGGTCTTAAGGTGTGCAACAGTACGGGGTTGTCACTGTATTATTATTTTTTTTTTCATTTCTAAATTCTCCACACATTCTCTATTGGGGAAAGAGGAGATACACCCTCTTCTTCCACAGCCATGCCTTTGTAATGTGTGCAAAATGTGGTTTTGCATGGTCTTGTTGAAATCTCCCTGGAAAAGATGTCGTTTTGAAGGCAGCATATGTTGCTCTAAAATCTCAATGGACTTTCCTGCATTAATGATCCATCACAGAAGTGTAAATTACCTTTGCCAGGGGCACTGACACAACCCCATACCATGACACACCCTGACTTTTGGACTTGTCCCTGGTAACAGTCTGGATGGTCCTTTTTGTCTTTGGTCTGGAGCACATGATGTCCATTTCTGACAAAAAAAAAAAGCCTGGAATACTGATTTGTCTGACCACAATACACATTTCCATTTTGTGATGGTCCATCCCAGATGCCTCCGAGCACAGAGAAGTCCATGGTGTTTCTGGACACAGTTAACATAAGGCTTGCTTTTTGCACAATAAAGTTTTAACTGGGATTTGTGGATGTAAAACTGCATTGTAGAGCTTGACAAAGATTCCCCAAAGTAATCCCAAGCCCATGTGGTTCTATCAGCTATAAATGAATGACGGTTCTTGATGCGGTGCTATCTGAGATCACAGGTGTTCAGATTAGGCTTGAGCCCTTGCCCTGTACACACCGAAATTCCTCCAGATTCCTTGAATCATTTCATGATATTATACACCATAGAGGATGAAATATCCAAATCCCTTCCTATCTTTCTTTGAGGAACATTGATTTTAAACATTTCAATAAATTTCTCATGCATTTGTTGATAAACCAGAGATGCTCAGCCCATCTTTACTTCTCAAAGGCTAGGCCTTTCCTGGTCATGATTACAATCACCTGTTGACATCACCTGTTTTAAATCACATCATTACATTGTTTTACCTCTTTACTAGCCCTACACTGCCTCTGTCCCAATATGTTTTTGGAATGTGTTACAGGCCTGAAACACAGGAATCGATGTATATTAACAAATGAAATGAAGTTGACCAACAAAACATGAAATATCTTGGGTTCATTCTGTCTGCAATGAAATAGAAATCAAAGTATATTTTGAAATTACTGCTTTCATTTTTTTATTAGCATTTTCTATCCTGTCTTTTTTTTTTTATTTGGGCTTCTACCAAAAGTATATACATCAGACTGAATAACTACAGTGACTCAGGAACAACAGACATTAGCTCTATTTAGACATTCTATGTATGAGCGCACCAAATTGACATGGTGGTGGTGGTGGTGGTGGTGGTGGGAGTGATATTTTATGCTACAGTCTGTATTTGTGTACCTACACAATGATGTATGTGGTAGGTGGACCTGATAAAATGTCCACTGTCTGTATTTGTGTTGGTAAACACATGATCATCCAGGGCTGTAGGACTCAAGTCCAGTCTTGAGAAGTTTTCTGGATTGACTTGGTCTCAGACTTATTGAGATTTGTACTTGGACTCGGTCTTGGGTAGTGGTCCATGCAGAGAGTTTGTGAAAATAATGTTTGTTTTGTTCTTTCCATATGCACAAGATGTAGTACCTTTTTCTAGAAAATACCCTAATTGTTGGTGCAACACATGAATGATGCTGATTAGTTGAAGTCAAGGCTTTACCTCAAAAATGATTTGAGGGTTACTTTCTCGATCTTGCCTCAATCTCACTTTTGCCCTGGCCTCAACTCCCATAGGACTCAGTCTTCACTTGATCTCGGCTCGTCCTTGTCTTGGACTTGACAATAGTGGTCTTTACTGTGGCCAGACTATTACACCTATCAATAATACAACACCAATACATCATTAATTATTTTGCTGTTTTTCTCAACTCCATCCTCATCCTCATCAATATTAAACATGTAGCAGGGCCCAAGAGGAGCAAGCTAATAATAATGAGTCAGTAGCCATAAGCTGGATTAGGAAACATCCTGCTTTTGCCTCTATCTTCTTTTTCTTTATCTTTCAATTCAAGGCTGCATTAGTCTTTACTTCATGCTGAGGAGATTGTCTCTGGGTCTAAATTAATAGTGATTCTTTCTGGCTCTTTTATCAAAAGAAGTGGAGGTGTCCTATTCCACTTTTAGGTGTGTGTGTGTGTGTGTGTGTGTGTGTGTGTGTGAGAGAGAGAGAGAGAGAGAGAGAGACAGAGACAGAGAGAAAGAGTGAGTCCTTACACATGGAGCGCATTTCAATTTGCAGTGAGCTAAGCATCTTGTAGGAAGAAATGAACTGTCACAAAATACCCTTCAGAGGACTGTGTGTGTGTGTGTGTGTGTGTGTGTGTGTGTGTGTGTGTGTGTGTGAAAGAAGCTCTTTAGTTTGTGTCCCATGGCAAAATAAACAGAAAAAGCAGCACTTGGAAATGCACAC
Organism: Neoarius graeffei; assembly: GCF_027579695.1. Classification (NCBI taxonomy): domain Eukaryota; kingdom Metazoa; phylum Chordata; class Actinopteri; order Siluriformes; family Ariidae; genus Neoarius; species Neoarius graeffei. Next base: position 109,936,094 of record NC_083570.1, read on the forward strand.
TGGAATGGCAAAACTTTCCGATAATAAGTGGTGAAACAAGTTCAATAGTTTGGCGGCACAGTGGTGCAGTGGTTATCACTGTCAGCTCACAGCAAGAAGGTTCTGGGTTCATGCTCATTGGCCAATTGGGGCCTTTCTGTGTAGAGTTTGCATGTTCTCCCTGTGTCTGCGTGGGGGTCCTCTGGGTGCTCCAAAGATGTGCAGTTAAGTTAATTGGCTACTCTAAATTGCCTATAGGTATGACTATCTGAGGCCCTGTCCACACGGCAATGGATTCAGGTGAATCCGATACAATTGTTTATCGTTTCGGCCTGGCGTCCACACGGCACCGGTGTTTTGGGTGCCCCAAAACGCAATCTTTTGAGAACGGGTTCCAGAGTGGAAAGATTTGGCAACGTTGCCGTTGGAAAGTCGTCTGGATGAGTAGAACGGATTTGTTTACGATGATGTCACAACCACATGACTGTCAGTGCTTCACGCCGGGTAGAAATGTAACGAACTCGATGCGAGTTGTCAACAAATCCTATAACTTGGTTCATGAAACGCGCTTACAAAATATTTTCACTGTGAATATTTATTGTGTAATGGTGCAAAGTGAGTGAGAGAGAGAGAGAGAGAGAGAGAGAGAGAAAATAGCCCTTAGGGCAGAGTCAATCCCGCCAGCAAAAATAGGGAAAAAAAGGAGCGATCTCACCTCTTCAGATGTTGGTTTAAGTCCTACAATACATTCCTCAAAAAGGGCGTAGAAGAACAAATTAATCCATTAACGTGCAGCATTCAATTTATTCCAGACCATTAAAGACGCCGCCTTCCGCGTAGAATCATACGTCATCCTCGCCGCCATATTGGATAGGTCAAAGCGGAGAATAAAGATGCCTCATTCATGTGCTGCGTTTAACTGTACCAACAGGTTTACCATCCAAATGAGATCACATGGGATTACCTTTCACAGGTGAGACTGGAAAAATACTTTTCATTGTATTTGGTCATTATAATGTAATTTTACGAACAGATTTTTCTGACTTTGTGGCTAATATGAAGTCTCGCGCATAATAGTTTATGCGCATGCGTCCTTACTTCTTCTATTGTTCTGGTGTCTCCGAAGGGACCGTCTTACAGCGCCCCTAGAGGTGTGGCATGTGTATTGCATCGTTTTCAGCAAGCGTTGCATTGCCACATGGACCTGATATTTTACTGATCGTTGCCCATTTGGACGCGATATTTTTTTTAAATAACATCTCATTGCCATTGTCATGTGGATGTAGCCTGAGTTGTGGTCAGACATGAGTAGTATGGTGGCTGCCAGCCGTGCCTTTGTATGCCTTCAACTTGGCTATGTTGAATTGCGTCCTTTGTAATTCAGCTGCAAGAAAGGATGATTAGCCACTCCAAACTTCAACTTCAATAGATGGGTGAGTGAGAGCAAGCTGAGAGATTCCATGATTGGGGGCAGGACGTCTGTGACGGTATGGAGTTGTGTTAGTGCCCAAGGCATGGGTAACTTGCACATCTGTGATGGTTCCATGAATGCTGAAAGGTACATCAAGGTTTTGGGGCAACATGCTGCCATCCAAATCACATCTTTTTCAGGGACGTCCCTGTTTATTCCAGCAAGACAATGTCAAGCCACATTCTGCATGTATTACAATAGCATGGTTTCATAGTAAAAGAGTGCAGGTGCTAAACTGGCCTGCCATCCTCCCATTGAAAATGTGTGGTGCATTATTAAGCACAAAATATGACAAGAGGGACCCCAGACTGTTGATTAAGTGACATCATAGTGTATTAGAAGCAAGACTGGGAAAGAATTTCACTTTCAAAACTTAAACAATTACTGTCCTCAGTTCTCAAACACTTATTGAGTGTCATTAAAAGAAAAGGTGATATAACACAGTGGTAAACATGCCCCTGTCCCAACTTTTTCTGGAATGTGTTGCAGTTATCAAATTCAGAATGAGTTTATATTTAGAAAAAAAAAGTTTATTAGTTTGAACTTTAAATATATTGTCTATATCTTGCATTGTATTCAATTGAATAGAGGTTTAAAAGGATTTACAAATCATTGCATTCTGTTTTTATTTACATTTTACACAGAGTCCCAACTTTTTTTTTTTGGGGGGGGGGGAATCAGGGTTGTATATACATATACTGAATGAATGAATAAATGAGCCCATGTTAGGTCATTCATTAATTAATTTAATTATTTATTCATTTATTCTACCGTAAACACTTCAAGAAACTGACCAGGCTACAACTCTGACACCTGCGTCAAATCCTCAAAATCAGATGGCAGGACAAGGTCCCTGATGTAAAAGTCCTCAGGTGAGCCAAAACAGTAAGTGTGGAAGCCCTTATCACAGCCTCCCAACTTCATTGGGCTGGACACTTCTGGCACATGCCTGACATGTGACCACCCAAAGTTGTTTTCTATGGAGACCTGAACTGAGGAAGGAGGAGACAAGGAGGACAGAAACTGAGGTACGTACAAAGATGTTTTGAAGAGGAACATGAAGAATGCCAGAATTATCGATCAGATGTGGGAAAGGGATGCCTCACATAGAGCAACATAGCAAAGCATAGGTCAAAGCTCAGTGTCTGTAATTGAAGACAAGTGTCAAAGGGAGTATACAAGGGTTCACAAAACCAGACATTCCATAACAGCTCAACCAGGTCTGTTACTCTGTTGTGGGCCTCATGGCCCATCCACATTTCTGTGCATCCTAATGAAGCAGTTGTCATCACTAGTGATGGACAGCTGCCGCTGACAACATTTATCCATCCATTATCCATTGCATCCATTTTAAGGGATGCAAGGGCTCCCTTAAAATTTTGAGTTCACTGAAATTAATATAGTAAGTTCACAACAATTTGACTTACTATGTGAATTTCAGTGAACTCAAAATTTTAAGGCAGCCCTTGCACTAAAGTTTTTAAGTTAAAACAACAAACATTTTTACAGTGCAGAGCACCTGGATGAAACCTACACAGGTAGGGGGAGAACATGCAAACTCCACTCAATCGAGCACAACATTCAAATTCAGAACCTTCTTGCTGTGAGGTGACATGTGGTACATCCATCCATCCAGCCATCCATTATCCATAACCACTTATCCTGTGCAGGGTTGTGGGCAAGCTGGAGCCTATCCCAGCTGACTATGGGTGAGAGGTGGGGTACACTCTGGACAAGTCACCAGATCATCGCAGGGCTACATGTGCTATATGTAAAATGTAAAAATAAATGTATAACATGTAAATATTCACACAAAAATGTCATGTATCTGTTCTGTAAGGGTGTATTTGTTTGTGAATGATTGCTTTAGGGCTAATACACTTTTCATTCAAGATGATTTATTCTGACACTCAAGTTGTTGACTGTGTTATTCTCTCAGCCTCCATATTGCTGCTGTCAACAAAGCTAAATCCTCATCTTCCTCACACGGTGTAAGCAACAAGGACAGACACATAAAACCAGATGAGCTACATCAGGATGGAGCCAGACCAGTTCAGAAAGTTTGCATAGAAATGAGGCACTTCTGTGTCTTACAGCTTAATTGGAAAATGGTGTCCAATAAAAAGGGGGAGGAAGGGAAAGATTTAGGGAGGTGAGAGAAAAGGAAAGAGGAGGGAAAGATGGAGAAAGAGGGAGGCAGAACAGCAATGCAACAACGATTCTTTGTATTGATTTAATGCCCTCTGTAATCATTTTCTTCCTACAGCCAATAAATCAGTGTGATGGCACTGCTGTGTGTTTTGTAAAAGGAGCAATGTCCAATCAGAACACTGTGTGCATGTGCACTGGTGCAGCTCCTGATGGATGCTAGTTTTCACCATTGTTTCTGTTTCCCCAGACAGTGTTCAACATGAATGAGGTGTAACCACAAACCAGTTAAACCAAGCATGTGATGCAAAAGTGTTTTTTTTTTTTAATATGGAAGCACTGAAAAACATCATGTGCTCCTGAGTCAACTAACAGGGAATAAATACAGCCAAACAGGGTCGATACACAGCCTGAAGGTTGTACATATACAGTATTTAGCAGATGCCTTTATCCAGAGTGACAATACATTATGTTATATTAATGGCATTTAGCAGACGCTCTTATCCAGAGCGACATACAATATACCCAGAGCAGCCTGGGGAACAGTTGGAGGTTAGGTACCTTGCTCAAGGACACTTCAGCAATTCCTGCTGGTCCAGGGAATCAAACTGATGACCTTTTGGGATCAAAGCTGCTTCTCTAACATTGAGGCTGTTAGGACTAGGACTGTTTTGGCCTCTAGAGGCCGCTGTTATTTCCTTTTCGTGTCATGTTTATTTTGGCCTCTAGAGGTCGCCACTGTTCCTGTGTTTTGTGTTTGTGTTAATTGCCTGTTTAGTCCTGATTATCTTCACCTGTGTTCAATTTAGTTTGTGTATTTATACCCCCTGAGTTCAGTCCTCTTGTCACGGAGTCTTTGTGCTGTTATGCTTATCTCCAGTTTCCTCTGTACTGTGTTCTTTGTTTTGCACTTTGCTTTTCTTTTGGACCTAGTAGTTACTGTGTTTTTGGATCTTCTGAGCTTTGGTATTTTTGCCTTTTCTTTTCTGGTTTTTTGGCTTTTGTTTTGTACTTTTGGATTTTTTATTTTTTCCCTTATATCTTCTGAGCGTTTTTGGATTATTACTTTTTGGATTTTTTGTGTATATATTGTAAATAAACTTTTTGATACTTTTTTCTACTTCTGCCTCACACCTCTGCATTTGAGTCATCCCCCTGGTGGCCTAGTGGGGGTTTGCTGGATTATCACACCAATGAACCAGGTTCGAATCCCAGCAAAACCCTAACAGAAAGACTCCGTCATGACCGACTCAGCAGAGGCTGCTTCAACTGTCTACCCGGCCAACCTTCAGGGAATTATGGCAGCTTTGACATGCTTCGGAGCGACCATGGACGTACGCTCATCAGCCAACATGAGGCCCTTGCTCGCCATGAGGAACTGCTTCAGCAAATTGGGAAAACCCTGGCACAGCTGACATCTCTGCCTGCATCTCCTCATCCTGCTCCAGTGCCTCCTGCCATGCTGCCTTCTTCACCTCGCGAACCCAGCCTTCCTGCACCACAGAGGTATGACGGCAAGCACAGTGAGTGCCGAGAGTTCCTTACCCAGTGTCAACTCACCTTTGAGCTTCAGCCTACCACCTACACTACGGATCGCCGCAAGATTGCCTTTGTGATAACCTTATTTAGCTGGTAAGGCGCGAGCCTGGGCTACTGCTATCTGGCAGAGACAGGGACCTGAGTGCCTTGATTTTCAGCTGTTTTCTGAAGAGATGCTTCGGGTCTTCGATCAGGCAGACATCAGTACTGACGGAGCCCGAAAGCTCATGTCCATCCGGCAAGGAGGAAGCGTCGCAGATTACACCATCTCGTTCTGGACGCTCGCAGCAGTAAGTGGATGGAACGAGACTGCCCTGGTGTCAGCCTTCCACCATGGTCTGTCTGACCCCATCAAGGACGGTCTGGCCTCTATTGGATGCCCAAGTGACCTCGAAACCCTCATATCACATGCTATTCGTCTGGACAACAGGATGAGAGAATGCCACCAAGCCTTGAGCCCCCCCAGCCTCCCTACCTCTACCTGGAGACCGTCTACCTCCTTCAGTGACTGTCCAGAACCCATGCAAGTGGGTCGTACTCGCCTCTCCACATCTGAGAGGGAGCGCAGAAGGAGGGACAAGTGCTGCATCTACTGTGGCAAGCCTGGTCACTTCTGAGCATCATGTCCCGAACTCTTGGGAAAAGGACCGCCCCGTCCAGCCGAGGGAGGGTTGTGACGGGGCCTACCCTCTCTCCCGGACTCCCTGGCCAAGGAATCTACATCCCGGTCTCCATCTCCTGGGGTGAGTCTGTCCACTCTTGTCAAGCTTTGTTAGACTCAGGGGCGGCTGGGAACTTTATGGATATTCACTTCGCCCAAAGCATCAATATTCCGACTGCACCTCTTGAAGTCCCACTGTCTGTGTCTGCCCTCGATGGCCAAGCGTTAGGTGATGGAAGAGTCACCCAAGTTACTTCTCCAGTCTTCCTCCAGTCTCAAGGTCACAAGGAAGAAATATCCCTGCACCTGATTCCTTCACCTGAGTTCCCAGTTATTCTAGGCCTTCCTTCGCTTACTCGCCACAACCCTCGCATAGACTGGGTAACAAGCCAGGTTGTGGAATGGGGCCCTGCATGCCATGCCTCTTGTCTGCTCTCTAGCTCTCCTGTGTCTCCTGCCGAGCCCCCTGATCTCACCGAGTTATCTCAAGTTCCCACAGAGTACTGGGATCTCAAGGAGGTATTCAGCAAGAGCAGGGCCGCCGTTCTTCCTCCGCACCGGGCCTATGACTGTGCCATCGACTTGCTCCCTGGGACTACCCCTCCTCGTGGCAGACTGTTTTCCCTCTCTCAGCCAGAACGCAAGGCCATGGAGGAATACCTCAAAGACGCCTTGGTCTCTGGGTTCATTCGACCCTCCACCTCACCTGCTGGTGCCGGCTTCTTCTTTGTCGGCAAGAAGGATGGGGGGCTCCGACCATGTATTGACTACAGGGGCCTGAACAAGATCACTGTGCGCAACCGATATCCCCTTCCGCTGATGTCCACTGCTTTCGACCTGCTCCAAGGCGCCACCGTCTTCACCAAGTTGGACCTATGGAACGCATACCACCTCATCCGTATCCAACAGGGAGACGAGTGGAAGACTGCCTTTAACACCCCATCTGGACACTACGAATACCTGTTGATGCCCTTCGGACTCACCAACGCACCAGCTGTTTTTCAGGCCCTAATCAACGACGCCTTAAGGGACATGATTAACCTGTACGTTTTTGTCTACCTCAACGACATCCTTATCTTTTCCAAGACCGTGCAGGAGCACCGCCACCATGTCCACAAGGTTCTCCGGAGGCTGCTACAGAACAATCTGTTCGCCAAGGCCCAGAAATGCGAATTTCATGTTCCCGAGGTCTCCTTTCTGGGATTTATTGTACGGACAGGCCAACTCCAAATGGACCCTGCCAAGACCCTGGCCATCCGAGACTGGCCTACTTCCAAGTCCGTTAAGGAGGTTCAGCGGTTCTTAGGATTCGCTAACTTCTACCACAAGTTCATCAGGAACTTCAGTTCTGTAGCAGCACCCATGTCGGACCTCACCAAAGGGACAGGTGGATCTTATGTCTGGTCTCCTCAGGCGGAAAAGGCATTCAAAGACCTCAAGGACCGCTTCTGCACGGCACCCATTCTGGTCCTCCCGGACACCTCCCAACCATTCATCGTGGAGGTGGACGCCTCGGACAGTGGTGTCGGCGCGGTGCTCTCTCAACGTTCAGAAGGAAAGCTGCACCCCTGCGCTTACTTCTCCCACCGCCTGAGTCCTGCGGAGTCCTGGTACAATGTGGGGGATCGAGAACTGCTAGCGGTCAAACTGGCCCTTGAGGAGTGGAGGCACTGGCTGGAGGGAGCGCAACATCCATTCCTGGTTTGGACTGACCACAAGAACCTGGAGTACCTCCAGCAAGCCAAGAGACTGAACCCTTGACAGGCTAGGTGGGCCCTGTTTTTCAGTCGGTTTGACTTCACCCTCTCGTACCGCCCCGGCTCCAAGAACACCAAACCTGACGCACTGTCCAGACTGTTCTCTGCCACTAACAGGGAGAATGAAGTCGGGCCTATTATCCCTGTGTCCCGGATTGTGGCCCCTGTCCGCTGGGGTATTGAGGAGGCTGTCCGACGAGCCCAATGCCAGGACCCAGGTCCTGGGACGGGGCCACCGGGCCTCTTGTACGTCCCACATCAAGCCCGGGCCAAGGTTCTCCAGTGGGGTCACTCTTCCCCTCTCACCGCCCACCCGGGAGCTCGGAGGACCCTGGACTTCCTGAAAAGACGCTTCTGGTGGCCTAACATGGAGAAGGAAGTAAGGTCATTTGTCCTGTCCTGTGAGGTTTGCACCAGAACCAAGAACCCACGACAGTGTCCCCAGGGTCTCCTGCATCCTCTGACCATTCCCCGGCGTCCCTGGTCCCACGTGGCAGTCGACTTCATCACGGGTCTCCCTGAGTCACAAGGTAACACGGTCATTTTGGTCATAGTTGACAGATTCTCCAAGGCCTGCCACTTCATACCACTGTTCAAACTCCCCTCTGCTCTTGAAACAGCGAAACTTATGTTTAATCATGTCTTCCGAGTCTTTGGTCTTCCACAGGACATCGTCTCAGACCGAGGGCCCCAGTTCTCCTCCCGAGTGTGGCACGGGTTCTGCAAGGTCATCGGAGCCACTGCCAGCCTCTCCTCTGGGTTTCACCCACAGTCCAATGGTCAGACGGAGAGGCTCAACCAGGACCTGGAAACCACCCTGCGAGGCCTGGCTATGGATAACCCGACATCGTGGAGCACCTGGCTGCCATGGGCAGAGTACGCCCACAACACCCTGCAGTCATCGGCCACCAAGCTGTCGCCATTCCAGTGCCAATTCGGGTTCCAGCCACCTTTGTTCCCGGACCAGGAGGAGGACATGGGGGTGCCCTCGGTCAACCAATATGTGAGACGGTGTCGCAAGACCTGGAGCAAGGTCAGGAAGACCCTCATACAGACCTCCAGAACCAACCAGACTCAGGCCAACCGCCATAGAAGACCTGCACACGCTTTCCGCCCTGGGTAGCGGGTTTGGCTGTCCACTAAGGACCTTCCGCTGCGGGTGGAGAACCGCAAGCTTGCTCCTCGCTATAATGGCCCCTTCAAGGTGGTGCGCAGGGTGAATCCTGTCTCCTACCGGCTCCAGTTGCCCCGGACTCTGAGGATCAACCCCACTTTCCATGTTTCCCTGTTGCGGCCCATACTGACATCTACGTATGCCCCTGCCCCTAGGAACCCCCCACCCCCCCCGCATCTTCCAGGGTCAGACTGTGTTCACTGTGCATCGCCTGCTTGACTCCCGCCGGGTCTGCGGCGGGTTGCAATATCTGGTGGACTGGGAGGGCTATGTTCCTGAGGAGCGCTGCTGGGTTCCTGCTCGGGATGTCCTAGATAAAGAACTGTGTCGGGACTTCCATTCGGCCCATCCGGATCGCCCTGGGAACGTCAGGAGACGCTCCGGGGGTGGGGTCCTGTTAGGACTAGGACTGTTTTGGCCTCTAGAGGCCGCTATTATTTCCTTTTCGTGTCATGTTTATTTTGGCCTCTAGAGGTCGCCACTGTTCCTGTGTTTTGTGTTAATTGCCTGTTTAGTCCTGATTATCTTCACCTGTGTTCAATTTAGTTTGTGTATTTATACCCCCTGAGTTCAGTCCTCTTGTCACAGAGTCTTTGTGCTGTTATGCTTATCTCCAGTTTCCTCTGTACCGTGTTCTTTGTTTTGCACTTTGCTTTTCTTTTGGACCTAGTAGTTACTGTGTTTTTGGATCTTCTGAGCTTTGGTATTTTTGCCTTTTCTTTTCTGGTTTTTTGGCTTTTGTTTTGTACTTTTGGATTTTTTATTTTTTCCCTTATATCTTCTGAGCATTTTTGGATTATTACTTTTTGGATTTTTTGTGTATATATTGTAAATAAAACTTTTGATACTTTTTTCTACTTCTGCTTCACGCCTCTGCATTTGAGTCATCCCCCTGGTGGCCTAGTGGGGGTTTGCTGGATTATCACACCAACGAACCACGTTCGAATCCCAGCAAAACCCTAACAGAGACCATGGCTTCTTGCTCTAAAGCCTCTCCACAGTATAGTGACTCAATAGTCTCTAGCCAGATGGGCGTAACCACAATGTCAAGGACATAGTAGCTCATCTGGTCTGCTTTCAAAACAACCAAAACATCAAACAGAACTGAAATGTGACAATGTGAGAGAGGACCAACCTCCATGACAAACTGTTTCCAACAGGAAAATCAACAAAGGACTAAATTTTATTCCCCAAGTGAAGATCTACCCAAAACATTGATCAGAACTGAATTTGCATGATAAATGATACAATTCTAGTCAGAAGAAAATGTATTAAGTTGACCCAATTATGAATTTGTTTGCAAAAAAAATTGACAATACAGTGATCAAGTTTTGTGCAGAAGGTCTAGTTCTTTCAAATAAAACAATTAGAACTGAAATCCACTGAGAACAGAGGGAGGAGATATGATTTAACTGAAAATAAACAAAGTTGTAAACTAGTTGTTTGCAAACAAGAAAATCAACAAACAAATAAACACGTTTTGTTCCTTGAGGGAAGATCGACCCAAAACATTGATCAGGACTGAAATTGGATGAGAAATGAGAGAGATACAATTCTAGTGAGAGGCCTGGAAAATTTGTTAATTTGGCCTAATTACTAACTCACTAGCAAAAATAAAAAAAATAAAAAACAATGACTAAGTTTTGTGTGGAGTAATCAGTTCTTTCAAACAAAACAATCAGAACAGAAATCCATGAAGAATTGATGGAGGAGATACAATTTAACTGAATTGTGGACGAAAGACAGATGCCATGCCATGGCAACAGCTCACCAGCCTTATGGACAGATGAGCTAAATATAAATGAGGTCCTGGAGTAATTTCTTGTTGTTCAGGTGCTCCTTTGTGATTTTATTTCCATCCACATCAGCCATGTCGGTGTTTTTCCTCTGCCGTCCTTTAAGAAAATTACACAGTGAATTACCTACTGTTTTTCTCCAAACATAGAGTGGTGCTTGAAAGTTTGTGAACCCTTTAGAATGTTCTATATTTCTGCATAAGTATGACCTAAAACATCATCAGATTTTCACACAAGTCTTAAAAGTAGATAAAGAGAACGCAGTTAAACAAATGAGACAAAAAATATTATACTTGGTCATTTATTGAGGAAAATGATCCAATATTACATACCTGTGAGGGGCAAACATATGTGAACATTTGCTTTCAGTATCTGGTGTGACCAGGCGGCACGGTGGTGTAAGCACTGTCGCCTCACAGCAAGAAGGTCCTGGGTTCGAGCCCAGCGGCCGATGAGGGCCTTTCTGTGTGGAGTTTGCATGTTCTCCCCGTGTCTGCATGGGTTTCCTCCAGGTGCTCCGGTTTCCCCCACAGTCCAAAAGCATGCAGGTTAGGCAAATTGGTGGTTCCAAATTGACCAGGCTGGCTGTATCTATGTGTCAGCCCTGCGACGACCTGGCGACTTGTGCCCTGCCTCTCACCCATAGTCAGCTGGGATAGGCTCCAGCTTTCCTATGACCCTATCAAACAGGATAACTGGCTACAGATAATGGATGGATGGATGGATCTGGTGTGACCCCCTTGTGCAGGAATAACTGCAACTAAACATTTCTGGTAACTGTTGATCAGTCCTGCACACCGGCTTGGAGGAATTTTAGCCCATTGCTCTGTACAGAACAGCTTCAACTCTGGGATGTTGGTGGGTTTCCTCACATGAACTGCTCATTTCAGGTCCTTCCAGAACATTTCGGTTGGATTAAGGTCAGGACTTTGACTTGGCCATTCCAAAACATTAACTTTATTCTTCTTTAACCATTCTTTGGTAGAATGACTTGTGTGCTTAGGGTCATTGTCTTGCTGCATGACCCACCTTCTCTTGAGATTCAGTTCATGAACAGTTTGATATTTTCCTTTAGAATTCACTGGTATAATTCTGAATTCATTGTTCCATCAATGATGGCAAGCAGTCCTGGCCCAGATGCAGGAAAACAGGCCCAACCCATGAGACTACCACCACCATGTTTCACAGATGGGATAAGGTTCTTATGCTGGATTGCAGTGTTTTTCCTTTCTCCAAACATAACGCTTCACATTTAAACCAAAAAGTTCTATTTTGGTCTCATCTGTCCACAAAACATTTTTCCAATAGCCTTCTGGCTTGTCCATGTGATCTTTAGCAAACTGCAGATGAGCATCAATGTTCGTTTTGGAGAGCAGTGGCTTTCTCCTTGCAACCCTGCCATGCACACCATTGTTGTTCAGTGTTCTCTTGATGGTGGACTCATGAACATTAACATTAGCCAATGTGAGAGAGGCCTTCAGTTGCTTAGAAGTTACCCTGGGGTCGTTTGTGACCTTGCCGACTATTGCATGCCTTGCTTTTGGAGTGATCGTTGTTGGTCGACCACTCCTGGGGAGGGTAACAATGATCTTGAATTTCCTCCATTTGTACACAATCTGTCAGACTGTGGATTGATGGAGTCCAAAGTCTTTAGAGATTGTTTTGTAACCTTTTCCAGCCTGATGAGCATCAACAATACTTTTTTTTTTTCTGAGGTCTTCAGAAATCTCCTTTGTTTGTGCCATAATACACTTCCACAAACATGTGTTGTGAAGATCATACTTTGATAGATCCCTGTTCTTTAAATAAAACAGGGTGCCCACTCACATCTGTTTGTCATCCTATTGATTGAAAACACCTGACTCTAATTTTACCTTCAATTCACTGCTAATCCTAGAGGTTCACATACTTTTGCCACTCACAGATATGTAATATTGGATCATTTTTCTCAATAAATAAATGACCAAGTATATTTTGTCTCATTTGTGTAACTGGGTTCTCTTTATCTACTTTGAGGACTTGTGTGAAAATCTGATGATGTTTTAGGTCATATTTATGCAGAAATATAGAAAATTCTAAACAGTCACAAACTTTCAAGCACCATTGTAGCTGTCATCATATAATTTTACTCAGCATAAATGCAGAGGTGGACAAAGTACCCAACTTCATTACTTAAGTCAAAGTACAGATCCCACTGGTCAATTGTTACTCCAAGACAAGTGAAAGTTGTACAGTCAAATTTTTACTTAAGTTAAAGCACTGAAGTACTTGCTTTTAAAAATACTTACATATTAAAAGTACATTTTGTCAATACATCATTGTATTATTGCCACAACGCTTACAAAACCTAATGCCATTACCAAAGACAGAAATGTGAATTCACAAAATGAATGCCTGCTGTGCCATCATGGTGGTTTAACATTAAGCTAGGCAGTCAGTGAAGCTCCACCTGACATGCTAGCAAACTTGAAATCATATTTGGTAGCTAACACTATTAGAAAAGAAAGATTTCTACATTCTGTTTATTTGGTTTATTATGCAAAAACATATTTCTGAAAAGACTTCAGATAAGTTAACATTATTCATGTTAGCGTAACTCCATTTTTACATGCTAACTAACAGTGTCCAAGTTAACTAGCTATGTATTAATGTTAGCCATGGACAAGGCAATGGCAACATGCTGGGCAAATCCATAGAAAGTCATTTGACTAACCAGACTGCATAGCTATTGCAACATTATTGCTAGCTCTAAAAGCACAGCCAACTTTATTGCAAGATTTCTCTTGGAATAAAATGTTTATATACCTCAATATGCTTCCGTAGGTTGGATGTCGAGTTTTTGTAGGCCTTGATGTGGTTCGTTTTTCAGCAAACAAAGCAAACATTTAAAACAAAATGACTCTTTAATCCTTTCAGAAAACTGAAACATGGGTTCTAGGTATAGCCATGGGTCCATGCATTCTCCAGAAGAACCACCTCCTTCCATTCTGCCATCAACTGATCATGTTAAATAATGCTGCTGAGAAATCATTGAACTTCATTTTATACAGTCTATGGATGAGACATGACCCTAGTGATTACTGATAGGCTGTCTCTGTGTCACCTGTGAAAATAAAAACAATCACACTTTAGAAAAGAAAAGAAAAAACATCTACTTTCAAAGCTGCTTCATCATAACGAGGAACGAGGACCTTGATAGAAATGTAGTGGAGTAAAAAGTACGATATTTGCCTTTCAAATGTAGTGAAGTTAAAGTCATAAGTTTCCAAAAAAAAAATACTCAAGTAAAGTACAGATACTTAAAAAGTGTACTTAAGTACAGTACTCAAGTAAATTTACTTCATTACTGTCCACCTCTGGGTAAATGTCTATGTATTTCTGTGTCATTGTTGGGATAAAAAAATATGTTTAACTGCTGCTTCTTGCTGTATTCAGTCTCATAGTATGTGTCGTGCATCATGACCCTGCCCCATATACTTTATTAAATACTTCCTGAATCACAAAATAAAAACTGGATGCTTCTCAGATACTTTTCAAATTATTCCTGGAAGTTTGATTGACTGGAACTGAAATAAGAGCCAGGATCTCTTCTCGATGCAGCGACCATTTGGGTGCCATGTTGTGAATGGAGCGTGATCCAGATGTAACCATGTGACGCAAACATCCAGATTAGTAGAAAATACAAGGTCTTCTTTTGTGGTCATTTTATTGCAGTCCAGACGTAAGATATATCTCATCTCATCTCATTATCTCTAGCCGCTTTATCCTTCTACAGGGTTGCAGGCAAGCTGGAGCCTATCCCAGCTGACTACGGGCGAAAGGCGGGGTACACCCTGGACAAGTCGCCAGGTCATCACAGGGCTGACACATAGACACAGACAACCATTCACACTCACAGTCAATTTAGAGTCACCAGTTAACCTAACCTGCATATCTTTGGGGGAAACCGGAGCACCCAGAGGAAACCCATGCGGACACGGGGAGAACATGCAAACTCCGCACAGAAAGGCCCTCGCCGGCCACGGGGCTCAAACCCGGACCTTCTTGCTGTGAGGCGACAGCACTAACCACTACACCACCGTGCTGCCCCTGCCATATATATATATATTAGGGATGTTAACCGATGACCGTTTGACCGATGGTTGACCGAATCAACGTCAACCAGTTAATTTTTTTGGGGTTGTCGGTTAAAAAAAATCAATCGTGTTGAAGCTGCCGATTTTGGAGTGGAGAACCTGGAATTATGTGTTGTAAATGCTTGGAGCATGCCATGTGGTGTAAGGACGACAGCTGACAAATCAGAAACACCCATTCAGTCATGTCCCGCCCTCCCGCCCCAGTTAAAGACAGGTGCCACTCAGCGAAAGAAAAGTCTCAGTGTTGGATTACATTTTACTACGATATTAACCAGGTATGTAACATCAAGGAAATTCTTGACTATCAAAGAAACAAGAACACGGCGCATGAATGAAGTCGATGGTTGATTAGTCTGGTGAATATTAATGTCAACGTAATAATAATACACAAGATCTGAACTAAAACCTGGTTACTCACTTATGTTACTTAGCATCAGACAGTTGCTATATTAGCTTAGCGGCTAATCAGCTCAGCTCCAGCTATCCCATTCCCAATGGCTGTGCACAATTAGCAGCCATGTAACCGTAATATCAGTAGCTGGAAAACAATTGCAGTATGAGGTCTCTGTGGCTCACTTCGAAGAAAAGTGCCTAGTCCGTAGCAGTATGCAATATCAACACACAGCCTACTGCAGTTAACTGTAAACACCAGGGGCCATATCGCTAAAACGTCCTATCTTCAATGAAAAGTTAAGATGGGACAAGTGTATGATAGGATTGTTTTCAATAGGCTACTCAATGCAAGCACCGGTAGTGACTGAGCTAAAGCTTGCCGCTTAGAAAATGACGGCAATTTATTGAGAACATGTTCACACTGATATTTTTAATGCCAAGTTGCAACTTAACAAAAGTGCATGCCCCTTGCTGACACGGCCATTTGTCCTCCGCTCCAATACAAACCCCTCGACATCAGTGCCGCATTTGACTAAATGTTTTGCGCTGTAGAAAAGGTAATGTTCAGGGATGCAAAGTCGGCGAGCCTTTTGGCGGATGCCGCCTTTTTCACGGCTGAATCGTGCAGATCCGATTTTTTTTTTTTTTAGGGGGGGCGTTGGAGTGTCTGAATAATTTCATCAAAGTAAATTCTGTATTAAAATTACTTTTAATACAGTATGAGAAGAAAACAGTAAATCAGAAAGCTGCACACATTTGCGCAGCTTCCGCACAAATGTGCGCAGCTTTCTGATTTACTGTTTTCTTCTCATACTTATACTTCCTATGTTTCATGGACTGTAACGGCATTTGCTCATTTAGTAATTTTAATACAGAATTTACTTTGATGAAATTATTCAGACACTCCAACCGCCCCCCCCCCCCCAAAAAAAAGCAGTTTGCATCCCTGATTAGAATAGATGCTAATAATTCCAATTCTAGAATTTTAAACTCATACCGTAGGTTAACCGACTTTAACCGGCTAATGAGGCTCGGTGGTTGGTCAAGATTTTTTTTAGTTTTCGCCATCCCTAATATATATATATATATATATATATATATATATATATATATATATATATATATATATATAAAATCACTGAAGAGATATGTAAACTGATCAACTGGAATAGAGACTGATAAACTAATCCTATCCAAATAGGGCTTAACACATCTTAATGCTAGTTTGCTAAGTCAGGGATGAAGGTTACCTTGAAGCTAAAACCCTAATTTTATCAATTATGAATTATGACTGTCAGAATCACTCAACAGGAATTAAAATTATTTTTGTGCCAGGTACAAAAGCCTAAAAGTCAGCAATACAGTTTGTCCACTTTTTCACTCACCTATGATACACAATCCTTCTGACAGTTTCTTTTTGCCTCTAAGACCTGCTCTTTCCAATTGAAACTGCTAATATCATTTAGTGCTCCATCTTTTATTATACTCTGTCAATACATATCCCATGTGCTCGCTACTAGTGAACGTGCTGAATGTCAGCCAATCAGGCACTTACTTATTTTTATGCAGAGACATATGTATTCAAGTTGTCCATCCATCCATGCGTCCATACGTCTATCTGAAATTATTCTTGGCACGATAGCTCAAGAATGAGTTGCTGAATTTTCATACAGTTCACATGAAATTAGCATCATAACACTGAGTAAGTGTTTGCGAACTGAGGACACTAATTGCTGAAGTTCTGAAACTGAAATTCTTTCCTCTTCTTGCTTTATACATAGTATGACTTCACTTGCTCAACAGTCCAGGGTCTCTTTTGTTATATTTTGCACTTCATAATGCACCACACATTTTCAATGGGGGATAGGCAGGCCAGTTTAGCACCTGCACTCTTTTACTATGAAGCCACGCTGTTGTAACATGTGCAGAACATGGCTTGACATTGTCTTGCTGGAATAAACAGGGACATCACTAAAAAAAACATCATCTGGATGGCAGCATGTTGTTCCAAAACCTAGATGTACTTTTAAGTATTCATGCACATGAACTAATTATATTTTGGAATTGATCCAAAAAGGGCCAAGGTCACAGAAAGGTCAAAAAGTTATTCAATGGTTTCCTTCTATATTTTAAGCGTATTTCAGGCATACAAATTAGACTTGTTGGCAGTTGCAGCATCCCTAGTGATGTCATTAGCATTGAGTTCTACTTGTTTTAAATAGAGGTACACTGTTACGCCTCACAGCATGCATGAAATTAAGTAAATAAAGGAGCAGAAAACATCAATTTTTTTTTTTTTTACTGTAACCTTCCAGGTTTCTGTACCACAGAGAGAGGATTCTCAAGCCTTAAGGAATAAAAGGGGGGGAAAAGACACACACACACACATTGCTATTCTGATCACAGCCTGAGTCTTCTCAACAGTTCGAATGCATATATGATTTTACTGAAATGTGAATGTAACAGGTTGAGGAAAACAATTATAAATAAAAAGAAAGAAAGCACAACTTTATTCATCACACACTTGTTAAATTCCTCTCTGCATTTAACCCATCTGAAGCAGTGAACACACACATGCATACATGCACACATGCGAGCAATGAGTGCACACACACATACTGTACCCAGAGCAGTGGGCAGCCATGCTAACAGCACCCGGGGAGCAGTTGGGAGTTAGGTGCCTCGCTCAAGGGCACCTCAGCCCAAGGCCATCCCATATTAACCCAGTCACATGTCTTTGGACTGTGGGGGAAACTGGAGGAAACCTATGCAGACACGGGGAGAACATGTAAACTCCACATAGAAAGGCCCCTGCCAGCCGCTGGACTCAAACCCAAACGGGGAGAACATGCAAACAATTATGCTCCCCTTCTTGCTGTGAGGCGACCGTGCTAACCACTTACACCACCATGCCGCCCCGTATGATGTGTGGGATAGAGGAAATTTATTCCTGGCTGGCAGAAAATACTGGAAAGCAGATTAACTGAGTGAGTTTGGTTTGAAGGTAATCATAAACTCTCCGGTAATGTTGTTTTACAGATGCATGGACTGAATAGAAGTAGCAGTAATAGCAGATCAGAGCTCCAAGACTGCTCTTCAACCCTGACTGGACACTAGGCACATGACGATTCAGCCCCTTCATGATTTGATTCAATTTGATTCACAATATTAGGTTCACGATACAATTTTCCCATGATCTCATCTCATCTCATTATCTCTAGCCGCTTTATCCTGTTCTACAGGGTCGCAGGCAAGCTGGAGCCTATCCCAGCTGACTACAGGCGAAAGGCGGGGTACACCCTGGACAAGTCGCCAGGTCATCACAGGGCTGACACATAGACACAGGCAACCATTCACACTCACAGTCAATTTAGAGTCACCAGTTAACCTAACCTGCATGTCTTTGGACTGTGGGGGAAACTGGAGCACCCGGAGGAAACCCACGCGGACACGGGGAGAACATGCAAACTCCGCACAGGAAGGCCCTCACCGGCCACGGGGCTCTAACCTGGACCTTCTTGCTGTGAGGCAACAGTGCTAACCACTACACCACCGTGCCGCCATTTTCCCATGATAGTTTTGAAAAGAAAAGAAGAAAATTTTACTGCAAAAAAAAACAACATTTATTTTCCTATTATTTATCAATTTAAATATTCATTTTGTCAAAAAAAAAAAGTTTCAGAGGCAGCCATGACCTAAAGATTAGATAAGCAGTTTTGGGCCCAAAAGGTCACTGGTTTGATTCCCTGGACCAGCAGGAAAATCCATGACTGAAGTGCCCTTGAGCAGGGCACCTAACCCCTAACTGCTCCTGTTGTGGAAACTCCCCCAAGTAAGAGTAATTCAAAGTTAAAGAGTTTGCAGAAAAGTTTAGAGGTTTATTAAATAAATCAATAAAAGCTGAGTCAGTCTGCAGGGTGATCTGACTCTAAAAGAGCAAAGCATCCATTTTTATAGTGTTCGATAAGTTTGATAAAATTTACCAAGTATAATGAATTCTGATTGATTCACACTTGGCGGCACAATGGTATAATGGTTAGCACTGTTGCCTCACAGCAAGATGGTTCTGGGTTCAAGCCCAGTGGCCAATGGGGGCCTTTCTGTATGGAGTTTGCATGTTCTCCCCGTGTCTGTGTGGGTTTCCTCTGGGTGCTCTGGTTTCTTCCCACAGTCCAAAGACATGCAGGTTAGGCTAATTGGTGGCTCTAAATTGACTGTAGGTGTGAATGGTTGTTTGTCTCTATGGCCAAGTTTACATTAGACCGTATTTGTCTCATTTTCTTCGCGGATGCACTGTCCGTTCACATTAAAACGCCGGGAAACGCTGGGAAACGGGAATCCGCCAGCGTCCACGTATTCAACCCAGTTCATGTTTGATCCGGTGCTGTGTAAACATTGAGAATACGCGGATACGCTGTGCTGAGCTCTAGCTGACATCGTCATTGGACAACGTCACTGTGACATCCGCCTTCCTGATTTACTGGCGTTGGTCATGTGACGCGACTGCTGTAAAACGGCGCGGACTTCCGCCTTGTATCACCTTTCATTAAAGAGTATAAAAGTATGAAAATACTGCAAATACTGATGCAAATACTGCCCATTGTGTAGTTATGACTGTCTTTAGGCTTGCCATCCTTCCACTTGCAAGTGGTAGTGACTTGCGTATGCCCGATATGCACTGGGATCACACACACAGCGGCTCAGTCCCAAATCACTGCTCATGCGCTTCACTCGCGCGCTCTGTGAGCTGCGCAGGGCCGGAGTGCGCACTCTCCAGAGGGCACTCGCTGTTCAGGGCGGAGTGATTTGGAGCGCAGCCGCTGAGGAGGAAGCGATGAGCCACACTGACACATTTCAACTTACGTGCCAAATTAGTCATGTGATTAGCGTATCCATGTATTGGCATTGCTATGTGCACGCGAATCGTGTATTGGCGTTGCTGTGTACACGCTAATCGTTTTTAAAAACGTTAATCTGATGATCCGCTGATACGGTCTAATGTAAACCCCACCTATGTGTCAGCCCTGTGATGATCTGGCAACTTGTCCAGGGTGTACCCCACCTCTCACCCATATTCAATTGGGATAGGCTCCAGCTTGTCCGTGACCCTGCACAGGATACATGGTTACAGATAATGGATGGATCTGTAAAGATTGGTGTAAAATATAATAACCTATTGATTCAAATATTAATTTTAATAAAAATAAAATAGTTAATAAAAATTAGCTCTTCTCTTTTCTTTATCTTTCTGCAGTCTGTAATGAGAGAGAGAGAGAGAGAGAGAGAGAGAGAGAGAGCTCTGATTTATTATTTAATCTATTTGTACAGTCAATCACACAACAGCTTTTTCCCATTTTAGGCCTGGTGGGGAGTTTTTTGTGTGTGTGTTTTGTTGCAGTAGAGCTGTGTTACTTCTGCCTACAGTGAAGTCACATCCATTCCTGCTATTATACTGCTATCTAAACACTGCAATTACAGCAAGGGAAATCTAAGATATTAGACAGCCTGATAATCATCACAATTCATTTATTTCATTGATTCAAATCATCCTAACGGGGGCGGCACAGTGGTGTAGTGGTTCGTACTGTCGTACTGGGTTCAAGCCCAGTGGCTGGCGAGGGCCTTTCTGTGTGGAGTTTGCATGTTCTCCCCGTGTCTGTGTGGGTTTCCTCTGGGTGCTCCGGTTTCCCCCACAGTCCAAAGACATGCAGGTTAGGCTAATTGATGGCTCTAAATTGACTGTAGATGTGAGTGTGAATGGTTGTTTGTCTCTGGCCCTGTTTACATTATTTCGAATCAGCGGATCATCAGATTAACGTTTTTAAAACGATTCGCGTGCACACAGCAATGCCAATAAACGATTCGCGTGCACACAGCAACGCCAATACATGGATACGCTAATCACATGACTAATTAGACGTCACGTCACATGATCCCAGTGCATATCGGGCATGCGCAAGTCACTCACCACTTGCAAGTGGAAGGATGGCAAGCGAACACCTTCTCCAGCAAATAAACACACCTGGCTGTGATGTTCATGTTCTCACTGAGTTTAAGTGCCTGAAGGAGGTTGAAATGTGTAAATAAACCTCAGTGCGGCTCAGCGCTTCCTCCTGTGCTCCAAATCACTCCGCCCTGAACAGCGAGTGCCCTCTGGAGGGTGCGCACTCCGGCCCTGCGTAGCTCACAGAGCGCGCGAGTGAAGCGCACGAGCAGTGATTCGGGACTGAGCCGCTGTGTGTGAGATCCCAACGCCAGGGAATCAGGAAGGTGGATGTCACAGTGACGTTGTCCAATGACGACGTCAGCTAGAGCTCAGCAGAGCGTATCCGCGTATTCTCAATGTTTACACAGCACCGGACCAGACACGAACTGGATTGAATACGTGGGCTCTGGCGGATTCCCGTTTCCCGGCGTTTTAATGTGAACGGACAGTGCATCTGCGAAGAAAATGAGACAGATACGGTCTAATGTAAACTTGGCCTCTGTGTCAGCCCTGTGATAACCTGGCAATTTCTCCTGGGTGTACCCTGCTTCTCGCCCATAGTCAGCTGGGATAGGCTCTAGCTTGCCTGTGACCCTGTAGAGCAGGATAAGTAGCTCCAGGTAATGGTAGATGGATGGAATCATCCTAACAATTTATCATCATACACAATAAAAAATCTCAATACTGAAAGGTGCAATTTCCAGACATAAGAAAAAATAATTTTAAGCAAAATAGCAAAAAATAAGTAAAATCCACTGGAATAAGTAAAGAATAAAACATGTTAGGGTGTGCAAACAAAAAAACATGCTCCTTATACTGTACCACAGTAAGTTCTCCAATGATTATTTTTATTCATTAAAAAAGACATAGCGAACTGTTTATCATTTTATATGTAAAATTAGAGCTTTACCTCAGACTGTTACAAAGTGCTGACACTGGAAACTCTTTCCCAATGTGTTAAACCTTAATTTCCTCACTGAAATCCTTACCATATTTACCATTATCTGTTCATGTGGAGCATCCCCTGTGTAAGTAATTACCATAGAAGCAATAAAATATGCGAAGGAGTGCATTCATATAAACATGAAACTTGCAGCTGCAGCACTACTGTCAGAGCTGCTGTTACAGAAAACAAATCAACACCTTTTGACCAATCAGAACCAAGACTTCAACATTACTAACAGTGGGATAAGTAGCACTATTGGACATATGGCAGACAATTTATTGTAAATAATATTATTTTTATTTTATTTTATTAGCTTCGCAAGATAACTTATTATGTAAGAAAACAGTATAAGGCAGGGTAACTGCAACAGCCTTGGTAGGCCAATGACTGCAGGCCTGAATTTAACGAAGAAAAATTGATAAAATCAGTAGCAGCAGGTTAAAGGCAGCATAAGGTTCCATGAGGTATTGCACTTGAGGCAAATAGTCTTGAGTTTTCAGGGTTATACATAGCTTGCAATGATCTAAAATAGTAATGTAACATAGCAGCTTTGAATGAGCTCAAGTTAACCATAGTAAGGTTCAGTTCATCAGATAGAGGCTCCAGGTTCTAATGGTTCTTACACGAAATGAATGTTGATGTATAGAGGACTTACACTTAGGTGTTACATACTTAAAGGTAGCCTGCCTTTCAGATTTTTCAAATTTAGGTCATAAAAAGAATTTTCCCCGACACCCAATTATTTTTGTTTCGTGGACCAAAAACTACTGAATTCAAATCACTGACTTCCAATGTTATTAGTTTTTTTAGTTTATTTTTATTTTTTATTTATTCATTTATTTTTTTAAATAGAACAATGAATGAATTTAGGGCCATGTGGCTCTAAATGCTCTGCTATTTTTTCCTGCTTCACCATTACCCAATACAAGATACTACATCATGCATGACATGGTGGGCTTTCCCCGTTCATGCATGGCACCGTGGGATGCAAATTTGAAACAGGAGAGGAAAATGGAGGATGCGAATGAAATGTGAAAGACCGACTACCATAATGGAAAATGAGAAGAAAAGATGCTATGTTGCGAAGGAAAGGAAATGCAAGATCAAACTAATAAATATCGGTGGTCAGCGAGCACCTCAGTGTGATCAGCTGTTCTTTTAGCAACAGAATGATGGAACTGTCAGTGCACGGTCAAAGGTAAACCTGTAGATGGCAGTAATGCAACACTGTGGATGCCAGCTGCCGTAAAACCCCAAAGAAGAAGATAAACCTGCACATGTGCACACACACAGACTTCCTCTGTCTGCTTGACTGCGCGAAGCGAGCGATTTCATGCACAATATTTGCTTTAATCCCCTCAAATTAAATAACATCCCAGCTACAGAATGACCTTTTTTTTTAGATATGACAGAAATAAATATATATCACAATGACCAAATTTCAGAGGGAACTAAATTTCACCGATTTTATGAAATCGAAAGGCTGTCTAACTTTAATGACACTTGAGATACTGGTAGACCTGGTTTGTCTAACAGGACAGTAGGTATGAGTAATGGAAGATTGATTTACTGTTACCAGGCCATTAACTACTTTAAAGAAAAAAAATCTAAAAACTCATACCAGTAGCAAATTGATAATAAATCAAGTAACTGTAACCTAGAAGAGTAGCTGACATTGCATTGAAACAGCAGGTTAAGAATATATTTAGTTGCCCAACTTTGCACTATTTCTAGTTGAGTAATATTGCATGGTAGAGCTGAGTATCCAGAACTTTTCACTGATTTTGGATCCAGTAGCTGGATCAAATGCAGACTTTTTTCCTCCTGTGAATGTTTAATATCTTTTTAGGCACTTATGAAATGTGCCTTTGACAGCATGAAGACTGAAATATAATATTCAGAACCCTTACTTGCTGAACACATGATTATCCAGAGGATTTACATTAGATCTGTCACTCATTTAAGGTTTGAATATGAACAATACTTGACAGGAAAAAGATCTTGACATACAGCTTGTCCATCAAATCGACTGGAAGGTACCTACAGATATAGTGCAGCAGGATAACATTTGAGAAGTGTGCAAAGCAACCATGAAAATCACTTCTGTCCTGACTTGGAAAATACTGCCATCATGTTGATTAAGTTCCAAGTACCAGTACACCCTTGATGGGAAGCCAGTCCCTGTATTGTGGGGGAGAACATGGCCTAATGGATAGAGGAGCTGCTTTGCAACCAAAAGGTTGCTGATTTGATTCCCTGGACCAGCGGAAATGGCTGAAGTGCCCTTGAGGAAAGCATCTAACACCCAACTGCTCCGGATACATTCATAAGGGGTCATTTAGAATTGCTGACTCGGATGTGTGAGGAACCTGGAGGCTTCCTCAATATGTATTAAATCTATTGCAAAATTCTGCTGTTTATAACCATGATTAATGGCTAACCAGGAGTGTCTAATCTACAGAGCCGGCGACATGATGGTTACTTTTTAAAAAGGAGTCACCACAGATTGATAAACCCATGGATTAATATAGTGAGGCCACAATTGATGTCATGACCTCAAATTATTATGTTGTGGAACATCATATTTCATTTCATACATTGCTCCAGTTAATAATACTATGTAAGAGGATTTTTTTGTTGTTGTTCCTGGTAGGAAATATTATTTCCAAATTGCCAACACCAAAAAGTATAGAAAATTGCTATAATTTTTTACCAAGACATTGGTATTTTGAAAATTTGAAACAGACTTTTTTTCCCACTAATAAGAAGGGTAAATTTGCATCTTTTTGTTCACATAAAGTCAGAAAAAGAGGTAAATCTCAATATGTTGATTTTGGAAAAATGGGGGGACAGGGACGGACATCTTTCAGCATTTCTCCAAGGAAGTTTTACCAAGTTTCCTTGCTATCTTTGTCTTTGGGATAGTAAGGACACCGAGGCACACTACTAAAAGCAAGACTAAACTTGGTCTGCTGTGGAGAGGAACAACATCAAGTGTGAACCATTGGTGGACCAAAGGTGGAAAGAACTTGTCACAGCCCAAAAGGAGGAGCTGGAAGCCCTCAAGTATGTTCAATACTTCTTTCCTAAGCTGTCTGAGGCAAAATTCAAAGCCAGCATCTTTGTCAGACCACATAGAAAGAAAATCCTGGAGTGCAAGGAATTCACCAAGAAGCTCATTAGGAAGGATAAAGTGGTTCCAACCAGGTTTGTCCCCTTGGTCCTTGGGCAATCACAAAGCCAGAGACTCTGTGGAGCTGATTGAGGCTCTGGGGAAGAACTACAGAACAATGGGCTGCAGAATGTCTATAAAAGTCAATATCCTTGATGGCCATCTTGATCAATTCAAGGAGAACATAGGAACATACTCAGAGGAACGAAGTGAGCGCTTCCACTAGGATATACTGGATTTGAATGCCGCTACCAAGGACAACATAATGAGAACATGATGGGAAACTACACTGGGAGCTGCTTCATTAAAGTCATTTACGATATGAGTGTATATTTCAAAAACATAGTTTTAAATCATCCCTGGTCATTTTCAGATAAATATACATCACTCATATATGCAATCCCGATTCCAAAAAAGTTGGGACAAAGGACAAATTGTAAATAAAAACGGAATGCAATAATTTACAAATCTAAAAAACTGATATTGTATTCACAATAGAACATAGACAACATATCAAATGTCGAAAGTGAGACATTTTGAAATTTCATGCCAAATATTGGCTTATTTGAAATTTCATGACAGCAACACATCACAAAAAAGTTGGGACAGGGCAATAAGAGGCTGGAAAAGTTAAAGGTACAAAAAAGAAACAACTGGAGGACCAAATTGCAACTCATTAGGTCAATTGGCAATAGGTCATTAACATGACTGGGTATAAAAAGAGCATCTTGGAGTGACAGCAGCTCTCAGAAGTAAAGATGGGAAGAGGATCACCAATCCCCCAAATTCTGCACCGAGAAATAGTGGAGCAATATCAGAAAGTTGTTTGACAGTGTAAAATTGCAAAGAGTTTGAACATATCATCATCTATAGTGCATAATATCATCAAAAGATTCAGAGAATCTGGAAGAATCTCTGTGCGTAAGGGTCAAGGCCGGAAAACCATACTGGGTGCCTGTGATCTTCGGGCCCTTAGATGGCACTGCATCACATACAGGCATGCTTCTGTATTGGAAATCACAAAATGGGCTCAGGAATATTTCCAGAGAACATTATCTGTGAACACAATTCACCGTGCCATCCGCCGTTGCCAGCTAAAACTCTATGGTTCAAAGAAGAAGCCGTATCTAAACATGATCCAGAAGCGCAGACGTCTTCTCTGGGCCAAGGCTCATTTAAAATGGACTGTGGCAAAGTGGAAAACTGTCCTGTGGTCAGACGAATCAAAATTTGAAGTTCTTTATGGAAATCAGGGATGCCGTGTCATTCGGACTAAAGAGGAGAAGGACGACCCGAGTTGTTATCAGTGCTCAGTTCAGAAGCCTGCATCTCTGATGGTATGGGGTTGCATTAGTGCATGTGGTATGGGCAGGTACACATCTGGAAAGACACCATCAATGCTGAAAGGTATATCCAGGTTCTAGAGCAACATATGCTCACATCCAGACGATGTCTCTTTCAGGGAAGACCTTGCATTTTCCAACATGACAATGCCAAACCACACACTGCATCAATTACAGCATCATGGCTGCGTAGAAGAAGGGTCCGGGTACTGAACTGGCCAGCCTGCAGTCCAGATCTTTCACCCATAGAAAACATTTGCCGCATCATAAAATGGAAGATACGACAAAAAAGACCCAAGACAGTTGAGCAACTAGAATCCTACATTAGACAAGAATGGGTTAACATTCCTATCCCTAAACTTGAGCAATTTGTCTCTTCAGTCCCCAGATGTTTACAGACTGTTGTAAAGAGAAAAGGGGATGTCTCACAGTGGTAAACATGGCCTTGTCCCAACTTTTTTGAGATGTGATGTTGTCATGAAATTTAAAATCACCTAATTTTTCTCTTTAAATGATACATTTTCTCAGTTTAAACAATTGATATGTCATTTATGTTCTATTCTGAATAAAATATGGAATTTTGAAACTTCCACATCATTGCATTCTGTTTTTATTTACAATTTGTACTTTGTCGCAACTTTTTTTGAATCGGGGTTGTATATACAGTGATGCTTGAAAGTTTGTGAACCCTTAAGAATTTTCTATATTTCTTCATAAATATAAACTAAAACATCATCAGATTTTCACACAAGTCCTAAAAATAAAGAGAACCCAGTTAAACAAATGAGACAAAAATATTATACTTGTTCATTTATTTATTGAGGAAAATGATCCAATATTACATATCTGTGAGTGGCAAAATTATGTGTGGCAGCAGGGGCGTGGTCAAGCATTGGTCTGTGACCGGAGGGCGGAGTCAGGGAAGGTAAGTGGCAGAATCACTGCACCTGATGTCAGTTAAGCTGTGTTTGTGTGTCTTCCCCAGTGACAGTGCCCTATATAATGAGAGAGCAAGCAGAGGAAGGGAGCTCTCTCCCCAACCAGACAACTGATGTGTGTGTGCATGTCTGTGTGACTGAGAGACTGAAAGCTGAAAAGCTGAAAATAAAGAGTTTTTTGAAACTCAGTTCTGGCCTGCCTTACTTCTGTGCTCCACCCACCTGCTCAAAGTCCTACAGACACGTACACACACATCAGTCGTCTGGTTGGGGATAGAACTCCCTTCATCTGCTCTCTCTCTCTCATTATATAGGGTGCGGTCACTGGGGAAGACACACAAACACAGGTTAACTGACATCAGGTGCAGTGATTCTGCCACTTACCTTCCCTGACTCCGCCCTCCGGTCACAGACCGATGCTTGACCACGCCCCCACTGCCACAGTATGGGAACCTTTGCTTTCAGTATCTGGTGTGACCCCCTTATGCAGAAATAACTGCAACTAAACATTTCCAGGAACAGTTGATCAGTCCTGCACACCGACTTGGAGGAATTTTAGCCCATTCCTCTGTACAGAACAGCTTCAACTCTGGGATGTTGGTGGGTTTCCTCACATGAACTGCTCACTTCAGGTCCTTCCACATTGGATTAAGGTCAGGACTTTGACTTGGCCATTCCAAAACATTAACTTTATTCTTCTTTAACCATTCTTTGGTAGAACAACTTGTGTGCTTACGGTCATTGTCTTGCTGCATGACCCACCTTCTCTCATGAGATTCAGTTCATGGACAGATGTCCTGACATTTTCCTTTAGAACTCACTGGTATAATTCAGAATTCATTGTTCCATCAATGATGGCAAGCTATCCTGGCCCAGACGCAGCAAAACAGGCCCAAACCATGATACCACCACCACCACCACCATGTTTTATGGATGGGATAAGGTTCTTATGCTGGAATGGAGTGTTTTCCTTTCTCCAAACATAACGCTTCTCATTTAAACCAAAAAGTTCTATTTTGGTCTCATCTGTCCACAAAACATTTGTCCAATAGCCTTCTGGCTTGTCCATGTGATCTTTAGCAAACTGCTGATGAGCAGCAATGTTCTTTTTGGAGAGCAGTGGCTTTCTCCTTGGAACCCTGCCATGCACACCACTGTTGTTCAGTGTTCTCCTGATGGTGAACTCATGAACATTAACATCAGCCAATGTGAGAGAGGCCTTCAGTTGCTTAGAAGTTACCCTGGGGTCCTTTGTGACCTCACTGACTATTACACGCCTTGCTCTTGGAATGATCTTTGTTGGTTGACCACTCCTGGGAAGGGTAACAATGGTCTCAAATTTCCTCCATTTGTACACGGTCTGTCTGACTGTGGATTGGTGGAGTCCAAACTCTTTAGAACTGTTTTTTTAACCTTTTTCCAGGCTAATGAGCATCAACAATGCTTTTTCTGAAGTCCTCAAAAATCTCCTTTGTTCGTGCCATGATACACTTCCACAGACATGTGTTGTGAAGATCAGACTTTGATAGATCCCTGTTCTTTAAATAAAACAGGGTGCCCACTCACACCTGATTGTCATCCCATTGATTGAAAATGCCTGACTCTAATTTCACCTTCAAATTAACTGCTAATCCTAGAGTTTCATATACTTTTGCCACTCACAGATATGTAATATTGGATCATTTTCCTCAATAAATAAATTACCAAATATAATATTTTTGTCTCATTTGTTTAACTTGGTTCTCTTTATCTACTTTTAGGACTTGTGTGAAAATCTTATATATAATGGCTGGGTTCTTGTCCAAACTGACAATCAGATCATCAGTTTTTCTTTGGCTAATTAGACACAAGGTACACCACCACACTTGCCAGAGCAATTGGGGTTAGGCACTTGAGCCAGTCCGGTTCAGGGAATCAATATATATATATATATATATATATATATATGGGGTTAGGTGCCCTTGAGCAAGGGCACTTCAGCCACAATACAGAGGGAGGGGGACATGCTGTTCATTCACTCAACTCCCCACATTTTTTCTGCCAGTCCCAGGAATCAAACTGGCAACTCTCTGGGCCCAAGGCTGCTGCTCTAACCTCATGCGCCTAACCTCATGCGCTTGTGTCCTGCCTCATCATTATACCATATGCTACACTCATAGCCACATCTTGGTTAAGGCCTTAATGCTGCTAGAAACTAAGGAACTCTGCTTACATACAGAGAATTTGTTTACATGATGTCTGATGTCTGAACTGTGTGAATGAGGCAACTGGAACTGTGTAGGTATGTGTGAGTGTGTGGTCTGTGTGTCTTGGGCTTAGGCCACTGTTTATTGCTTTTTACCCTATTATTTTACCCTATTTATTGACTCTTTGCACTGACTGGATAGCACTTTCAATTTCGTTGTACTTGTGGCAATGACAATAAAGACATATTCATATTCATATTCATCTCATCAAGAAAACAATCACCAGGCCACCTCAGCAGCTCCATTACAATTTTAAATGTCCAGAAATGTAGCAGCAAATATCTGGCAGCTCAATGTCAAACTGAGATGGCTGTATTGTCCTCAAGCAGTACGAGATTGATTAAAACATACCAGCTCTTAATTGTTAGACCATCCATCCATCTATCCATCTATCGATTTTCTTCCTTTTATCCAAGGTCGGATCGCAGTGGCAGCAGGCTAAGCAGGGTATTCCAGGCATCCCTCTCCCCAGCAACACTTTCCAGTTCCTCCTAGGGGATTCCGAGGTGCTCCCAGGCCAGATGAGATATATAATCTCTCCAGCATGTTCTGGGTCTATCCTGAGGGCTCCTCCCAGTTGGACAGGCCCACAAAACCTCCAAAGGAGGGGACCCAGGAGGCGTCCTAATCAGATGCTTGACCCACCTCAGCTGACTCCTTTTTACATGAAGGAGCAGCGGCTCTACTCCGAGATCCCTCTGGATGTCTGAGCTCCTCACCCTATCTCTAAGGGTGAGCCCAGCCACCCTACGGAGAAAGCTCATTTCACCCGCTTGTATCTGCAATCTCATCCTTTCGGTCACTACCCAAAGCTCATGACCATAGGTGAGGGTTGGAATATGGATTGACTAGTTAATTGAAAGCTTTGCCTTCTGGCTCAGCTCCTTCTTCACGATTGTTAGACCACATGGTGAAATTTTAATTCTAAAGTGAGCTGTTCTTTGTTTTAAATATGGTTGGTTAAGGCCATAAGCCTTTTAGCCAATCACATCCCATGTTCCTTAGCACCTGCTGACTTCTATTTTCCCCCAGTCTCCTGCCAGGAAGCTGACAATAATACATGGGCTTATTAGCTGAGCAAAGAACATTAGTCATTGTGAACAGCATTTTAATAAATAAAAGAGCATGCAAGCCAATGCTAACAGTGTTAGTAATGATTAATCAGACGTGAGGCAATTTGACAATACAAATGATGCTGCCATGCACAGTCTATACATCAGCATACAATCACACATACTGTAATTATGTTATGGATTTAGAGCTAATCGCATGAGTTGATTCCTGTAAAGAGGCAGTGATTCTGGAGATCTGCCCTGCTGTTAGGGTTTGTAAAAATTCAGCATGTCAGCATGTTTTCAAAGTGGATTTAGCTGAAAAAAAAAAAAAAGCTTATGATACTTTCCTGCTGAGTAAAATCCTGACAGCCTTGGAATCATTAGAATATCATATCAAAGAGCATTTGATTAGGACTGCAGATAAACTCTGCAGGGGGCCGGGACTCCCTGTTGTTGGCGTCACAGCTAACAGATTAAACATGCTTGAAAATCACATCGGATACTGTCAAGAGTTCCCTGCCTACCATACACACATTTTTGTTGTTGTTATATTTGTTCATGCCAATTAATAAGAAAGCTTTTAGTGTTGAAGTAAACACTATGATGAAAATATTCATTCATTCATTCATCTTCAGTAAGTGTTTTATCCTGGTTAGGGTCATGGTGGATCCGGGTTCTATCCTGAACCTGGCAGGAATTTACAATCACATCCTGTATAATCACATATAATGCTTCCTTTTTGATTCTGTACATGAACAAACAATGTTGTACAAGATTCCTCACCGGCACACTTCCTGCTGACTCACCGCTGTACACATGCTAATTAGCAGCTCAATGATAAATGAGTCCATCTGTGACACTTCGCTTGTCTGTGACACTTCCTGCTGATAATTTGGACTGGAACATTTGGAGATGGATTTATAAACATTTGAAGCCACTCTGTAAATTTGAACAAAACTGTATGTTATTCAGGCTTGTCGTACTCGAGTCCAGAACTTGGACTTGAGTCCAACTCGTACCCTAATTTTAAGAACTCATTACTCTGACTCATGTATTAACTGCATTCGGACTCATAAATTGGAGATGAGGCCTCAGATTTTATATTTATTTTTTGTAACATGCTGTGGCAGCGGGGGTGTGGTCAAGTGCCGGTCTGTGACAGGAGGGCGGAGTCAGGGAAGGTAAGTGGCGGAATCACTACACCTGATGTCAATTAACCTGTGTTTGTGTGTCTTCCCAGTGACCGTGCCCTATATAAAGAGAGAGAGAGCAGAGGAAGGCAGCTCTCTCGTGAACCAGCCAACTGGTGTGTTCTGTGGGACTGAAATATATTTGTGTCTGAAAAGAACAAATAAATACAATTATGGAACTTTATTCTGGCCTGCCGTCTTTCTGTCCTCCTCCCCCTCCTACGAACTGCTACACATGCCATAATAATTTGGCATATTTCTATTGACGTTAATTTTTGTACTAATTTCGTGCAAGAGTGTCACACCTGCACACCTTGGCATGTGCATCAGATAGACTATTGGGTGCTCTGGACAGTGTGCATGCCAAGCGGACTCTCGTGTGTGCTGTCAATGACTAGCACCTGCATAGGATTAAGACACGATCAGCATGCCTATATAAAAACTATGAAAACATACTTACTTTGTGAAGTATTGAGTTGCATTG
Source organism: Neoarius graeffei (assembly GCF_027579695.1). Lineage (NCBI taxonomy): Eukaryota > Metazoa > Chordata > Actinopteri > Siluriformes > Ariidae > Neoarius > Neoarius graeffei. Next base: position 109,968,508 of record NC_083570.1, read on the forward strand.
CTGACACATTACTGAGCCTTATTTCCTTGTTCAGTTTCCTGATCCCTGATTTCCTGTTTCTCGTCTTTGATTCTGCCGAGTCTACGATAGCCTGTTTGTGCCTCGCTCAACCTATTGCCTGTTTCACTGTTTTACGATTTTGCCTGCCATTCTGGATTGTTTATTTGTCTTCACTTGTATTAATAAACACACCTTCTGCACTTAGATCCATCTCCCAACCATCTCTGACAGAATACTTCACACTCCCTGACAAAGAGAAGCACATTCACCTGTTCATACACTATGTTCAGGAACAAACTAATGTTAATGGCACTGAAACAGCCACCATCAAATGGTGCGGTTGGAGTGTTGTTTTTAGGCTTGACTGGGTTCAATAGTGGACTCAACTCGGACTCGACTCAACTTTTTTTTTTAATGACTTGGACTTGACTCGGACTTGAACACTGGGTACTCGAGACTGGACTCTGACTCGAGGTTTAGTGACTCGACTACAGCACTGATGTTATTAGAAAGTTATTAAACACATAGTGCTGCTGAATTCTGTATTCTGATTGGTCAGTAGTGGTGGTGATTTAGTTTTCAACAACAGCAATAGAGTAGTACAGAGGCAAATCATCATCATCATCATCATCATCATCATCATCATTTCTTCCCACGGTGACACATGATTGGCCTTGGAGTGTGTCATTGGAAAACGATGTTCAAGTAGACACTTGAGGTTCTTTTTGTCCATCATTGTCTTCCACACCTGTTGCTGATCTGCTACCACTAGGTCTTCCACTTTTCTCCATGTCTTGTTTGATGTGTGTTTATCAAACAATGCTTCTTTCTATAGTGTGTCAGTTTCCATTCGGCAAAAGTGAGCCAAGTATTTAAGGAACTGTGATGGCAGAAACCTTGAATGGGCAATGATTTCATGATTTTATACATAGTTGCTGGGTTTATTCCTTTCTTCATATCTTTGTGTGGGGAGACATTCTTGCGAGCATACTTTCCAGACACCGTTTTCCTTCCATCCATCCATCCATCCATCCATCCATCCATTATCTGTAGCCACTTATCCTGTTCTACAGGGTCGCAGGCAAGCTGGAGCCTATCCCAGCTGACTATGGGCGAGAGGCAGGGTACACCCTGGACAAGTTGCCAGGTCATTGCAGGGCTGACACAGAGACAAACAACCATTCACACTCACATTCACACCTATGGTCAATTTAGAGCCACCAATTAACCTAACCTGCATGTCATTGGACTGTGGGGGAAAACAGAGCACCCAGAGGAAACCCATGCAGACACGGGGAGAACATGCAAACTCCACACAGAAAGGCCCTTGTCACGCTTCTGGGCTCACCCAATACTCTGGACTCCACTTCCCACAATTCCACTCACACACCTGACACTACCATGTGCACTCCCTCAGCCAACCCAGAGCCACTTCCTAGGAGTGACTCCCCTGAGTTCTAATTGTCATCACCTGTACCTTTTTGTTTATGTCTGTATTTATAACACTCTGTTTGTTTTGTTCATTGCACAGTATTGCCTCCACATTTCCATGAGCCTACTGAGTGTTTATATTTCTGATTGTGTTTCTGTGTATGACCCTTTTTGCCTTCTGGTTTCTTTCCGGTCTGCCAACTCTTGTGTTTATCTGCTCATTTCTCTCGCTTCCCGGTTTCTCGATCTTCGCCTGTTTCTTGAATCCGATTTGCCTAGCCCTTGTGTTTATTCTGCCTGTGTTTTCTTGATTCCTGGTTCTTGGACTATTGCCCGTTCTGGTTTGTCACAGCCATGTTACAGCCCTTGCTAGCTGCTGGGCTGGAACCCAGGGCCTTCTTGCTGTGACGTGACAGTGCTAACCACTACACCACCTTGCCACCCCATTTTCCATACATTTTCTAATTTTTGTACTTCTTTAGTGGAAAGATCCCATGCCTGGATGCTATAGAGCAACCGAGACCAGACACATGCATTTCAAATCTTCATGAATGTTCTCGGATGAACCTCACAATTAGCCACAAGATGTTTCAGCTCATTCTACTTCTAGGCAGAAGAGACTGTAAGGTATAAGAATGCAGATGAGTTTTCGGTATTGGTAATTTGATATCCAAGGTAGCGGAAACTCCCAACATTCTTGATGTCATGGTGATTCACAGTTATTAGCTCATCTGGCTGACAGGTGATGAGATTATGCCATCATGTGTTGTCCGTCATCCATCCGATGTCATCCACATTTCATGAAAATTGCTTCTTCTCGCTCAATTCTTCACTGATTTTGATTCTTTCTGGCATGAACGTAGGGGTACCTAGCGTGCATATATCTTCTACCCAGATTTACTTAATTACAATTATTAATTAAGTTATGGACTAATTAAGCCTTAATGAAAAGTTCAACAAAAATTGCTTCTTCTTGGTCAATTCCTCGCCATTTTGGATTCTTTCTGGCAAATAGGTCAGTATCCCTAGGGTGGATATAGCTTCTATATATTGCTTGTATATAATGTATATAGCTTGCAACATTTATAGTGCAACGTGGCCGACTTTAGTTCATTCCTTCTGGACTAGACGGGGCCGGAGTGAGCTGCACTGTCATTGACGCTTTCGTTAAGGATGAATTCATCCACACTGAACGCCATAGTCTTAGTCTTGCTATAGGACATTTGTCAGCCAAATCTCCTGAAAGTATTGTTGTATATCTCCAAGATCTGTTTCAACTCTGTAATACTATAAATCACAGGTTTATATTAATGTCTTCAGTCTAATATGTTGTAACTATCTATAATAACAACATACACAAGGACTTTTAAAATGTGATGTTTAAAAATGTGTGTAATTGTTGATATGAGGTTTCAAACACAGCCTGGTAGACAGAGGACTATTTCAGCTTCTCATGTTCAGGGTCAGCAGGGATAACGATCAGTGATGTGGTCATCTGGGACACTCTTATCCACTGGTCTGCTGTTGTTTTGCACCTATTAGCAGCCACCAAAACCACTTTTCTTCTGTCCAGAAGCTGTGTTTCAATGTGTGGTTCATGCTGGAGTGAATTTTGACACAGACACATTCAACACATTAGAAGGTTTTCTGTTTCTCTGACTTAAAAAAAAAAAAAGGCTGACCTCTTATTTGGTAAATCTCTGTTCAGTACATTTCACAAGGAATAAAAAAAAAAGTTAAATAATTGGTTAGTTTTTTTTAAACATCCTTTTCAGCAGTACTATTTATACATCACATTACATACTAGTTAGTTAGTTAGTTAGTTAGTTAGTTAGTTAGTTAGTTAGTTAGTTAATGCACTTATTGTTTTTAATGTTTGTTATTATTTGTTATTATTTGTATATTATAATTGAAAATTATACACCGATATTCACTGAGCCTGAGGTGGATATTTGTTTTAGTATAATAATCACAGAGCTGATAAAAAAAAAAATAAAAAAAATCAGATTTAAAAAATAATTTAATTCAAGTTTCAAAAGCACCATGTAAATGTAATAATGGTGCAGATGCAGACCTGTGTCACTTATCTATGCCAACTCATATAAAATACATTGTTTTGAAATCAATAAAATAAATCCGAATTCCACCTTTGAATAGTTTTAGACCAAACTTCATAGCATCTTTAGTGCTTTTAGGAACAGCATTTTCTTTCATTATTTGTATAGTGGTGCTTGAAAGTTTGTGAAACCTTTAGAATTTTCTATATTTCTGCATAAATATGACCTAAAACATCATCAGATTTTCACACAAGTCCTAAAAGTAGATAAAGAGAACCCAGTTAAACAAATGAGACAAAAATATTATATTTGGTAATTTATTTATTGAGGAAAATGATCCAATATTACATACAGTATCTGTGAGTGGCAAAAGTATGTGAACCTCTGCATTCCGTATCTAGTGTGACCCCCTTGTGCAGCAATAACTGCAACTAAACGTTTCTGGTAACTGTTGATCAGTCCTGCACACCGGCTTGAAGGAATTTTAGCCCGTTCCTCCATACAGAACAGCTTCAACTCTGGGATGTTGGTGGGTTTCCTCACATGAACTGCTCGTTTCAGGTCCTTCCACAACATTTTGATTGGATTAAGGTCAGGACTTTGACTTGGCCATTTCAAAACCTTAACTTTATTCTTCTTTAACCATTCTTTGGTAGAATGACTTGTGTGCTTAGGGTCGTTGTCTTGCTGCATGACCCACCTTCTCTTAAGATTCAGTTCATGGACAGATGTACTGACATTTTCCTTTAGAATTTGCCGGTATAATTCAGAATTCATTGTTCCATCAATGATTGTAAGCCGTCCTGGCCCAGATGCAGCAAAACAGGTCCAAACCATGATACTACCACCACCATGTTTCACAGAGAGGATAAGGTTCTTATGCTGGAATGCAGTGTTTTCCTTTCTCCAAACATAACACTTCTCATTTAAACCAAACCATTCTATTTTGGTCTCATCTGTCCACAAAACATTTTTCCAATAGCCTTCTGGCTTGTCCATGTGATCTTTAGTAAACTGCTGATGAGCAGCAATGTTCTTTTTGGAGAGCAGTGTCTTTCTCCTTGCAACCCTGCCATGCACACGATTGTTGTTCAGTGTTCTCCTGATGGTAGACTCATGAACATTAACATTAGCCAATGTGAGAGAGGCCTTCAGTTGCTTAGAAGTTACCTTGGGGTCCTTTGTGACCTCACCGACTATTACATGCATTGCTCTTGGAGTGATCTTTGTTCGTCGACCACTCCTGGGGAGGGTAATAATGGTCTTGAATTTCCTCTATTTGTATGCAATCTGTCTGACTGTGAATTGGTGGAGTGCAAACTCTTTAGAGATGGTTTTGTAACCTTTTCCACCCTGATGATCATCAACAACACTTTTTCTGAGGTCCTCAGAAATCTCCTTTGTTCATGCCATGATACACTTCCACAAACATGTGTTCTGAAGATCGGACTTTGATAGATCCATGTTCTTTAAATAAAACAGGGTGCCCACTCACACCTGATCATCATCCCATTGATTGAAAACACCTGACTCTAATTAAACATTCAAGTTAACTGCTAATCCTAGAGGTTCACATACTTTTGCCACTCACAGATATGTAATATTGGCTCATTTTCCTCAATAAATAAATGACCAAGTATAATATTTTTGTCTCATTTGTTTAACTTGGTTCTCTTTATCTACTTTTAGGACTTGTGTGAAAATCTGATGATGTTTTAGGTCATATTTATGCAGAAATATAGAAAATTCTAAGGGTTCACAAACTTTCAAGCACCACTTTAATTCTTCCTCACTTCCAGTGACAAAGCGATTGGCCACCATTCTGCCACGTTGCTGACAGTGATTATCGAGAAACAGTCTGAATTTGTAATTGAATGGCTGAAGCTGAAAATAAAGCTGGCACTTGATGAACAGCAACTGGTTGTTTTATTCTTATTCCATAAATATATCACTAATATACATGAATATTAATTATAATAAGTCTTCAATAAAAAAATCTCATTAATATTACAAAAAAAAGTGACTTTCAGGGACGTGTGCAAGTGCCAGGAAATGCACTATAATTCATCTACGAGCACATAGAACCAGTGAGCTTTCAGGGGCCTAAGGTGGCCCCTGAACCCCTGGCTATTATGATTAGTGCCACTACACTGATATTTTGGTCTAGTTAGAACCCTGTTGTGGTTGTGTCATACCAAAGATTATAATAAAAATGGTATCTGGTGAGGCACACTGTAATGCAGACGCAAGTAGGGAGTCAAACTCTCAATGTTACCAGAGGATCAGACCCCCACTCTAACCCTAGCTATACAGGCAAAAGACCGAGGGCTACTGAAACAGCAATTGGGGCCGCCTGATGTGCCTTGAGGGCCTGGTTAGTACTGAGATGGGAGACTGCCTGGGAAGACCAGATCCTGTCATGAGATAGACTTTGACAATCAACTTCATTAATTCTGGAGTTTGGTGATAAGATACAGTATGTCTTGCAAACACTGTCAAGTTTGGATATAAGGAGATATGGCCATATTATTTTGTTTCATTCATGAAAAAAGTCTCACACGCACACACACACACACACACACACAGAGTAGGCCTTTATGACCGTATTTTTGGTGTGCTGTGCATATCACAGTGCCCGATCCTCAGGAAGAATATTTAATTCTCATGGAAATGTGTTATTGAATTTATTTATTGAGCTAAATTCATGACCTTCTCTTCACATCATTTACACAGCAAACATTTCGCAATAGCTTAGGCATACTAGTTAAGGATGTTAAATAATTCTACAATTCTGCATGTATATTTGTAGATTTTAATCGTCTTTGAATTCTTATTGTAAATTAAAATAGGCCACAACACCACAGGAGAGTTTTTACGACTACAGGGTTTTGCATTTTAATCAGTTCCTGTCAGGGAGACTAAAAAAGAACACAAAGAAGGATATAAAATGATAATATGCAGAAAATAATAAGTGGATGAAGAACATATAGTATTTTTAAATTAATTGAGCAGGTGAATGTAGCAACAGTGACGTGTTTGACGCAGTGCTCTGCTCCAGTCCTCCAGGGGGTGAAAGAGAGAGAGAGAGAGTTATTGTTGCCACCTAGTTGTTGATTATTTTCCAATAACAGCATGCTATGAAGTGTTTTATTCTTCTAATACCACAGCATTTTTTTAAATTAATCAAAGAATGCTGGTTTTTTTATTCTTTTTTCTTTCTCGAAACAATAAACTGGAAAGCACAACTGATCGGTCCTGAAAACTTCTCCATATGAACTTCTTACCTTATGCAAGGCTGACACTTGCACGATTCCGTGGCACGCATTGGCATGACTCGAGTCGTGCCAGTGTGCAAACTAGTCGTAAACTGGCGTGAAGTGTGCGTAAACCCATCATGACTGCGTGCCATGTCGGGATGAGAATTTTGAAATGTTAAAAATTTTGGTCACGACAAAATTTCGTGACTGGGTCGTGAACTATGCGCAAACTGTTCGTGATCTCGTCGTGAACTCGTCGGGATGATGCGGGAGGATGCGTGCCAGTGCGTGGAAGTGCACGCCATGCCACGACTGTCACGAACTGCCACGAATAGTTCATGAACAGCTCACATCGAGTTCACGAGTAGTTCACGAGCAGTTCACGAACTGGTGCGCGTCGCAGCGTGGCCGTTCCTTCCCACTGACACGGTCACGCATTGATGGCACGAGCAGTTCACGACTAGTTTACGCACTTCACGAACAGTTTGCGCATGGCACGAGCAGTTCACGACGAGTTCACAAGCAGTTCACGAGCAGTTCACGACTACTGCGCGACAGTGGCGCTCGCGTCGGTGCGGGGGTATATGGTATATAGGGCTTCCCGGACACTTCTCGCCATTCGCAATTTTTTTTCTTGCTTTTTTCTTTAATGTCTTTTATTTTCTATTCCTTCATGACTTTTTTTTTGGGGGGGAGTTTCGTTTCTTTTATTTCAAAAATGGAACAACTGTGGATGCAGCTCATGAAGCTACTACCATTCTTTCTTGCCAAGGGACAGCACCAGCAGGGGACATGTAGTAATGTGACAGGTAGTCTCGCTGATCCTTTGCATCCTTCTGGGTATGATGGCCGGTTAGAGGCAGCAGCCCCTGCAGGTGTCGGTCAGTCCTCCATCCACCAGGGATCAGATCATGTGTGTCCGGATCTTCGCGGTCCACTTCTGAAATTGCGTGTGGGTATCTGATGAGGATGAGGTTGTGCATGACACAGGCGTGCCCAAGTCGGCATGACACCATCCGAATTGTGCAAACTCGTCGTGCCAATGCGGGAAGTGCGTAAACTATGCGCAAACTATGCGTGAACTCGTCGTGCCAGTTCATGAATGTGGACGGGCACGCATTCGTGAACTCGTCGTGAACTATGCGTGAACTAGTCGTGAACAGTGCGGGAGCCTCCCAGTTCGTGCCCCAAAATGGCACGACTTGCCACGACAAAATCGTGGCCAAAAGTCATGCAAGTGTCAGCCTTGCATTATCCTGGATATTATATGAATTTATAAATAACAGTTTTAAATCTGTTTATTGAACTTAAATTATGTGGAGCGTCTGCTATACAAGTCCCTGTGGATGTTGTAACTACAATGACGTATTATAATGAGTGCATTAATAAATAGAGGATGTTACACAGTGCCACGAAGATATGAAGTTTATCTGCGAGTGGTGAATGTATATATTTTTCAACATGAGAAGATAAACTTCGTATCTTTGCACCACCGTGTAATGTTCTTTATAATATATGAACACATCCACCAAAAAAATATGCAAGTTAATCAAAGTAATTTTCATTTTGAACCAGATCATCATTTTAACAGTGTGTGTCTAGTCATCAGGAAAACACTGGGTGTGACATCATCTGAGTGAAATATCAGGAATTATTATACATACAGGACACTTTTTTGATGGAATAAAAACGTGTTCTATTCCCTTTTAGAGGGTTTCATTCATTTGGTTTGATAACATGCAATATTTTTAGCATATTGCTTATCCTACGTGTATTACATCACTCTACCCAATGGAGAATGAGCACTGCATGGTTGTCAAGACAGCATGATGTCACAAGTCAGAGCTGATGCGAATATCCAATGAGAAAGTTTTCTGTTGCACATGCTCAGAACCATTTCTTTGGAAAGAGAAAGATGCATTGAACACCTGAAACACTCCCAAAGCTTCATTATATATTCTTCATGCATATTTACAAGAGAAAAACATACCAACAGACATCGAAAAACTGGAAAAAGAGACATGTCAGAGACATAAAACTTCCACACTAGTGAGCGATTGTGACAATTTGCAAACAAACATAGCCACCAGGTTTGCATTGTTAAATATGGAAAATTCTGAGAGAATTTTGAAAGAGAAAGACGCACTGAACACCAGAAAGGAATGTGTATGTATAATAATAATAATATTGGCTGCCTTTTTTTTCATGGTCTATCAGATATATAGTATATCTGATAGACCACAATATTATATTCCGATATTATATTCAGTATATTCCATTCAGCTACTCATCTTTGACTCGTTCAGTATCATGCTAGCTGAATGGAATATATCTGATATACCACTCAATGCCAGCCAATATTATTTAAATGTGTCACTCGGATCCGTGATGCACTTCAGATGAAAAATGCAAGTTTTTCAACACGAGAAGATAAAGAAAGTAAAAGAAACCTTTATTTGTCACAATGCTTACATGCACACTTCAAGTACAGTGAAATTCATCCTCTGCATTTAACCCATCTGAAGCAGTGAACACACACAGAGCAGTGGGCAGCCACACTACAGCACCCAGGGAGCAGTCAGGGGTTAGGTACCTTGCTCAAGGGCACTTCAGCCCAAGACTACCCCACGTCAACCTAACTGCATGTCTTTGGGGGAAACCGGAGCACCCGGAGGAAACCCACGCAGACACAGGGAGAACATGCAAACTCCTTACAGAAAGGCCCTCACCAGCCGCTGGGTTTGAACCTGGAACCTTCTTGCTGTGAGGTGACCATGCTAACCACTACACCACATAGACATTTTATAGTGAAACCATGGGCTACCCTGGGATTTGAACCCAGGCCCTCTCACACCCAAAGTGAGAATCATACCCCTAGACCAACAAGCCCACCTACCATAAACTTCATATCTTCAAACCGTGTGATTTTCTTTTAATGATATTGACACATTTTAACAAAACATACCCAAATTTTTCAAAATGATTCATCGATCTCCTCATGAGTGAAGATATTTGAAAATATGCTACTCAATGTTCTGGATTTAGTCTAAAGATGTAAAATACAAGTAGTGTTGTGGCAGCGGGGGCATGGTCAAGCGTCGGTCTGTGACCGGAGGGCGGAGTCAGGGAAGGTGAGTGGCAGAATCACTGCACCTGATGTCAGTTAACGTGTGTTTGTGTGTCTTCCCCAGTGAGCGCGCCCTGTATAAGGAGAAAGCAGAGGAAGAGAGCTCTCTTCCCAACCAGACGACCTGTGTGTGTGCATGTGTGGCTGGGAGAATAACGTCACTGTAAAGTGTCCAAATAAAGAGATTTTGTTGAACTCAGTTCTGGCCTGCCATCCTTCTGTGCTCCACCCACCCGTTCGAATTGCAACAAGCATATTTCCCAGTAAAACACTCGTGTCCGTATAATAGAAACCTGTAGTTGGCATCTAATCTATTCTCTGAGTTGCCGTAATAGAAAATTAATCAACACCTTCTGACCAAACAGATGAGAGACAGATTTAGTCCTGTGGCTTGGACAGGATGGCATGGTGTTGCAGTGGTTAATACTCTTGTCTCACAGCAAGAAGGTTCTCGGTTCAAATCTCACAACCGATTAGAGCTTTTCTGTACTGAGTATGCATGTTCTCCTGCATGGGTTTCCTCCGGGTGCTCCGGTTTCCTTCCACATTCCAAAGATGTGTGGATTAGGTCAATTGGGTACTCTAAATGTGCATCTCATCTCATCTCATTATCTCTAGCCACTTTATCCTGTTCTACAGGGTCGCAGGCAAGCTGGAGCCTATCCCAGCTGACTACGGGCGAAAGGCGGGGTACACCCTGGACAAGTCGCCAGGTCATCACAGGGCTGACACATAGACACAGACTACGGTCAATTTAGAGTCACCAGTTAACCTAACCTGCATGTCTTTGGACTGTGGGGGAAACCGGAGCACCCGGAGGAAACCCATGCGGACACGGGGACAACATGCAAACTCCGCACAGAAAGGCCCTCGCTGGCCACGGGGCTCGAACCCGGACCTTTTTGCTGTGAGGCGACAGTGCTAACCACTACACCACCGTGCCGCCCCTAAATGTGCATGTGAATGGCTATTTGTCTCTGTGATTGACTGGGGGTGAACCCTGCCGCTTGCACTATGTTAACTAGGATTGGTTCCGGCTTCTCCTGTGACCCTGACAAATAAGTGGTATAGATGCAAAATATATATATTCCATGCTTCTTAGCAAGAATAAACATGGAAACAAAGAAGCTCTCTTGGTCTCTGCTGCATAATGAATATGTGGAGCTAAAATAGATAAACGTTGCTGGATAATACTGATAGAGCAACATCAGGTTACAGTATTTATTAGTGAAGACAGAAAATGAAAAAAATATATATATATTTCATAGAAGCAAAATAAATTTCAGCCTCCATGTGTGTTTTCAAAGCATGTGGTTTTATTTTCTGGTTTTGCGAGAGCAGTGGAACAGTCAGTGTGATTACTTGTGAGGAGGAGGTACAGTAAAGCCATTTCCAATAAGATTGCTTGGACAAAATCTCAAATAAGTGATAAAGGGAGAGCAGTGCAGATGTTCCTGGCTCAGACTCCATATATACACACAAAGACTTATGGGAAATCAGTATTTCCTTGTAAATGTCAGATGTTAAGACTCCAACTTTGATCCTCTACATCAAACAACAGGATGAATCTTATTTGAAAGAGGCCCATTTAACACTGACCACCTCATGAGACACAGGGGTAAATGAAGATTTGTAGTTCTTTTGGACAAATTGAGTTTGTGCCCTTTTTACAGAGAGAACATGCCATGTGGTGTGTCATGTTCTCTAACTGGAGAGTGATGAGCTGACATGTCCCAGACAGCAGGAGGACAAAGATGATGTTCACTGGCAGTAAACCACGCTGGCTGTGTCTGGTCATTTCCACTCTGACTAATTACAGTCAAGCAATTACCACATCGTGTTAGGGTAGATTTAACATGTCCAGAAGATCTTCTGTCACATGAACACACTGCATGGTAATAAGGCAAAGCTGTTATGGGGCTGTGTGTTTTAGTTCTAATGGCCAATTACACACAGATGGGGTTTCCATCAACCCGTTTTTTATTCTTTTTTTTTTTATGTGACAGATTTTGAGTCAGCATGGAAGAGAACACAATTACTGCCAAACCTGATCCAGGCTTGAGGCAAACCATGATTGGTTGACTTGGCCTTGCAGCAGTAGGGTGGCCAGTTCCTTTCTGTATACTCACACTTACGGGCAATTTAGAGTAGCCAGTTAACCTAACCTGTATGTCTTTGGGCTGTGGGGGAAACCAGAGCACCCGGAGGAAATCCATGCAAACTCCACACAGAAAAGCCCCTGTCAGTCACTGGGCTCGAACCCAGAACCTTCTTGCTATGAGGCAACAGTGCTAACCACTGCACCACTGTGCTGCCCCTAATGCAAACATCAGATGATATAAATACCTAAGTGAAGCAAAACATATTACTACTACTATTACTAATAATAAATATTTGATTCAGGCTTGATGGTCAAGCAAAACTTTACAAAAAATGTAAAGTGAAGAGTCTATATTCTAAAAGTGCAAAAGGACATTTTTGCAAGATCATGTGGAAAAATTTCACCAAAGGAGGATGATACACTTAGTTCCCATTCTCCACTCAAACCCAACCTTAACCTTTGTATCTTTTTCCAAGGCTTCAGTAGCTGTTCCACCTTCTTTATGACTATGCTTTGATGTTTGTTTGTTTGTTTGTTTGTTTATTAAAACTACAGCTCTTGGAAATACAGAATGAACTTTATTCCAAAAGTGTTGTGAATGGTGGACAGACAGTTCAACTTGTCTGGACAGACTCGACTTGACTCCACTAGACTAGACTAGATGACTTGATTCCAGTAGACTAGACTCCACTGAGCTATACTCGACTTGGTTCAAAATGGCCTCTGCTAGACTTGACTCCAGTACGAGACTTAACTCTCATGAACCTAACCAGACTTGGCATGATTAGACTTGTTCTCAATCAACTCGACACAATTAGCCTCAACTCCAGTAGAATTAATCCCAAAAAACTTTGCTCCACTAGACTCAAGTTGACTCGATTAGGCTCAATTCCACTTGACAAAACTAGACTCAACTCCAGTAGAAAGAGAAGAAGAAAGGGAATGATTCTCTTCATCAGGGCATCCCAACAGCTATTGGTATGCACATTTAACAGGGAAAGAAAAAGGTGAGATCAGTCACATGACTTATTACATTACATGACGTCTGCTAAATACCATGTAATGTAATGTAATATAACTCCATTAGACTTTACTCAAATTGATTTGAGTAACTTGACTAAACTTGACTTGACTCAACAAAACCAGACTTGACTCCACTCAAAACCAGATTTAACTCTACTTGACTAGACTTGATGCTACTCAACTCAACTACATTCAATTTAACAACCCTAGTCTCACCTTCACTAAATTTGACTTCAATAGACTAGTCTTGACAGCAGACAGGCAGAAATTCAAGCAATCGGCAGACATACTGTAAGCTAGGACATGCAGTACAAGTAAACAAGACCGTCAATGATGGTATAGCTCACTCCGGCCCCATGAGAAAGCAAATCTGGGTAGAAGTTATATGTGTTCTAGGTACCCCTACCTTCATGCCAGAAAGAATCAAAATTGGTGAAGAATTGAGGGAGAAGAAGTGATTTGTGTGGAAACTGCTTGTAAGGGCTTAATTACTCCATATCTTCATTATTAATTGCAATTATGCAAATTTGGGTAGAACCTATATGCATCACAGGCAGACCTACCTTCCTACCAAAATGAATAAAAATCTGTGAAGAACTGAGAGAGAAGAAGTGATTTTAGTGAAATATGGCCGCCGCCGGATGGACGACAGATGATGGATGACGTACAACGGACAGACGGACAACATGTGATGGCATAAGCTCATTGCCTGTCAGCTGGATGAGCTAATAAGAAACAGAAATCAAACCAATTAAGTGACACTATATAAGATTAGAATCGACTAGACTTAATTTCAAGTGGACTACACTCGAATAGACTACTCTTAACTAGACAAGATAGGGAACACAAATGGATGGCTCAGAAATGCTACTCAGGAGCAAGATTTCTGACTGAGTGAGAAAGACTGACCAAGAGCCTGGGTCTTATTAGAAGTTTGGATCAGGTGGATTCAGTTTGATAAGTTTGAGCTTGAGGCAGATGCCATTGGGATTAAAAATATTGATTTCACATAAATAATAATAGGCCAGCACGGTGGTGTAGTGGTTAGCACTGCCGCCTCACAGCAAGAAGGTCCGGGTTCGAGCCCCGTGGCCGGCGAGGGCCTTTCTGTGCGGAGTTTGCATGTTCTCCCCGTGTCCGCATGGGTTTCCTCCGGGTGCTCCGGTTTCCCCCACAGTCCAAAGACATGCAGGTTAGGTTAACTGGTGACTCTAAATTGACTGTAGGTGTGAATGTGAGTGTGAATGGTTGTCTGTGTCTATGTGTCAGCCCTGTGATGACCTGGCGACTTGTCCAGGGTGTACCCCGCCTTTCGCCCGTAGTCAGCTGGGATAGGCTCCAGCTTGCCTGCGACCCTGTAGAAGAGGATAAAGCGTCTACAGATAATGAGATGAGATGAGATAATAATAATGGGCCAGCACGGTGGTGTAGTGGTTAGTGCTGTTGCCTCACAGCAAGAAGATTCTGGGTTCAAGCCCAGTGGCTGACGGGGACCTTTCTGTGTGGAGTTTGCATGTTCTCCTTGTGTCTGTGTGGGTTTCCTCCGGGTGCTCCAGTTTCCCCCACAGTCCAAAGACATGCAGGTTAGGATAATCGCTGGCTCTAAATTGACCATAGTTGTGAATGGTTGTTTATCTCTATGTGTCAGCCTAATCTGGCGATTTGTCCAGGGTGTGCCCCGCTTCTTGCCCATAGTCAGCTGGGATAGGCTCCAGCTTGCCTGCAACCCTGTACAGGATAAGCGGCTATAGACAATGGATGTATAATAGTAATGTATGAGCAGTATCAGAAATAAGATATGCTATAACTTATAAGTCATACAGCATTATTAGAAAAAAAAAAAGGTTTTCCATTTTAAATTGCCTATGTTTATACGGACTAACCAGCCATACTGATGCTGTTTGGATACCAATTGCATTCTCAGTCCGTTAGATTAACAAGCTCACATTTTAATGCTAATATTTATGTTTATGGGTCTCCTGAGTCTTGGGCTTTCACTTTCTGTCTTACTTCATTTTCCACTTTATATTTATATAAGTGCTCTCAAACAATCTCAAATTCAACTGAGACCTAATGATTTAATAACTGCACTCTATAAATAAAACTGTAAAATTGTCTTTGGCTGATAAAGTTGGTGTGAAGTATGTTAATTAGCTAGGGCTCTGCAGCACAGGGTTTTCTGTTGGGGGATTTCACGCCATGGTCAAAAGAAAAGAACAAAAGAAAGAGACCATGTTTTGCAAAAAAGCCCCTTTTCAACCAGTAATTTTTTTTCAACCTCATAATTAGTAGATTTTCTTTTTGATCATTTTATGCAAGTCAACTTTAACATGGTCCAGAATGCAATACAAGCAATCCAAGTCCCTATGAAATGGCTTCATAGCTGTGATTTCAGTCTGTATGTCGATGTACTATAATTCTTCCTGAAACAGGAAGTCAGAGCTGATAGTGTTTGATATATGCCATGCCCCTGCCAAATCTAAACAAACCTGACATTAGTTTAGCAAACTAGAGAAATATAGAGAACAGCAAACAGATTAATGAGAGCTTTTTACTTTTATGTTTTGTGCTAAGGTTATATATATCTGGTTGACCTGTGAGAACTGTAGTTGGGCCTACCATGGCCATTCCGGCAGATTTTGGAGGTGAGCCATTGCATAAATTTGTGTAGAGTAAATATACAAATGAAACCATGGTGGCCACAATGGGAGTGATGGAAAATGCTGGCAAACCAATGGCAGCAGCAACATATAGCGACGTTGCTGTAACCAATGATGTCGTTGTGTATGGTTTTCACAACTGCAATATGGCATAGCCATGGCAAGATGTAATAAGCCACAGTACCTTGGCAAGCTTTTCACTTCCTGTAGAATGTTGTTCCATGAACATTTTGAGCTTGATGGATGTGATGGAATGCTACGGTAGCCTCCGGTAGTCCACGTAAGCCTCACATATGCTTCAAGAATGCTCAAGGATGCCTTCATGGTTGCAACAGATGAATTAATCTGGAGCTTAATGTGATCCACAGCAGTTTTCAAAATGATGAAACTTTCCAGGGATGGAAACCACACCTTCCCTGTTGTCAAGATAGCTCCTGGCTCTCACATATTCCAACAGAAGGGTCCAGAACGTGTGCTAGTTAACCCCGGAAGACCTAAAATCATCTACCAGCATCTACCATGAAGTGATTATGGCTATTTTGAGACCCTAGCATTAGTCTTACTGATGGAGAAGTCCTGATGGTGTATCAAGATGAAATTGTGTTGTCACTTAATTTTTGTTTAGCAGCACAATGGATGACATGTTTGCTGTTAGCAAACCTACTACCTCAGCTAACAAGTTACTACTGGAGATCAAAACCCATCTCTGGGAGTCAGATGTATGTGGTTCGAGGGAGAGTTTAATTGAATGATCAAAAGATTTTACCTCGATATGAATCATCATTTTTTAATCATTTTCCCAAAAATGAAAGGAAATCTCCAAAACTTTTCTTTTTATTAGCTCACACAGCCATAGGCTATTGAGCTATTGCCATCACGTGGTGTCCATCATCCATCCATCCATCCGTCTGTCCACAATTCACAAAAATCGCGACTCCTCCCTCAGTTTTCACTGGATTTTGATTCTGATTGTTTTGTTTGGAAGATCTAATCAGTCTGCACAAAAGTTACTCCCTGGTTTTGTGATTTCTAATTAACAAGTTACTAATTAGGCCAGTTAACAAACTTTGAGGAAAATCACTACTCCCTCAATTTTCAATGGATTTTGATTCTGACTTCAGTTTTGAAGATCAAATTGGTTTCATGAAGAACAACTTAGGTAATTATAAATGAGTCTAGTTTCTCATGGTACGGCCGTGTGAGCGACTGCATCACTGATGTTCTGTGTTTTTTTTTTTTTGCTCAGACATAATGTAATAATGGTGTCCATAATACTAAGGGACAGACATAAAATTAATGAAAGCTGAATTTTGATTTCAGTACTACTGTAGCGCGGACAATGCGTGGGTGGAGCACAGAGGACGGCAGGACAACGTTTGGAGGTAGTAACTGCGTATTTTATTAATAAACTTTTCAGTTTAAAAGAACTCGCAGCACACAGACACACACTCAGCCTCCACTCCCGGGTCGCGCTCCCTCTGCTCTCTCTCAGCCTCTTAAAATAGGGAGCGGTTTACTGGGAAAACACACACAAAACACAGGTTAATTACCGTCAGGTGTAGCGAATCTGCCACTCACCTTCCCCGGCTCCACCCTCCTGTCACAGACCGATGCTTGACCACGCCCCCGCTGCCACATACCCCCACCGCCCGACTCAGGCCGGGCGCCCGTCCGGCCCGCAGCCGACTCCCCCCCCCCTTGACGGGAGAGGAAGTCCGCCACGACCATCTGCGCCCCCGGCCTGTGGACCACCTTGAAGTTGAAGGGTTGGAGTGCCAGATACCAACGGGTGATCCGCGCGTTGGCATCCTTCATGCGGTGGAGCCACTGGAGGGGCGCGTGGTCCGAACAGAGGGTGAAAGAGCGCCCCAGCAGGTAGTAACGGAGGGCGAGGACCGCCCACTTGATCGCCAGGCACTCCTTCTCAATGGTGCTGTAGCGCCCCTCACGCACTGACAGCTTGCGGCTGATGTATAGGACTGGGCGGTCCTCCCCCTCCACCTGCTGGGACAAAACGGCCCCCAGCCCTCTGTCCGACGCATCCGTCTGCAACAAAAAAGGGAGAGAGAAGTCAGGGGAGTGTAAGAGTGGCCCCCCACACAGTGCAGCCTTTACCTCAGAGAAAGCCCGCTGGCACTGCTCCGTCCACTGGACCGGATCTGGTGCCCCCTTTTTAGTGAGGTCAGTCAGCGGGCTGGTGACGTCCGAATAATTAGGTATAAACCTACGATAGTAGCCAGCCAGCCCCAGGAACTGTCTCACCCCCTTTTTGGTCTTGGGCCTCGGGCAGGCCGCAATCGCTGCAGTCTTATTAATTTGGGGACGCACCTGCCCGTTGCCCAAGTGGAAGCCCAGATACCGTACTTCCACCCGCCCAATCGCACACTTCTTCGGGTTGGCAGTGAGTCCCGCCCGCCTCAGCGACCTAAGGACGGCCCTCAGGTGTTGCAGGTGCCGCTGCCAGTCATTGCTATAAATGATGATGTCGTCTAGGTACGCGGCCGCATAGGTGGCGTGCGGCCGGAGGACTCGGTCCATCAGCCGCTGAAACGTAGCGGGCGCCCCAAACAGCCCAAACGGAAGTGTGACGAACTGGTGTAAGCCGAACGGTGTGGAAAAGGCCGTTTTCTCTCGGGATAATGGAGTCAAGGGGATCTGCCAATATCCCTTCGTCAAATCCAGTGTCGAGTAAAAGCGAGCCGTGCCTAGTCGATCGAGCAGCTCATCAATACGAGGCATTGGGTATGCGTCGAATTTAGACACCGCGTTGACTTTTCTATAGTCCACACAGAACCGGACCGACCCGTCGGCCTTGGGAACCAAGACCACTGGGCTGCTCCAGTCACTGTGGGACTCCTCGACGATGCCCATTTCGAGCATGGCCTGAAGTTCTTCCCGAACCACCTTTTTTTTGTGTTCGGGTAGTCTATAAGGGCGGCTACGCACTACCACCCCCGGGGGCGTCTCTATGTGGTGTTCTATGAGGTTCGTGCGACCGGGCAGGGGCAAGAACACATCCGAAAACTCGGCCTGCAACTGGGCGACCTCCGCGAGTTGGGTCGGGGAGAGGTGGTCTCCACAGGGGACCGGAGAGGTACGTGATGCCAATGACCCTTTGGGGACCTCCGGCCCCAGCTCCGCCTTCTCAGGAACTACCGACACCAACGCCACGGGGACCTCCTCATTCCAGAGTTTCAGCAGATTGAGGTGGTAGATCTGTAGCGCCCCCTCCCTGTCCGTTCGCCTAACCTCGTAGTCGACGTCCCCGACTCGCCGTGTGACCTCAAAGGGTCCTTGCCACTTGGCGATTAATTTGGAGCTCGATGTGGGCAACAGGACGAGTACCTTCTCTCCCGGAGTGAACTCTCTAAGGCGCGTGCCCTTGTTGTACAGGCGGACTTGCCGTTCCTGGGCCTGCCGCAAATTCTCCTGAGTTAGGTGGGTGAGCGTGTGGAGTTTTGCGCGCAGATCCATAACATACTGAATTTCGTTTTTGCTCTGTGAAGGTCCCTCCTCCCAATTTTCCCGCAGAACATCTAAGATGCCGCGCGGCTTACGCCCGTATAATAATTCAAACGGGGAAAACCCCGTGGAGGCTTGGGGGACCTCTCGCACTGCAAACAACAAGGGTTCGAGCCACTTATCCCAGTTACGTGCGTCCTCACTTACGAATTTTTTAATAATATTCTTGAGGGTGCGATTGAACCGTTCAACTAAACCGTCCGTCTGTGGGTGATAAACGCTGGTGCGGATCGGCTTAATACCTAGTAGCCCATACAGTTCGCTCAGTGTTCGTGACATAAACGAGGTGCCTTGGTCAGTCAGAATCTCTTTCGGGATTCCAACCCGGGAGATGACGTGGAAGAGGGCCTCTGCAATACTGCGTGCTGAGATATTGCGAAGAGGCACCGCTTCCGGGTATCGCGTTGCATAGTCCACCAGGACTAATATAAAGCGGTACCCTCGTGTTGACCGATCTAATGGCCCAACGAGATCCATCCCAATTCTTTCGAACGGGGTCTCGATTAATGGTAGGGGGCGCAAGGGCGCTTTTGGAATGGCCGCTGGATTTACTAACTGGCATTCGCGGCACGCCGTACACCACTTACGGACGTCGCCGCGAATCCCCGGCCAATAGAATCGGGCCATTATCCGGGCGAGTGTCTTATCCTGCCCGAGGTGTCCAGCCATGGGATTAAAGTGGGCCGCCTGGAATACCAATTCCCGGCGGCTCTTTGGAATTAATAACTGGGTGACTCGCTCTTTCGTCTGAGTGTCCTGCGTCACTCGATATAATCTATCCTTCAAAATGGAAAAATAGGGGAAGGACGGGGTGGCGTTCGGCTGGAGCGTTTGACCATCGATTACTCTCACTTGGTCAAACGCGTGTCGCAGAGTCTCGTCTCGCGATTGTTCCAGTGGGAAATCCACGAGGGATTCCCCAATAGAAAGAGGAGGGGCCGGCGGCTCCTCCCCCTGTCGCGGAGGTGACGTAGACGGCTCTGCGACCGCCGCTCCAGCCA
Organism: Neoarius graeffei; assembly: GCF_027579695.1. NCBI lineage: Eukaryota > Metazoa > Chordata > Actinopteri > Siluriformes > Ariidae > Neoarius > Neoarius graeffei. The sequence goes on from NC_083570.1 coordinate 109,988,687, forward strand.
AAGCGACACCGGGACCCTCCCCCGTCAACCGGCAGGACCCACTCTTTACTAGGCGTGCCATTAAACCCCGAAATCCCGGCCAATCGGTCCCCAAGATCAAAGAGTGGGTAAGGCGAGGATTAACCGCCGCCTTCACTATAGATTTTTCCCCTCTAAAATATATGTGGACTGACACCAACGGGTAGCTGTGAATATCCCCGTGTACACACAACACCTTCACCCCTTGTGCTCCCCCCAATGCCTCGTCTTGCACCAGGCTTTGGCGGATCGAGGTCTGATTGCAGCCTGAATCCACCAACGCCTGATATGTAGCCCCTTGTACACTTACCGGTATGCGATACGCTCCGGCCCGATCGAGGGCAGCCTCTGGCGCGTCGGGGATCCGCACCACCGCCCCCACCTCCATCGCTGCACATTGTTGCTGCAGGTGGCCCGGTTCCCCGCAGCGCCAGCAAACCGGCCCGGGCCTCCCCTCTGCAACTGTGTTCTGGGGCTCACTCACCTGAGGGGGGGGAGAGACAGACACAGAAGGGAGAAACGGGAGGGCACCACGGGTGCGGCGGGCCGGCTGGGGTGGGGCCGGCCCCCGCCTCCGTGGTGGGGGAATGGGGCGAGGACGGGACACGGGAGGAGGGGGGGAAGACAGAGAGAGGGGGGGGAAGACAGAGAGAGAGAAGAGGAGACAGAAGACGATGTCATCCGTTGTCCTGCCGCCGGTACAGCCGCCAGATGATCCTCCGCCAGTCCTACGGCCTGATCCAGCGACGCCGGGCGGTGGCACTGGACCCACTCCGCGGTTCCGGCTGGTAAGCGGGCAACGAACTGTTCCAGCGCCACCTGGTCGATGATTCCCTCGGCGTCGCGATCTTCGGCCCTCAGCCACCGCCAGCAGGCGTCCCGGAGCTGCTGGCCAAACGCGAACGGGCTGCCGGCTTCCTCCATCCGCAGCGCGCGGAAGCGCTGGCGCTGCTGCTCCGGCGTGCGCCCCACGCGCTGGAGGACGGCCCGGCGAAGGTCAGCGTAGGCCAGCCGGCGGTCGGCGGGGAGCTGTAATGCGGCCAGCTGCGCCTCTCCAGTCAGGAGGGGGAGGAGGCGCGCCGCGCGCTGCTCCATCGGCCACCCCGAGGCTTCGGCGACCTGCTCGAACAAGGTGATGAAAGCCTCGGGGTCGTCCTGCGGGCCCATCTTGGTCACAGTGAGGGGAGACGGGCCCGCGGCCGGGGCGCTGGTGGACCCCGCCGACGCGAGGAGCCGCCGGAACGCCTCTCGATCTTCCTGTTGAGCCAGCACCAGGGCTTCGAAGCGGCGCTCCTGCTCCGTTCGGAGCGTGACGAGTGCCTGGTGCTGGCTCTGCTGAGCCGTGGCGAGGGCGTGGACCAAGTCCGCGAACGGGGAGGATTCCATGGAGCTGTAGCACTGGTGCTCCACCTTTTCCCGGGTTTCGGCACCACTGTAGCGCGGACAATGCGTGGGTGGAGCACAGAGGACGGCAGGACAACGTTTGGAGGTAGTAACTGCGTATTTTATTAATAAACTTTTCAGTTTAAAAGAACTCGCAGCACACAGACACACTCTCAGCCTCCACTCCCGGGTCGCGCTCCCTCTGCTCTCTCTCAGCCTCTTAAAATAGGGAGCGGTTTACTGGGAAAACACACACAAAACACAGGTTAATTACCGTCAGGTGTAGCGAATCTGCCACTCACCTTCCCCGGCTCCACCCTCCTGTCACAGACCGATGCTTGACCACGCCCCCGCTGCCACAACTACGTTAAAGCCTTGCCCTAGATAAAACGTTGGCTCCTCTGGAGCTTCAGAGATTTGTTTGATAGGTTATTAGACAGAACCATAAAACTATCTTATTAATTCATCTCCACTTCAGTCATTACACCAGTATTAATACCATCCAGACGTCTCTCTCACAACTATTAATAATATGCATATAGGAGTGGAAATGTCTTATATGTAAACCTATTGCTATGAAGCCATTTTTCCATTATCTCAAAATAAAGCCTAAACATAATCAAGGAAAAATTCAGTCAATGCGCCTGATTGGCAGGAGGAAAGATTAGCCCTTGATTTGAATTCCTAAAACAGAACCTCTGTTTAAATTCTTTCATGTATTCAATTACATCACACCCTCACATCGAAAATGTGATTTTTTCCCCCCATGGATTTTTTATTTGTTTGTTTATTAGAGAATAGAAAACTGAATTAAATGCATCACAAATACCTAAGCCATCATCAGTCAGGTTGAACAGAGCATAATTATTTTGATCGCGCTCATCTTTCAGTTGCGCTTGTACCCACTGAATATTAAGCAGGTTTTATCATTTCAAAATTTGCTGTTAAAAAAAGAATTAATAACAAAAATATGTATTAAACAGGAAGGCAGTTCAAACAGGAAGGCAGTAAAATGACAGTGTAATGTGAAATGTAGGACAGCTGGAGTGGGATGACCTAAATGTGGGGCTAAACACTGAACATGTCGTATATGTGTCTCAGCTCTTGGCATATTATCAATAATAACTTGGTTTTTCAGGCTTAGTGAAAAAGTATCAAAAAGGAGAGAGAGAGAGTTATAATAGTAAATACAGGCAGGATATGCTTGACAGGCGGCACAGATTTCAGATTTGGCAATATCTATTGGCCAATTTAAATAAAATGATGAAATAACAGCAAAGGACAAAATGGGAATACTAAATGTATGACTGTCAATCTAGATGACTAATGAGCAATCCACAAGCGACCATGGCAAAGAAAAATATTCATCTCTCATCTTTGTGAAATAAATCAGGCTCTTGCCACTTCCCTTTTTTTTGCATCTGCTCATTACTCATCCTATAAATGAAACATTATTTGCATATTGTACATACTTCCATATCTGTTAAGCTGTTTGCATAATTTACTCCATTTGCACAATTTCCTTTTGCACTATTTCTGCTTGTGTGGTTTTGTATTTGTGTGCCTTTCTTGAAGTGCATTTTATTACACCAATCAGCAATAACATTAAAACCACTGACAGGTGAAGAAGTAAATAACATTGATTATCTCATTCCAATGGCACCTTGACAAGGAGTGGGGTATATTAGGCTGCAAGAGAACAGTCAGTTCTTGAAGTTGAAGTGTTGGAAGCAGGAAAAATGGGCAAGCGTACATATCTGAGCGACTTTAACAAGGGCCAAATAATGATGGCTAGATGACTGGGTCTGAGCATCTCCAAAATGGCACATATTGTGGGGTGTTCCCAGTATGCAGTGGTTAGTACCAACCAAAAGTGGTCCAAGGATCCAAAGGACAACTGGCGAGCTGGTGACACCTTTCTGCTTGAGCCAACATTAACTTTTTCAGCAGTTTGTGCTCCAGGAGCTCTTCTGTGGGATTGGACCATATGGGCTAGCCTTTGTGCCCCATGTGAATCAATGAGCCTTCAACACCCTTGACCCTGTTGTCACCAATTCACCAATTGTCCTTCCTTGGACCACTTTTGGTAGGTACTAGCCACTGCATACTGGGAACACCCTACAAGATGTGCCATTTTGATAGATATATTCACTTGTACATTCAAAATGCACATTTGAATGAAATTTCATTCCACTGGCTTACATCAATATAAGTCAAGTCAAGTCAACTTTATTGTCAAATATGCTATACATGCTCGACATACAGCACAGATGAAATTTCAGTCCTCTCTGACCCACGGTGCAAACAGGCAATGCAATAAATAAAAATAGAATAATTGAAAAAAACAAACAGTATAAACACTCTAGATAAGAACTAGACATAGACTAAACACTCATAAACAGACAATATAAACAGTAAAAACACTCTAGATAAGAACTAGACATAGACTAAACACTCATAAACAAACGATATTAACAGTATAAACACTCTAGATAAGAACTAGACATAGACTAAACACACACACACACACACACACACACACACACACAAATTGGTGCAAATAAATAGTCAAGGGCACTTGAGGTATAGCAGGTAAACATGAAATAAGCAGTATAAACAATAAACTAATGGCTGTTAAGGTGAGGTAGTGCGGAATAATGCAAATGAGTGAGGTAAAGTGAAATGTGCAGTCCCTGAGTTCAGTGTGTTAATGAACATTGAGAGTATGTATGTACAGTATGTGTGTGTGTGTGTGTGTGTGTGTGTGTATACCGCCACAAATAATTATTGTGCATAAGCTGGTAAACAAAAAATACCAAATTTACAAGTAAATACTAATAAATTAATTAATCAATAAATAATTAAAAAAAACCTAAGTAAAATAACATTATACAGAACAGAATATGCTAACTACTCTAGCTATACTTGTTGTTGGCTGTCCATCACTAGCGATGATGACTGCTTCATGAGGATGTGGAGAAATGGAGATGGGCCATGAGGCCCACACCAGAGCTCCTCTCCTAATGAAGGGCCTTGCACAGTAAGGTAAGACAAACCATGTCATGCCCCCATTGTGTTGTCTCTTTGGCCCTCCAGACCTGATGCCAAGTGGTGCACAAAAGTGCCACAGACCTGACGGGTATGGAAGTTGCCCCACAGTGACATCTGACTTGCCGAGTGATGCCATCCATTGGCCATTTGAGTGGCTCTTCTGCATGCCATCTGGTGGTGCGCCATTGACCCTGTTGGGTTCATCTGCCACATTGCACTGAAAAGCACCCTGCTGCCAGCACCTTATTAGTGATGTACTATTTAACCCATAGCTGGAACCCAGGCAGGTGCTACCACTCTGGGTCAGAGTGGACCTGGGAGCAATGGTGATTAATGGGTAACTCCACTTTCCCCAATACTCAAGTCCTCCCGCACCTGAGACTCACCACTGGTTGCAGTTTAAAGTCATACCCAGGACTATAGAAATACTAAATTTATAGCAGCATGTAAGATATTGCACATCATCCACATTGTGAGGTCTTGTCCAGATATATATGGTAGGGGATTATTTACAGTTCAGGAGTCTGATGGCTTTGGGAAGAAGCTGTTACAGAACCTGGTTGTTCTGCATCAGATACTGTGGAACCTCTTGGAACTGTCCGTGATACAGCTGGGTGGGGTCTTTTATAATGTTCTGGGCCCTGGTCAGACAGCATTCAACTGCAATATCTTGGATGGAAGGCAGAGATGTCCTGATTATCTTTTCTACTATCCTCACCACTCTTCTCACGATCTTCCAGTCTGAGGCTTTGCAGTCCCCAAACCAGACAGAGAAGCAGCTGGTCAGTACACTCTCTATGGTGCTCCTATAGAAAGTGGTGGTGGTGGGGGTTTATGTTCTTCTCATCCAGCACAGAAAGTGCAGGCGCTTCTGTGCTCTCTTCACAAGAAAGGTGATGCAGATCATTTTGGACATGCTCAGACCCAGTCATCTAGCCATCACAATTTGGCCCTTGTCAAAGTTGCTCAGATCCTTACACTTGCCCATTTTTCCTGCTTCATATCAACACATCAACTACAAGAACTGACTGTTCTCTTGCTCCTTAATATATCCCACCCTTTGACAGCTGCCACTGTAATGAGATAATCAATGTTATTCATGTTACCTGTCAGTGGTCATCATGCTATGACTGATTGGTGTATAATTTTTGTATTTTTTAAAAATATTCAATTTGTTTGTGTACTTATGTTTACTCCGAAAGTCTGTGAGAAATGGGATTTCAATCATGCCTACATCCTGTACTGTACATATGGCAGAATTGGCAATAAAGCTAACTTCCATCTATCCATCATCTGTAGCCACTTATTCTGTACAGGGTTGCAGGCAAGCTGAAGCCTATCCCAGCTGACTATGGGTGAGAGGCAGGGTACACTTTGGACAAGTCACCAGGTCATCACAGGGCTGACACATAGAGACAAACAACCATTCACACTCACAGTCAATTTAGAGCCTCCAATTAGCCTAACCTGCATGTCTTTGGATTGTGGCGGAAACCAGAGCAAACCCACGCAGACACAGGAAGAACATGCAAACTCCACGCAGAAAGGCCCCCATCGGCTGCTGGGCTCAAACCCAGGACCTTCTTGCTGTGAGGTGACAGTGCTAACCACTCCACCACTGTGCCTCCTGAAGCTAACTTGACAAAATTAGATTAAAAAGAAAGCATATACAGGAACAAAATAGTTAGGTGGAGGGTATAAAATTTCTCAGCCTTATTCCTTCAAAGATAAATAATATTTCTAACCTTAAGTCATGTTTGGAGGGGAAAAAAAGTCAGCTAGAACCTGTTGGTAATGCACTCATTTAGGTTTACATGTTTCAAAAATTATCTGAACTTCCGACTGCACGTGACTTTCACTTGTCTGAGTCAAAGAAAACTTAAAATTGAAGATTTTACCTCTGAAAGTACTGACCCTTTCCATAAAACTTCACTTTACTGAAAACTTCACCATATGAGGAATTACATCAGTTTTAAAGAAAGATTTGCATGGAGTGTCCACTGTACCACGTCTTACAAATGAACTATAGAAACATATTAATATAAGCCTGTGATTTGCAGCTACACTCCTACAAATCAACACCTTCTGACCATTAAAAAGGGAGTAATCAACAGTTCTGGGTCATAATCACATTTAACTTGTTTCAAAAGTGTATTTTGGCATATTTATTATCCTTCTTTGTTATATTTTTTAGTGCCAAGGGTTATGCAAGTGACAACACATTATTTTTATTTGTTGTTCTTTAGCTCCATATTGGAACATAAAATTAGGCACTTTCTTCTCCACACTGCTCTTTTGTTCCACATCCTAATTTTACTAATTAGGCTTTTATTTCTTTAAGGAGCAGCTCAATAGTGAGATTAAGCATTGTATATAGTTCCTTGATGAAAAAAAGGTCTCATTTTACAACAGATGAAGAAACTGAATGGTGTAAATTGATCCATGTGTCTAGCAAAAGCATCTAGAACTTTATAGTCATTATCACATTTTTGGGTTCTTCTCAAAATTTCATGTTGTCGGAGAGATTTTCTTCACTGCTGCTCCTTCTGTTATGGTCATGAGACCTAAATCGACATCTGGATTTCTGGGACAATGTTGGTAATGTTGGACCATTGTTAAAATCATGTCCAAATGCAAATGATATTTCATTTGTAATCTTCTATAAACACTGTGAACACTGAAATACAGATGAATACAGGTGGCAGTGTTTTCCAATGGACCAACAAGTGTCCAGGAGCATGTTAAATACACATCAGCAGAGCCAAGCAGCACTTCCTGTATCACAGTCCAATGATATCTCCACCACACAGCAGTAACAGCAGGGTTATCAGTTATCAGTCCAAAGAATCTCTGCTAAAGATCAGACCCTAAAGCCTTCATGATCTCACAACAGATTATGGACTAAGTAAGGATCAAGAGAGCCATTGTGCTGAAAATCACTTCCCCATTCACTTTACTATCTACTACACGCAAAAAAAAAAAAAAATTACAGGTTAATCTAGAATTCAGGGTACAATTCGTATCTCCAAGATAAACCTTTTGTTATTTTCCACAAAATAAATCTTTATTGATTCGATTTAGGGCGGCAGGGTGGTGTAGTGGTTAGCGCTGTCGCCTCACAGCAAGAAGGTCCGGGTTCAAGCCCTGCAGCTGATGAGGGCCTTTCTGTGTGGAGTTTGCATGTTCTCCCCATGTCCGTGTGGGTTTCCTCCAGGTGCTCCGGTTTCCCCCACAGTCCAAAGACATGCAGGTTAGGTTAACTGGTGACTCTAAATTGACTGTGAGTGTGAATGGTTGCCTGTGTCTATGTGTCAGCCCTGTGATGACCTGGCGACTTGTCCGGGGTGTACCCTGCCTTTCGCCCGTAGTCAGCTGGGATAGGCTCCAGCTTGCCTGCAACCCTGTAGAACAGGATAAAGCGGCTAGAGATAATGAGATGAGATGAGATGAGATGATTCGGTTTTTAACAATAATGCAAACTTTCACCAATGGCAATTCTTGATCTACATTTTAGACCCAATTTATCCATAAAACATTAACTAAATTACTCCCACCCCAATTCAAATAAACATGAAGTGATTCAGTCTAACTATCTGTTTTTGAGGGCTTATTCTATTAACTGTTATAAAATCAGTTGCACAGAAAGTCTATTTTCTGTATTATGTGAAATTTCAGTAATTAAAAAAAAGTAATCTGCCCCAGTGTTCTTGTTAACTCTGTATAAAACCTCATAAAATCCACAAAGACTTTTAATAATATGCATGACACCTGCACCAAATGATGTCACTTTCTCTGGTGGGAAACTTCAGAAAGGCAGTGAGGTATGTTATGTTTCTTCTCTCATTAACTTGAACAAAATGTTGAGGATTTTACACCAACAGTAGATTAATTATTCATCAAATCTGTTATTGTGATATTGGAGTGAATCTCTTGCTCATTTTTAAAAAAATAATAATATGATTAAAATCCATAAAACTCTGTTTTTATACATTCTGTGTGGTAGCTAGTTTGAGGTTAGCATGTGGCGTTAGGACACAAAATGGTGGAAAATGTCAACTCTGTTAATGCCAATTCTGTTAATGGATTGCCCAGTTTGATGATACCAGAGTTGACAGTGACTAACAAAGTCAACACTTGAAATGTACCCACAATTATAGAACAGGCCACACGCTAATATTTGGTTGGACCAACTTTACCTTTGATTACGGCACACATTTGCCATGGCATAGTTTCAACAACTTTATGCAACGTCACAACATTTATTTCCATCCAGAGTTGTATTAATTTTTAACTGAGATCTTGTCTTGATGATAAGAGAGTCGAACCACTCCCTAAAGTCTTCTCCAGCATCCCAAAGACTTTCAATGGGGTTCAATGGTGGTTAAATCATGCATGAAAATGATTCCTCATGCTCGCTGAACCACTCTTTCACAATCTGAGCCCTGACTGTATGCCCATGCCATAAAAGAAGAGAAAAATCCATTGATGTGATGATAACCTGGTCACATTCAGGTATCAGCTGACTTCATTTTATTGCCCAATAACATTGCTGATTCTCAACCTGACCAACTGAATCAACCCCAGATCATAACACTGCCTCCAGAGGCTTGTACAGTGGCCACTATGTATGATGAAGGCATCACTTTATGTTCTTCCCTTCTTACCTTGACACACCCATCATTCAGGAATAGGGTCAATCTGGACTCATCAGACCACATGACCTTTTTTTCCATTGCTCCAGACTCCAGTCTTTATGCTCCCTACCAATTTTAAGTCTTTCCTTCTGATTAACCTCACTAACAGTTGGCTTTCTTATGGACACACAGCTGTTTTTCTCTGAATATTACCCCTCCACCACCACCACCCACCCCAGCTCTGTGTTTTTTTGTTTTTTTCCCAACTACAATGGCCCCAATTCACCGTCCTACAGTCCTGACATCTAGTGTGAACAGAAACAAGCTTAGGTTAAACTAGTCTTCAATTATACATTATGTGCAGTGAGAACTGTCAGGCCTTGAAATGAATGTAATCGACATGTTGCATCAAGTCTGAAACACTAATTTACACCAGGTTTTAGGAAGTGGGGGAAATTATGCAAAGCAAGGAACTGCTAAACATGAGTAAATTGACTGGAATGTGTAATTTGACACACTTCAGCATATCTTTTTTGGTGCTCATATTTTGCATGATTTGATATGGCATGGTGTATAAACTGAGCCTTAAGGCTTGTACACTGGTTTTGTACATAACTTACAAGGTTTCTTGGGGGGACGCAAGTGTCCCTGTACCTGTACCTGGATGCAAAAAAAAAACCACAAGGAGTGTAGATCTACTGATCTTCACGCTGTTACAGGGGGGTGTTTATTGCTGAAGCACTGTAGTCCCCTGTGGACTCTTTCTTCTTTCTCTGTTAGTGCTGATGCATCACTCTATATTGATTAGACCAACAATGTCCACTGTTTATCATCGATTTTTACACCAAACCTATCTGAAGGGCCTGAAACTGCCCCTTCCAAGGCTATTTCATTGTTTCCCGTCAATGAATATTTACTTTTTTCTGTCTTCATGAAGGTTAGTGACTCTTGCAAGCCTTTAAATCCCACTGAGACATGTTTGAGAATTTTTGCCTTAATTCTTAACTTGACTTAAGTGACAACAATGTGTTTACTGTATTAGCATCAACACAGATGTTGGGACCTTGTATCTTAATAGTACATCGAATATTATTCTATCCACATTCACTGGATATGAGCAATCACATGCTCTGATTGGCTACTCTACTACTAGGATATCAGCTCATATACCATCAGTAGAGAAAAAAAACAAAATGGCAGAGTATGTTGCTGAACCAACCGAGGATGAAATAAAAACTCTACTCGAAAACAAAACCCCAAATAATACAAAACAGAACAACAAAATATGGAATAAAAGTATTTTATGGCAAGGATATATATTATATTTTTTTCATTTTTCAAGAATTATCAATTTTTTCACAAATTGCTACTGTCATTTCACTGGTTTCTTTACATTCTAAGAAGAAATTATTTTGTTGGACGTTTTGTAGAAAGTGTTTTATTTATCAAATTTGCAAAAAATAAAAATAAAAATCCTCTGTTTCTCAAAATCCAGTGAATGTGGATAGAATAAAACAGTTATTCCAATCAATTTTGTTGTACATGGCTTATAGCCAACTCGGTGCTATGTGCCTCGTCGGCTATCAGCTCATGTACGACTCGATTTTGTGGAATAACTGTTAATTATATCATTTTTTCACGACATATATAATAATTTTAATGTGTTAAATATACTGTTCTAAAATTATAAAGAAGTAATGGTGGTGATGTGACCCAATGCAAAGTGGAGTTATAACAACAGACATACCTCAAAGTCTTTGGTTCTTTAAGTTCCACAAAAACTGGCCAATCATTACATCTTATTGCTAGTTAATACAACCCTGATTCCAAAAAAGTTGGGACAAAGTACAGATTGTAAATAAAAATGGAATGCAATGATGTGGAAGTTTCAAAATTCCATATTTTATTCAGAATAGAACATAGATGACATATCAAATGTTTAAACTGAGAAAATGTATCATTTAAAGAGAAAAATTAGGTGATTTTAAATTTCATGACAACAACACATCTCAAAAAAGTTGGGACAAGGCCATGTTTACCACTGTGAGACATCCCCTTTTGTCTTTACAACAGTCTGTAAATGTCCGGGGACTGAGGAGACAAGTTGCTCAAGTTTAGGGATAGGAATGTTAACCCATTCTTGTCTAATGTAGGATTCTAGTTGCTCAACTGTCTTAGGTCTTTTTTGTCATATCTTCCATTTTATGATGCATCAAATGTTTTCTATGGGTGAAAGATCTGGACTGCAAGCTGGCCAGTTCAGTACTCGGACCCTTCTTCTACGCAGCCATGATGCTGTAATTGATGCAGTATGTGGTTTGGCATTGTCATGTTGGAAAATACAAGGTCTTCCCTGAAAGAGACGTTGTCTGGATGGGAGCATATGTTGCTCTAGAACCTGGATATACCTTTCAGCATTGATGGTGTCTTTCCAGATGTGTAAGCTGCCCATGCCACACACACTAATGCAACCCCATACCATCAGAGATGCAGGCTTCTGAACTGAGCATTAATAACAACTCGGGTCGTCCTTCTCCTCTTTAGTCCGAATGACATGGCGTCCCTGATTTCCATAAAGAACTTCAAATTTTGATTCGTCTGACCACAGAACAGTTTTCCACTTTGCCACAATCCATTTTAAATGAGCCTTGGCCCAGAGAAGACATCTGCGCTTCTGGATAATGTTTAGATACGTCTTCTTCTTTGAACTATAGAGTTTTAGCTGGCAACGGCGGATGGCACGGTGAATTGTGTTCACAGATAATGTTCTGTGGAAATATTCCTGAGCCCATTTTGTGATTTCCAATACAGAAGCATGCCTGTATGTAATGCAGTGCCATCTAAGGGCCCGAAGATCACGGGCACCCAGTATGGTTTTCCGGCCTTGACCCTTACGCACAGAGATTCTTCCAGATTCTCTGAATCTTTTGATGATATTATGCACTGTAGATGATGATATGTTCAAACTCTTTGCAATTTTACACTGTCGAACTCCTTTCTGATATTGCTCCACTATTTGTCGGTGCAGAATTAGGGGGATTGGTGATCCTCTTCCCATCTTTACTTCCGAGAGCCGCTGCCACTCCAAGATGCTCTTTTTATACCCAGTCATGTTAATGACCTATTGCCAATTGACCTAATGAGTTGCAATTTGGTCCTCCAGCTGTTCTTTTTTGTACCTTTAACTTTTCCAGCCTCTTATTGCCCCTGTCCCAACTTTTTTGAGATGTGTTGCTGCCATGAAATTTCAAATGAGCCAATATTTGGCATGAAATTTCAAAATGTCTCATTTTCAACATTTGATATGTTGTCTATGTTCTATTGTGAATACAATATCAGTTTTTGAGATTTGTAAATTATTGCATTCCATTTTTATTTACAATTTGTACTTTGTCCCAACCTTTTTGGAATTGGGGTTGTAAATTTAAAGTTACATTTAATGTTGCACTCAAAACAAGTTGCTTTCTGTTAACACTTATGTTATAAACAAGCATTCCCTCATCAGTATCTCTTTTTTTCTCTGAAAGATAAGACAAAAAAATGGCTTGTCACATTAGCAGAGAAATCACAAAACATAAACTCCTCTTTCCTGAAGACTTCCATGTGTCAGAAAACCTAGTTACAGCTTTAAGTACTGAAAATATCTTCTCTTAAAACATAACTATATGAGCAATTAATAATCTTTCTTTGTTAAATAACAAACAAGTTGTTACTATTGTCAAGTCAATTTATTTGTGTAGCATGTTTAACAACAGACATTGTTCCAAAGCAGCTTTACGGAAAAATATGCATTTTAAATATATGAACTAATACATTTATCCCTAATAAATGCATTTATTGTATTACATGTATTACAGTGGTGAGGAAAAACTCCCTCAGACGACATGAGGAAGAAACCTTGAGAGGAACCAGACTCAAAAAGGAACCCATCCTCATCTGGGTGATAACAGAGAGTGTAATTATAAATAACTTGCTTCTATAACTGTGTCCTATAGGGTCACAAAGTAATATAAAATTAGGTGCTACCTAATAGCAGAGCTTCCATTCAAATCAAAACAAACATGCAACAGATGATGTACTTTGATGTGTTTCAATTACAATTTTATCACGAGAAGATAAATTTCTCCAAACTCACATGTATATTATTCTTTTTATTACTATAAACTACAGTGTGCTTTAGGGATTTATTATAAAATGTTTTTAAAACAAAAGATACACGATTCATGAAAACACTGACTGGGTTCAGGTCAATTTGTCAGATCCCGAAGGATTTTGCAGTGATTTCAAAATCAACATCACTATTTAGAATTAAATTCCTACAACTCATCATTTCTATTAATTCATATTTACACATTTGTTTTTCTCTTTCAGCTTTTTGCTTTTCTTGTGAAAGATTTCTTCACCTTTCTCTCGCTCTTTCATGTCCTCTTTCCTTTTCTTCCTCTGTCAAAACTTTCTTTCTCTTCCCAGTTTTGACTTCATCTTTCTCTCCTTGGTTAACTTGTTCTGACATCTTTTTAAAGTTGGAATTAAAGTTTGTAAAAATGATTATTATTGTGTTGCGCTGTTTGAGTTGTTCTCGGTGGAAAAGCCTGATAAATATGAAATTATCTGCAGACAAAAATAAGTTATGTAGGCGTGCTCGCACTTCTAGTCCCCGCCCAAAATCAAACAGCCAATCAGAATCGTGAGGGGCAGGGATGGATGGACGTACATGGCTGGGATCCCTGTGTTTCCATGAAAAATCAACTTGGGTTACCATATTTTCTTAAGTATGGAGCTCCATTATAACAGTGTAACCAGGAAATTCATTATAGTTTTAACATGAAGTCTGTTTTTTTTTTTTTTGAAGTTGTAAACTGTTCATTGATGGAAACTTGAGTGTAAAACTGTTCATGACAACTGCAATCCTAAAGTTATCATTGTGATTGTAGTCCTCAGGCATCATAGCAAAACTGTAAGTTTCCAGAGCTGTCTTCTAAATGTGTCTTTCGACTGTCCATATGGGGCTGTCCTCCACAGGAGCGATGTGATGAGACTCCAGCCAGAAGTGGGGCATCAGGATGGATCAGGCAGGTCCAAGGAGCAGAAAAGATCAGCATCACTGATATCTCAGGATTGTTGTGAAACTCAACACACGCACAGAGAGAGAGAGAGAGAGAGAGAGAGCAAGCGAGATTGTTAGGTATGCCCATTTTCAATTAATTTTTAAGAACAGTGTAGATTTTGCACTGAGTGCAAGCAGGGACTCCAGCAAAACTAACAATGACAGCATAACTAAAACGGAGAGCCAGAAGGTTACACAGGCATGAGGGAGCCCTGGGACACAAAGCAACAGCCACTACACCATCAACAAACCCAAGTGAGTGGGTGGCTGACAGCATCCATACATCCCAGTTTACCAAACCATTTTATGCCTGAGGACCCTCCAGATCTACTCCTTTACCAAATAAAAGCTATGAACAAAAGAATTGACAATACAGATATGTTTTCAGCCTAGACTTAAACACTGAGACTGTGTCTGAGTCCCGAACACTACTTGGAAGGCTGTTCCATAACTATGGGGCTTTGTAAGAAAAGGCTCTTCCCCCTGATGTAGCCTTCACTATTTGAGGTACCAAAAAATATCCTGCACCTTTTGATCTAAGTAGGCGTGGCAGTTCATAAAGGACCAGAAGTTCGTTCAGGTACTGTGGTGCGAGACCATTCATTGCTTTAAATATAGTAGTATTTTATAATCAATACGAAATTTGATTGGGAGCCAATGCAGTGTGGATAAGACAGGGGTGATGTGGTCATATTTTCTAGTTCTAGTAAGGACTCTTGCTGCTGCATTTTGAACTAACTGGAGCTTGTTTATGCACTTATTGGAACATCCAGACAGTAAGGCATTACAATAATCCAACCTAGAGGTCATAAAAGCATGAACTAGTTTTCCTGCATCATCTTGTGACATATTTCTTACCCTAGCAATATTTCTGAGATGAAAGAAAGCTATCCTCATAATATTATCTACATGAGCTTCGAATGAAAGACTGGAGTCAACGATCACCCCAAGGTCTTTTACTGCTGCAAGTGAAGAAACAGAAAGGCCATCCAGAGTTACTGTGTAATCAGAAAACCTACTTCTAGCTGCATGAGGTCCTAGTACAAGTACTTTTATCTTGTCAGAGTTAAGTAGAAGGAAGTTAATAAGCATCCAGAGTTTAATGTCCTTTACATACTACTCAGTTTAATTAAGTTGGTGTCTCTCATCTGGCTTTGCTGAAACATATAACTGTGTGTCATCAGCAAAATAGTGGAAAGTAATACCATGCTTATGAATAATATCACCCAGAAGTAGCATATATAAAGAAAAAAAAAGCAGTAGGCCTAAGACAGAACCTTGTGGAACACCAAACTTTACCTTAGTATGCATAGAAAAGTCACCATTTACATCAACAAACTGATAGCAGTCAGTTAAATAAGTGTTGCCAGGCAAAACAAACCTCGCCTGGCAACACTTATTTTATACCTATGTTGATAATGGTAATATTTCTCAATCATCAGCTGTCAGGTTATAGTCCTATGGAAATCCATGACTTTGAGTTTGACATTTCAGAGCCATTCAAGGACAAAGGTCATGGCGGCAACTGAAAGTCCATATGGGACTTCTTATATGTTGATAATGGTAAATATCTGGCTATCATGACACATTTTAAAGTTTGTGTTTGTGTAGTTTGATGTTTGTTTTTGTTTGAGTGTTTTTGTCCACCAGTTGTGGTGTAGCTCCAGACCCAGTTTTGGGCATCGGTTCCCTCCAGGCCTTGGTTCGCTGTGGGTGATGCCTGTGCTCCTAGCTATGGACTGCAGTGAGCTTGTTGCTCATTTTAACATCATGGTTGTCCAGCACTCTGTGCAGCAGTGCTTTAGTGCTTGGCGTGATGTTCCGAGCGATGTTGCTCAGTGGCATCATGGCGGCTGTGCAGACGGTTTGAGACATACCAGTGTTCTGTGTGGCGGTGCATCTGTGCTTGCTTTGTGGATCCATGGCATGGTGTTCCAAGTGATGTTGCCCTGCGGCATCGCAGAAGCTGTGCTGGCGGTGTGGGACTTGTTTTCGTGCGCCTTTTCGTGGAACTGTGGCTGCTACGCCATTGGAATGACATCCTGACCTTTAGTTGGTGGACTTTTTATTTTTCCTTCTATAACTGTAAAGTGACTATGGGTTTTGAGAAAGGCACTATATAAATTGAAATTATTATTATTATTATTATTATTATTATTATTATTATTATTATTATTATTATTATTTTATAGCCCTTGGAAAACTCATGACCTTCAGTTTGACCTTTCAAGGTCACTCAAGGTCAAAGATCATCATGCCAAATAAAAGCCCATATGGCGCTTCCTATAAGTTGATAATGGTAAATATCTGTTCACCATTAACCGTTTTCAAGTTAAAGTCCTCTGAAAATCCGTGACCTTGAGTTTGACCTTTGAAGGTCATGCAAGGTCAAAGATCATGGTGCCAAATGAAAGGCCATATGAGAGTTCCTATATGCTCACATTAGTAAACATCTGTGTACCGGCAACTGTTTTTGAGTTATAATGGAAAATACACTATATTGCCAAAAGTATTTGCTCACCTGCCTTGACTCACATATGAGCTTAAGTGATATCCCATTCCTAATCCATAGGGTTCAATATGACGTCGGTCCACCCTTTGCAGCTAGAACAGCTTCAACTCTTCTGGGAAGGCTGTCCACAAGGTTTAGGAGTGTGTTTATGGGAATTTTTGACCATTCTTCCAGAAGCGCATTTTTGAGGTCACACAATGATGTTGGATGAGAAGGCCTGGCTCTCAGTCTCCGCTCAAATTCATCCCAAAGGTGTTCTATCGGGTTGAGGTCAGGACTCTGTGCAGGCCAGTCAAGTTCATCCACACCAGACTCTGTCATCCATGTCTTTATGGACCTTGCTTTGTGCACTGGTGCACAGTCATGTTGGAAGAGGAAGGGGCAAGCTCCAAACTGTCAAAACAGTCTGCATGCCTAGGTGCTTGATTTTATACACCTGTGGCCATGGAAGTGATTGGAACACCTGATTCCCATAATTTGGATGGGTGAGCAAATACTTTTGGCAATATAGTGTAGGTTATTTTCACCGAAAGGTTGACCTTTCCAGTGACCTTGACCTTCACCTTGACCTGATTACCCCCAAAATTTAATCAGGTAATCTATGAACTGGCGGCACGGTGGTGTAGTGGTTAGCGCTGTCGCCTCACAGCAAGAATGTCTGGGTTCGAGCCCCGTGGCCGGCGAGGGCCTTTCTGTGCGGAGTTTGCATGTTCTCCCCGTGTCCGCGTGGGTTTCCTCCGGGTGCTCCGGTTTCCCCCACAGTACAAAGACATGCAGGTTAGGTTAACTGATGACTCTAAATTGACCATAGGTGTGAATGTGAGTGTGAATAGTTGTCTGTGTCTATGTGTCAGCCCTGTGATGACCTGGCAACTTGTCCAGGGTGTACCCTGCCTTTCGCCCGTAGTCAGGTCGGATAGGCTCCAGCTTGCCTGCGACCCTGTAGAACAGGATAAAGCGGCTAGAGATAATGAGATGAGATGGGGAATCTACTGCTTGCCCACCTACTCTGAAAATTTGAACTCAATCAGTGCAACACTAGATTGTTAACAGACAGACACACAAACAAACCACACTGATTACAATACCTCGCCCCGCTTACTCCATCACGGGTGAGGTAATAAGACCTAAGCCAGGAGAGGGATGTCTGCATTATTTCAAAGACATTTTTCTAGTCTATCAAGGAGAATGGAATGATCAATGGTGTCAAAAACTGCACTTAGATCAAGAAACATAAGGAAGGAGACAATATAGAAATAATAGAAATGATAACTTATTAGACCAAGCTCAGTCATATGAACCTGTGATTTGCAGCTGCATTACTATCAGAGATGCTGTTCAAGAAAATTAATCAACACCTTCTGACCAATCAGAATTAGTGGTATAACAGATGTTTAGGCATCATAAATATCTTACAAATACAAGAGAAAGCTATTTTTCAAAGCTAAACTCAATCCAGACATCCAATCTACAGCTCTTTACTCTATACTTTATATAATTTTACTTCTCTGTGAGTTTAAGGAACAGCCAGAAATCTCCCACAAAAACAAATATAATAGAACGAATAATGAATGAGAGCTACTGTAGCTAAATACAAGCAAGAGGTTTACAAGAGTTGCAGCCTGACCCAAGTGAAATCTGTTGGTATTGTTTGTTTGTTGTTGGTCTTGTTAAAGTTGTAGCTAAAAGCGATCCTCTAATTTGCTGTCTGTTACCCCATAATGGGAGAGATATTTAAAATAGTCTGCCTGCATCTCATTTTATGAGTCATTAAAAATAAATGGGACACATCAATCCAAATGAAAAGTGGCTTTTTTTAAATCTGTCCACTGATAAGAACATTTTGTTTCAGTGCCTCATTATGGTCCGTGTATAATGCAGTGGAGTTTGGGAGCAAATAAGGTCAGTGAGCTTTAAATATGTTTGTGACAAAACTAATGAATGTGTTTAAAAAAAAAAAAAAAAAAAAAGGGTTTCAACTATATTTGTTGGCAAACCAGTCAGAGCTTGAATTTGATCTTTCTGCATGATAACTTTATGGACAAAATAAAATACATTATATTAAATTTAGGAAATTTGTATAAGTAAGTGCACCCTGAAGCTTTTTTTTTTTTTTTTTGTCTGTCCTCTGAGCTTTGGCCTAAAAGATTTGAAATGAAATACCAAAAAGTCTTTTTTTTTTGTGGAAAACAAGCAAACAAAAACAAACAAAAACTTGGCCTCACAGTTATGAATGCATAATGAGTCACTTTATTGACATGTTCTATGTATAAACACAATAATATTCAAATCAGGCATGCTATATTCATACAGTGGTGCTTGAAAGTTTGTGAAACCTTTAGAATTTTCTGTATTTCTGCATAAACATGACCTAAAACATCATCAGATTTTCATACAAGTCATAAAAGTAGATAAAGAGAACCTGGTTTAAAAAAAAAAGAGACAAAAAATATTATCTTTGGTCATTTATTTATTGAGGAAAATGATCCAATATTACATATCTGTGAGTGGCAAAAGTATGTGAACCTTCGCTTTCAGTATCTGGTGTGACCCCCTTGTGCAGCAATTACTGCAACTAAATGTTTCCGGTAACTGTTGATCAGTCCTGCACACTGGCTTGGAGGAATTTTAGCCCATTCCTCTGTACAGAACAGCTTCAACTCTGGGATGTTGGTGGGTTTCCTCACATGAACTGCTCGTTTCAGGTCCTTCCACAACATTTCGATTGGATTAAGGTCAGGACTTTGATTTGGCCATTCCAAAACTTTAACCTTATTCTTCTTTAACCATTCTTTGGTAGAATGACTTGTGTGCTTAGGGTCATTGTCTTGCTGCATGACCCACCTTCTCTTGAAATTCAGTTCATGGACAGATGTCCTGACATTTTTCCTTTAGAATTTGCCGGTATAATTCAGAATTCATTGTTCCATCAATGATGTCAAGCTATCCTGGCCCAGATGCAGCAAAACAGGCCCAAACCATGATACTACCACCACCATGTTTCACAGATGGGAGAAGGTTCTTATGCTGGAATGCAGTGTTTTCCTTTCTCCAAATATAATGCTTCTCATTTAAACCAAAATTTTCCATTTTGGTCTCATCTGTCCACAAAACATTTTTCCAATAGGCTTCTGGCTTGTCCACCTGATCTTTAGCAAAATGCAGATGAGCAGCAATGTTCATTTTGGAGACCAGTGGCTTTCTCCTTGCAGCCCTGCCATGTACACCATTGTTGTTCTGTTCTCCTGGTGGTAGACTCATTAACATTAGGCAATGTGAGAGAGGCCTTCAGTTGCTTAGAAGTTACCCTGGGGTCCTTTGTGACCTCGCCAACTATTGCATGCCTTGCTCTTGGAGTGATCTTTGTTGGTTGACCACTCCTGGGGAGGGTAACAATGGTCTTGAATTTCCTCCATTTGTACACAATCTGTCTGACTGTGGATTGGTGGAGTCCAAACCCTTTAGAGATGGTTTTGTAACCTTTTCCAGCCTGATGAGCATCAACAATGCTTTTTTTGAGGTCCTCAGAAATGTCCTTTGTTCATGCCATGATACACTTCCACAAACATGTGTTGTGAAGATCAGACTTTGATAGATCCCTGTTCTTTAAATAAAACAGGCTGCCCACTCACACCTGATTGTCATCCCTTTGACTGAAAACACCTGACTCTAATTTCACCTTCAAATTAACTGCTAATCCTAGAGGTTCACTTACTTTTGCCACTCACAGATATGTAATATTGGATCATTTTCCTCAATAAATAAATGACCAAGTATAATATTTTGTCTCATTTGTTTAACTGGGTTCTCTTTATTTACATTTAAGACTTGTCTGAAAATCTGATGGTTTATGCAGAAATAGAGAAAATTCTAAAGGGTTCACAAACTTTCAAGCACCACTGTACATCATGAACAATTAACAATGTAAACAAAGTATTTTGTTGAAATGCTGTAAATAATCAGGTAAATAAAAATGAGATGATGTGTATTTCCGCGGTAAAGATCTAACAAAGCTGTGATACCGATGAACAAATATGCTTGTTCATACAGACACAAACCACAGAAATGCACCAGTCAGCCATAACATTAAAACCACTGACAGGTGACATGAATAACATTTGATTATTATACATACAGGGCACTTTTTCGATGGAATAAAAACATGATCTATTCCCTTCAAGTGGGTTTCATTCATTTGGTTTGGTAGCATGCAATATTGTTAGCATATCGCTTATCCTATGTGTATTACATCACTGTACCCAATGGAGAATGAGCGTTGAATATGATATTGCATGGTTGTCAAGACAACATGACATCACACAATGGAGATGTAAAACTTCTGCACTAGTGAGTGACTGAGACAATTTGTAAACAAACATGGCCACCCAGTTTGCTTCATTAAATACAGAATATTTTGAGAGAATTTTGAAAGAGAATGATGCATTGAACACCAGAAAGGAATGTGTATAATAATAATAATAATAATAATAATAATGGCATTTTTCATGGTATGTCAGATAAATTCCATTCAGTTAGCCTTATATTGAATTCGTCTTCGACTCATTCAGTCGCACGCTAGCTGAATGGAACATATCTGATATACCATAAAAAAAGCCAGCCAATATTATTTTAACATCTCATTCCAGTAGCGCCTGTCAAGGGGTGGGATATATTAGGCCTCAAGAGAACAGACAGTTCTTGAAGTTGATGTGTTGGGAGCAGGAAAAACGGGCACGTGTAAGGATCTGGGTGACTCTGACAAGGGCCAAATTGTGATGGCGAGATGACTGGGTCTGAGCATCTCCAAAATGGCACATCTTGTGGGATGTTCCCAGTATGCAGTGATTAGTACCTACCAAAAGTGGTCCAAGGATCCAAAGGACAACCAGTGAACTGGTGACAGGGTCATGGGTGTTGAAGGCTCATTGATTTGCATGGGGCACAGAGGCTGTCCCATTTGGTCCAATCCCACAGAAGAGCTACTGTAGTACAAACTGCTGAAACCGTTAATGCTGGCTAAAACAGAATGGTGTCACCATTAACTTTTTCAGCAGTTTGTGCTACAGTAGCTCTTCTGTGGGATTGGACCAAATGGGCTAGCCTTCATGCCCCATGTGAAACAATGAGCTTTCGAATTTGGCCGCTCTCAAATTCACTCAGATCTGTACATTTGCCCATTTTTCATGCTTCCAACACATCAACTTCAATAACTGACTGTTCTCTTGCTGCCTAATATATCCCACCCCTTGGCAGGTGCCACTGTAATGAGATAATCAATATTATTCAATTCACCTGTCAGTGGGTTTAAGGTTATGGCTGACTGGTGTAAGTCAGTAGAACATAATTTATTATTATTATCCATCCATTATGTACAACCACTTATCCTATGCAGGGTTGCAGGCAAGCTGGAGGCTATCCCAGTTGAATTTGGACAAGAGGTGGGGTACACCCTGGACAAGTCACCAGACCATCGCAGGACTGACACACAGAGACAAACAACCATTCACACTCACATTCACACCTACAGTCAATTTAGAGCCACCAATTAGCCTAACCTGCATATCTTTGGACTGTGGGGGAAACCAGAGCACCCAGAGGAAACCCACGCAGACATGGGGAGAACATGCAAACTCTACACAGAAAGGCCCCCATTGGCCACTGGGCTCGAACCCAGAACCTTCTTGCTGTGAGGCAACAGTGCTAACCACTACACCACCATGCCGCCCATTATTATTATTATTATTAACAACCTACAACCCTGATTCCAAAAAAGTTGGGACAAAGAATGGTACAAATTGTAAATAAAAACGGAATGCAATGATGTGGAAGTTTCAAAATTCCATATTTTATTCAAAATAGAACATAGGTGACATATCAAATGTTTAAACTGAGAAAATGTATCATTTAAAGAGAAAAATTAGGTGATTTTAAATTTCATGACAGCAACACATCTCAAAAAAGTTGGGACAAGGCCATGTTTACCACTGTGAGACATCCCCTTTTCTCTTTACAACAGTCTGTAAACGTCTGGGGACTGAGGAGACAAGTTGCTCAAGTTTAGGGATAGGAATGTTAACCCATTCTTGTCTAATGTAGGATTCTAGTTGCTCAACTGTCTTAGGTCTTTTTTGTCCTATCTTCCGTTTTATGATGCACCAAATGTTTTCTATGGGTGAAAGATGTGGACTGCAGGCTGGCCAGTTCAGTACCCGGACCCTTCTTCTACGCAGCCATGATGCTGTAATGGATGCAGTATGTGGTTTGGCATTGTCATGTTGGAAAATGCAAGGTCTTCCCTGAAAGAGACGTTGTCTGGATGGGAGCATATGTTGCTCTAGAACCTGGATATACCTTTCAGCATTGATGGTGTCTTTCCAGATGTGTAAGCTGCGCATGCCACACGCACTAATGCAACCCCATACCATCAGAGATGCAGGCTTCTGAACTGAGCGCTGATAACAACTTGGGTCGTCCTTCTCCTCTTTAGTCCGAATGACATGGTGTCCCTGATTTCCATAAAGAACTTCAAATTTTGATTCGTCTAACCACAGAACAGTTTTTCACTTTGCCACAGTCCATTTTACATGAGCCTTGGCCCAGAGAAGATGTCTGCGCTTCTGGATCATGTTTAGATACAGCTTCTTCTTTGAACTATAGAGTTTTAGCTGGCAACGGCGGATGGCATGGTGAATTGTGTTCACAGATAATGTTCTGTGGAAATATTCCTGAGCCCATTTTGTGATTTCCAATACAGAAGCATGCCTGTATGTGATGCAGTGCCGTCTAAGGGCCCAAAGATCACAGGCACCCAGTATGGTTTTCCGGCCTTGACCCTTACGCACAGAGATTCTTCCAGATTCTCTGAATCTTTTGATGATATTATGCACTGTAGATGATGATATGTTCAAACTCTTTGCAATTTTACACTGTTGAACTCCTTTCTGATATTGCTCCACTATTTGTCAGTGCAGAATTAGGGGGATTGGTGACCCTTTTCCCATCTTTACTTCTGAGAGCCGCTGCCACTCCAGGATGCTCTTTTTATACTCAGTCATGTTAATGACCTATTGCCAGTTGACCTAATGAGTTGCAATTTGGTCCTCCAGCTGTTCCTTTTTTGTACCTTTAACTTTTCCAGCCTCTTATTGCCCCTGTCCCAACTTTTTTGAGATGTGTTGCTGTCGCGTTAGACATTTTCCGCAGCAGTCTATCGTGTGTACAGTCACCACAGTGGCTAACTAGCAGCAGCTAATGGCTAATATTCACGGGAGAAAATAACTGACACACTGTTATCTCTTTGGCCTCTGACACCCACTCACTCACTGGCCTTTTATTCAGCGCATGCTCAATATATACATCCCGGTGGGCGCAGGCACTCACGTTCAGCATGACATCACTGTGTAAGCTATTTAACATGGCTTTGCCACTATTTATCAAATATGCTTAACACTCCCTCTCAAAGACATGTTTATAGCTCCCTCTAGTGGTAAACAAAACCAAAAAATACATAACTCCAAAACTCAAAATAAAACCTTTTGGCATACAGTACTGGCGGTGTTCTGAAAACTTCAAATAAAACTTATCATTACAAAACTTAGTTCACATTTCTCTCCAGAAACATTTACATCTGTCAGCTCTCATTACTCTTCAAACAAATATCCCTTGAACTTCTCAAATTTAGCCTTTGTCAATGGCTTGGTAAGAACATCAGCTACCATGTTTGCAGTAGGGCAGTATTCTATTAATATCTTCCCCTCTGTGTGTGCAGAACGTACAAAGTGATTCTTAATATCCACATGTTTGCTTCTCTGTCTGCATACTGGGTTCTTAGACAACGCTATTGCCCCCTGATTGTCCTCATTATATCTTGACTGGTACATGCTGGTTACTACCATCCATTCCTTTAAGTAGTTGTACTAGGTACATACTCTCTTGAGTAGTGGCTGCTAGCGCTATATACTCCGCCTCGCAGGTAGATAGTGCCACTGTTGGCTGCTTTCTACTCTTCCATGATATAACTGGACCACTCTCAGTTAAGCTGAAACAGTATCCAGTTGTGCTCCTCCTATCATTTTTGTCAGTTGTCCAATCAGCGTCACTATATCCCTCAAGTTGTAGGCTTTCCTCACATTTTCAATAGTGTAATTCTTGATCTATCGTACCCTTTAGGTATCTCAGTAGGTGTTTTGCTGCAGCCCAATGCTGTTGCTTTGGTTCAGCTAAGTGTTGTGAAAGCTTACTAACAACCCAGCTCAAGTCAGGTCTGGTACATGTCATAATGTAAATCAAGCTACCTACTATTTCTTTATATCCTGTTGAGTCAATAGCCTCACCCTCATTGTCAAAATTCAACTTTTGCTCACATGGGGTGGATCTCGGTTTACATTCAGACATTCCAAATTTTGCTAAAATTTTCACAATGTGTCTCTTTTGAGTCATTTTGATCTCTCCTTCACTGTGACTAAAGTCAATACCCAGAAAGTGCTTAAGTGGACCCATATTCTTCATCTTAAACCTTCTCTTCAGCATCTCCTTTACATCACTGAGTAATGCGTCATTACTCGCTGCTCTGATTAAGTCGTCTACCCACACTAACAGAATCACTTTCTCATTGTCAGATTCTCTGCTGTAGACACAATGATCAGCATCATTTTGCACAAAACCATTCCCCGTAAGGTGATCATGCAGTAACAGGTTCCAGTTATGACCGTACTGTTTTAACCCATACAATGACTTGTTGATTTTGCACACTAAGTGTTCTCCTGTTTCTGACTTAATCTCAAAACCTTCCGGCTCCTCCATATATACCTCGCAGTCCATTGGAGCATGGAGATAAGCAGACTTTACATCCATTTGGTGTAGTGTAAGATCCTCCTGTACAGCAACCTGCATTAATGCTCGGACAGAGGTCATGTTGGCCGTGGGTGAGAATGTCTCTTTATAGTCAATCCCTTCCACTTGACCATACCCCTTTGCCACATATCTGGCTTTACAAGTCTCAGATCCATCTGGGCTCTCTTTCACTGCATATACCCAGCGACCTCCCACTGCTTGTTTGCCCTTCGGCAGTGGAGTCAGAGTGAAAGTCTCATTCTCTGTTAAAGAGTTCATCTCTTCTCTCATTGCATCAGTCCATATTTTTGATTTCTCAGAGTCCATAGCCTCTCTAAATGTTTTAGGTACATCATAGGCCACCCTGTAGAAATAATCCACATTTTCACATTCATCATTATCACACTCAGCTTTACATTGGTACTCCTTTAAGTACTCTGGAGCTTTTCTCTCTCTTGTAGGATATCTCCTTTCTCCCTGTTCTCTCTGAGTGCTATCTGCCTGGGTTGGATCTGCCTTGGTAGTCTCCTCCACACTAGGCTCTCTACTCTCTTCAGGCTGTCCCTGACCCTGGTTGACTATCTTTGGTGGAGTATTTCCATAACTCTCAATGTTGTCCCCCATGTCACAACCTGTCTGAGTTTGGCTATCTGCGCTACCTTTGGTGATAAATTTCACTAGCCTATGTTTTAGGATTTTCCCTGTCTCAGGATAATACACATTGTATGCTGGGCTATACTTATCATAGCTGACAAAGATCCCTTTGTCACATTTAGAATCCAACTTCTTCTTTTCCTGCTTATATACGTAACATTCAGAGCCAAATACCTTCATGTGAGATAGGTTAGGTGTTTTTCCTGTGAAAACACAGTAAGGTGTCTGTTCTAGGCGTTTACTGTAACACCTGTTACGAATTTGGGCTGCTGTCTGTACAGCATAGGTCCATAATTGCTTTGGGAGGTTACTCTCCAACAGCATGCATCGTGACATCTCAAATAGGGTCCTCCATCCTCTTTCGGCAGTTCCATTCTGATGAGGTGAGTAGGGTGCACTTGTCTCGTGCCTTATCCCTTTACTCCTAAGTAAAGACTGGAACTCCTGCCCGGTAAACTCTGTACCGTTGTCTGACCTTTATCTTTCCATATGGAGCTACGTCTGCTATGAATTTCTCCGTAGCTTTTGTCGTGTCACTTTTTGCTTTGATAAAGTATGGAAAAATCATCCCACTGTAATCATCAGTAAATGCTATTGCATATCTGTATCCATCCTTATCTGCTGGTTCTATAGGGCCACATAAGTCAGTGTGTACTAGCTCTAGTACTGCAGTAGCTTTGGCATCTGCCTGCCTGTTTCTGCTTTGTGTAAACTTGCCCTGTATGCATATTTCACAGTTTTGAGTAGACTTGTCATTTTTCCCTTTTATCAACATTCCTTCAACCACCTTTTCCAATTTTGCAATATCATCAAAATGACAATGACCAAGTATCCTATGCCAGGTTTGAATGTCATGACAACCATACACTTCATCAACATTTTCATCCTCTACTGTGGTAAGGTAATACAGCCTACCATACACCTCCATTTTGAACTTTGTACCGTCCTTGTTGACCAGCCAGTCATCACCATCCTTGAAGCGAATCTCGGCTCCGTTGGCTGTCGCCGCTTTGACTGGAAAGATGTTCTGTGGAAATGATGGGATGTAGAGTGCTTGCTTGAGCCTTGTTCTCACTCGTCGTCCCTCGCTGTCCAGCAAGTAGATCTCGGTGTCTCCTCTCATTTTTGCCACCCCGCTCACCTTGGTCCCGTCGGCAAGCTCGATCTTGTGGTCCTCGGGTCTGAAGCTCTTGTCCACTGTTTTGAACCTTGTGGCGTCATTGATCATGCGTGAAGTGGCGCCACAGTCAACCACCTTCTTGTTTCCTTGCTGTATTGGACAGTCACTTATCTGGAAGAAACAGAAAGTTGTAGACTCTTCTTCGGCCTCTGAATCAGCTTTCTTCACGTAGTCACGGCCTCGTCCTCGACCACACCCTCTGCTTCGCCATGGTGTGTCCCACTTTTGATCTTCTCTTCTCTGTTGGGTGTTGTCCGGACATGCCCTAGCCATGTGTCCCTTTTTACCGCACGCATAACACTCGACATCAGCCAAGTCCATTTTCTTTCCACGTCCTCTACCACGTGCTTTCGTTGCCCCGCTAGTCTTCATTACATTGTCTCCCACATTCACATCACTGCTCCCATATTTCTCTGTACTCTCATAACTTCGCAGTTTCATTTTAAACCCGCCGAACATTACAACATAATTTGTCTGTGTGATGTGCACTATGAACGGCTTGTATGACTCAGGTAGCCCTTTTACTACCATTGCTATCTGAAGTCCATCACTTATTTGTTCATCTGCTCTTCTTAATGACGTGAATATAGTCTCTGCTTGAATTATATAGTCAGTAACTGTTTCATTGCTAGCTTTATAGAGCGAGGAAAGTTCACAGTACAAACTCACAACGCGGGGTTTGTCCTTTCCTGCGTAGTGCTCGCGAAGAATCCCCAGTGCTTTTCTTCCATCATGTTTCGCATCTCTCATTACCAACAACAAACTCTTGTTGTCCAGACATTGCACGAGCTCTGCATAAGCCTCTCCGTTCTTTGCATCATTTTCCGCGAGCGCTCCCTCGTCGTCTGAATCTATCTCCGGATCCTCTAGGATAACATCTCTGAGACCATGCAACTCCATGTGCATGAGGAACCTTGTTTCCCAGAGTTCGTAACTTTTCTCGTCACCGTCGAATAAAAGTCTCAGCCACCTGTGGCCTGCCTGACTGGGCCCATAACCTGTTGCGTTAGACATTTTCCGCAGCAGTCTATCGCGTGTACAGTCACGACAGTGGCTAACTAGCAGCAGCTAATGGCTAATATTCACGGGAGAAAATAACTGACACACCGTTGTCTCTTTGGCCTCTGACACCCACTCACTCACTGGCCTTTTATTCTGCGCATGCTCAGTATATACATCCCAGTGCGCGCAGGCAGTCACGTTCAGCATGACATCACTGTGTAAGCTATTTAACATGACTTTGCCACTATTTATCAAATATGCTTAACAGTTGCTGTCATGAAATTTCAAATGAGCCAATATTTGGCATGAAATTTCAAAATGTCTCACTTTCGACATTTGATATGTTGTCTATGTTCTATTGTGAATACAATATCAGTTTTTGAAATTTGTAAATTATTGCATTCTGTTTTTATTTACAATTTGTACTTTGGTCCCAACTTTTTTGGAATTGGGATTGTATATGGCTAAAATTTTAGACATAATTTCAAGTAAGGAGCAATGTTGTTTGCTTAACATTTGTGCATTTTCAAAACCAGATGATTCTTCACAAAATTAAGCCACAAATAAAGGGTGGGGTTTGTAAGATTAGGGGCATTTTCAATGTGTATATTCACAGAATCTGGATTTCTTGATGAGCCCAAATATAAAAGTACTTCTGTGGTGTCTTTTTCCCTTTAGTCTAATAAAGTTTTCTGTTGTAGAACTTATTTCTGAGTGGTAGAACTTTCCTGAGCTATGAAACAGAGAAGAGAGTTCATCCGGTTCTCAGGGTTCAAGGTAACTCTATTACATAACACATTTACATTAAAATGGCTATACAACACTTGATTTGATATTACTTCTGTCATATGTCCTGCATAATTATTATACATATAACCTTGCAGAAATGAAAGGTGAAGAAAAAGATCAGAGCACAACACAAAGGGAGCAAAAATTCCTGTGTAAGGCAGCCATTACAGTGTGATTGTACATGAAGGTTACAGAGACACCGAGAAGCGCAAACGTGTCAGTGCTCCTCTTATTAAGCTGCCTCAAAGACTTCTTAATGAAATCCTGCACTGCACATTCCACAAATCCATGAACCATCGGCCCTGCATTGCCACAGAGACTAATATTTACCTATAATAAAGGTGTGTGACAAGTTTACAGATTAATGGGATGGTGTTTTACACATAGGGGTGGTCTGACAATAGATAACCAAACACATGATCAGCAATTAGCTGATTGTTAAGTTTGAGGGAGTTAAACTCATTCAGTCCAACCTAATTACTGAGAGAGAGAGAGAGAGAGAGAGAGAGAGATGGATGAATAGAAAGCATTGGTAATATTAACACTTAGAATAACTGCACTTTCACTTTCATAGGCCCACCAGCATCTGTTCCATCAAAGACATCTCAGAGACTTCCATCTTCCACCAAGGGTGCTGAGGAACTTGTAGTCCTGCACCATCGAGAACATACTGATGGGAAACATCTCCATCTCCACCTGGTTTGGGAACAGCACCAAGCAGGACAGATGGGCTCTCCAGATAGTGCTGCGATCAGCTGAGAACATCATCCACACCGAGCTCCCTGACCTGCAATCAATCGACACCAAGTGGTGCCGGACCAAAGCTGGGAAGATAGTGAAGGACCTTAGTCATCCGATCTATGGACTCTTCTCTGTTGAGGTCAGAGAAGCACTTTCACTTCTTTAAGGCTAACACACATTTTATACACACACACACACAAAAAAAAAAAAAAAAAAAAAAAAATATATATATATATATATATATATATATATATATATATATATATATATATATATATAATATATATTTGCAAAAGTATTCATCCCCCCCTTGGAGTTTGTCCCCGTTTTGTTGCATTATAAGCTGGAATTAAAATTGATTTTTGGAGGGTAAGCACCATTTGATTTACACAACATGCCTACCACTTTAAAGGTGCACATTTTTTTTTATTGTGACATAAGCAATAATTAAGATGAAAAAAAACAGAAATCTGGAGTGTGCATAGGTACCCCCCCAAAGTCAATACTTTATAGAGCCACCTTTTGCTACAATTACAGCTGCAAGTCTCTTGGGTTATGTCTCTATTAGCTTAGCACATCTAGCCACTGGGATTTTTGCCCATTCTTCAAGGCAAAACTGATCCAAGTTGTTCAAGTTGGATGGGTTGCATTGGTGTACAGCAATCTTCAAGTTATCCCACAGATTCTCAATTGGATTGAGGTCTGGGCTTTGATTAGACCATTCCAAGACATTTAAATGTTTCCCTTTAAACCACTCCAGTGTCGCTTTAGCAGTATTTTTAGGGTAATTGTCCTGCTGGAACATGAACCTTCGTCCCAGTCTCAAACCTCTGGCCGACTCAAACAGGTTTTCCTCCAGAATTGCCCTGTATTTAGTGTCATCCATCTTTCCTTCAGTCCTGACCAGCTTTCTTATCCCTGCAGATGAAAAACACCCCCACAGCATGATGCTGCCACCACCTGCTTCATTGTAGGAATAGTGTTCTCAGGGTGTTGGGTTTGCGCCACACATGACATTTCCCATGATGGCTAAAAAGTTCAATTTTTGTCTCATCTGACCAGAGAATCTTCTTCCATGTGTTTGGGGAGTCTGCCACATGCTGTTGGGCAAACTCCAAATGTGTTTTCTTCAGCAATGGCTTTTTTCTGGTCACTCTTCCATAAAACCCCACTCTGTGGGGTATACGGCTTAAAGTGGTTCAATGGACAGATACTCCCATCTCCACTGTGGATCTTTGCAGCTCCTTCAGTGTTATCTTTAGTGTCTTTGTTGCATCTTTGATTAATGCCCAACTTGCCCGGTCTGTGAGTTTTGGTGGACGACCTTCTTTTGTCAGGTTTGTCATGGTGCCATATTCTTTCCATTATGCTATAATGGATTTAATGGTGCTCCCTGGGATATTCAAAGCTTAGGATATTTTTTATAACCCAACCCTGATCTATACTTCTCCACAACTTTGTCTCTGACCTGTTTGGAGGCTCCTTGGTTTTCATGTTGCTTGCTTAGTAGTGTAGCAGAGTCAGGGTCCTTCCAGAACAGGTTGATTTATACTGAATTCATGTGACAAATCATGTGACACTTTGATTGCACACAGGTGGATCTTAATCAACTAATTATGTGACTTATGAAGTGAATTGATTGGACCAGCTCCTATTTAGGGGTTTCATACGAAAGGGGTTGAATACTTAAGCACACTCCAGATTTCTGTTTTTTCTTCTTAATTATTGTTTGTGTCACACTAAGACAACAATGTGCACCTTTAAAGTGGTAGGCATCTTGTGTAAATCAAATGGTGTTTACCCTCCAAAAATCTATTTTAATTCCAGCTTATAATGCAACAAAACAGGACAAACACCAAGGGGAGGAATACTTTTGCAAGGCTCTGTGTGTGTATGTGTATATGTGTGTTTATATATATATATATATATATATATATATATATATATATATATATATATAAAATTGTACCCCTTTGTGACCTTGTTTCCTTTATTGGGCTTGCCTCAGGATGGCATGTTGGTGTAGAGAAGCTGCCTCAAAGTTCCAGGGTTCAATCCTGACCTTGGGTTACAGTCTTTGTGGATTTTTCACACGTTCTCCCTGCATTTGTGTGGGTTTCCTCTCTGGATTTCTCCGATCTCCAAAATACATACAATTTGCATTCATAGCATCAGATCTACATTACATTCCAGACATTTAGCAGGTTCTCTTATCCTGGGGATCATTTGGGGGTTAGGTGCTATGCTCAAGGGCACTTCAGCCATTCCTGCTGGTCCAAGGACTCAAACTAGCAACCTTTTGGTCCCAAAGCTGCTTCTCTAAACTTAAGGCCATGGCTTCCCAGATCTACAGTATCCAGGTAAGATTTATCCACGGAAGTAGGGCTGAGACTTTGGCATAAACTGTTTTTTGGAAATGCGGAACCATCTTTGTGGAACCATCCACAGAAGCAGAAGCTCCAAACAGAAGTAGATAATTAAGATTATTCAGACAATCAGGTCTGGAATTTGAGAGGAACCACAGCAGGAGAAGTGTGTTATGATCAGGCATCGGCATCACGTCAAGGCAGCAGGAGTTCACGTTTAAATGTTCAGGTAAATCTGTTTATTTCATTATTATGAGTGTGACACTGAGTTGCGGAATGCCTCCACTGGTGTTCTTGACATGGCCTTCCCTCACTTTGATGAAGTTATATCAGTCTGTTCATCATCATTAGGCACTTTCGGACCAGAGAAAAAGAAGTTCCTTTTTTTGTGTGTGTGTCCGCACTACAAGGACTGAGGATGAGTGTAGTTCTTAGAATGCCATTTTGAGGGACTTTTTCTGAACACTGAACTTCAGGGTAGGTTCTGTCCCAGGAAGCCTTTATAAGAAGTTCAAGTACACTCAAGCACAGACAGTGAAATTCCTCCTCTGCATTTAACCCATCAGAAGCAGTGAACACACATATGCACACACAAGTGAGCAATGAGGACACACACACACATACCCAGAGCAGTGAGCTGCTATGCTACAGCTGGAGGAGCAGTTGGGGGTTAGGTCCCCTTGGTCAGGAGGACTTCAGCCCAACCTTTAGACCATGGCTGCCCCATGTTAACCTAACCATAGGGGAAACCAGAGCACCTGGAGGAAATCCATGCAGACATGGGGAGAACATGCAAACACCACACAGAAGCCCCCCCATCTGCTGCTGGGCTCAAACCCAGAACCACCTAGCTGTGAGGCAACAGTGTTAACCACTACACCACCATGCCATCCTAGGGCAAGAGGAACCATGAGTGATGTAAGTGGACAGTGATTGGTCCAGATGTAAGTGTATGTTGATTAGTCAAACACAAGCTAATGCAGCACCAGCAACCACCATTTTAAAACTCCCTGTAAAAATTTAATTTAATTTAATTTAATTTATTCATTCATCATTAAACAGACCCTGCATGTCCAATCACAGAGATGATAACAGTTAAAACATAAAACCATAAAACCAAGCATTAAAAAGTAACAGATGTAAACCAGTAAACTATAAAATACATAATGTAAAAATTTCTGAAACCAACCAATTATACATGACTTAAAAGAAGTGAAACAAGTGCTGCCAGGCAAAACAAACCTGGCCTGGTAGGACTTAAGATGAATATGAAGGAAGATATCATAGGTACCCTATGGGTCCATGTGGCTACTGCTTATAAATAAAATTATTTTCTGATACCATGTCCATACAGTGAATACAGTGGTGCTTGAAAGTTTGTGAACCCTTTAGAATTGTTTATATTTCTGCATAAATATGACCTAAAACATCATCAGATTTTCACACAAGTCCTAAAAGTAGATAAAGAGAACCCATCTAAACAAATAAGACAAAAAAATTATAATTGGTCATTTATTTATTGAGGAAAATGATCCAATATTACATATCTGTGAGTGGCAAAAGTATGTGAACCTTTGCTTTCAGTATCTGGTGTGACCCCCTTGTGCAGCAGTAACTGCAACTAAACATTTCCAGTAACTGTTGATCAGTCCTGCAGCTTCAACTCTGGGATGTTGGTGGGTTTCCTCACATAAACTGCTTGCTTCAGGTCCTTCCACAACATTTTGATTGGATTAAGGTCAGGACTTTGACTTGGCCATTCCAAAACATTAACTTTATTCTTCTTTAACTATTCTTAGGTAGAACGACTTGTGTACTTAGGGTCGTTGTCTTGCTGCATGACCCACCTTCTCTTGAGATTCAGTTCATGGACAGATGTCGTGACATTTCCCTTTAGAATTTGCTGGTATAATTCAGAATTCATTGTTCCATCAATGATGGCAAGCCGTCCTGGCCCAGATGCAGCAAAACAGGCCCAAACCATGATACTACCACCACCATGTTTCACAGATGGGATAAGGTTATTATGCTGGAATGCAGTGTTTTCCTTTCTCCAAATATAACACTTCTCATTTAAGCCAAAATGTTCTATTTTGGTCTCATCCGTCCACAAAACATTTTTCCAACAGCCTTCTGGCTTGTCCACGTGATCTTTAGCAAACTGCAAATGAGCAGCAATGTTCTTTTTGGAGAGCAGTGGCTTTCTCCTTGCAACCCTGCCATGCACACCATTGTTGTTCAGTGTTCTCCTGATGGTAGACTCATGAACATTAACATTAGGCAGTGTGAGAGAGGCCTTCAGTTGCTTAGAAGTTCCTTTGTGATCTCGCTGACTATTACACGCCTTGCTCTTGGAGTGGTCTTTGTTGGTCGACCACTCCTGGGGAGGGTAACAATGGTCTTGAATTTCCTCCATTTGTACACAATCTGTCTGACTGTGGATTGGTGGAGTCCAAACCCTTTAGAGATGGTTTTGTAACCTTTTCTAGCCTGATGAGCATCAACAATGCTTTTTCTGAGGTCCTCAGAAATCTTTGTTCATGCCATGATACACTTCCACAAACATGTGTTGTGAAGATCAGACTTTGATAGATCTTTGTTCTTTAAATAAAACGATAAATGAGATTTGTTGAGACCTGTGTGAGGCATTGTAGGACGGAAGTAAAACGTACAGTGGAAATCAAAGTGACCAACATCTGCCAATGTTCCCTGTGTCTGAAATTGCGCACTCATTCACTGCTCCCTATATAGGGAATTACTATATAGAGGACTATATAGTGAACTCATTGGTAAAATGAAAAAAAAAAACTTTTTTGGACATTAGTCTGTCGTGCAGGCACTTACGTCATTACTGTCGTACAATTAAAACGTGTCAGATCAGTCTGCTGCTGGGTTTTCAAAATAATAAATACATGCATGTATTTTTGTGATAAATACATATTATACTGAGCATATTTCCCACATTAATAAATACAAAGTAACTTAATCTTTTTTTTTTAATTTAAGGCTGAATACTTTCTTCTTCACCGCTGCCTTTTATTAAATTAAATATGAGACTTTTAATTTGATTTCTTTCAGCGTGACCACAATGCATGATGGGATATATTGCTTTGGTTAGTGACCATCATTGTATACTACTTTTCAAGATGCATTGTGGAATACTTTGAGTGTACTATATAGGGTGTAAATAATCCTCACTAAGGTTTCAGACAGCACAAAATGGCGTCCTCACTATATAGTGAGTAGGGAGTGATTTGGGATACCGGGGTCTTCAAAAGACATGTGCCCTCTTTCGAATGCTGATGTAATCAAGCCGGAAGTTTCGTTTGTTTTGATAGCAATCAGGAAAGTTTGAAAAAAGTAGGCAGTAATCATGATTTAAACTCATTTTTGTGCAGTATTTCATTTGGAATACAGTTTTCAAAATGGCGGCACTGACACCTGGCTGACACTTCACATTTCGAACTCTCGCACAAGTCTCGTAAAGATCGTGTGGATAAGTGACGCCTGCCGTGGACCAAATGAACTAAATTAAACATGGCTAAAACCCAAATAGGCCGATAAGTATAATATTTAATTGCTATTAGTTGCCAATACGAGTCATGATATAAGGTTACTAAAACTGAAAATGTAATTGAATAACACGTTAATTAAGAAATAAAGCAAGTTTAAAAATGACTTCAGTTCTCCTTTAAAAAAAAAAGAGTTTACAACTTTGTATGGAAACAATCATAATACTGATGTCTCAGATAGAGTGGTGGCAAACCAATTTTTTTACATAAATTTTCAGACTTTTCCTTTCACACAGTACAGATGACTTAGAGCAAAAACACTTCAAAAACTTTCTTTGAACCGATTCTATTCAATTAGACAGACAGACAGACAGACAGGCGCACACACACACATATATATATATATATATATATATATATATATACACACACACACACACACACACGTATATATTTTTATTTTTTTTTTAATTTTGGCTGAGGCGACCAAGTTATGGAACAGCATTCTAATTTACTTCTTACAAATGCAATATCCAATGATTTGACAACGGATGTATTTGAAAATGATTCACATGTTCTTCTTAAAAACTCAAGCATTCTTTTACTCTTAAAAATT
Organism: Neoarius graeffei; assembly: GCF_027579695.1. Lineage (NCBI taxonomy): Eukaryota > Metazoa > Chordata > Actinopteri > Siluriformes > Ariidae > Neoarius > Neoarius graeffei. Next base: position 110,025,084 of record NC_083570.1, read on the forward strand.
ACATTTTCAATAGGAGATTTAAAAGAGAAATCCTCTGGTAAAATTATACCCAAATCCTTGACTTCTTTAACCTTTGGTAGTGTTTTTGACTCAATTGTGTAAAAGAAATGTATTCACTTCTTCTTGTTGCTGAAGTTGATGTAAGCACATTTGTTGGCATTGAGGTTCAAATTCCAACACCGACTCCACTCACTAACATGATTAATACCGTATTGTAATTCCTCACAGTCAGTTATATTTGAAATGGATTTAAAGATTTTATTGTCATCAGCAAATAGGAGGCATTTTGAGTGATGGAAAACCGAGGGCAAATTATTCACAAATATAACGAAAAATAGTGGCCCTAAGATGGACCCCTGGGGGACCCCTGAAGACACTAATTGCCATCTTGACTTACAGTTATCGAGAATCAATCTCTGATGCCATTCTGACAAATAGGTTTGAACCCAAGATAAAATACTGCCACTGATACCATAAAACTTTAATTTATGTCATAAAAGTTTGTGACAAACAGAGTCAAAGGCCTTTGAATAATCAGTATATACTGCATGGACCTGGTTTCTCTTATCACTCTCATCCTTTATAAAATTTGTAAATGAAGTGAAGTTCATTTCAACTGATTTCTGGCTTATACAGTTGTGGTCAGAAGTTTACATACAGTGACATGAATGTCATTTTGGATATGAACGTCATGGCAATATTTGGGCTTTCAGTAATTTCTTTGAACTGTTCTTTTTCTGTGGCAGAATGATTGTACAGCATACAATTTTAATTGAGGAAAAAAGCACTAGAATTTGGTGCACAAGTTTTAATTTTCTTTGGGTTTTCTGAAAACAACACAGGGTCAAAATCATACATGAAGGGTCAAAAATATACATACAGCACACCTAATATTTGGGTAAAATGTCTCTTTGTAAGATTCACCTTGACCAAACATTTTTGTTTACCATAAGTAAGCTTCTGGCAGAATTCTGGTTGGATATTTCACAACTCTTCATGGTAGAATTGGTAGTTTTGGGTTTTTTATTTATTTTTTATTTATTTATTCATTTATGTATTATTCTTTTTTTTCTTGGCATGGATTTGACATATAAGCACAGCCCATATATTTTCAGTCGATTTGAAGTCAGAATTTCTTTTAAGCTTAATGTTAGCCTGCTTTATCCTCCACAGCCAGCTGTGATGTGTGTTTGGGTTCATTTTCCTGTTGTAACTCCCAAGTCCAAAGTTGTATTCAAGATTCTGATGGTTAATGCTGAAGAATTCTGAGGTAGTCCTCCTTCTTTATTATTCCATCCACTTTGTGCAATGAACCAGTTCCACTGGCAGCAAAACAGCCCCAGAGCATGATGATCCTACCGTACCACCACCACCAGCTGGTACAGTGTCCCTCTATATATGGTGGTCATTGTGGCCAAACAACTCAATCTTTGTCTCATCTGACCATACAGCTTTCCTCCAGAAGGCTTTTTCTTTGTCTGTCTGGTCAGCTTCAAACTTTAGTTAAGCTTGAAGCTGTCAATTTTGGAGCAGGGGTTATTTCTTGGATAACAGCCTCTTAGTCCATGGTGATCTGAAATGTAGACAGTGATCCATCAGCTTCCAGTTCATGGCAGGGCTGTGCCATGGTGGTTCCCAGGTTGTTCCTGACCATCCAAACCAATTTTCAATTAGCTAAGGGTGACAGTTTGGGTTTTCTTGAAGTGAAGTGACTTGGCAAAGTGACTACACCTCACAATAACTTGGATACAATTGTTTGAGCTGATCTTGGAATTTGCAGTTGTTTAGAAATGGCTCCAACAGACATTCCGGAATTCCCGGAATGATCCTCTTTCTCAGATCTGCACTGAGCCCCTTGGATTTTCCCATTTTACTGTGTGCTGGTTAATCCAATGAGTGCTATAAACAAACCCTTTTGATGAAGGCACAGAGAAGCTACCAGCTATAGTCAATCATGATCATTAACAGGAAGTTAAGAGACCTTAACCTTGGCAAGATAAGAGACATTTTGGAAGTTCCAGCACCTCTGAATTACTAATCTAAGTAAGCATATGTAAATTTTTGACTCTGTATGTATAATTTTGACCCTGTGTTGATTTCAGAAAACCCAAAGAAAATTAAAACTTGCGCACCAAATTCTAGAGGTGTTTTTTTTTTTTTAATTATTAAAGATGTATGCGGCACAATCATTCTGCCACAGAAAAAGAACAGTACAAAGAAATTATTGAAAGCCCAAATATTGCCATGACATTCATATCCAAGATGACATTCAGGTAGCTGTATGTAAACTCATCTCATCTCATCTCATCTCATTATCTCTAGCCGCTTTATCCTTCTACAGGGTCGCAGGCAAGCTGGAGCCTATCCCAGCTGACTATGGGCGAAAGGCGGGGTACACCCTGGACAAGTCGCCAGGTCATCACAGGGCTGACACATAGACACAGACAACCATTCACACTCACATTCACACCTACGGTCAATTTAGAGTCACCAGTTAACCTAACCTGCATGTCTTTGGACTGTGGGGGAAACCGGAGCACCCGGAGGAAACCCACGCAGACACAGGGAGAACATGCAAACTCCGCACAGAAAGGCCTTCGTCGGCCATGGGGCTCGAACCCAGACCTTCTTGCTGTGAGGCGACAGCGCTAACCACTACACCACCGTGCCGCCCTGTATGTAAACTTCTGACCACAATTGTATATTCAATGGAGGAAATCGATCATTAATTTGATGCATCTAAACAAAATATAAAAATCTTCACCAGCATCTTTCCTTCGTTTCCGAACAGTATGCTTAAAAGCCAGCTTACATCACTTCTGCGTTCCTCTTGGTGGTGCGAATGCAAACAGAAAAAAGCCCTTGAAGGTATGTCATTCTCAGGGGAGCTCCCAGTGGGTAGTTCCTCTCAAAAAGTCCTTAGAACTGTTTGGTTTGAAAGTGCCTTATGGTTGTTTACCATATTGCTGTGGTTTATATAGAATGCATAGTATTTCCGATATCCTCACATTAATAATTCAAGCATAAATGAAGAGTCTTCTTCAGGCCTATGTTTATTAGAAATTATTTGTGTAATATTACCAGGCAATATTCACATACTGGCGTACTGGATTACATACCATCTGTAAGTCAGTGGATCTGGAGGCCACTGAGAGCAGAACATGAAGAGCAAAGTGATTAGCGGCCATCTGCACCCTCCTAATTTGTTTTTCAACTTTTGGTGACAACATGAAACATGAAAATGTCTTCTCACTAGGTAGTAATATTTCTGTTCAAATGTGGCACACTTTAATTGATTAAATTCAAGACATTTTATTTGTCAAGAGAAGAGCAGTATTAAAAGGTCTAGTGTACATGTTCTTATGCAAGTGCAAATAAATGAATCATGTTTTCCCGAGACACTGAACTTGGCAGCAAACATCTGTGGCATAAATTAAAGCGCTTCCGCAGACTCACAAAGTCCCAAACATAAACAGTAACTAGAAAGTCTCAGTTCTGAAATGACTTTTAAAGGGCAAATAACATGTTTTATTTATATTCTACAGCTGAGAAAATACTTACATGGTGAAACACTGGAACGTAAGTAAAATAAAATAATGTGAGTAAAATAAAACTTCCTGATGGGTTTAATCACCTAATATCAGGGGAAACATCATGCACAGTGAGACAGAATAGCTCAAGTATCTGAATTAAATGTGTTACTGAGCCAGCGTTCCTGGGGAATTGAGCAGCCACGGGGAAGAAAAAAAGTGCACCCTGAGTGACAGGTTCAATAACAAATTTAATTTCCTGCTTTAATGAAATAAAATCGCTTCTCTTTTCACATCATTCAGTCTGTAATTATATTTAAGACCTGATTGATGAAACCCAAGCAGTAAGAAAAACTCTTTATGAACAATAATAGAGCATTATAACAGAACAAGGGAACTAATAATAATATTCATCTGACCAATAATAATAATAATAATAATAATAATAATAATAATGGGCCGGCACGGTGGTGTAGTGGTTAGCGCTGTTGCCTCACAGCAAGAAGGTCTGGGTTCGAGCCCTGTGGCCAGCAAGGGCCTTTCTGTGCGGAGTTTGCATGTTCTCCCCGTGTCCACGTGGGTTTCCTCCGGGTGCTCCAGTTTCCCCCACAGTCCAATGACATGCAGGTTAGGTTAACTGGTGACTCTAAATTGACCGTAGGTGTGAGTGTAAATGGTTGTCTGTGTCTATGTGTCGGCCCTGTGATGACCTGGCGACTTGTCCAGGGTGTACCCCGCCTTTCGCCCATAGTCAGCTGGGATAGGCTTCAGCTTGCCTGCGACCCAGTAGAACAGGATAAAGCAGCTAGAGATAATGAGATGAGATGAGAATAATAATAATAATACCATGACCAAGAACAAATGAGTTACACAGACTATTATACACTGTATTTGCTAAAATTGCCATTTAAATACATTAACAATGTGTTAAATAGCATACAGTGGGGCAAAAAAGTACCGTATTTAGTCAGTCACCAATTGTGCAAGTTCTCCCACTTAAAAAGATGAGAGAGGCTTGTAATTTTCATCATAGGTATACCTCAACTATGAGACAAAATGAGAAAAAAAATCCAGAAAATCACATTGTCTGATTTTTAAAGGATTTATTTGCAAATTATGGTGGAAAATAAGTATTTGGTCAATAGCAAAAGTTCATCTCAATACTTTGTTATATACCCTTTGTTGGCAATGACAGAGGTCAAATGTTTTCTGTAAGTCTTTACAAGGTTTTCACACACTGTTGTTGGTATTTTGGCCCATTCCTCCATGCAGATATCCTCTAGAGCAATGTTTTGGGGCTGTCGCTGGGCAACATGGACTTTCAACTCCCTCCAAAGATTTTCTATGGGGTTGAGATCTGGAGACTGGCTAGGCCACTCCAGGACCTTGAAATGCTTCTTACAAAGCCACTCCTTCATTCCCCGGGCGGTGTGTTTGGGATCATTGTCATGCTGAAAGACCCAGCCACGTTTCATCTTCAATGCCCTTGCTGATGGAAGGAGGTTTTCACTCAAAATCTCATGATACATGGCCCCATTCATTCTTTCCTTTACATGGATCAGTCGTCCTGGTCCCTTTGCAGAAAAACAGCCCCAAAGCATGATGTTTCCACCCCCATGCTTCACAGTAGGTATGGTGTTCTTTGGATGCAACTCAGCATTCTTTCTCCTCCAAACATGACAAGTTGAGTTTTTACCAAAAAGTTCTATTTTGGTTTCATCTGACCATATGACATTCTCCCAATCCTCTTCTGGATCATCCAAATGCTCTCTAGCAAACTTCAGACGGGCCTGGACATGTACTGGCTTAAGCAGGGGGACACGTCTGGCACTGCAGGATTTGAGTCCCTGGCGGCGTAGTGTGTTACTGATGGTAGCCTTTGTTACTTTGGTCCCAGCTCTCTGCAGGTCATTCACTAGGTCCCCCCGTGTGGTTCTGGGATTTTTGCTCACTGTTCTTGTGATCATTTCGACCCCATGAGGTGAGATCTTGTGTGGACTCCCAGATTGAGGGAGATTATCAGTGGTCTTGTATGTCTTCCATTTTCTAATAATTGCTCCCACAGTTGATTTCTTCACACCAAGCTGCTTACCTATTGCAGATTCAGTCTTCCCAGCCTGGTGCAGGTCTACAATTTTGTTTCTGGCGTCCTTTGACAGCTCTTTGGTCTTGGCCATAGTGAAGTTTGGAGTGTGACTGTTTGAGGTTGTGGACAGGTGTATTTTATACTGATAATGAGTTCAAACAGGTGCCATTAATACAGGTAATGAGTGGAGGACAGAGGAGCCTCTTAAAGAAGAAGTTACAGGCCTGTGAGAGCCAGAAATCTTGCTTGTTTGTAGGTGACCAAATACTTATTTTACCGAGGAATTTACCAATTAATTCATTAAAAATCCTACAATGTGATTTCCTGGATTCTTTCACCCCATTCTGTCTCTCATAGTTGAAGTGTACCTATGATGAAAATTACAGGCCTCTCTCATTTTTTTAAGTGGGAGAACTTGCACAATTGGTGGCTGACTAAATACTTTTTTGCCCCACTGTAAATGATACCTTATAGTTAAATTGCCTGTCATAATCCTGTGCAATCAGTCATAAGTAGTTATAACTGGAATACAATGGTACGCAGGAACAGAATATACATTATGACTTCACATAATCAATAAATAAATATATTTTTTCAGTAAACTATGTGGGATTTGTTACTATAGACATTTTAGAACAAGAACATTCATACAAAACACCTTCTGACCAATCAGAATCAAGCATTTGTCACCAATGATGGTGTATAAATCCATATAATCAATGGCTGAGACTGATGTGATATCACATAGAGTATGCTCTCAGTATGAGCTCTCAAGAATGAAGTTCCTCCATTTGAGGCCAGAGATATTCAGTGCCCTCCATGATTATTGGCCCCTCTTGTAATGTTTAGCAAAAAGGGTTTTAAAAAATCCACCTTTTGGTGAAGTTGCTTCATCTCACACTGAAGAAAATTGGATAAATCACCCTGCACCTGTACATTTAATAGTTTGTACAACCTCATTTGCCAGTAAAGCAGCCCTGAGTCTTCTCCGAGAACATTTCATAAGGTTGGATATACAGAGCAGGGCATCTGAGACCATTCCTCTTTACACAATTTCTCCTGATCATCCAGGCTCCTCGACCCTCTCCTCTTCAGCTCAGTCCACAGGTTTTCACTGGGGTTCAGGTCAGGGGACTGAGATGGCCAGGGCAGAAGCTTGATTCTGTGGACCATTTTTGTGTTGATTTGGACAACGGATCATTGTCCTGCTGGAAGATCCAATGACAACACAGTTTTAGTTTCCTGCCAGAGGCAGCCAGATTCTGATTTAAAATGTCCTGGTGTTTCCTGGAGCCCATGATGCCATGGACCCTAGCAAGGTTTTCAAGGTCTTTGGAGGAAAAACAGCCCCAAAACATCACAGAACTTCCACCATATTTTACAGTTGGGATTGGGTTCTTTTCTTCCCAGCCATCCTTCTTTTTACTCCAAACCCACTGTGAGTGTTTATTGAGAAATAAAAAGCGCCAATTTTTTTTCCATCAGACCAGAGAATGTCGTTCCAGTCAAAGTTGTCATAGTGTTTCACAAACTTCATGTGCTTACATCTGTGGTTAACTGACAGAAAAGGCTTTTTTTTTCTCAGACCTTCCAAATAATCTGTTGGCATGGAGGTGGAGTCTGATGGTGGTTTTGGAGACTTGGAAACCCCAAGATTTTACTTTTTCTTGTAATTCACCAACAGTGATCCTTGGGATTTTTTTTTTTTTTTTGCCTCTCTTGCCCTCCTCCTCACTGTACATGGAGGCAAAATAAACCAGGGTCCTCTTCCAGGCAAGTTTATAACAGTTCTGGTTGGCATCCACTTTTTTCCCCCTAACAGTAGAAATAGACATTTTAAGGTGAGAAGCTATTTTTTTATAACCAATCCCTGACTTATAACACATTTCTCCCTCATTTGGTTTGTGTGTTCTCTTTTCTTTCCCATGTTGATGGATGACTAAGGAAATTTAAAGGAACATGCGTCACCTCATATTTGTTTCCCAGTTAATCAGGAAGTCATGGATTACAGCATGAAAGTTCCTACACACTCCAATCAACTCAAACATACTGTACAATTTAAATGGGAAACATGCTTCAGTTACATTGTGTTCACTATCATTCCCGGGGGTGCCAATAATTGTGGCACATGTGTTTTTTTGTTGAAAATAATTTTCTTGATGAGGGATTTGTTTTTCTCTGAATAAATGAGTTTAAATTAAAGGTTGGATTTTTGTCTTTTTTTTCAGTGTGAAATGAAGTGACTTCACAAAAAGATGGATTTGTTCTAATGTTTTTTACTTATCTTTACAAGAGGTGCCAATAATTGTGGAGAGCAGTGTACTGTGTTCATATTATTCCATCTCTTAAATCTGTGATTCTCACCCAACATCCTGCAAGGACACTTTGCAAAGCAAGAATAAACAAGTCTGCACTTTTTCTGTTCCATCCACAGAGTAAAATTAGCTACAATAAAAGAAAAGTTTCTCTCCTCACACTCTGGGGAGCTGTGTGATCAACTTCATGGGTTATTCCTCAATTTTACAGTGCCACAAAACTTCAGTTTGTCTGCTGACCTTTCCAATTTGGTATTTAGAAATTCTCCACAGCTTTGTAGCTTGCTGGTGTCCAGTCCTGAGACACCCATCACAATCCCATCCCTGGATCTGTACTCTAGAAGTAGGTCAGTGCAGAGATATGGTGAACTAATTCTGTCCAAAACTTTTTTTACATCACTATGGGTAATATCCAGAGAAACAGTCTTCCTCGTTACCATCAGTGTGTGTCATTCCACCAGGTCCTTCATCTCTGACGTATTACTTTCAATCAAACTATCAGTAAAGCCTTCAGTCCTGTGCATGTATTTATTCATTTATTCTTCCACACATGGTCCAATAAGTTGACTAGATTATGCTCAGCATAGCTACCAGTTACACATATTACTGTGTCATTCCATATCACATCATAGTCGAATACTTGACTTTGATTGGTTAAAAAGGAGTCTGACAGCATGGTGATACAATGGTTAGCACTGTCATCTCACAGGAAGAAGGTTCTGGGTTTGAACCTCATGGCTGACTGGAGCCTTTCTGTGAGGAGTTTGCATGTTCTCCTCATACCTGCATGGGTTTCCTCTAAAAGACATGTCAACTGGGTACACTAAATTGACCATCGGTGGGAATGAAAATGTGGATGGTTGTTTGTCTCCATGTTAGCCCTGAAACAAATTGCAACCTGCCCAGGGAGTACCCCACCTCTTACCCCAAGTCACCTGGGATTGGCTCCAGCTTCCCTGCAACCCTGACAGATAAGTGCTATACATGATGGATAGATAGAATGTCCTAGCATAAAACTTTATTAAGTGCTGATGAGTAAAACTGGAACTTGTGGTCTGGGTTATTGGTTTGTCAAAATTGTAAGTTAATAGAGTAGTTTGTCAAATACCCTTTAAATAGGATAGTTTATGTGTCTGGGTCAATTTCATGTTTGAGAACACCAAAAGAAACAAACCGTAAGTTCTGAAGAAGTCAACTATATTTGCTTAAAATTCTTGAAAATGTTTCACCTCTCATCTGAAAGGCTTCTTCAGTTCTGTCTGACTAGTGGGGAATTCCAGGTATTTATCCTCTAGTGGATCAAAAGCAACCCTAAGGGGAGTCATTGAGGTCACTTGGGTCGTTGATCCTCTCAGTCATCCTGTATGACCCAACGACCCAAGTGACATCAATGACTCTCCTCAGGATTGCTTTTGGTCCACTACAGGATAAATACCTGAAACTCCCCACTAGTCAGACAGAACTGAAGAAGCCTTTCAGATGAGAGATGAAACATCTTCAAGGATTTCAAGCAAGTCTAGTTGTCATCTTTAACACCTATGGTTTACAATGACCTGGACGACTGAGAACCTTCACAGACACCAAAGGAGACAATCATCCAATTTCTAAAATGCCTGGTACAGCATCATAAGCATAATTTAAACCCAGTCTTGGTGTTAGCCCTGAGATAGATTGGCAACCAGCCCAGGGTGTACCCCATCTCTTGCCCAATGTCCGTTGGGATTGATGCCATGTGATCCTCATGGACAAGCGGTGTAGATAATGGATGGAAAGGAGTATCTGGTCAGATGTCAAGCTTTAACTTTATGGGTTTCATCACAAGGAAGACAGTATGGTTTGCAGTTCATAGATCCTGAGAGAAACCATAGGCCAAAGGTTAGAGTAGCAGCTTTGAGATTAAACAATTGTTGGTTTGATTCCCTGGACCAGCAGGAATGGCTGAAGTGCCTTTGAGCAAGGCACCTTAACCCCCAACTGCTCCAAGGGTTGCTGGAGCTCATGATTGTTGTATGTTGCTCTGGATAAGAGTGTCTACTAAATGCCTGTAATATAATGTAAATTTTGAGGCTGATGAGAGAACAACTGATGAGTGAGAACAGGAACTAACTTGTCTTCGGGATCTTCTATAACATTACATGTAACTGTATCTGTTCAAAGTATTGGCATTTACATAATTTCTTTCTTTTATTTTTGGCGAATGGCAATTTACTGTGGGCGGCATGGTGGTGTAGTGGTTAGCTCTGTTGCCTCATGTCCATGATTCTGAAGATCTGGAAAAGTCCACCCTAGGAAGAGGAGTTCCATTTAAATGAGTGGTTACAAAGTAAACTTGAGAAAATCACATTAGTTTATTGACAAAGTACAACTTCCCACAAATCTGAAAATTATAAGCAGTAGAGAAAACGTCCTCTAAATGCCCCATTGTGGAGATCTTCCCTCAGATGCCTTTCCCCATTATCACCTCTCATGACCATGCTGAAATAATTAAGAAGGTACAGGTATCAAGGTACAAAGCATGTGGCAGACAGCCGTCTGAAACAATTTATTAAAGCAGATGTTTTGGCTCCATCCTCCTCCATTTTTTTTTTTTTCCGACTGAGATGAAATATTGAAATATGTACAGTGATATTCGGGAGCTCAGTGTCTCTGTTCAGACTTGTTGTTGTGCCAAGGCCATGGATGAATATTCTGTCAACTCCACAGCAGCCATGCCGAACATGATGGGATACTCATGGGGTTGAGTATGTGGGTAGTTAACGAGTCTAGACAGCTGTAAACGCATTGCCGAGCTCAGATAGAGAGCTGCACAGCCCTGTAAGTCTATTTCCCTCCCAAACGAATTCATTAGCCAACTCATCAGACACGATGAAGCCAGTGAGTGGATCCTCAGGTCTGTCTAGGGAGGAAATGAAGTAGCGTTACATCGTTGTGACTTTCACAAACATACAGTGTTTACTGCTTTAACTCCTGAATTCATTCAGAGTTTTCATGCGAATGCAATCTTCTCTGTTTATAGAAGAGTATTTTAGTATGTTTAACCATCTTGATCATAAGACCAAAATGAGGATGTTGGACCTGCATTAGGGTTGGAATGCAATGTCACTATCTGCATCTGTATGTGTTTAGTGCCCCAAATATGCAGAATCATCATCTTCTTCTTCTTCCTCCTCCTCCTCCTCCTGCTTCTTCTTCTTCTTCTTCCTCCTCCTCCCTCTTGTTCTTCCTCCTTCTTCTTCCTCCCTCTTGTTCTTCCTCCTCCTTACTCCTCCTCCTTCTTCTTCTTCCTCCCTCTTGTTCTTCCTCCTTCTTCTTCCTCCTCCTTATTCCTTCTTCTTCTTCTTCTTCTTCCTCCTCCTCCTCCTCCTCCTTTTTCTTCTTCTTCCTTCTCCTCCTACTACCTCCTTCTTCCTTCTTCATCCTCCTCCTCCTTCTTCTTCATCTTCTTTTTCTTCCTTCCTCTTTTTCCTCATCCTTCTTCCTCCTCCTCATCCTTCCTCTTCTTTTTCCTCTTCCTTTCCTTCTTCTTCTTCTTCCTCCTCCTCCTCCTTTTTCTGCTTCTTTTTCTTCTTCCTCCTCCTCCTCCACCACCTCCTCCTTATTTCTCTTCCTTCTTTTTATTCTTCCTCCTCCTTCTTCCTCCTCCCTCTTCTTCTGCCTCCCCCTTCTTGTTCTTCCTACTCTTTTTTCTTCCTTTTTCCTCCTCCTCCTGCTTCTTTTTTCTTCTTCCTTCTCCTCATTCTTCCTCCTCCTTTTTTCTTCTTCTTCTTCTTCTTCTTCTTCCTTCCTCTTCTTCTTCCTCCTTCCTCCTCCTCCTCTGTCATCTTCTTCTTCCTCCTCTTCTTCTTTTTCTTCCTCTTTGTTGATGTCATGTATTTTCCAAAATACACACAAACTAGTCACCTAATTTTAGCCAATGCAAGCCCGAACAAGCAGCTACTAAAGAGGAATTAATAAACACTGTAAATGCCCCACATATCGCCAGATGTTCACATTAACCTTCAAGCAACCAAGCTATTTTAGCAACTAATATGACCGGGTGGGGTCATTTATGACCCCGCTATATTCAGTACAAGAATCTGTATACCTAGTTATTTTCTCTTGGTTTTACATACATATACCACTTCCTGTGTCCAAGACAGATACTATAAAAATATATAAATGTAGATAGCTATGGTTTACAACAAATTTTAATGCAGACAGAAGATAAAGAGACACAGCATAAGAAGAATATAACATAATCTAGACAGTCTTTGTTATGTCTTAGGGTAGTATCTCACTAGGCTGCGACAGCCTGCGACTAGTTGGAGACACAACAATTGTGATAAAATATGCGAATTAGCGACAATTTTCACTTGGAATCACACAGAATTGATATTCGCATATTTTATCGCAATTGTGTCTCCAACTAGTCGCAGGCTGTCACAGCCCAGTGAGATACACTCACACTTCCTGTCTCACGGAAACTGACTTGAGAAGGGTTCATGACATCTTTGCGACACCAGCGATGCATTTGCGGCTATTTTGAGAGAAATTTTCATCTCATTCATCTCATTATCTCTAGCCTCTTTATCCTGTTCTACAGGGTCACAGGCCAGCTGGAGCCTATCCCAGCTGACTACGGGCAAAAGGTGGGGTACACCCTGGACAAGTCGCCAGGTCATCACAGGGCTGACATAGACACAGACAACCATTCACACTCACATTCACACCTACGGTCAATTTAGAGTCACCAGTTAACCTTGCCTGCATGTCTTTGGACTGTGGGGGAAACCGGAGCACCCGGAGGAAACCCACGCAGACACGGGGAGAACATGCAAACTCCGCACAGAAATGCCCTCGCCGGCCATGGGGCTTGAACCCGGACCTCTGGGTGCACCAGTTTCCTCCACAGTTCAAAGACGTGGTTAGGTTAATATGGGACGGCCTTGGGCTAAGGTGCCCTTGAGCGAGGCACCTAACTCCCAACTGCTCCCCGGGTGCTGTTAGCATGGCTGTCCACTGCTCTTGGTGTGTGTGTGCTCATTGGTCACGTGCATGTTTGTGTTCACAGCTTAAGATGGGTTAAATGTAGAGCGGAATTTCACAAGTGTGTGATGAATAAAGTTGTGCTTTCTTTCTTTCTTCTTTCTAAAACTAATCATCTCCATCAATTGAGCTATTTTCATCATCACTGTCTCAATGCTTTTCCAGCTGTAAATCTAGCTATTTTTGGTCTACTTGCCATGGTTCACTGCAACAAAAGTACAACATACAGATAAGTAGTTGGGAAAAGCAAAATTGGATACTGAATTACTATAAGAAATCCTATGCTTTTTTTCCAGGGTTATAAATGACCCCACACAATTTTTCATTACTCTTGCCACACCATTCAGCCGATCCCTGCAAAAATCTATGAATAGTTGTAGGACAAGTTATCTGACAAATATATGGTAGGAAATATTTTTCGAATCAAATGTATAAAAAATGCACACAAAATTATATGCCTGGGGCCATAAATGACCCCACTCGGTTGCTTGAGGGTTAAAGTGGACATATAGTGAAAAAGTCACTTTTTCAGTGCTTGTGCATCTACATTTGGGTATCTAGAGTGCTGACCAACCCACAAACTCTGAAATAAGGCACCCAGTTGGTTTCTTTTGTTTTGCCTATTTCACAAAACATTTAAAGCTTCAACAAGCCGTTCAGATTCGGCTCCTCTTTCTATGTCACAAGTGGAGCTCATTAGAATAATACCACCTCCTCATCTGAGTATCTCCACTCATGACCTTTTCTAATGAATATTCATTATTCAAGTGCTTCCTTGGAGAAGTGATTGGCCGGGTTGGAAGAGGGGGCTGGAGTAAGCAGAGGCTCATTATTATTTAAAGGAACAGGCCATTCTTCAAATCAGCCATTTTGAACAGGGCTGTTTAGACAGGGTGAGAAGGAGCTGTGGGGTTTTATCCTTGTGGTATTTTGACCAAAGCATGTCACAGACATTTCATGAAGACCTCAGGGAACTGCGTCAACTTGTGGAAAAGGGGTATACTAGGTCACATTTAATGAATGTGTTCTTCCGGTGTTCTGAAAGCTTGACTGTCGATTCACTTTTTGTTGCTGTCTTTGGGATTTAACACAGACACAGATAGTAGTACAGAGCTCTATCAGGTTTAAGAATGAATGGGAGAAACTTATAACACACTTGTATACATTATATTATAGATAGAAAATCCCTGCATTCTGTAATATTACACCCTGGAACTGGAATCAATTTACTTGGGATTATATGTCATGAATCTGCACAAAATAGCATGTAATATTATACATACAGGACACTTTTTCAATGGAATAAAAACATCTGTTCTATTCCCTTCAAGCGAGTTTCATTCATTTGGTTTGATAGCATGCAATATTGTTAGCATATCGCTTATCCTACATGTATGATGTCAGTCTACCCAATGGAGAATGAGTGTTGAATATGGTTTACGATATTGCATGGTTGTCAAGACAACATGACGTCACACATCGGAGATGTAAAACTTCCACGCCAGTGAGTGAGCGACTGTGACAACTTGTAAACAAACATGGCCAACAGGTTTGCTTCATTAAAAAATGTAAGATTTTGAGAGAATTTTCGCTGCCAGGTCACTCTGTTGTGTGTAGGTGTTGTTTCTGATTTTAATAGTAGGCTAACTAATAAATTACACAGGGAAATGAATACTTAAGTCTGAATGAAAAATACTGTAGCGAGTGTGCATGGAAGAAGAGTCTAGAGACAGAAATCTTAGTTTCTCAGTTGTTAGCCTGTGCTACTTGCTCTCGGTAACACTGGCTTGACTGTGCTAGTGTTGGCCTTTGCTAACACTACTGCTCAATGCTACACTGGCTGGAAGGTTACTGAACTGCCATGCTAACAGCACTGAGTTGTGGGTAAGCTAGCATTGCCCTTTGCTAACACTACTCCTCAGTGCTACACTGACTGGAAGGTAACTGGACTGCTGCACTAACAGCACCAAGTCATGGGCAAATTAGTTGTGGCAGTGGGGGCATGGCCAAGCAGCAGTTTGTGAATGGAGGGCTGGGTCAGGGAAGGTAAGTGGCTAAGTCATTCCACCTGCTGTCAATTAATGTGTGTGTGTGTGTGTGTGTGTGTGTGTGTTTGTTACAGGGACGGAGCATAAAAGGAGGGGGAGAGCAGAGAAAAGGGACTCCCCTGGCCAGAATGCATGTGTGTGCGTGTGTGGGAGTGAGTCAACTGAAAAGCTAGACATATATAATAAAACTAAAGTGTGTAAGAACTTCAGTTCCCTCCTGCCGTGCTTCTGTACTCCACCCACATCAGGGATTTACCACACTAGTGTTGGTCTTCGCTACCATTACTGCTCAATGCTACACCAGCTGGAAGGTTACTGTACTGCCACACTAACAGCGCCGAGTTGCGGGTAAACTAGTGTTGGCCTTCGCTACCACTACTGCTCAATGCTACCCTGGCTGGAAGGTTACTGGACTGCTACACTAACAGCACCAAGTTGTGGGTAAGCTAGCGTTGGCCTTCGCTACTGCTACTGCTCAATGCTACACTGGCTAGAAGGTAACCGAACTGCTGTGCTAACAGCACCGAGTCATGGGTAAACTAGCATTGGCCTTCACTAACACTACTGCTCAATGCTACACTGGCTGGAAGGTAACTGGACTGCCCCACTAACAGCATTGAGTCATGGGTAAACTAGCATTGGCCTTCGCTACCACTACTGTTCAATGCTACACCGGCTGGAAGGTTACTGGACTGCCGCACTAACAGCACTGAGTTACGGGTAAACTAGCGTCGGCCTTTGCTATCGCTACTGCTTAATGCTACACCAGCTGGAAGTTAACTTGACTGCCACACTAACAGCACCGAGTTGCGGGTAAACTAGTGCTGGCTTTCGAGTATGCTGATATGAAGAGAGTGTGTATGTATATTATTATTATTATTATTATTATTAAGTCTGTTGAAGAGTCTGTAGCGAATAAAGAGTTTCACCATGGCAAGGCTGCTGACCTCTCTACGGCTAGCAGGTAGGCTGCCCAATTCTGTACCTGCATCCTTCATCCAATAATCACGTGGAGTGGAATCACGGGGAGACACATATCACCATGTGTAATCTGGAGAAACGGTAAAAAGGGGTAGAGCCAGTGAGCTGACCTTGATTTGAACTGACCCAGGCAGGCTGGCCACTTTTGACTTGTGTCCTCTATGGGAAGATGGTAGTCTCTGTGCCCTTGACTGTTCCGGCTGTTGTCCAGGTGTTGTAAACTGAAGCCTCTACACCTGCTAGGTAGCTTGCCCAATACCTAGTTTTCCATATTCTGACAGTTGGCCTCTGGATTCTCTTGGTGTTGGTGTAGGTAGCACGCAATGGTGCATCCCAGGTAGTCAGCAATATGGTACCTCCATGCTTCTCTCGTGTGCGTGTTAGCGTGCCACAGACATTAATAATAATAATAATAATAATAATAATAATAATGTCTGCCTTTTTTTCATGGTCTATCAGATATATTCCTTTCAGCTGGCCTGATATTGAATGAGTTGATGACAAGAAAAAAGCCAGGTGATATTATTTAAATATTGAAGGAAACGGAACAAAAAAACAAAACTTTTTTTCAGATGCATTTTAAACATTAAACATTTTACACTTTTTTACAACATACTAAACATCATGTCAGAATTCCAGATGAACCTCTTTCATCTTTCTCTGAAAATAAATAAATAAATAAAAATCCACTGCAACAACAAGAACAAAGGTGGAATGAGAGGTGTAGGTCATGTGTCCCGTCATCTGAAGCCATGTTATTTAAATTTCAAAGGAAGCACAATGACTTCTGGACTCTTTCATGCACCCCATGAGCAGCACTCATGCACAGGATGAAAAGAACACGATGCTCAATAGACAGCAACCCAAAGCTTCATTTCAATCCCAAATCTTTGAAAGGTGAATTTGCAATGCAGTGTTGTTATGCAACTTGTCTTTTTGACATTGAGATAAAAATGAAATAGAACTGTAGTCTTGGGGTTGTTTGTGACATTCGTCAGGCAAATGTAATGAGAAAAATCAGTGCAGTAAATCTAATTAATTAGAGTTTTAACATTCTCTCTGAAGTTGACCTTAAAACGGTGAAAAATGAGAGCAGAGGACACATCTGTCTGTCAACTAGGGAGGGTAAGCCAATGAATATGAACATGAGGGTGTGTGTATGAGACAGAGAGAGTGAGAGAGAGAGAGAGATCGATCCAATATTTGGTATGAGATTGACAAAGAATGAACAAATGTTTTAGCATGAGATGAAGAGTTTTTGTATGCTAGCCTGAGACAGGACTGAGGTTAGATGACTTTTGTCATCTGGAAAAATCTATAAATTTCTGTAAGACAGGAATAACATCAATAAGGTTACAGTCTACATCAGAATCTTTCATAAATAACATTGACAGGGATGTAACTCTGCTGTCGGATTGTCATGGGTTTTCCTGTTAGCCATGAGACAGATCACTGCTTATGTCTTGAAGTAAACGTGCATGCTCAGAATTTATTTTTCTTTTGTCATGTGGCAGTCAAAGCTTGCACAAATATTCCCCACAACTTGGAATAGTAGCATGCTCAGGTAACATAACCAGAACCATACCATACTTGCCAACCCCCAGAGAATGAAAAGTGGTAGATCAGGTTGTGCAGCACAATCATGGCCTTCTGGGTAGTTCTTCAGTAACGGAATTACATCCACAGCAAGATGTGGTAACTTTTTTAGTTGCAGTACTCAAGATAATCCATCCATCCATTATCTGTAGCCGCTTATCCTGTGCATGGTCATGGGCAAGCTGGAGCCTATCCCAGCTGACTATGGACGAGAGGCAGGGTACACCCTGGACAAGTTACCAGACCATCACAGGGGTGACACATAGAGACAAACAACCATCCACACCTACAGTCAATTTAGAGTCAGCAATTAACCTAACCAGAGCACCCAGAGGAAATCCACACAGACACAGGAAGAACATGCAAACTCCACACACAAAGGCCTCCATCAGCCACTGGGCTCAAACCCAGAACCTTCTTGCTGTGAGGTGATAGTGCTGACCACTACACCACCGTGCCACCCTCGAGATAATGGTCTCATCTCATTATCTCTAGCCGCTTTATCCTGTTCTACAGGGTCGCAGCCAAGCTGGAGCCTATCCCAGCTGACTATGGGCGAAAGGCGGGGTACACCCTGGACAAGTTGCCAGGTCATCACAGGGCTGACACATAGACACAGACAACTATTCACACTCACATTCACACCTACGGTCAATTTAGAGTCGCCAGTTAACCTAACCTGCATGTCTTTGGACTGTGGGGGAAACCGGAGCACCCGGAGGAAACCCACGCGGACACGGGGAGAACATGCAAACTCCACACAGAAAGGCCCTCGCCAGCCATGGGGCATGCTGAATGATCCGACAACCAAGTCACCTTGAACTTGTTCTCACAGCGAATCTTTCTTTTTCTTTGGAGTTTTCATTGTTCACAATCAACAGAGCATGTTTGGTTTTAACATGTGACCTCATTGCCGATTAGCTAGAACCATAATGTGAACCAATGGATGGCAAATTAAAATAGAGCGATATAACTTAGATTCAACATCATCATCATTATCGTACCGTTCCACTGGCTCTCAGCTTCACTGAACCTCTTAAGGCCTTGGGTGCTTGGAAATATGGCTCGTCTAGACAGATATACCCAAAATTAATAAAGAATAGTTCCAGAATTATCAGGTCAACATACTAGTATATAATTTTGGTTTGTATGGATACATAAGACATATCAGATAATATATTCCCAGTGTCAGTGACATTCTGAATGTTACTGTGCTTGAGAAAGTAGTGATAAACCAAAGGAGAAATTATTATTTTTTTAATCATCACTTAAAATATATTCTAAATTAGACAGTGTATAGCACCATGATAGCAATGAGCTCATGCAGAAAGATGCACCTTTTTCATTCAGCAACTCTTTGACTAAAACTGAACAAAAGAAAAACAAATAGAAATACCATTGTAGCAGTTCGTATGAGTGGGTGGATCACAGAAAGACGGCAGGCCAGAACTGAGTTCACAAACGCTTTTATTTTTACTTTTCAGTAAACTTTCACTCTCTCAGCCACACACGCACGCACACACTCTAGTCATCTGGTTGGGGAGAAAGCTCCCTCTGCTCTCGCTCTCTCCTTAAATAGGGCACGGTCACTGGAGAAGACACACAAACACAATTAACCTCAGGTGCAGTGATTCTGCCACTTACCCACCCTGACTCCACCTTCCGGTCACAGACCGACGCTTGACCACGCCCCCACTGCCACATACCCCCACCGCCCGACTCAAGCCGGGCGGCCGTCTGGCCTGCAGCTGACTCCCCCCCCCTTGACGGGAGAGGAAGTCCGCCACAACCATCTGCGCCCCCAGCCTGTGGATCACCTTGAAGTTGAAGGGTTGGAGTGCCAGATACCAACGGGTGATCCGCGCGTTGGCATCCTTCATGCGGTGAAGCCACTGGAGGGGCACGTGATCTGAACAGAGGGTGAAAGGGCGTCCCAGCAGGTAGTAACGGAGGGCGAGGACCGCCCACTTGATCGCTAGGTGTAACAGATTAAATATTCCACTTGCCATGAGCTGGTTTATTTGGTACAATACATGATGTATGATCACCTTCTACTGACGCTACTGCAGATATTAGGAGTATTTTCTGTGATACGGTTAGCAGTCTGCAGTAGCCTGTTTCATGCTATTTTGGGGAACTATCCGAGCTGTGAGACATTCACGATTTCTGTTGTTATCAGAATAAATGGCTTGGTGCCAAAAGGAGTGGTGATGACTGAATGACTTTATTACACAACGCAAGAGACAGTACACAACCGCTACAAATGGTGCCGTGACCCTTCGTCTCATCTGGTGTCTGCTGCTTCATCGTGGGAGTTCCATCATTTCACTTCAGTCTCAGCAACGCTGCGTGTCACCCCTGGACTGATACTTTTAGCGGAGGACAGGTTTGAAAAAAAAAAAACGTAGTTGTTTTGAACTCTTTGGATATTATGCAGCTAGTCAGTTTGTAATGGCAATTGATGTTTGTTATCTTGTAGTTCGCCGTGAAAGCTCTTTTTTTTCCCCTTGTAAAAAAAAAAAAGTTGATTTTTTTACATTTGACATTATCATTTTGAGGAGTGTCTAACCAGCATAAGCCGTACTGAGATCTTTTGATTTTTATACTACCAACTCTGTCTATTTACACATTTCATATTTTGTGATTTGGGTTGGTATGGATGGGATGGAAAGGGAATTAGGAATGGATGAGCCAAACCTATCTGGTGCTGGCAGGGGTTACACATTATGGCCTAGCCCATTACAGCCAGTCATAAGGGGTCTTACTGAGGGGAAACCTCTTACTTCCACACCTCACCATGTTATGTTTAATGATACTGAGTGTGATGATGCCTATGCTACTGCAGGTGTTCAGGCAAGCAACCCACCTGCATTTTCTGTGGGTCAGGATGGAGACCATGTTTCAGTGCATGTTCTTAGTGACCTAGTGAAACAGATAGGCAGCAGTATTGGGGAGAACAGTGTTTCATGCCTTAAGTCAGTTACAGCTGGTGAGTCAAGTTTGAGCCCTTTGAGCATAGCTGACCTCTCTAAAGTTAACCTGACTGTTAGCCACAATAGCTATGACCCTCATCCCTTCAGAGGGGATAAGACAGATAAACTCTCACTGTCAGAATGGGAGGAGGCTGTTAAGTTGTACCTGGTCAAGAGGAATGTGAAGCTGGGTGATCAGGCAGAGGAGGTCATGAGTAAGCTACAGAGTAGAGCACGGGATGTAGTGAAAATAGGGCTGCGCAGTAAGCCTAGTCTGGACTTGAAGTTAGGTCCACAGCCTATTTTTGACATTCTTAAGCAACACTTTAGTGACACTGTGACTTCCTTTATTCCTCTTACTGACTTTTATGACACTAAACCTCTGCCCACTGAGAGTGCTGTTGACTACTGGATTCAGCTCAACAAAGCCATGGATCGTACTGTTGAGGGACTGAAGAGACAGAGCAAAACCCTTGATAACCCCCCTAGAGAGGTAGCGATTATGTTCATTACCCACTGTCCTGACCCTGAATTGTCTCTAGTCTTCAGCTGCAAGCCACTGGAGGAATGGACTGCCCCTGATGTTCAAGTGCGTCTCGATGAACATCACCAGAAAAAGCGTCTTCAGCAGCGACAGAGTTCTGCACACTCAGCTGATAACCTCCACTCTGCACAGGCTGGAGAGGTGCTACACAGCCATGTCCAGGCTACAGTGAGTCCCCCTGTCCCTACCCCGCAACCAGCCTCAGCTTGTAGGCCATCGCCTGATGAGGGACGCTCGCTTGAACATGTCATCACTCTTCTGGAGTGTTTGCTACAGCGAGAGCCTCTCCAGCGCCCCAGACAGCCCAGACCCAAACAAGGCGTCCGCCCCAGAGCTCGAGGACCATGCACTATTTGCAAAAATGAGGAACATGACACCGCGTCCCACTGCCGAAGTGAATGCCTCTGCTTCCATTGTCATGGTGCTGGACATCAGGCAGTGACATGTATAGCCCCACTCACTCCTGATTCACCTGCTGCCCAGGCGGGCCCGTCCACCCAGCAGGGAAACTAGCCAGCCCGCACGAGGAGGGGACTAGTGAAGGGCCAGTTGGCATGTCCCCATGTGATGTTGCTGATCTTGAGTCTGTTTATTCTGAACTTTGTGCATCAGCAAGTAATGACTCAACTTTAATATTTCAGAACATACAGAGACTTGTTGCTACAGATAATCTTTTCTACACTAATGTTTTAATCCATGATGCTGTGGAGCTGCATGCCATGTTGGACAGTGGCTCAATGGCCTGCTCTCTGAGCTCACGTTTGCTTCCAATGCTGGAGGAGGCCAATGTTGTTCCACGTGACTCTATCTCTCCAACATCAGTTGTTTTGATTGGCTGTGGAGGGTTGAAGACACACCCAGTGGGTGTATGTGAGCTTCAGATGAAAGTCCTTGACTGTCAGTTTTCAGTACCCACACTCATTGTGGATGGCCAAAGTGATGACTTGATTCTGGGAAGCACCGTGTTAAAACATCTCATTCGTTCAATTAAGTCCTCAGAAGATTTCTGGGAAAAACTATCTCCCTCACTCCAGGTGCCTGCAGAGGGGGGTGCCGTACTGCAGTTGATGGCCACTGTGGAGAAGTGGGCGGGCAGTGAGATCCCTGATAAGGTGGGCACTGTTAAGCTGAAGTGTGCTGCGACTTTAGAGCCCATGAAGGAACATCTAGTATGGGGATGTCTGCCTAGCGATGCATGTCTCTCTGCTGGCAGTAAGGTAGTTGTAAAGCCAAGTAAGTCACAAACAGTGCCACGGACAGTCATGGTGGGTCGAGTTGTGACACCACTGTGGGGCAACGGATGGGTCCCAGTGAGAATCATTAACCCCTCCCATAAACCTGTGACTCTGAGACGCAACTGCAAGATTGCTGACGTGTCTCCCTGTGTGGCACTTGAAGACTTTGACAATGACTGCTTGTACGAGACTGACCAGACTGATGATGTGAAGTGCAATGTAGCTAGTGTTGCACAACTGACTGATACTGGTAGTGAGAAAAGCCTGACCGTTGAATCAGGGTGCTCAGTGCCCAGACAGACATGATCTGTTCTTTATGACTTAGGACTGCAGGACATTGACTCAGCTGTCCTCTCCCCATTCTGGAAAGCTAAGCTGGTTGACCTACTAGCCAAGTATGAGTCCATTTTCTCACGCCACAGCTTGGATTGCGGAAAAGCAAAAGGATTTGTTCACCGCATCCGCTTGAGTGACAGCAGGCCTTTCAGACTGCCTTATTGACGCCTCTCTCCGTCCCACTATGACAAGCTCCACATAGCATTGAATGAGATGGAAGAGAGAGACATCATAAGGAAGTCTACAAGCGAGTATGCATCACCACTGGTGCTAGTTTGGAAAAAGAACGGCGATCTGCGGCTTTGCACAGATTTTCATTGGCTCAACGCCCGCACCATCAAAGATGCACACCCGCTGCCTCACCAGGCCGACGCCCTGGCTGCTCTCGGAGGGAATGCGTTTTTCTCAACCATGGATTTAACCTCTGGCTTCTATAATGTGGAAGTGCATGAGGAGGACAAGAAGTTCACTGTGTTTACATCTCCCTTTGGGTTGTATGAATACAACAGGCTCCCTCAAGGGCTATGCAATAGCCCCGCGACGTTCATGAGGATGATGATGGCCATTTTTGGAGACCAGAACTTCTTAAGCCTCCTATGCTATTTAGATGACATCCTAGTCTTTGCCCCCCAATGAACATCTGGCTCTTCAGAGACTAGAGATGGTGTTTGAGAGACTGAAGATGCACAACCTGAAGCTGTCTCCAAAGAAGTGCCACCTCATGCAGTCATCTGTTAAGTTCCTGGGGCACATTGTGGACAAAAATGGCATCTCCACTGACCCGGAGAAGGTGCGGGCCATTGTCGATCTCAGTGTGAAGGATTTGATGGACGAGAGCAGTGGCGCCCCATCTCCCTCAAAACTAAGATCTTTCCTGGGCATGGTTAGCTTCTACCAACAGTTTTTTGAGGGCTACTCTCGTATCAGCAAACCTCTCTTTGCTTTGACCTCTGGAGTGAAAAGGCCACGATATGGCAAGGGAAAGAGAAAGCCACCTGTGACCAAGAAACTCACCTCTGCTGACTGGACACCAGAGTGCGACGAAGCGTTTGAGAGGCTAAAACAGGCTTTGTTGGACAATGCCACTCTGGCTCATCCAGACTTCAGCAGGCCTTTCTTGCTCTCTGTTGACGCCTCCTCTAATGGCCTTGGCGCTGTGTTATCTCAGCACACTGAGGGTGATGATGTAGCACGTCCAATTGCATTTGCCAGCAAGTCTCTCAGTTACACCCAGTCTCGCTACCCAGCACACAGATTAGAGTTCCTGGCACTCAAATGGGCCATTTGCGACAAATTCAGCCACTGGCTCAGAGGCCAAACGTTCACAGTATGGACTGACAATAATCCATTAACTTACATTCTTAGTAAACCAAAGCTTGACGCCTGTGAGCAGAGATGGGTAGCGAAGCTTGCCCCATTTGACTTTGACATACGGTACATTCCGGGCCCTACGAATTTAGTTGCGGACGCCCTCAGCCGAGAGCCTTTTGTACAGCCCAGTGTGCTCCATCGCCTCACAAGGGTCCCATATGGCGCACTCATGGAGGAGGCGAGTGCCTTGAACCCCGAATGGGTGCAGGATGCCTTTTGTCAGTCTTGTGACCCACAGGCCATGCGGCAGATGTACTATTGCCCAGTGGGAGCCTCTGGATGTGCAGCGACAATGCCTCTGAACCCCTCCATCTCCAAGCAGGCAGTGTCAGCTGTCCTAGAGCAGTCTTTGGACCGAGAGCAGTTGCCTCCCCAAGCCTTGCTCTTGCCTCAGCTTGTGCAGTCCATTCAACCGCATGAGCTGTCTGAGGTGAGACCTCTACCTAAGGACAAGCTGATGGACCTGCAGCGCGCTGACCCCTCTTTGAGCCGTGTGCTTCAGTATGTGGAACGACAGAGGCGCCCGTCGAGACGAGAACGTGCACATGAACCAGTCGATGCCCTGAAGCTCCTCAGGCACTGGGAGAAGCTAACCATCAAATCAGGTGTGCTCTACCATGTGTCAAAAGATGCAGTAACAAAGAGGAAGACTTTTCAGTATGTTGTGCCCTCTGCACTGAAAGAAGTGGTCCTCAATGGCGTGCATGATTTAGCGGGCCACCAAGGCCAAAGGAGGACGCTTTACCTGTGTAGACAGCGATTTTACTGGCACGGCATGGTGAATGATGTGACGGAGTATGTGTGGTGTTGCCGTCGCTGTGTGCTTAGTAAATCTCCTGAGCCGGAGGCCAGAGCACCACTGGAGAGTATAACAACTTCCAGACCTCTTGAGTTAGTTTGCATCGATTTTTGGTCAGCTGAAGACTCATCCAATAAGTCCCTGGATGTGCTCATGGTTACCGACCACTTTACTAAGTTGGCCCAAGCCTATCTCTGTCCCAACCAGTCAGCTAAAGATGTCGCGCAACAACTCTGGAACAACTTCTTTTGCATCTATGGCTTTCCTGAACGTATACATTCAGACCAGGGTGCCAGTTTTGAAAGCAGTCTGATTGCAGAGATGCTCCTTGTTGCCGGCGTCCAGAAATCTCATACAACCCCCTACCACCCCATGGGGAATGGAGCTGTTGAGAGGTTCAATCGCATGCTTGGGAATATGATTAGGGCCCTCCCTCCTAAGGCCAAGCACAGGTGGCCCCAGCTATTAAGATCTCTCACCTTCTCCTACAATGCCACGGTGCATGAGACCACGGGGTTTGCTCCTTTTCAGCTTATGTTCGGACGAACGCCCAGGCTGCCGGTTGACCTCATGTTCCAGTCTGCTCTCCAGGATGATCAAGTGGTGGATTTTGATGTTTATGTGCACCATCTCAGGCATGATTTAGCAGAATAGGCCGTAAGGTGAACCCCGTTTTCGTTTCATCTCACTCCGACGTCTCCGAACTACGAAATATTTATTTTAAAACTAAGAATGAGTACTAGAAAGTGTGGCGAAAAAAGTTCTCACCTTATAATCCTGTCAATTCCTCACACCGAGCGATCGCGTGGCGAAGTATTTTCCTCTAAAAATGACGTGTCGGGACATCATGTGACCGGTCTGGACCAATCATGTTGCCGATTTTTGACCACAGATCAGCTGACAGCTTGCGTAATTACAGTCACATTAGTAGAAAAAGTCTCCAAAACACCCTCCAAAGTGGGTGAAATGTCTTTTAAGTCCTAAATAGTGCTTTAAATACATCACTAAGACAATATTGCATATATGTGGTATATTGAAGTGTTTATATTATTATTAGAATAAAAATAATTTTTATTATCACCATTATTATAGTACAAAATATGGTGTAATGGTCTATGACTAGGACCATTCATGTATTCATTCTCTTAGGTTATTAAGTATAAAGTACTGATCAACCATAAAACAATTTGCTTGAAAAACAGACCTACAATGTTACACAGGCAGTAATGGAATAGAGTATTGACTCGTCATTGTGGGCTCACTCTTAAAACACGTGTTGAAAATAACACAACTTGCGTTGTTTTTTAACACATCTCTATGTGCAGATTGGGACAACAGAACTTTTGTTCATTTTAACACATTATTTGTTATTTGTGCAATTTTGGTGTTAAACATTTCTGAAATATAGCACAACTCTTGTTGAAATTAAACTTGCACAAAAGATGTGTTGATTTCCAACACATTCGTTTTAAGAGTGTATACACACCATGGATTAGCCATAAAATGGCATATATAATATATAGGCAATGCGTGTGATTTCAGATCAAGATTTAAGAAATTGTGCAGGAAGGAGAAGAGTCCATAGGAATAATAATACACAATAATAATAATAATAATAATAATAATAATAATAATAATACAACCTATATATAATATTGCAGTTCTATTGCTCAGTTCAGAGACACAATGGCAGGGATTCAAGTATTCACTACCTATGCAGCGGCACAGTAGAGGTAGGTAAACGCACTAGGCAGCACTATGCACCTGCAGCAGTGGCAACAAAGAAGATGCAAGACTGAGTCATCATACAACAGAACTATGTGGCAAATTGCAAACTTTAATAGAAAATGTAAACAACAAAACAGTGATATATACACATTACAAATGCAAATTTATATATACACAAAAAACCTGGAACCTGTTCTGTAGCGAAATCTTATTCCGCGGTGCCAAAATATCATTCTGCGCCAATGACATTAGTTCGCTTTTTCAAGCCTTCGTGCGAAAAATTGACAGCATTACAAGGTGAGAACTTTTTGATGACATCATTTCATAATACGTCCATTTTTAAGAATTGGATATTATGTAGTTCAGAGACGTCGGAGCGGAATCTTGTTTCTGAAAGACTTTTCGGGGTTCACCTTACGGCCTAGAAGCTATCAAAGTTGCTCAGCTCTCCACCACCAAACAGCAGCAGAGGCAGGCCGACCTTTACAACAAAAGATTCAAGGGCGCAGCTGTGGACGTTGGAGACAGAGTTCTTTTAGCCAACAAGGGTGAACGGGGCAAAAGAAAATTAGCTGATCGCTGGGAGAGTCAGTTGTACACTGTTGTTGAGAAGCATGAGAACACTCATACCTTCAAGATCAGGAACTGTGCCACTGACCAAGAAAAGGTGGTTCACAGGAATTTGATAATGCCTGTCAATTTCCTCATTCCTCATTCTAATTCCTTGAGAATGGTCATTGACCGAAATGCTTGGTATCTATGATCTGAACAGTACATTGTAATTTTGTTTTGTTTTTTTTTTCTCTTTTTTTTCACTTTTTATGAATCTGTATGTAGTTGCTGGTACCTGATGTGTTTATTGTGTAGTGTTCTCACAGCACTTTTCTTTGATCCAAGTGGTCTGCATGGGCAAGTGGAGATCAGTAGGGGGGAATGTAACAGATTAAATATGTGGCAGATCACAGAATCCAGGGACACAAGTCTGCCCGGGGGCATTTTGAGTTATTGACAGATTCAGAAAGTACAGTTTCTAAGCTTTCCAATGATGCCTTCCATGTGGAGATCTGACAATATTTGAAGAATGTGTGGCCTTTTGAAAGTGTATACTTCTTAAAACAGAAAAGGTAGAAAATCGCCCTCAAAGTTTTCCATCTCAGCTACTCTGGGTGCAGGGTGGGCACATAATGGTGCTCATCTGCATGACATTAAGGAAAGCCCTACCCCCTACTAGCTAGCACGATACTACTTTCATGTAAACAAAGATCACCATGTCAATTTTCCTTCCATGCAAAGTATGCCCAACACAATTATGAAGTACAAAAATAAGTCCTAAAGTATACTTTAACGTTTTGTGGTTGAAAAATTACTCACACTGTAAGAAAGAAAGATAGCACAATGATGACACAACTAACACAACACTAATTTCATGTAAAGCCTTGGTCACAACCGGCCGTACA
Organism: Neoarius graeffei; assembly: GCF_027579695.1. NCBI lineage: Eukaryota > Metazoa > Chordata > Actinopteri > Siluriformes > Ariidae > Neoarius > Neoarius graeffei. Next base: position 110,053,107 of record NC_083570.1, read on the forward strand.
GTACACGCTCCTACGGCCGGTCTACATGCAAAAAACGCAAGAAACGCACGGAGAGCGCGCATGAAACGCACGAGAGGGCGCGTGTGAAAAGCACGAGAGCGCGCGTGTGATGTGCTGATTTTCGAGCCGCAGACCGGCCGCAGAGGTTCTTTGTCATGTCAAATAAACTCTACAGGCACTTACATTTTTTTCAGGTTGCAAGACAAACTTACGGCCAACGCGTGTCTTTCTCCATGAACAAAAAAAAAAAAATGCAGCGATTTGGGAAACGCCAAAAATCACACGGCCAAAAAATCGTATGTCCGGTTGTGACCTAGGCTTAACCAAACCACAACACTCTCCGTTACATGCAAAAATAACCACACAGCCTTAGATTAATAAACTTACCCCATCAGAAAGAGAAACGACGCCTTGCACACACCAATGCCTCCGATGGAATGTAGTCCTAGAACGGTCCGTGTATCATCCGATCATTCAAGTATTCCATTCAATCTGGAAAACGAGGTTGTGTTTTTTTTTTTTTTGCTAGAAATGGTTATCTCTGATGTAAATACTGAGTGTCTGTTTGCTTTGCGGTGTTTGCTCCTCTGCGCTCTGTTTAGCTTCCTCATTCCACCGTGAAATTACATGCCTGTATGCAGTTAAGTAGCCATGCGCTCAGCCCGGATCATACAGCTGATTCGCGGAAAAAAAAAAAAACAAATGACTTGAATCATCATGTGAATGGCCCATATGGTAATTTACCCACACCCCCCAGCAGGCTACAGTCCTGACAAAAACGAGACAATTTGCAACAAAAAATTTATGCTGGCGGCACGGTGGTGTAGTGGTTAGCGCTGTCGCCTCACAGCAAGAAGGTCCTGGGTTCGAGCCCCGGGGCCGGCGAGGGCCTTTCTGTGTGGAGTTTGCATGTTCTCCCTGTGTCCGCGTGGGGTTCCTCCGGGTGCTCCGGTTTCCCCCACAGTCCAAAGACATGCAGGTTAGGGTAACTGGTGACTCTAAATTGACCGTAGGTGTGAATGTGAGTGTGAATGGTTGTCTGTGTCTATGTGTCAGCCCTGTGATGACCTGGTGACTTGTCCAGGGTGTACCCCGCCTTTCGCCCGTAGTCAGCTGGGATAGGCTCCAGCTTGCCTGCGGCCCTGTAGAACAGGATAAAGCAGCTAGAGATAATGAGATGAGATGAGAAATTTATGCTTTTACAACAAAACAATCTATTATCTGAAATACTGATTGCATTCTTCAAGATCTCAACTTGCACATGCTGGAAAAAAACAAAAATCACAAATTTCGAAAAAAAAAATGCTTCTTTTGCGATTATCTCGGATTCGTTTCAGCCGACATGTGTCCCTGGATTCGGTGAGGGGTCACATTTTCCACTTGCCATGAGCTGGTTTATTTGGTACAATACATGATGTATGAGCGCCCTCTACTGACGCTACTGCAGATATTAGGAGTATTTTCTGTGATACGGTTACCAGTCTACAGTAGCCTGTTTCATGCTATTTTGGGGAACTATCCGAGCTGTGAGACATTCACGATTTCTGTTGTTATCAGAATAAGTGGCTTGGTGCCAAAAGGAGTGGTGATGACTGAATGACTTTATTACACAACGCAAGAGACAGTACACAACCGCTACATAGGCACTCCTTTTCAATGGTGCTGTAGCGCCCCTCATGCACTGACAGCTTCCTACTGATATACACCACTGGGCGGTCCTCCCCTTCCACCTCCTGGGACAAAACAGCCCCCAGCCCTCTGTCCGACGCATCCGTCTGTAACATAAAGGGGAGAGAAAAGTCAGGGGAGTGTAAAAGTGGCCTCCCACACAGTGCAGCCTTTACCTCAGAAAAAGCCCGCTGGCATGGCTCCATCCACTGGACCGGATCTGGTGCCCCCTTTCTAGTCAGATCAGTCAGCAGGCTGGTGATATCCGAATAATTAGGTATAAACCAACAATAATAGCCAGCCAGCCCCAGGAACTGTCTCACCCCCTTTTTGGTCTTGGGCCTCGGGCAGGCCGCAATTGCCGCTGTCTTGTTAATTTGGGGACGCACCTGCCTGTTGCCCAAGTGGAAGCCCAGATACCGTACTTCCACCCACCCAATCACACACTTCTTCGGGTTGGCTGTGAGACCCACTCGCCTCAGCGACCTAAGGACGGCCCTCAGATGTTGGAGGTGCCTCAGCCAGTCATTACTATAGATAATGATGTTGTCGAGGTAGGCTGCCGCATAGGTGGCGTGGAGGCGGAGGACCCTATCCATCAGCCACTGAAATGTAGCGGGCGCCCCAAACAGCCCAAAAGGAAGTGTGACAAACTGGTGTAAGCCGAACAGTGTGAAAAAGGCCGTTTTTTTTCTCGGGATAATGGAGTCAAGGGGATCTGCCAATAACCCTTTGTTAAATCCAGTGTCGAGTAAAAGCGAGCCATGCCTAGTCGATCGAGCAACTCATCAATATGAGGCATTGGGTACGTGTCGAATTTAGACACCACGTTGACTTTTCTATAGTCCACACAGAACCGGACCGACCTGTCGGCCTTGGGTACCAAGACCACCGGGCTGCTCCAGTCACTGTGGGACTCCTTGACGATGCCCATTTCGAGCATGGCCTCGAGTTCTTCCCGAACCACTTTTTTCTTGTGTTCGGGTAGCCTGGAAGGGCGGCTACGCACTACCACCCCCGGGGGCGTCTCAATGTGGTGCTCTATGAGGTTGGTGTGGCTGGGCAGGGGCAAGAACATGTCCGAAAACTCAGTCTGCAACTGGGCAACCTCCGCGAGTTGGGTCGGGGAGAGGTGGTCTCCACAGGGGACCGGAGAGGTATGTGATGCCAATGTTCCCTTTTGAACCTCCGGCCCCAGCTCCACCTTCTCCGGAACCACCGACACCAACACCACGGGGACCTCCTCATTCCAGAGTTTGAGCAGATCGAGGTGGTAAATCTGTAGCGCCCCACCCCTGTCCACTCGCCTCACCTCATAGTCAATGTCCCCGACTCGCCATGTGACCTCAAAGGGTCCTTGCCACTTGGCGACTAATTTGGAGCTCGATGTGGGCAACAGTACGAGTACTTTATCTCCCGGTGCGAACTCCCTGAGGCGCGTACCCTTGTCATACAGGTGGGTTTGTCATTCTTGGGCCTGCCACAAATTCTCCTGGGTTAGGTGGGTGAGTGTGTGGAGTTTTGTGCGCAGGTCAATAACGTATTGGATTTCATTTTTACTTGGTGAAGGTCCCTCCTCCCAATTTTCCTGCAGCACATCTAGAATGCCGCGCGGCTTACGCCCATATAACAATTCAAACAGGGAGAACCCCGTGGAGGCTTGGGTGACCTCTCGCACTGAAAACAACAAGGGTTTGAGCCACTTATACCAATTACGTGCGTCCTCACTTACGAATTTTTTAATTATATTCTTGAGGGTGCGATTGAACCATTCAACTAAACCGTCCATTTGTGGGTGATAAACGCTGGTGCGGATCGGCTTAATACCCAACAATCCATACAGTTCATTTAGTGTACGTGACATAAACGAGGTGCCTTGGTCAGTCAGAATCTCTTTCGGGATTCCAACTCGGGAGATAAAGTGGAAGAGCGCTTCTGCAATACTGCGTGCTGAGATATTGCGAAGAGGCACCGCTTCCGGGTATCGCGTTGCATAGTCCACCAGAACTAATATAAAGCGGTACCCTCATGTTGACTGATCTAATGGCCCGACGAGATCCATCCCAATTCTCTCGAACGGGGTCTTGATTAATGGGAGAGGGCGCAAAGGCGCTTTTGGAATGGCCGCTGGATTTACTAACTGGCATTCGCGGCATGCCGTACACCACCTACAGACATCGCCGCGAATCCCTGCCCAATAGAACCGGGCCATTATTTGGGCTAGTGTTTTATCCTGCCCTAAGTGTCCAGCCGTGGGATTAAAGTGAGCCGCCTGGAATACTAATTCCCAGCGGCTCTTCGAATCAAAAGCTGCGTGACTTGATCTTTTGTCTGAGTGTCCTGCGACACTCTGTATAATCTATCCTTCATAATTGTGAAGTAGGGGAAGGACGGGGTGGCGTTTGGCTGGAGCATTTGACCATCGATTACTCTCACTTGGTCAAATGCATGCCACAGAGTCTCGTCTCGTGACTGCTTTAATGGAAAATCCATGAGGGATTCCCCAATAGACAGAGGAGGAGCCGGCGGCTCCTCACTCTGACACGGAGATGACATAGACGGCTCTGTGACAGCTGCTCCCGCTAACGAGACCCCGGGACCTCCCCTTATTAAACTACAGCAGGACCCACTCTTCACTAGGTGACTCATTAATTCCTCAAATCCCGGCCAATCCATCCCCAAAATTATCGAGTGGGTAAGGCGAGGATTAACCACTGCCTTCACTATAAATTTTTCCCCTCAAAAAAAAAGGTGGACCAACACTAAAGGGTAGTTGTGAACATCCCCGTGCATACACAACACCTTCACCAATTGTGCTCTCCCCAATGACTCGTCTTGCACCAGGTTTTGGTGGATTGAGGTCTGATTACAACCAGAATCTACCAATGCCTGATATGTATCCCCTTGGACACTCACCGGTATGCGATATGCTCTGGCCCAATCGAGGGCAGCTCCTGGTGCATCGGGGATCCGAACCACTGCGCCCACCTCCATTACCGAGCACTGCTGCTGGAGGTGGCCCGGCTCCCCGCAGCACCAGCAAACTGGCCCAGGCTTCCTCTTCGCACTGGTGCTCTGAGGCTCACTCACCTGAGGGGGGGGGGGGAGAGACAGACACAGAAGGGAGAAACGGGAGGGCACCACGGGTGCGGCGGGCCGGCTGGGGTGGGGCCGGCCCCCGCCTCCGCGGTGGGGGAACGAGGTGAGGATGAGACACAGTTGGAGAGGGAGAGAGAGGGAGAGAGGAGAGGAGAGGTTGTCTGCTGTCTTGCCATTGGGACAGCCGCCAAATGGTCCTCCGCCAGCTCAATTGCCTGATCCAGTGACGCCGGGCGGTGGCACTGGACCCACCCTGCAGTTCCGGCTGGCAGGCGCGCGGTGAACTGCTCCAGTACCACCTGGTCGATGATCCCCTCGGTGTCACAGTTGTTGGCCCTCAACCACCACCTGCAAGCGTCCCAGAGTTGCTGGCCAAACACAAACGGCCGGCCGACTTCCTCCAAGCGCAAAGCGCGGAAGCGCTGCCGTTGTTGCTCAGGGGTGCGCCCCACATGCTGGAGGATGGCCCGACGAAGGTCCGCGTAGGCCAGTCGGCGGTCGGCGGGGAGCTGTAGTGTGGCCAGCTGCGTCTCTCCCATTAGCAGGGGGAGGAGGTGCTCCACGCGTTGTTCCACCGGCCACCCTGAGGTCTCTGCTACCTGCTCAAAGAGCATGAGGAAGGCCTCGGGGTCGTCCTGTGGGCCAATCTTCATCAGGGTGAAGGGGGACGGGCCCGCGGCAGTGGACCCCGCCGACGCGAGGAGGTGCTGGAATGCCTGTCGCTCTTCCTGCTGAGCCAGCACCAGGGCCTCGAACCGCTGTTCCTGTTCCTTCTGGAGGGCGACTAGTGCCTGGTGCTGGCTTTGCTGGGCCGTGGCGAGGGCGTGGACCAGGTTGGCAAATGGGGAGGACTCCATGGGGCTGTTCTGCTTCTGCGCTCCAAGCTCCCGGGTTTCAGCACCACTGTAGCAGTTCGTATGGGTGGGTAGAGCACAGAAGGACGGCAGGCCAGCACTGAGTTCACAAACACTTTTATTTTTACTTTTCAGTTAACTTTCACTCTCTCAGCCACACACGCACGCACACACTCCAGTCATCTGGTTGGGGAGAGAGCTCCCTCTGCTCTCGCTCTCTCTCCTTAAATAGGGCACGGTCACTGGGGAAGACACACAAACACATTAATTAACCTCAGGTACAGTGATTCTGCCACTTACCTTCCCTGACTCCACCCTCCGGTCACAGACCGACGCTTGACCACGCCCCCGCTGCCACAACCATAAAGTACATAGGTACTACAAAAGTATTCATAAGTATAGAACCATGTGGACTCTCCATTTTCCAACTTGGATACCCAGTGTGCCAAGCATGCCCAACTATTTGACACTATATACTCGTATCCCCTGTGCTGAAAACAGCTGAAGCGAGATCAGAAGAGTGAATCCAACAGTGTTCACTGATTATTTAGCAATATGGTATTTTTTAGAACTAAAAGCACTTGACTACCACATGAATTGGTAGAATTGGCAAGTATGCCATACTATCACTGATATATTTAATGCTGGGGATGTGAACAGACAAAGAACTTGAATACCCCTGACACAAAGTGATGCAAACTTGAGTGGCAATCTTGCCAACAAAGCTAGACATCAACCAACGCAAGAGCACTTATTACTGGTACCGATGTCCAACTGTTAGCTAGCGATGCCATAAAGCATAATGCAGTTCTCATGACAGGTCTCCATGACGCTCCATTAGATTAGATTAGATTAGATTAGACTAGACTAGACTAGACTAGACTAGACTAGATTAGATTAGATTAGATTAGATTAGATTAGATTAGATTAGATTAGATTAGATTAGAACGTTATTGATCCCTTTGGGAGGGTTCCCTCAGGGGAATTAAGATTCCAGCAGCATCATTACAGATAAACAGAGAAAAGAAATAGAGAAAAATCTTCTAGATAAATTAAAATAATTTAAGTATTTACATATACAAATATAAAAAGAATAAGATATGGGGAAGAGAGGAAGGGGGTAGAGAGAGGAGGGGAAAAAGGGGGCAGCAGGAGAGATATTGCACTTTTATATTGCACATTATATTGCACATTGTCTGGTATTGCTTATTGTTAGGCTAGGCTACTGCTCCTTCCCATCCTCTGTCCTCCTGTTACCCCTCCCCCCCCCCAGAGAGGAGTTGTACAGTCTGATGGCGTGAGGGACAAAAGAGTTTTTGAGTCTGTTCGTTCTGCACTTGGGAAGGAGCATTCTGTCACTGAACAGGCTCCTCTGGTTGCTGATGACAGTGTGCAGAGGGTGACTGGCATCATCCATGATGTTCAATAGTTTGTCCATAGACCTCTTCTCTGCCACCGTCACCAGAGAGCCCAGCTTCATGCCGGCCACAGAGCCGGCCCGCCTGATCAGTTTGTCCAGCCTGGATGTGTCCTTCTTGGATGTGCTGCCCCCCCAGCACACCACAGTGTAAAACAGGACACTGGTGACCATAGACTGATAGAACATCCACAGGAATTTCCTGTAGATGTTAAAGGACTGCAGCCTCCTAAGAATAGCCTGCTCTGTCCCTTCCTGTATAAGTGATTAGTGTTGCAAGTCCAGTCCAGCTTGCTGTCCAGCCACAGCCCGAGGTACTTGTAGGAATCCACAGCCTCCACCTTGACTCCCTCAATCAGAACTGGTTGTGACCTTGGTCTGGACCTCTGAAAGTCAATGATCAGCTCCTTGGTCTTTGAGGTGTTGAGCTGCAGATGGTTCCTGTTGCACCACACAGCAAAGTCCATCACCAGGCTCCTATACTCCTCCTCTCTGTTGTCACTGATACACCCAATGATGGTTGTGTCATCGGCCAACTTCTGAATGTGACACAGCTCCAAGTTGTAGCAGAAGTCCAAAGTGTACAGGGTAAAGAGAAGAGGGGCCAGCACTGTGCCCTGGGGTGCTCTGGTGCTGCTAATCACAGTGTCCGACATGATGTCTTTCAGCCTGATGTACTGCGGCCTGTCAGTGAGGTAGCTGGAGATCCAGGTGACCAGGCAGGGGTCCACTCGCATCCTGTTCAGTTTGTCCTGAAGCAGTAGGGGCTGGATGGTGTTGAAGGCACTCGAGAAGTCCAAGAAGAGGATCCTCACTGTGCCATTTCCCTTATCCAGACGCGAGTGGGCTTGGTGTAGCAGGCAGAGGATGGTGTCTTCCACACCAACACCTTCCCAGTACGCAAACTGTAGACAGTCCTGGGCATGTTGTACCTGGGGTCTGAGGAGGCTTAGGAAGAGCCGCTCCAACGTCTTCATCAGATGCGAAGTGAGTGCCACCGGTCGGAAGTCGTTCAGCTCGCTGGGCCAATTCTTTTTGGGAACTTGAACAATACATGATGTCTTCCAGAGGGTGGGCACTCTCCCCAGCTGTAGGCTGAGGTTGAAGATGCATTGGAGTGGTTCACCCAGTTCAGCAGTGCAGGTCTTCAGTAGTGGGGGACACACCTTGTCTGGGCCTGCTGCTTTCCTGGGGTGAAGCTTCCTCAGTTGACCTCTGACCTGATCTGCAGTAATGCATGGAGGAGTCTGTGTTGAAGTGGGGGAGGAGGGGGCTGCTGTGATGATTGGGGGGAGGTGTGTTGAGGGAAGAAGGAGAGATGGCTGCAGTGAGGGGGGAGGGATGTGGGCTGGTTGAACCGGTTGAAGAAGTCATTCAACTTGTTTGCCCTCTCCACTGTCCCCTCAATGACTCTGGTCTTTGTATTGTGGCCTGTGATGGTTTTCACACCTTCCCAGACCTCCCTCATGCTGTTCTCCTTCAGCTTCTGCTCCACCTTTCTCCTGTAAGGTGAGTTACATAGCGCTATAACTGGTGAAATTAATGCAGAGATGAGATGGAAGACAAGCCATTCTCCCTAAGTCAATGTACCATGAAAATTATTTTGACACTGATATTTTAATAATAATAATTATAATCAGTTAAATTTATCTAGTGCCTTTGTCATACCCAATGTTGCTTTACGATAGGGAAAAAAAAGTCCACCCAAAGAAGGTCAGGATGTCATTCGGATGTTGTAGCACCCACAGTCCCATGAAAATAAGTCCCACACTGCTTGCACAGCCGCCACGACACCACTGGGCAACACATCTCGGAACACCACGCCATGGATCCACAAAGCAAGCACAGAAGCACCACCACACAGAGCACTGGTACGTCCCAAACCACCTGCACAACTGCCATGACACCACCGAACAACATTGGAACACCGTGCCAATCACAAAAGCACCGCCACACAGAGCGCTGGACAACCCTGATGTTAAAACAGCAATGAGCTCACTGCAGTCCATAGCAAGGAGCACAGGCATCACCAACAGTGAACCAAGACCTAGAGGGAACTGATGCCCAAAACTGGGTCTGGAGCTATGCCACAACCAGCAGACAAAACACTTAAATAAAAACAAAAAACAAACATCAAACTACAAAAACACAAAAAAGAAAAACAAAAGGGAAAATAAAATAAAAAGCTCCAGTGAGAAGCGGCAGCCGGAATGCGCACAGTGTAATCTCATCCGGAAACAGACACTGAAACCTTTTAAGGTTTTATGAATTTTAAGATAAAACTCCTGCATAATGCTGCTTTAATATGATCAGTATCACAGATGGGCTTTAAATAGTGACCGGAATAGAGATGTTGAATATTTCTTCTTCAGTAAACTCTTCATAACAGTTTAAAAAAAAAAAAATCCTAGATTTTCAATGTGATCTTCGACTTTTTGAACCTACTGTACGATACATTTATTTCATTAAAGAGTAACGTTTCAGGTAGGGCTGCGCGGTACACACGGTATGACTGTAGAAACGATATAAATTTGGCCACGGTAGAGATTTGTGCTCTGCTGTCATACCGTCGATGACATCATCGCACCTGCCTCTGTGTGAAAATGGCCGCAAGCACAGGAACGGCAGAGAAGCAGGAGCTAGTCAAAAAAAAACGGTGCTACATCCGTGATTTGGACGTGGTTTGGGTTTAAAAAGTCAGATGTTGAGCAGAAAACTGTCATCTGCAAAGTGTGTGGAGTAACTGTGACCGCCAACAAAGGTAACATGAGCAATTTATTTCACCACTTGAAATCAAAACATGTGCTCGAGTATGCAGAGAGCCAGAGGCTGCGCTCGGCTCAAACACCGGCTCAGTCTACGAACACGGGAGGAAAGAAAAAGTTTCCCCCGCGACCCAACAACAGACCTCCATTGCGCAAGCCTTTTCCAAGAGTACTCCTTATGACAGAAAGAGCACATGGTGGAATGACATAACAAGAGCCATCACAACACACTTGTGCAAAGACATGGTCCCTTTCCAAACGGTGGAGCGCAGCTGGTTTAAACACATGATTAAACCCCTTGATCCAAGATACGAGCCTCCAAGCTGCAAGTATTTTACTGAGACAGAAATGCCCAAACTGTATAGGCAGCTCCGAGAGAAAGTTGAGAAAGACCTCCGTGAATTAACATACTACGCGACTACTACGGACCTGTGGTCGAGTCGCACAATGGAGCCTTATATCAGCCTCACGATTCATTACATAACAGATGAGTGGAAACTGGCCAGCAGGTCCCTGAATCTGATCCTGTGTGTTAAAGGATGTAATTTCCCACAGCAACACTGATTGTAATCCTTAAGCTACATTATTTTAATTACTGCTTTAAAATACTAACACATCAGTCATTGCATTAACTTATTTATTTATTTATTTATAACTTTTCTACATATTCTTCTGGCAACAGTATTTCACAAACTTCATTTGGCCTTCTGGAAAAATCACATACATCTGGCATGTGAGCGTGATACTTACCACTTGTGATTGTAAATGTGATCACATGTGAAACGAGTGTAAAAGTGCATGTTTGCATGAAATTACACGTGGACTCTGGTCAACATGAAATCATGTGAATGACACGTTCATACTGAACTTTGCTCATGTGAGAAAATTAGGCTGGGACAAAACAGAATAAATCAAATAAACAGAGCCTCTATTTATGAAAACTTACCATGTGAAAATAAATGCATCATGCATTAAAAATAACATCTAAATAATTTCTTTATTCTGTAACAATTCACATATGACAAGAAATGAATCATGTATGAAAAAATATTTATGTTAAAAGGACCTGGAAATAAATTAATCAAGTGTAAAAATGACTTGAAAATAAATTGTACATGTGTATTAAAAAAAAAAAGATATGGGTTATTTGTATAAATAAATAAAATAAGTAAATTAATGTTACATTGAAATAAATGATTTGTGCATAATGATCCTGGGAAAATAAATGAACTACGTATAAAACAAAAATAAAAATCAGAAATAAAAATGTGAATCAAGTGGGAAAAAAATCCTTGTGTAAGAACACCATGAAAAGAAATAAATCATGTGTAAAAGAGAATGAAGTGAAATTAAAGAAATTTGTAAAAATAAATAAATAAATACAGTGTAAATGAAATAAATATTTTAATAAATGGTGTTTAATTAAAAAAATCAGATAAATGTTTAAAATGAGTGGAAATTTTAATTAATTACTTACATTAATTGATTAATTAAACTTTGAAATGCATGATTTATGTGTTTAAAAACATGAAATTAAATGAATCATGCTTTAAAGAGAATGAAATGTGAAATTAAATAAATCGGGAAAAAATAACTAAATAAATACAATGTAAATGAAATAAGTAATAATGTCATTATTTTTTTTTAAATGGTTAAACTATTTAGAATCAGTGAAAATAAAAGAATATTAATTAATTAATATTGTTGAAATACATGATTTATGTGTTTAAAAACATGAAGTTAAAGGAATCGTGTCTTGAAGAGAACCACGTGAAATTAGCTAAATTATAAAATATATAACATGTATTTTAATTTTAAAATTAGTTAAAAATAAAAATAAATTTCATGAAAATAAATGAATCATGTTTTAAGCCATGTGTCAAAATGAATTCCTCATTTGTTTTAACTAACTAACTAACTAACTAACTAACTAACTAACTAACTAACTAATGAACAACCTTTACATTGAAATTGATTATTGATATATAAAATATGTCAAATTACAGGAATCGTGTTATAATAATATGGAAATTATTGAATCATGTGTGCTCATCACAGGTGAAAATACAGAAGGGAAAAGAAAATACCACAACCACATTCACTTCATGTGAAAAAATCTGTAAAACTCAACATGTGAAGGACAGAATCCAGGTCACGAATGAAATCAGTTCAGTAACACTGTTCCTTCTTCTAAAGGAAGTGTTTAAAAACACCCTGTAAGACTTGTCCTTTTGTCCTGCAAGTGGCCACTCGTGCGATATTGAAATGCCGAGCTCCTCTCTTTCAGTGCATGAATGAATTAAGTGCTCTTACATTACTAAGTGACACAACGACTCGTGTAATCCCTCCTAAATCCCTGTTTATCAGCTCACTCTGTTTGGAAAATGACTGATGAACCTCACGTGTTCCTCTGCCTGACTGCTACAGTCTCTTCATCTTCTTCTTAAAAAACATAAATACAACTGATGCATGAAAATATCATGAAGCTGTGCAGATAAATTACACACTAAAGCAACAAAGGGCTGAAAAAGGCTGCAGTGAACAAATCACACACACGAAACAACATCGTAGTCGGGTGGTTCTCCACTATAGTTGCAAATTGGTGTCACCTCACTTAACAAGTATTCTGAGACCAGGCCTTTAAATAAAATCAGGGTGTCTGTGTTCATATCCCTTCCTATTGATTATAAAAATTAATTGATATTAAATTTTATCCACTCAAATATAATCGTGTTGGTAGAATTTTTCATTGGAAGTACCCAAGGGGGTCCAAAATGTGTGTCTCATACATCCCAGAAGGAAAATAAACCCTTGCTGAAAAATATTTATTGGTGTTATTATTTTGTGTCACCCATTTAAATATGATCAATATTGTCCATGCAGCATGAAGAAAAGCACATTTTGAAAATATTTCCAATACTAGTCAGAAATTTTCCTGCCAAGAAATTGATTTTTGGTGTCCCAAGTAATTAAGTCAGTACACTAATGCCGCTTTTCCACTACAAACGCGGCTGAGTCGGGCTGAGCCGTGCCGTGCTGAGTCGGGCTGAGCGGGGCTGTTGGAGTTGCATTTCGACTACAACCGCGCTGAACCGTGCTGGCTGGAAGTGGGTGGACACATTGGGTGGAGTTAGCGAAAGTGGGTGGACGTCAGGTGATGTCGTTAAGCAGCGCAAACAGTGACATCAGTGATCTTTTAAGCGGTAGTCTCACGACCCGGAGAGTAAACAATAAACATGGAGGACATGGAGTCATTAGTGTGGCTGGTCTTGGTGCTGTGGCTTGTTGTAACCGACAACGCGGACAGATACTGGCAAGAGCGTATAGATGAGGCGAGGCGCATAAGGCTTCAGAAATTCTCGTAATTCGTAATTATTCTCCTTCCGGGTTTGCGGTGTTTACAGATCCCAGCGCGCTCGCGGGGCGTGTGTGGGCATGTGAGGACACTCCTCCTCACCAATCAGTGCACAGGGGAGTGTCTGCTCACGCCCCTAGCCTCACTTGGCACGGCTTGGCTCGCTTCAGCCCCACTCCAAAACGGTGCGAGTTTTAGGGGCTAAGCAGGGCTGAAACGAGCTGAGTCGTGCTGGTTTTTGGTAGTCGAAACGCGAGCCGTGTCGGGCTGAAGTGAGCTGAAGCGAGCTGAAGTGAGCTGAAAAAGGGTAGTGGAAAAGGGCCATAACAGTACTAACTACTAGAGACACCTGGGGAAAATGGACAGAACTATTCTAATGAGATGACTGCAGTGCATTGTGGGAATCCCACAAGTTCAAGGGAGGGAAACATTGAATTTCATATTGTGGTAGTTTTCCAGCATTGTTCAGGTTTGTATGGCAATTTTTAACAGAATTTATAATAGCAGTCAATACACTAACACTTCTAGAATGATGTAGGCCCAGCTTTGTCATGAAAACATGTTTGTGCCATGATTGTGAGTTAGAAGACCTTTCAACTAGACTACAATGCACAGGCATCATATACACATCTGCACCCTGGTGACCAGATGATGAACTATTTGTCCATACACTAACAGTCCATACACTAACACCGGGGTCTGTTTGTGTACTGACTATTGTGTTAGTGTATTGACCAATTTGATAGGATGACAGTTTGATGTCTCTCGATCCCCTTTGTCAACCTACTAGTATATAGGCCTATACCTAGTACATGTATCCTACCAGGATATCTTTAAAGGTTTTCTGATTAGGCCTTGTCAATTTCTGAGAGTGTCTGTGTACTGACTTAAAAAATTGAATTTGCCCCTCCCCCCCATACTCACCTTTTACAAACTGTTAATTTTACTTCCAGCTTCCCCTACTTACTACCTGGTTGAATGATTGATCTTGACTGTTCTGCCCAAATAATCAACTTCGTTGTCTTATTTTTGAACATGTCAGTACACAAACATGCTGTCAGTACACAAACGCTGCACCCTTTTAATACATATATTTATTGTTCTATTGTGATAAATATACATTTTCAAATAGAATTATTTATAATAAGGCCCAGATTTGTAATTGGGGTCAATTACATTTTGATTTTGGTCAGAGATTATGGATTTATTAGGCATTTAAGAGACCTGTTTGTGTACTGACAGAGACAAGGGCAACCTTGACCTTGAAATGACCTTGACCTTTGACCTTGAATTTTGCCATATCGAGCAATAAGAAGATACTTTGATAAAACTCCAAAATTGGCTACCAGAATTCTGCCTTATGAACTTATCAGTTTGCTCAAGGTCCATATCCCAATTTGCAACTATAGTGGAGAACCACCCAGTCCTGCCTGAGTGTATATATGTGAGTGAGAGAGAGAGAGAGAGAGAGTGAGTGAGTGAGTGAGAGAGAGTCAGTGAGTGAGAGAGAGTCAGTGAGTGAGGGAGTTAGAGAGTGACTGCATGAGTCAGAAACTAAGTGAATGAGTCAGTGGAGTGAGTGAATAGCTAAAACCGGACTCAAATATCAATAACATCAACTGTGAAATATCTGCACACTCATACTGTCATTCTGTGCACACTGTATATTTATATTTACTAATTCATCCTTGCACTATGCTGTCTATACATATATTTACCCTTCTACATGTACATAGCTTTTTGTTTTTTTTCTACGCTTTTTATCTGTTTGTACTAAGAGAGCTAAGTGAAACCGGAGTCAAATTCCTCGTGTGTGTTCACATACCTGGCAAATAAAGTTTATTATTATTATTATTATTATTATTATGAGTGAGCGAGTGAGTCAGTGAGTGAATGAGTGAGTGAGAGAGAGTCAGTGAGTGAGGGAGTTAGAGAGTGAATGTATGAGTCAGAAACTAAGTGAATGAGTCAGTGGAGTGAGTGAGACAGAGAGTGAGTGAATGAGTGAATAAGAACACAAGTGAGAGTAAGTCAGTCAGTCAATCAATGAATATATATATATGCGTGTGTGTGTGTGTGTGTGTGTGTGTGTATATATATATATATATATATATATATACACACACACAGTGGGTACGGAAAGTATTCAGACCCCATTTAAATTTTTCACTCTTTGTTTCATTGCAGCCATTTGCTAAAATAAAAAAAGTTCTTTTTATTTCTCATTAATGTACACTCAGCACCCCATCTTGACAGAAAAAAAACAGAAATGTAGAAATTTTTGCAAATTTATTAAAAAAGAAAAACTGAAATGGGCAGCACGGTGGTGTAGTGGTTAGCGCTGTCACCTCACAGCAAGAAGGTCCTGGGTTCGAGCCCCAGGGCCGGCGAGGGCCTTTCTGTGTGGAGTTTGCATGTTCTCCCCGTGTCCGCGTGGGTTTCCTCCGGGTGCTCCGGTTTCCCCCACAGTCCAAAGACATGCAGGTTAGGTTAATTGGTGACTCTAAATTGACCGTAGGTGTGAATGTGAGTGTGAATGGTTGTCTGTGTCTATGTGTCAGCCCTGTGATGACCTGGCGACTTGTCCAGGGTGTACCCCGCCTTTCGCCCGTAGTCAGCTGGGATAGGCTCCAGCTTGCCTGCGACCCTGTAGAAGGATAAAGCGGCTAGAGATAATGAGATGAGATGAGATGAGATGAGAAAAACTGAAATATCACATGGTCATAAGTATTCAGACCCTTTGCTGTGACACTCATATTTAACTCACATGCTGTCCATTTCTTCTGATCCTCCTTGAGATGGTTCTACTCCTTCATTGGAGTCCAGCTGGGTTTAATTAAACTGATTGGACTTGATTAGGAAAGGCACACACCTGTCTATATAAGACCTTACAGCTCACAGTGCATGTCAGAGTAAATGAGAATCATGAGGTCGAAGGAACTGCCCAAGGAGCTCAGAGACAGAATTGTGGCAAGGCACAGATCTGGCCAAGGTTACAAAAGAATTTCTGCAGCACTCAAGGTTCCTTACAGCACAGTGGCCTCCATAATCCTTAAATGGAAGAAGTTTGGGATGACCAGAACTCTTCCTAGACCTGGCCGTCCAGCCAAACTGAGCAATCGTGGGAGAAGAGCCTTGGTGAGAGAGGTAAAGAAGAACCCAAAGATCACTGTGGCTGAGCTCCAGAGATGCAGTAGGGAGATGGGAGAAAGTTCCACAAAGTCAACTATCACTGCAGCCCTCCACCAGTTGGGGCTTTATGGCAGAGTGGCCCGACGGAAGCCTTTCCTCAGTACAAGGCATATGAAAGCCCGCATAGAGTTTGCCAAAAAACACATGAAGGACTCCCAGACTATGAGAAATAAGATTCTCTGGTCTGATGAGACGAAGATTGAACTTTTTGATGTTAATTCTAAGCGGTATGTGTGGAGAAAACCAGGCACTGCTCATCACCTGCCCAATACAATCCCAACAGTGAAACATGGTGGTAGCAGCATCATGCTATGGGGGTGTTTTTCAGCTGCAGGGACAGGATGACTGGTTGCAATTGAAGGAAAGATGAATGCAGCCAAGTACAGAGATATCCTGGAAGAAAACCTCTTCCAGAGTGCTCAGGACCTCAGACTGGGCCGAAGGTTCACCTTCCAACAAGACAATGACCCTAAGCACACAGCTAAAATAACAAAGGAGTGGCTTCGGAACAACTCTGTGACCATTCTTGACTGGCCCAGCCAGAGCCCTGACCTAAACCCAATTGAGCATCTCTGGAGAGACCTGAAAATGGCTGTCCACCAACGTTCACCGTCCAACCTGACGGAACTGGAGAGGATCTGCAAGAAAGAATGGCAGAGGATCCCCAAATCCAGGTATGAAAAACTTGTTGCATCATTCCCAAGAAGACTCATGGTTGTACTAGCTCAAAAGGGTTCTTCTACTCAATACTGAGCAAAGAGTCTGAATACTTATGACCATGTGATATTTCAGTTTTTCTTTTTTAATAAATTTGCAAAAATTTCTACATTTCTGTTTTTTCTGTCAAGATGGGGTGCTGAGTGTACATTAATGAGAAATAAAATGAACTTTTTTGATTTTAGCAAATGGCTGCAATGAAACAAAGAGTGAAAAATTTAAAGGGGTCTGAATACTTTCCGTACCCACTGTGTATATATATATATATATATATATATATATATATATATATATATATATATATATATGAGTGTTTAGTCTATGTCTAGTTCTTATCGAGAGTGTTTATACTGTTTATATTGTTTATTTCAATTATTCTATTTTTATTTATTGCATTGCCTGTTTGCACCGTGGGTCACAGAGGACTGAAATTTCATCTGTGCTGTATGTCGAGCATGTATAGCATATTTGACAAAAAGTTGACTTGACTTGACTTGAGTGAGAGAGTAAGAGATTGAGTGAGTCAGTGAGTGAATTAATTAATTAATTAATTAATTAATTAATGAGTCAGTGAATGAATGAGAGAGTTAGAGAGTGAGTGAATGAGTGATTGAGAGTGAGTCAGTGAATAATTGAATGAGAGAGACAATTAGATAGTGAGTCAGTGAGTGAATGATTGAATGAGTGAGTGCATGAGTGAGAGACTGATTCAGTGAGAGTTAGAGAGTGAGTGAGTGAGTGAGTGAGTGAGTGAGTGAGTTGGTGAGTGAAAGAGTTAGAGATTGAGTGAGTGAGTGAGTGAGTGAGTGAGTTGGAGAGCGAGTGAAAGAATGAGTGGATGAGTGAGTGAGTGAGTCAGTGAATGAATGAGCGAGTGAGAGAGACAATTAGAGTGAGTCAGTGAGTGAATGAGCGATTGAAACAGTGAGTGAGGGAGAGAGTGAGTGAATGAGTGCATGAATGAGTTGGTGAGTGAGTGAGTGAGTGAATGAATGAGCGAGTGAGAGAGACAATTAGAGAGTGAGTCAGTGAGTGAATGAGTGATTGAAAGAGTGAGTGAGGGAGAGAGTGAGTGAATGAGTGCATGAATGAGTTGGTGAGTGAATGAGTGAGTGAGTTAGAGAGTGAGTGAATGAGTAAGTAAGTGAGAGAGTGAGGGAGAGTGAGTGAATGAGTGAGAGAGTGAGTGAATGAGTGATCATAGTGCTAATGAACAGATGTGCTCTCTGAACAATAAAATCACACAAATAATGTCCTCGAACCAACTGTGGGATCGACTCAAGATGTAGAATTCCATCTCCGCATCCACACTCGGGAATTCATTTTGCATTTCACTGCCGAACTTTGAGAGCAGTACACATCAGTGTGTGTCTGTATCTGTCTTAGTGTTTAGTTTATGGTCCTACTGTCATGTGCAAGGCAAAGCAAGTTGTTTTCCATCTTTTATACACAAAGATCATTGAAATGGCTTTACATAGTTGTACATAAATACCACTTTAAGATCAGACTGTCAGAAATGGCGAGCTGAGGTGAAGTGAGGATCCAAGAACAGACTCAAGACAGGCAGTGTACAGAGAAAAAAACTTCTTTAATGAAGTAGAGGGCAGAGGTACAGTAGGGCTCAGGCAAAAATCAGTGGTCAAAGAATGGGCCAGGAGGTCAAAACACAGAGAAGCAGGTAGGCATGATCAGGGACAAAAACAGGACAGAAAAATCTTCACAAAAACCAAAGAACACAGGGACAAGGGAAATCCAGGCAGAGGAAGCAAAACACAGTCCAAAAGAACAGGCAGGTAAAACAGGGGCAAAAAAACTGGACAGAAAACTAGACAAAAAACAAGGAACAATTCAGGCAGGGGGACTCAAGAAGACACAATACCAAAGGGCCGTAGCGAGGTGAGGAAAGTCTACAAGAGACAGTCTGGCAACTGGAGTAGCTCCAAACAGTTCTTAAAAAGGCCCTGGCTGATGGGAGAGGAGTGGTAGCAGGTGTGGGAGTGCCACTTCAGGAAATTGGCCTTCAGCAAGGCAGGACTGAATTCCTGCCTGGGATCCGACCTGGAGTTGGCATGGAAGTCCCACAAACTCAGGCATGGATGGACTGGACCGGACTGTGACACAGACACATGATGAATGAAGCAAAAGTGTAGATGAATATTATGAAAAATAATAACATTCAATAGAAAACAGAAAAATATATATATTTTGAGTAAGGAATAAAACACAATGGGCTGGCTGCAAGGTTGATTAATTTCCTAGAACAGCACAACCTGGTCAAATGTGTTTCATTCCTCATATACAACAGTAATTTATTCAAACTACATGTCATATTTTTTATTCATTTATACTTACTTTTAATGCTGTGAAACCTCCATGAAACATTAGTTATAAAGCATCTATAAACAAACAATCTCTCACCATATTCTACTTATTAAAGTTAATAAGACAAAAGCACAGCTTTCTGTGTTTAGGAAGATTTGATAAATATTAAAACTCCTGTCCTGTAGAGCAGGGGTTCTCAAACTTTTCTACTTTAAGATGCACCTATTCAGACTTGTAACGAGTCGGGGCCCATTAAAAAAGATCCCCAATTATTTTGTGTCATTTATTCTATTTGAATCTAGTAATCTATTGTAAAGTGTATTAATGGGATGCAACATCACTCCCTGTTACAGATGGAAGTCCTGGAATTAAATAAATGCAATAAAAACAAACTGTTTTTAAATTGTCGGTATCATATTTAAAACTGTATGGATGTGCCAGAAGCCAACATAAAATCATGCATGCAGGGCATTCTCAGTCAAAAGTCACATTAACCAGGCAAGAATAAGAGGGGAAAAAAATCTTTCACATGCAGTGCATATAGGATGTAAGGTAAGAGTTAAACATTCAGGAAAATTATGATTTGAGAAACAGAGAGAGGATGCATTGTGGTACACCTGCAAGGAATCAAGTTTTTTTTTTTTTTCCCAGGCGTCTTGTGGAATGAAATGGTCACCAATGGCTCTACTGGATGTTACACCATGTCGGGTGATGTGCAGAATTACTCAGAATGTTCTCCACCATCTTCATCTCAGTCTCTTCCTCCAGTGAGTTTAAATTAAAGTGATGCCACAAGGTTTCCTGACCAGTTTATTGAGGTAGAGATGGTGATCCACAGCCAAAGTAAATTGACATTTAATGAAATACATTACAGGCATTTAGCAGACGCTGTTATCCAGAGCAATGTACAACATACCCAGAGAAGCCTGGGGAGCAGTTGGGGGGTTAGGTGTCTTGGTCAGTGGCACATCAGCCATTTCTGCTGGTCCAGGTCATTGAACAGACAACCTTTTAGTCCAAAAGCTGCCTCTCTAACTATTAGACCATAGCTTCCTCCTAAATACTGTAGCTTCTTTACCCTTTGAAAGACCTGAGCCTTGTTATAAAGCTGGCTTTAGCCTTCCTTGTACAGTGATCTCAGTCCAGTCAAGTCTGTTCATCAGGTAGACCAGCAGGAAGATCAATAGGAAGTGACTAGCTCATATATCTGACTGACCTCTGCAATAAAGATATCAGTGCTTGTTATATTCAAAGGAACAATTTTGTGTGTATTAATGCGGCACTAGAGTTAGTAATGAGCTGCGTAGTGATACATTCTAGAGTGCATCAATGTATGCTGTACAACTTTGAAACTTTACAGAAGCCAGTAAAAAGAGTTCCGTGGCTTGCACTCCAGTATCCTTATTTGTTTGTTGATGAGAACACAACAATTGGCAATGAGGATTGGACTATATGTGCAGTGGATGTTAAATGAAAGTGAAAATTGTCTCCTTTCATCTTTCCACAGTTGTTTTTGCCTACCCCCGTATTGGAGCAAGCTACGTTGGAAGAGTCAAGCTCGCGAGGAAGGGAGGAGGAAAACAAAAGGACATCGAGGCAGTGAGTAACCTAAAGGAAAGTAACTTAACATGAAATAAAAGTGGACTGTGTTAACTAGAGGAAACCATAAGCATCTAAAGGAAATGGCTGGATGTGTAGGACAGATGGATGCATTTGATAGTACAGTGGAAGACTGGGCCACATACGTTGAAAGATTGGAACAGTATTGCCTGGCTAACAAAATCGAGAATGATAGGAAAGTGGCAGTGCTACTGAGTGTAATGGGTGCTAAAACCTATAATCTGCTTCGTAATTTAATGGCACCAACGAAACCAGCAACCAAATCGTTCAAAGACCTTGTGAAAGTGCTGCAGAATCATCTCATCTCATTATCTCTAGCCACTTTATCCTTCTACAGGGTCGCAGGCAAGCTGGAGCCTATCCCAGCTGACTACGGGCGAAAGGCGGGGTACACCCTGGACAAGTCGCCAGGTCATCACAGGGCTGACACATAGACACAGACAACCATTCACACTCACATTCACACCTACGGTCAATTTAGAGTCACCAGTTAACCTAACCTGCATGTCTTTGGACTGTGGGGGAAACCGGAGCACCCGGAGGAAACCCACGCGGACACGGGGAGAACATGCAAACTCCACACAGAAAGGCCCTCGCCGGCCCCGGGGCTCGAACCCAGGACCTTCTTGCTGTGAGGCGACAGCGCTAACCACTACACCACCGTGCCGCCTGCTGCAGAATCATTTAAACCCAAAACCGCTGGTCATTGCAGAAAGATTTAGATTTCACAATAGAAATCAAAAGAAAATGGAGTCTATCACGAAATACATGGCTGAATTGCGCAGGCTATCGGAGCACTGCGAGTTTGGAGAAGGATTGTCAGACGCGCTGCGTGATCGACTCGTGTGCAGATTCGTGCAGGAAAGCACACAGAAGCGGCTCCTCACGGAGAGAGACTTGACACTCGCGCGCGCTTTCGAGATAGTCATCTCAATGGAGACTGCTGCAAAGGACGCAGTTGAATTGCAAAAGAAGACGGCGACATCTGCAGTCGAATGCACAGTGAACAAAATAGCAGCAAAACGTCCTGAAAAGACGGCAGCTTGTTTTAGATTTGGAAAGACGTCACATAGCCCTGCAGAATGTTGGTTCAAAGACAAAGACTGTAATTCATGCAATAGAAGAGGGCATATACAAAAGATGTGCAAAAACAAACAAAAGGAGAAGAAGCCAAATTTCAAATGGAGAAATTAAAAGGTTAATGAACTGAATGAGGATAATTCGAATGAATCATACTCAGATGAATGTGAGCAGGAATTGGCTTGCCTAGAACTTCACTCTGTTAATAAAGAAAGTCAACATAATGTCATATGGGTGACACCTGAAATTGAGGGACAGAAACTCAAAATGGAGCTAGACACAGGGTCAGCCCTGTCAATCATTTCATACAAGGATTACAAAAAGAAATTTGCCAAAATGAAACTGAAACGTACCTCACTCACACTGAAGACTTGCAAAGGCGAAAAAGTCTCCCCATTGGGAAAATTAAAGGTGAAAGTAAAGTATGAGAAAACAAGAGAGTACTGGATCTGTATGTGGTGCAAAATGATAATGTTCCATTATTTGGACGAGAATGGCTGTGGAGTATCCAGCTTAACTGGAAATCAATCAAAGTGATGGATATGTCTGAGAACAGCACTCAACCAACCCCAGAAAGACTGAGGAACTTGCTAGATCGCTTTGCACCAGTTTTTCAAGACGGAATTGGACTCTGGCACAGATAAAGGCAAAGGTAGCTTTAACTGAAAACGCACAACTGAAATTCCACAAAGCCCGCAACCTACCTTATGCGCTACGCCCAAAGGTGGAAGCAGAGCTCAAGCGTCTAGAGGACCAAGGTATCTTGTCAATGGTGGAATGGTCAGAGTGGGCAACACCCATTGTGCCAGTTATGAAGAAGAGTGGTGCTTTACACATCTGTGGTGACTTCAAAGTCAGCATCAATCCAGTGCTCCAGGCAGACCAATATCCGCTACCCCGCATAGAAGATATATATGCCTCGCTGGCTGGAGGCCAGCATTTCTCTAAGATTGACTTAGCGCAGACCTACCTGCAAATGGAGTTAGAAGATTCTTCAAAGAAATATCTAACCATAAACATGCACAAAGGACTGTTCCAGTACAACAGACTTGTATTTGGAATAGCATCAGCACCTGCTGTGTGGCAAAGAGCCATTGACCAAGTTCTTCAAGGCATTCCTGGCACTCAGTGCTATTTAGATGACATTCTTGTGACTGGTAGTGATGAAAATGCTCACCTCACCAACCTTGAATCAGTCTTACAGAGGCTAGCTGATTTTGGACTGAGAGTGAACAAAGAAAAGTGTGAGTTCTTCAAAGACTCAATAGAGTACTGCGGACACAAGATCAACAAGGATGGTCTTCATAAAGCACAAGATAAGGTGGATGCTGTCTTGAAGGCACCCAGGCCTGAGAACGTCAGTCAGCTGTGCTCATTTTTGGGCCTTGTCAACTATTATGCCAAGTTCTTGCCAAACATAGCAACAGTGTTGCATCCATTGAACAGTCTCTTACAAGTGAAAAGTGTGTGGAAGTGGACCAAGTCCTGTGAACAGGCGTTCATGGCTGCAAAGCAACTGATAACATCAGAGAAAGTGTTGACGCACTACAACCCCGATCTGCCACTGCGTTTAGCTTGTGACGTGTCACCATATGGAATTGGGGCTGTACTTTCTCATAAGATGAAAGATGGCTCTGAACGACCTATCGCATTTGCCTCAAGGTCCTTGAACAAAGCCGAGCAAAACTATGCCCAAATTGACCGTGAGGGCCTAAGTTTAGTCTGGGGGGGTCAAGAAGTTTAATCAATATCTGTACGGTAAACATTTCATGCTGATCACTGACCATCAGCCTCTAGTGGCTATCTTCAACCCCAGCAAGTCAGTCCCTGCCATGGTGGTGGCCCGTCTGCAATGGTGGTCATTATTCTTAGGAGCTCATGACTACACTATTGAGTTCAAAGGCACCAAGCTTCACAGAAATGCAGATGGTCTTTCTCGTCTCTCCCATGAGTCAGGTGACACTTCTGTGTCTTCAGATCCAGCTGAACTTTTTCACATCACACAGATGGAGACTCTGCCTGTCACTTGTCTGGAGGTGAAGAGGGAAACGGGTCGAGACCCTACAATGGTGAGAGTCTACAACTTAACGGTGAAGGGGTGGCCTCAGAAGGGTAATGCTGACCTACCTGAATATGCAAACAGGCGAGAGCAGTTGTCTGTATGCCAAGGCTGTGTAATGTGGGGCACAAGAGTTGTCATACCACCTAAGCTTCGACACAGAGTGCTGGAGTCTCTTCATGACAGACATTTAGGTGTTGTCAGAATGAAGAGACTGTCCAGGAGCTATGTCTGGTGGCCTGGCATTGACCATGAGATAGAGGACATTACAAAGTCATGCCCAGGATGCCAGCAAACTCAGCGCCAACCACAGGTAGCTCCACCGCACACATGGGAATGGCCTTCAACTGTCTGGCAAAGAGTTCACATCGACTACGCCGGTCCCTTTCTGGACAGAATGTTCCTAGTGGTCGTCGATGCATACTCCAAATTGCCTGAAGTGTTCCCTGTAAAGAATGCAACTTCAACAGTGACCATAGAAGTGCTCCATACTCTGTTTGCTCGTGCTGGACTGCCACAACAATTAGTGAGTGACAATGGAAGTCAGTTTACATCAGAGGAATTCCAGTTGTTCATGAAAGGAAATGGAATCAAGCACATCACCACCATGCCATTTCACCCTGCAACAAATGGAGTTACAGAGAGATTCGTACAAACTTTCAAGCAATCCATGAAAGCCATGGCGAACACAAAACTGTCCTTATCAGAGAAACTGGGAAACTTCTTGTTGTCTTACCGCAACACCGAACATTCTACCACAGGTGAGACACCTTCCGTGCTGTTCATGGGTAGATCCTTAAGATCACGTCTGGACCTCCTAAAACCAGACCTGCACAGGGACATGTCAAAGAAACAAAGCAGTCAAATGAAAAAGCAATCACCACTGAGAGCCTTCCATGTGGGACAATCTGTACTTGCCAGAGATTATCGCCATGGAAATTACAAGTGGCAGCCTGGTGAGACTGTTTCTAAAACAGGACCACTGACTTACAGTGTTAAAGTGCCAACTGGACTGATCTGGCGCAGGCATGTGGATCAGTTACTTGACATTGTGACCTGACGCTCACTCAGAAACAGCACAGGTCGTGATGCAGACTGCATAGACAATTCTGAGTTCACATCGTCCACTCCAGGTGAACCACCAGATGAACTGAATGCACCTGCTCCAGAGACTGATAGCCCAGCAGCTTCTTCCAGTCGTGTTCCAGATTCACAAGAACAGCGCTACCCGGACTGAGCACGCCATGCTCCACAGAGATTGGATTTATAGTCTAGTTTAATAGTTAAATGATAAATAGTTATGATACATGTGTTGATGTAGAGCTATTACACTGAGACTATGATTTGAAAAGAATGTTTATTTGACTTGTATGAAAACAGAAAAATAAGAAGAATATTCTTTATAGTGTTAAGCTTCTCCAGTGTACTTCAAAGCTAAGAGGGAGGAATTGTTATATTCAAAGGAACTATTTTGTGTGTATTAAGGCGGCACTAGAGTTAGTAATGAGCCGCGTAGTGATACATTCTAGAGTGCATCAATGTATGCTGTACAACTTTGAAACTTTACAGAAGCCAGTAAAAAGAGTTCCATGGCTTGTACTCCGGTATCCTTATTTGTTTGTTGATGAGAACACAACAGTGCTTTATTTGTTTACTTAACTGTATTGCCATTTGGAGATACACAGTTCTGTAGGAAACTAACCCTAGGCAGAGCAGATCCTGTAGTTAGAGCTATTATCCTCCAGCTACTGGCACCTCAGAGCCCAGTTTTAAGCTCTTTAAACAAGTCAGTGTAATTGCCAACACCTGGCAGGTGCAATCCAGCTGTCTGTGAGAAGATAATAAGCCCTAGGCATGATGGGAAAGTGGAGAAGCTCAATATTATGCAGGTTTATAAATTGTTAGACTGTCTTAAAGGTACATTAGTCAATCAATATTAGTCAAGATTGGATGTCAGGTTCACTTCCTTTTTGTAGTAGGTAAAGTACAACAATATTGGAACTTATTATTATTATTATTATTATTATTATTATTATTTTATTCATTTATTTGTTTATTTATTTATTTTTAATCCATTAACAATTTTTTCTACCATTGTTTACTCCAGGGGTTGTCTTGACATCAATTTCAAGCAATGAGGTATGATGTTTATGCAGGGTTATTGAGGTATAGATGATAAATTGATAAATATAATGTTTGTTTTAAAATTACCTAACAAGTGGATAGCCAGTACGGAGTTGGTATTATGCTAGACACTCTATAGGACCCCCAAATACAATCCCAATTCCAAAAAGTTGGGTTGCTGTGTAAATCATAAATAAAACCAGAATGCAATAATTTGCAAATCATGGAAACCCTGTATTTCATTGAAAATAGTACAAAGACAACATATCAATTGTTGAAACTGAGAAAGTTTATTGTTTTTGGAAAAATCCATGCTCATTTTGAATTTGATGTCAGCAACACATTTCAGAAAAGTTAGGACAGGGGCATGTTTTCCACTGTGTTGCATCACCTCTACTTTTAACAACACTCTGTAAATATTTGGGAACTGAGGAGACCAATTGCTGTAGTTTTGAAAGAGAAACATCGTCCCATTCTTGCCTGATATGCAATTTCAGTTGCTCAACAGTTCTGGGTCTCCTTTGTCGTATTTTGCGCTTCTAAATGCAACAAATGTTTTAAATGGGAGACACGTCTGGACTGCAGCAGGACAGTTTAGCACCCCAACTCTTTTACTACAGAGCCATGCAGTTTTAATATGTGCAGAAAGCAGTTTGGCATTGTCTTGCTGAAAGAAGGAAGGCCTTCACTGAAAAAGATTTTTTCTGGATGGCAGCATATTACTCTGAAACATGTATATATCATTCAGCATAAATGATGGCTTCCCTGATGTACAACCCTGATTCCAAAAAAGTTGGGGCAAAGTACAAATTGTAAATAAAAACAGAATGCAATAATTTACAAATCTCTAAAACTGATATTGTATTCACAATAGAACATAGACAACATATCAAATGTCGAAAGTGAGACATTTTGAAATTTCATGCCAAATATTGGCTCATTTGAAATTTCATGACAGCAACACATTTCAAAGTTGGGACAGGGGCAATAAGAGGCTGGAAAAGTTAAAGGTACAAAAAAGGAACAGCTGGAGGACCAAATTGCAACTCATTTGGTCAATTGGCAATAGGTCTGTGACAGTTCATGTAGGTGGGTGGAGCACAGAAGGACGGCAGGCCAGAACTGGGTTCACAAAAACTCTTTTATTTTGCTTTTCAGCTTCTATTTCACTCTCTCACACACTCAGACACACGCACACACATCAGTTGTCTGGATGGGGAGAGAGCTCCCTCTGCTCTCGCTCTCTCTCCTTAAATAGGGCGCGGTCACTGGGGAAGACACACAAACACATTAATTAACATCAGGTGCAGTGATTCTGCCACTTACCTTCCCTGACTCCGCCCTCCGGTCACAGACTGATGCAAGTACAGACAAGTACTTTATCTCCCGGTGCGAACTCCCTAAGGCGCGTACCCTTGTCGTACAGGTGGGTTTGTCATTCTTGGGCCTGCCGCAAATTCTCCTGAGAGTGTGTAGATAAAAGCAGTCCAACCCAAAGGCATTGGCTGCACATGGTTTGTGCCCTCACTGAGTCGGATGTCAAGATAAACCATCGGAGTTCTGCTGTAGATTTTTGACTTCATCCCTAGGGTTTCTCCCGAAATCACAGCCAATCAGTCCCCAAAATTATCGAGTGGATAAGGCAAGGATTAACCACCGCCTTCACTATAAATTTCTGCACTCGGAAAAGAATGTGGACCGACACTAAAGGGTAGTTGTGAACATCCCCATGCACACACAACACCTTCACCAATTGTGCTCCCCCCAATGCCTCGTCTTGCACCAGGCTTTGGTGGATTGAGGTCTGATTACAGCCGGAATCCACCAACGCCTGATATGTATCCCCTTGGATACTCACCGGTATGCGATATGCTCCGGCCTGATCGAGGGCAGCTCCTGGCGCGTCGGGGATCCGAACCACCACGGCCGCCTCCATTACCGAGCACTGCTGTTGGAGGTGGCCCGGCTCCCCGCAGCGCCAGCAAACTGGCCCGGGCTTCCTCTCTGCACTAGTGCTCTGGGGCTCACTCACCTGAGGGGGGGGAGAGACAGACACAGAAGGGAGAAACGAGAGGGCACCGCGGGTGCGGCGGGCCGGCTGGGGTGGAGCTGGCCCCCACCTCCGCGGTGGGGGAATGGGGTGAGGAGGAGACACAGGAGGAGGAGAGAGAGAGAGAGAGAGAGAGGGAGAGGAGAGGTCATCTGCTGTCCTGCCATCGGGACAGCCGCCAAATGGTCCTCCACCAGCTCGATTGCCTGATCCAGCGACGCCGGGCGGTGGCACTGGACCCACTCTGCGGTTCCTGCTGGTAAACAGGCGATGAACTGCTCCAGTACCACCTGGCCGATGAGTTCCTCGGCGTCACGGTTGTTGGCCCTCAACCACTGCCAGCAGGTGTCCCAGAGCTGCTGGCCAAATGCGAACGGCCGGCCGACTTCATCCAAGTGCAAAGTGCGGAAGCGCTGATGTTGTTGCTCGGGGGTGTGCCCCACCCGCTGGAGGATGGCCCGGCGAAGGTCCGCATAGGCCAGCCGGCGGTCGGCGGGGAGCTGTAGCGCGGCCAGCTGCGCCTCTCCCATTAGCAGGGGGAGGAGGCGTGCCGCGCGCTGTTCCACCGGCCCCCGAGGTCTCTGCTACCTGCTCAAAGAGTGTAAGGAAGGCCTCGGGGTCGTCCTGTGGGCCCATCTTCGTGAGGGTGAGGGGGGAAGGGCCCGCGGCAGTGGAGATGGTGGACCCCGCCGATGCGAGGAGGTGACAGAATGCCCAATGATCTTCCTGTTGCACCAGCACCAGGGCCTCGAACCGTTGATCTTGCTCCTTTCGGAGGGCGAGCAGCGCCTGGTGCTGGCTCTGTTGGGCCGTGGTGAGGGCATGGATCAGGTCTGTGAAGGGGGAGGACTCCATGGGGCTGTTCTCTTCTTTGCTCATCCCGGGTTTCGGCACAACTGTGACAGTTCGTGTAGGTGGGTGGAGCACAGAAGGACGGCAGGCCAGAACTGGGTTCACAAAAACTCTTTTATTTTGCTTTTCAGGTTCTATTTCACTCTCTCACACACTCAGACACACGCACACACATCAGTCGTCTGGTTGGGGAGGGAGCTCCGTCTGCTCTCACTCTCTCTCCTTAAATAGTGCACGGTCACTGGGGAAGACACATAAACACATTAATTAACATCAGGTGCAGTGATTCTGCCACTTACCTTCCCTGACTCCACCCTCCAGTCACAGACCGATGCTTGACCACGCCCCCGCTGCCACAAGGTCATTAACATGACTGGGTATAAAAAGAGCACCTTGGAGTGGCAGCGGCTCTCAGAAGTAAAGATGGGAAGAGTATCACCAATCCCCCTAATTCTGCGCCGACAAATAGTGGAGTAATAACAGAAAGGAGTTTGACAGTGTAAAATTGCAAAGAGTTTGAACATATCATCATCTACAGTGAAAAATATCATCAAAAGAATCAGAGAATCTGGAAGAATCTCTGTGTGTAAGGGTCAAGGCCGGAAAACCATACTGGGTGCCCGTGATATTCGGGCCCTTAGACGGCACTGCATCACATACAGGCATGGTTCTGTATTGGAAATCACAAAATGGGCTCAGGAATATTTCCACAGAACATTATCTGTGAACACAATTCACCGTGCCATCCACCGTTGCCAGCTAAAACTCTATCGTTCAAAGAAGAAGCCGTATCTAAACATGATCCAGAAGCGCAGACATCTTCTCTGGGCCAAGGCTCATTTAAAATGGACTGTGGCGAAGTGGAAAACTGTTCTGTGGTCAGACGAATCAAAATTTGAAGTTCTTTATGGAAATCAGGGATGCCGTGTCATTCGGACTAAAGAGGAGAAGGACGACCTAAGTTGTTATCAGCGCTCAGTTCAGAAGCCTGCATCTCTGATGGTATGGGGTTGCATTAGTGCATGTGGCATGGGCATCTTACACATCTGGAAAGACACCATCAATGCTGAAAGGTATATCCAGGTTCTAGAGCAACATATGCTCCCATCCAGACGACGTTTCTTTCAGGGAAGACCTTGCATTTTCCAACATGACAATGCCAAACCACATACTGCATCAATTACAGCATCATGGCTGGGTAGAAGAAGGGTCCGGGTACTGAACTGGCCAGCCTGCAGTCTATATCTTTCACCCATAGAAAACATTTGGGGCGCATCATAAAACGGAAGATATGACAAAAAAGACCTAAGACAGTTGAGCAACTAGAATCCTACATTAGACAAGAATGGGTTAACATTCCTATCCCTAAACTTGAGCAACTTGTCTCCTCAGTCCCCAGACATTTACAGACTGTTGTAAAGAGAAAAGAGGATGCCTCACAGTGGTAAACATGGCCTTGTCCCAACTTTTTTGAGATGTGTTGTTGTCATGAAATTTAAAATCACCTAATTTTCCTCTTTAAATGATACATTTTCTCAGTTTAAACATTTTATATGTCATCTATGTTCTATTCTGTATAAAATATGGAATTTTGAAACATCCACATCATTGCATTCCGTTTTTATTTACAGTTTGTACTTTGTCCCAACTTTTTTGGAATCGGGGTTGTACAAGCTACCCATGTCATGTGCACTAATGCACCCTCATACCATCACAGATGCTGGATTTTGAACTGTGCACTGATAACAAGCCGGATGGTCCCTCTATTTTTCTATGTACTATTTTCAATGGAATATAGGATTTCCATGATTTGCAAATCTTCACATTCTGTTCTTATTTATGTTTTACACAGTGTTCCAACTTTTTTGGAATTGGGGTTGTACTTGATATAGCTTAGATCTTGCTAGCACAGGATCTGCATTCTTCTTATATAGGTAAAACAACAATTCCACAAGTTGTTAATAACAGTGAATAGCATGGCTATAGGCTAGTGTATAGCAGGATGGATAGTCTTGCTTTCAGAAAGCTAGCTAGAAGATAAGTATCAACAGGCAACTATAGTACTGCTCTGTTTATTTATTGCACTTTATTGTCCAAACCAACTTGTCATCTGATCATGTTACTTCATCAGAAATACATTAATTCATCTTGGAAAACTGCACCCAGTGTTTATTCTGGTTTCATGTTGTTATTCCCTGCCCAAATGAAGTTTGGTGGGGGATACAGAAACGAGTTCCCTCTGTCCATCCGTCTGCCCTGTCACATTTTAGATTAGATTAGATTAGATTAGATAAAACTTTATTGATCCCTTTGGGGGGCGGCACGGTGGTGTAGTGGTTAGCGCTGTCGCCTCACAGCAAGAAGGTCCTGGGTTCGAGCCCCGGGGCCGGCGAGGGCCTTTCTGTGTGGAGTTTGCATGTTCTCCCCGTGTCCGCGTGGGTTTCCTCCGGGTGCTCCGGTTTCCCCCACAGTCCAAAGACATGCAGGTTAGGTTAACTGGTGACTCTAAATTGACCGTAGGTGTGAATGTGAGTGTGAATGGTTGTCTGTGTCTATGTGTCAGCCCTGTGATGACCTGGCGACTTGTCCAGGGTGTACCCCGCCTTTCGCCCGTAGTCAGCTGGGATAGGCTCCAGCTTGCCTGCGACCCTGTAGAAGGATAAAGCGGCTAAAGATAATGAATGAATGAATGAATGAATGAATGAATGATCCCTTTGGGAGGGTTCCCTCAGGGAAATTAAGATTCCAGCAGCAGCATCAGATAAACAGAGAAAAGAAATAGAGAAAACTTCTAGATAAATTAAAATAAATTAAGTATTTACATATACAAATATAAAAAGAATAAGATATGGGGAAGAGAAGGAGGGGGGAAAAGGGGGGCAGCAGGAGAGATATTGCACTTTATATTGCACATTATATTGCACATTGTCCGGTATTGCTTATTGTTAGGCTAGGCTACTGCTCCTTCCCATCTTCTGTCCTCCTGTTACCCCTCCTCCCCCCCAGAGAGGAGTTGTACAGTCTGATGGCGTAAGGGACAAAGGAGTTTTTAAGTCTGTTTGTCCTGCACTTGGGAAGGAGCATTCTGTCACTGAACAGGCTCCTCTGGTTGCTAATGATGGTGTGCAGAGGGTAACTGGCATCGTCCATGATGTTCAACAGTTTGTCCATAGATCTCTTCTCTGCCACCGTCACCAGAGAGTCCAGCTTCATGCCGACCACATGCCAATGTTTTGGTTTCCAGGCCATATCTTTAAAACTACTGAAGATATCTTCATGAAATTTTGTATACATATCAAGCAATATGTGAACTGGTGCCTTTTTCTGATTTTGGATTTTTGAAAAAAAAAGTATTTTTTTTCAAATATTTACTTAAGAAAATAGATTCTGACTTAGTCTCTAAGAGCAATGATCATTTCTGGAGCATATATCCAAAACTATTCATGATATAGATTTGAAACTTGGTATGCATGTTAACAAGGTGATGTTATGGGTTCTGTCCATCTGTCCAGCTGGCCGTCTGACTGCTGGCCGTCCAGTCACGTTTTCGTTTCTGGGCCATATCTTTAAAACTACTGAAGATATCTTCATGAAACTTTGTATACATATCAACCAACATGTGTACTGGTGCCTTTTGCTATTTTGGATTCTTGAAAACATTCTTTTTTTTTTCAAATTTTTACATAAAAAATAGATTTTGACTTAGTTTCTAAGAGCAATGTTCATTTCCAGAGCATATATCCAAACTACTCATGATACGGATTTGAAACTTGGTATACATATTAACAAGGTGATGTAGATGTGCCTTTTCATACTAAGAAATTTGAGAAATTTTAATTTTTCATGTTTCCATGGAAGCAATTTCAGACTTAGTCTCTCAGGTTAGTCTTGGGGTAGGTTTTATTTCCGGAGCAGAACTTGAAAACTATGAGTGGTGTAGTCTTGAAAGTTGGTATATGTGTTGATTAAGTAATGTATATGTGCCTTTTGATCCTATGAAATGTGAGAAATTTTAATTTTTAGCTCACCTGGACCAAAGGTCTGGTGGGTTTATGCCATAGGCTGCTGAGGTCAGTGCAAAGAGGTAGGGTTGGTTTCCTGCAGCAGAACTTGAAAAATGTGACAAATAACATATTAAAACTTGGTATATAGAGCGGGGGACATAGAAGACTCTGTCTTCTTGTTGTTGCTTTGTTTCCAACCTGATAGGAGCTTGAGATTGGTTTCCCAGCAACATAATCCACTTATGCTGAGGCTACTACTTATATATCTTAAAGTAATGATGAATGTCATTTCTCTTTAATTGTTCAGCAGTTCTTGACATAAAATGGATTACTACAATTGTTGAATAGGGATATGTACTGTATTTTTATTATTTACTGTTTACTGTTTGAGCTCAAGCACATTAAGAAGGAAAGAAACTTGTCCATGAAGCTGGTTAAGATAATGGTGCACAAAGCATCATCAAGGTAAATGATGGATGCTTTGAAGAATCTAAATTATCACACATTTTGGTTTTTTTAAACTTTATTAATTTATTAATTTATTTATTTAAATTATTATGATTGCTATTATTATCATCATTGTTTTTTATTTTTATTTATTTATGTATTTATTTATTTTTACCACATGCATTTTTCAGATGTTATTTCATGGGTTTGATGTCTTCAGTATTGTCCTACAATATAGAAAATTGTCAAACTACAGAAACACCTATGAATGAGTTGGGGTGACATATACTCTTACCCAAAATATATTTAATGAACCAATTGTGGATTAAGGAACAAATGAAAAACTAGAGAAGTACAAAATAATTTTAAAAAAATAATCAAAGGGCTAAAGCCACATGTTGCTTCTCTTTTGTGCTAGAAAGGTATGATTGTTACCAAAAATCCATGTGCACTGAGGAAATATGACAGTGGAAAAAATAGAGAATGGTCATGAAAAATTTTACATATATTAGCAGACACTCTTATTTAGAGCAATGTAGAACATACCCAGAGCACCCTGGGGGCCAGTTGGTGGTTAGGTGCCTCGCTCTAGGGCACTTCAGCCATTCTTTTTGGGTGAGGGACTCAAACTGGCAACCTTTTGGTCCCAAAGCTGCTTCTCTAACCATTAGGCCGTGGCTTCCTCAAATTAAGAATCTCATTCACACAGTCTGACAACGAGACCGTCAATGATGGCGTAGCTCACTCCAGCCCCGTCTAGTCCAGAAGGAATGATCTAAATTGGGCCACCTTGTGCAATAACATTGCAAGCTATAAACACTATATACAAGCTATATATAGAAGTTATATACATCTATAAGAATCCAAAACGGTGAGGGATTGACTGAGAAGAAGCGATTTTTGTTGAACTGCTCATTAAGGCTTAATTAGTCCATAACTTCATTAATAATTGTAATTAAGAAAGTCTGGGTAGAAGTTATATGCACCATAGGTACCCCTACCTTCATGCCAGAAAGAATCAAAATCAGTGAAGAATTGAGGGAGAAGAAGCAATTTGTGTGGAAACTGCTCATTAGGGCTTAATGACTCCATAATCTTCATTATTAATTGCAATTATGCAAATTTGTGTAGAAGCTATATGCACCCCAGGTAGACCTACCTTCCTGCCAAAAACACTCTTATCATCACCTGTCGACCGGATGAGCTAATAACCAAATCAACATTATCAACCACTGTGAAGGAGTACACTGTATCTTCTCCCTTCCTCTCACAGTTGAATTGCATGAGCATCAGATATTCTTTTGTCATGGTCTGGTGAACAGTGCATTCATTTCTTCACTGTTCAAGATGTTCTGGACTGAAGTGAGTATGCATCTATGATTTATAAATGGAAGACACTTTTATGATTCTTTAGAACCAGTGAAGAATGACTGCCTCACCCTTGTCAGACATGATCCCAGGAGCAGTCCGTGTAAAAGCATGATGTCCCTGACTGCAGGTCCATCCACTCAAGCATGCTTTCATTTAACCTCAGCGATATACTGTGCTGTATTTTTCTCCAGGACAGGAGAACCAGTATAGTGGCAGTTTTTCATACCTGGAAAGATGTCGCCTCCTTCACATTTGAAGCGTCCTGATGGATGGGATCATCATTGTGCAGCAATTTTCTGCTATACTTTAAATTACTTTGGAATGACCAGAACTCAAGAAGAAGTAGAAGAAGCCTTTATTTGTTCACTCAAGCACAGTGAAATTCCTCCTCTGCATTTAACCCATCTGATGCAGTGAACACATACAAGTGAGCGATGAGCGCGCGCGCGCACACACACACACACACACACACACACACATATATACCCAGAGCAGTGGGCAGCTATGCTACAGCACCCAGAGAGCAGTCAGGGGTTAGGTGCCTTGTTTAAGGGCACTTCAGCCATGATACAGAGGGTGGAGTGAGTGCTGTGCATTCACTCAACTCCCCTCACATTTTTCTTGCCGGCCCCAGGAATTGAACCAGCAACCCTTTGGACCTAAGGCTGTTTCTCTAACTTTCAGGCCATGGCTGCCCCCGTGAGACTGTATAGTTATGTTTAACAGTCTGAGCTTGACAGAAGGCCTATAAATAAATGAATATAAATAAACTAATTCATTATTTTTAATTAATAAATTGTTATTTCAAGATAAGTCATCCATGTGTTAATTTGACTTAACAGCTCATTATTTCTATTTAATGGCTTGTTATTTCAAATTATTGTCATTACTCACCTTCATTTTCACATCCATCCATTATCTACAGTATTCTGCTCATCCATCAGGTTCACAGCCGACCTGAATCCCAGCTGACTTCAGGCGAGAGGTGGGGTACAACCTGGGCAGGTCACCAATCTATTATAGGGTTAACACAGAGACGAACAACCATCACAGTCACAGTCACATTCACATCTACGGGCAAGTTAGAGTACCCAGTTGACCTAATCCTCATGTCTTTGGACTGTTGGAGGAAACTGGAGCACCTGGAAGAAACACATGCAGGAACAAGAACATGCAAACTCCATAGAGAAAGACCCCAGTCATCTGACAAATTGAAACCCAGAACCTTCTTACTGTGAGGCGACAGTGCTAACAATGCTAACTACTGCACCATTGTTCACTGTTCATTAGAACAAACACATTGATGCAAAACTGTTATTTGTATTACAGCTGGCTACACTGTCAGATCTACTGTAATAGAAATTATTATACACATACAGCAAATTCCCCAGTGTTGAATTAACACCCAGAGTGTTTATATTGGTCCAATTGGTGTTAATTCAACACTGAGGAATTTGCTGTGTACGGGCAACTTTTTCCATGGAATAAAACCATGTGTTCTATTTCCTTCTAGTGGGTTTATTGATGGCATGCAATATTGTTATCATATTGCTTATCCTCCATGTATTATGCCACTCTATGCAATGGAGAATGTGTGTGCAATATTGTTATAATACTGCACGTTGTCAAGACAACATGACGTCATACGTCAGAGCTCATGCAAAGATCCAATGACAAAACTTCTCTGCTGTGCATGCGCAGAATCATTTTTTTGTCGCCTGGGAAAGAGAGAAGGTGAGGCTAATCCAGTGCTATTGCTAGAATTAGCTATGCTATAATTAAGCCCTAAATAAATGAACTAAAAATTGAAACCGAAGATGTGCTGAACACCCGAAAGGCTACCAAAACTTCATTATATATTCTTCACGCATGTTTACAAGAGAAAAACATACCAACGGACATTGAAAAACTGGAAAAGAGACACACTGGAGATGTAAAAATTCCAAGCTAGCGAGTGACTGTGACAGTTTGTAAACAAACATGGACACAAGGTTTGCTTAATTAAAAGCAGAAGATTTTGAGATCATTTTGGCTGCCAGTTCACTCCATTGTGTGTAGTTGTCGATGTTGATTTTAAAAGTAACAAAGTAAATTACACAGGGAAAATAATAATACAGTTGTGCTCATAAGTTTACATACCCTGGCAGAATCTTTGATTCTTTGACCCTTTTTCAGAGAATATGAATGATGACACAAAAACATCTTTTCCACTCATGCTTAGTGGTTGGGTAAAACCATTTATTGTCAAACGACTGTGTTTTCTCTTTTTAAATCATAATGACAACAGAAACTACCCAAATGACCCTGATCAAAAGTTCACATACCCTGGTGATTTTGGCCTGATAACACACACAGAAGTTGACACAAATGGGTTTGAATGGCTACTAAAGGTAACATCCTCACCTGTGATCTGTTTGCTTGTAATCAGTGTGTGTGCATAAAAGCTGAGTGAGTTTCTGGGATCCAGACAGACTCTCGCATCTTTCATCCAGCCACTGACGTTTCTGGATTCTGAGTCATGGGGAAAGCAAAAGAATTGTCAACGGATCTACGGGAAAAGGTAGTTGAACTGTATTAAACAGGAAAGGGATACAAAAAGATATCCACGGAATTGATAATGCCAGTCAGCAGTGTTCAAACTGTGATTAACAACTGAAAAATCAGGGGCTCTGTTAAAACCAAACCACGGTCAGGTAGACCAACAAAAATTTACACTAAACAGCACAGAGACAAGCCTCAAAACTTCTGGAACAAGGTAATTTGGAATGATGAGACCAAAATTGAACTTTTTGGCCACAACCATAAACGTTACATTTGGAGAGGTGTCAACACGGCCTATGATGAAAGGAACACCATTCCTACTGTAAAGCACGGAGGTGGATCACTGATGTTTTGGGGATGTGAGCTACAAAGGCACAGGAAACTTGGTCAAAGTTGAAGGAAAGATGAATGCAGCACGTTCTCAGCAAATACTGGAGGCAAATTTGCACTCATCAGCCCGGAAGCTGCGCATGGGACATACTTGGACATTCCAACATGACAACGATCCAAAACACAAGGCCAAGTCGACCTGTCATTGGCTACAGCAGAACAAAGTGAAGGTTCTGGAGTAGCCATCTCAGTCTCCTGACCTCAATATCATTGAGCCACTCTGGGGAGATCTCAAGCACGCAGTTCATGCAAGACAGCCCAGGAATTTACAGGAACTGGAGGCTTTTTGCCAAGAAGAATGGGCAGCTTTACCATCTGAGAAAATAAAGAGCCTCATCCACAACTGCCACAAAAGACTTCAGGCTGTCATTGATGTTAGAGGGGGCATACACGGTATTAAGAACTGGGGTATGTAAACTTTTGATCAGGGTCATTTGGATGTTTTTTGTTGTCATTATGATTTAAAAATAGAAAAGACAGTTGTTTATCAATAAATGGCTTCACCCAACCACTAACCATGAGTGGGGGAAAAAAAGTTTTGTGGTATCATTGATATTCTCTGAAAAAAGGCCAAGAAAGCAAAAATTCTGCCAGGGTATGTAAACTTATGAGCACAACTGTAATAGTAAACTCGCGTTGGCCTTCAAGAATGCTGATATGCTAATATGAAGAGAGTGTGTATGTATAATAATCATCATCATCATCATTTGTAGTCGGTCAGTTTCGACAAGGACTGTTCATGGCTTGATGTTCTTTCTCCAGACCAGCTTGTTTTCGGCTACTTGATGCCATGAGCGACTGTCAAAGTTTCGCCATTTCATGTTCCTTTTCATAGCATCCTTGAACCTCAGTTTCGGTCAACCATGATTTCTTGTTCCCTCACAAAGCTGGGAATACAACAACTGTCTTGGTAGCCTCTCATTACCCATCCTGTGAACATGGCCTAGCCACCTCAGCCCTTTTTTGATAAGGATATCCGCCATAGATGGTAGACCAGCTCGATTTAGAATGTCAACGTTGGTGAGCTTGTCCTTCCATGTGACTCCCATGATTGCCATCAGGTGTCACATCATGAAGGCATGAAGTTTTATGACTTGGTGGCAATAGATGGTCCAGGTTTCTGCTCCGTGGAGTAAGGTTGATAATACAATGGCCCTGTACACTTTGCATTTTGCTTTAGTAGAGACGTGTTTGTTGTTCCATAAATGATTTTGCAGTTTTGCAAAAGCAGCGCTGGCATTCCCCATCCTATTTAGGATCTCTTTATCGATTTTGTTGTTGCTCGAGATGGTGCTTCCCAGGTATTTGAAATCTGAACATGAAGCAAGTGGTTTGTTGTTGACAGTGATGGTGTCAGGTTCAGGTGGTGGATTGATCAATTTCACTGGCTGATAGAGGCACTCGGTCTTTTTAATGTTGATCTTCAAACTGAATTGTATGGCAGCTCTGTCAAATTTGTCAATCGGGTATTGCATGCCCTCGGAGCTGTGAGTCACGATCACACTGTCATCAGCGAAGAGCATTTCTCTCACTAAGTTTTTAGTAGTATGGGTTTGTGCTTTAAACTGGGATACCTTGAACAGGTCTGTGTTTTGCCTTGTCTGGATGTAGATCCCTTCCTGGATGCCATCAAAGGCTACCTCGAGCATGGCCGCCAGGTACAATGAGAAAAGCAAGGGCACTAGGACGCAGCCCTGTTTAACCCTGTTTGTCACTTCGAACTTTTGGGATGTGTTTCTTTCCTATGCAACTTGCACCTGCATTCCATCGTGGAAGGATTTCAGCAGATTGATGATTTTGTCCGTGCATCCATATTTCTGAAGGACAGTCCAAAGCGCTTCCCTGGAGACGGTGTCAAAAGCCTTTGTGAAGTCGATGAAGACAGCATACATTGGCATGTTTTGTTCCCTGCATTTCTCTTGTACTTGGCGAAGGTTGAATATCATGTCTATGGTACTTCTACCACTATGGAAGCCGCACTGTGTCTCTGGTAGTATGTTGGGGGCGAGCAAAGCATCTAACCTGTTGAGTAGTATCCAGGCCATAATTTTACCAGTGATTGACAGAAGCGATATTCCACAATAGTTTCCACAGTCCTTTCTGCTACCTTTCTTGAAGATAGGGACAATATTTGCATCCTTCCAATATTGCAGCATTTCCTCATTTTCCCAGATTTTCAGAATGAGTTTGTAAAGTTTCCTTTTCAACTTTGTTCCGCCATACTTCCATATTTCGGTAGGTATCCCACAGACACCTGGGGCCTTATTTTCTTTTGTTGCGTCGATGGCTTTCAGCATTTCATCAAAGCTCGGTTTCTCGTCAAGTTCAAGTATCTTTGGTCTCTGGGTAATGCTGTTTAGTGCTTGATGGTCTATGTCACTTGATATGTTTAGTAGCTGACTGAAGTGTTGGGAAAATCTGTTGAGTATTTGTTTTTTGTCATCTAAGATTGTTTTCCCATCTACGTCCAACAGCTGTGTCATACACTTCTTTTGTGGTCCGTACACCTCTCTTAGGCTGATGTAAAAGGCCTTCATAGATTAGATTAGATTAGATTAGATTAGATTAGATTAGATTAGATTAGATTAGATTAGATTAGATTAGATTAGATTAGATTAGATTAGATTAGATTAGATTAGATTAGATTAGATTCACTTTATTCATCCCACATTGGGGAAATGCATGTGTTACAGTAGCAAGAAAATGTCATACAGATAACAAATAAAACTGAAATAAAAATTAGACAAATGAAAGATTAAATACAGAGGGCTCTTACTGTATATGTTGCAGCAGCCTAACCCAATCAGATCTACCAGATCGCAGCAGCAAAATTTACTGGTAAAACCTGTTGTTAAAACAAAGTGTGGTGAAGCAGCTTTTAGCTACTATGCAGTACAGCTATGTAACCAACTCCCAGAGAACATTAAAAATGCTCCTGCTGTTGGCAGCTTCAAATCTAGACTAACGACCAAGCTGTTCTCAGATGTTTTCTGCTAACTGATAAATATCATCTTTACATGTTTTAAACTTTACTTAACTTTTACAGTCTCTGCATGTTTTAAACTTTATTTAACTTTTATTCTGCTGTTTTTTTTACTGAACTTTTACTTCATTTTATTATTTTATTTCTACTATTGTTTAATTCTTATTATTTTTTCTCTCTTCTTCCCCCTTTATTTTATGTACTTTTATTTTCTATTGTTTACTGTTTTGCTTTTACCTCTGTAAAGCACATTGAACTGCCACTGTGTATGAAATGAGCTATATAAATAAACTTGCCTTGCCTTTGCATTATCTACCGTGAAAAAGTATAGAAAAATTGCCTTATTGAGAGGCTCAGAAAAAATGCACATTACAGGTAGACTCTGTATACCGTATATACACACACACACACACATATATATATATATATATATATATATATATATATATATATATATATATATATATATATATATATATATAAATTAAGTAAGTATGCATAAAAATACAACCCCGATTCTAAAAAAGTTGGGACAAAGTACAAATTGTAAATAAAAATGGAATGCAATGATGTGGACGTTTCAAAATTCCATATTTTATTCAGAATAGAACATAGATGATATATCAAATGTTTAAACTGAGAAAATGTATCATTTAAAGAGGAAAATTAGGTGATTTTAAATTTCATGACAACAACACATCTCAAAAAAGTTGGGACAAGGCCATGTTTACCACTGTGAGACATCCCCTTTTCTCTTTACAACAGTCTGTAAACGTCTGGGGACTGAGGAGACAAGTTACTCAAGTTTAGGGATAGGAATGTTAACCCATTCTTGTCTAATGTTGGAGTCTAGTTGCTCAACTGTCTTAGGTCTTTTTTGTCATATCTTCCGTTTTATGATGCGCCAAATGTTTTCTATGGGTGAAAGATCTGGACTGCAGGCTGGCCAGTTCAGTACCCGGACCCTTCTTCTACGCAGCCATGATGCTGTAATTGATGCAGTATGTGGTTTGGCATTGTCATGTTGGAAAATGCAAGGTCTTCCCTGAAAGAGGCATCGTCTGGATGGGAGCATATGTTGCTCTAGAACCTGGATATACCTTTCAGCATTGATGGTGTCTTTCCAGATGTGTAAGCTGCCCATGCCACACGCACTAATGCAACCCCATACCATCAGAAATGCAGGCTTCTGAACTGAGCGCTGATAACAACTTAGGTCGTCCTTCTCCTCTTTAGTCTGAATGACACGGCGTCCCTGATTTCCATAAAGAACTTCAAATTTTGATTCGTCTGACCACAGAACAGTTTTCCACTTTGCCACAGTCCATTTTAAATGAGCCTTGGCCCAGAGAAGACGTCTGCGCTTCTGGATCATGTTTAGATACGGCTTCTTCTTTGAACTATAGAGTTTTAGCTGGCAACAGCGGATGGCAGGGTGAATTGTGTTCACAGATAATGTTCTCTGGAAATATTCCTGAGCCCATTTTGTGATTTCCAATACAGAAGCATGCCTGTATGTGATGCAGTGCTGTCTAAGGGCCCGAAGATCACGGGCACCCAGTATGGTTTTCCGGCCTTGACCCTTATGCACAGAGATTCTTCCAGATTCTCTGAATCTTTTGATGATATTATGCACTGTAGATGATGATATGTTCAAACTCTTTGCAATTTTATACTGTCGAACTCCTTTCTGATTTTGCTCCACTCTTTGTCGGCGCAGAATTAGGGGGATTGGTG
Source organism: Neoarius graeffei (assembly GCF_027579695.1). Taxonomy (NCBI): domain Eukaryota; kingdom Metazoa; phylum Chordata; class Actinopteri; order Siluriformes; family Ariidae; genus Neoarius; species Neoarius graeffei. The sequence goes on from NC_083570.1 coordinate 110,095,754, forward strand.
ATCCTTTTCCCATCTTTACTTCTGAGAGCCGCTGCCACTCCAAGACGCTCTTTTTATACCCAGTCATGTTAATGACCTATTGCCAATTGACCTAATGAGTTGCAATTTGGTCCTCCAGCTGTTCCTTTTTTGTACCTTTAACTTTCCCAGCCTCTTATTGCCCCTGTCCCAACTTTTTTGATATGTGTTGCTGTCATGAAATTTCAAATGAGCCAATATTTGGCATGACATTTCAAAATGTCTCACTTTTGACATTATGTTGTCTATGTTCTATTGTGAATACAATATCAGTTTTTGAGATTTGTAAATTATTGCATTCCGCTTTTATTTACAATTTGTACTTTGTCCCAACTTTTTTGAATCGGGGTTGTAGTTTAAGGCCTATATTATTGCACATAATAATTGCATCGATGAGAAATGGCAGAGGTAGTAGTGGTGAAGTAGTGCAAATATAACGACAAACAGGCTATTGGTGCTACATTACAAGTTGTGGGTGTTATACAGTCTGACAGCAGCAGGTATGAATGACCTGCGGCATCTCTCCTTCTTACACCGTGGGTGTAGCAGTCTACTACTAAAAGAGCTGCTTAAAGCCTCCACAGCCTCATGTATGTAGGGGGTGAGAGGGGTTATCCATGATTGATGTCAGCTTGGCTAACATCCTCCTCTCACCCACCACCTCAATGGAGCCCAGAGAACAGTCCAAGACTGAGCCAGCCCTTCTGACCAGTTTATTAAGTTTCTTCCTGTCCCTCTCTGAACTTCCACAGCCCCAGCAGACCACAGTGTAGAAAATTGCTGATGCTACCACAGAGTCATAAAAAGTCCTAAGCAGTGTCCTGCACACACCAAAAGACCTCAGTCTTCTCAACAGGTGGAGACGACTTTGGCCCTTCTTGTAGAGGACATCTGTGTTGTTAGTCCAGTCCAGTTTGTTGTTGAGGTGAACACCCAGGTATTTGTACTCCTCCACAATCTCAATGTCCAAACCCTGGATGTTCACTGGTGCAATTTGAGGAACCATCCTTCTGAAATCGAACACCACCTCCTTTGTCTTGCTGGCATTGATGTGCAGGTGGTTCAGTTCACACCAGGTGACAAAGTTGGTGATGACCTCTCTGTACTCCAGATCGTCCCCCTCTGACACATGTCCAACGATGGCTGTATCATCTGAGAAATTCTGGAGGTGGCAGCTGTCTGTGTTGTAGCTGAAGTCAGATGTGTAAAGTGTAAAGAGGAAAGGAGAGAGCACTATACCCTGTGGAGCCCCTGTGACGCAGACACACAGGGGCAGCGCCTCACATACTGTGGCCTGTTAATGAGGTAGTCGATGATCCATGCAGCCAGGTGGCAGTCGACACCAGCTCCCTCCAGTTTCCCCCTAAGCAGTGATGGCTGGATTGTGTTGAAAGCACTGGAGAAGTCAAAGAACATGACTCTCACATTGCTCCCAGTGCCCTCCAGGTGCAAAAGTGACCAGTGTAGCAGGTAAATAACAGTGTCATGTCATTCTTGTCAGCAGCTAGTTGTAGTCCTTCAGCTTTCTTTTCCCACCACTGTGATTTAAGCTTTCTCGTATGCTTTTGAAGCTTCCTTCGAGTTTTGACGAGTCTAGCTCTGTTCCTTCTTGTGCTTGCTTGTAGGTATTTCATCTTCACCGTGTTATGTTCCACGATCAGTTTATTTAGCTCCTCGTCATTGTCGTTGAACCAGTCTTGGTTTTTCTTTTCTGGTCTCCTGAGGTGTTCTTTGGCTGTATCAAGTACAGCAGTCTTAAGTGACTCCCATTCACCTTCTACGCTTGTGTCTGGGGTACTCAGTTCGTCCATTGTCTTGTCCATGTGTTCTGTGAAGCTCACCTGTAAAGCCTTGTCTTTCAGCTTTTGAATGTTGAGTTTGGTCAGTGATCTGGCCCCAGTTTTTGAGTGCTGTTTTTTCAAGGAGAAGGCAAACTTTGATCTTATCATGTTATGGTCAGTTGAGCAGTCAGCACCCCTCATCACTCTTGCATCGAGGATATCTGAGCGGTCCTTTTTTTTTGTGATTATGTAATCTAGGAGGTGCCGATGCTTTGATCGTGGGTGCATCCATGTAACTTTATGGTGGGGTTTGTGCTTAAAGACTGTGTTGGAGATAACTAAGGAATGTTCTGAGCAAAAGGTTAATAGAAGTTCACCATTTGAATTGCACTTTCCTATTCCGTGTTGCCCAAGAGCTCTGGGCCAGTTTCCAGTGTCTTTTCCGACCCTGGCACTGAAGTCACCTACTAGGATCAGTTTATCATTCTTTGGGATGTGTGTCATGGTCTCTCTAAGCTTGTTGTAAAATTCCTCCTTTGTCTCCTCAGGGTTTGTCATTGTAGGGGCGTATGCACTGATGATGGTTGCAAAGGCATTTTTCTGTAGAGGGAGTCTTATTATCGTGAGTCTGTTATTTATCAGTACCGGATCTTGTTCAAGTTTCGAGGCAATTTCATTTCTCATTGCAAAGCCGACTCCCGATTCACGTTTTTCATTTTCGTTTCTTCCACTCCAGAAGTGTATCTGTGATCTACAAGGCTGCCATGACTGGCCAGTCTTGTTTCGCTTAGTGCTGCTATGTCGATGTTATATCTCTTTAACTCTTTGGCAACTAATGCTGTTTGTCATTCTGGTCTTTTGGAGCTGTCAAGAAGTGTCCTGACATTCCATTCTGCGATATTGATCCTTTTTTGTCTTCCTAGTTTACTTTTCGCTGGACACCGGAAAGTGGATGTACCAGCGCGAACCTTTTTGACCCAGGTGACGTTCGATCCAGTATGAGAAATAATATTGATGTCCATATCCATAAATTGCATGCAAGTTTGTTTTTAAGTGAGACTGGCTTTTGCATTACCAGAACCACTTTCTCAGCATGACTTCACTGTGGTCTAACTGGCAGGAAAGTTGATCAAAACTTGTTAGCAGTTTCGACATGCTGCAGCGATTGACCAGATGATAGGTATGTTTATCACCGCCCTAAGTGCTACCACGGGGCACTGGCTAGGTTCAGCATATGACATGTGTAGGTTTCGCCTTCACATGTCATATGCTTCACTGTATCCCTAGCATGGGTGGCTGCTGGGTGCTATGCCTTGCCAAAGGGCAACCAAGGAATTTGGTCCGGGACAGCTTATTTCCATATTCACTGCTAACCTCATGGAGGCCATTCCCCTATCTGCCACCTGGGGACCTGGTGGATGGGTGTTATCTTCACCACACCACATGTATTATAATAATAATAATAATAATAATAATAATAATGGCTGTTTTTTGTGGTCGATCAGATATATTCCATTCAGCTACTCATCTTCAAGTCGTTCAACATCACTCTGTAAAATCAGAGCAGGTGGGTGGAGCACAGAAGCACGGCAGGCCAGAACTGAGTTCTCACAAACTTTTTATTTTGGATATACATATAGCTTTTCAGCTTACTCTCTCATACACACACACACACACATGCATTCAGGTAGGGAGAGAGCCCCCTTTCTCTGCTCTCTCTCTCCTTTTATGGGGCGCGGTCACTGGATGAGACAAACAAACACAGGTTAATTCACATCAGGTGCAGTGATACTACCACTTACCTTCCCTGACTCCACCCTCCATTCACAGACCGACGCTTGACCATGCCCCTGCTGCCACATACCCCCACCGCCTGACTCAGGCCGGGGAGTGGTCCAGCCTGCAGCCGACCCCCGCGGGAGAGGAAATCTGCCACGACCATCTGCACCCCTGGCTTGTGGACCACCTCAAATTTAAATGGCTGGAGTGCCAGATACCAATGGGTAATCCATACATTGGCATCCTTCATGCGGTGGAGCCACTGCAGGGGTGTGTGGTCCGAACAGAGGGTGAAAGGGCACCCCAGCAGGTAGTAACGGAGGACAAGGGCCGCCCACTTGATGGCAAGGCATTCCTTCTCTATCGTGCTGTACCTGCCCTCGTGCACTGACAGTTTCCAGCTGATGTACAGCAGGGGACATCCTCCACCTCCACCTCCTGGGACAGAACAGCCCCCAGCCCTCTGTCCGATGTGTCTGTCTGCAAAATAAAGGGGAGAGAAAAATCAGGGGAGTGTAACAGTGGCCCCCACACAGTGCAGCCTTTACTTTAGAGAAAGCCCGCTGGCATTGCTCCATCCACTGGACTGGATCTGATGCTCCCTTTTTAGTGAGATCAGTCAGCGGGCTGGTGATGTCCGAATAATTAGGTATAAACCTACAATAGTAGCCAGCCAGCCCCAGGAACTGTCTCACCCCCTTTTTGGTCTTGGGCCTTGGGCAGGCTGCAATCGCTGCTGTCTTATTAATTTGGGGATGCACCTGCCCATTGCCCAAGTGGAAATCCAGATACCATACTTCCACCCGCCCAATCGCACACTTCTTCGGGTTGGCTGTGAGCCCAGCTCGCCTCAGCGACCTAAGGACGGCCCTCAGGTGTTCCAGGTGCCGCGGCCAGTCATTACTGTAAATAATGATGTAATCTAGGTAGGCGGCCGCATAGGTGGTGTGGGGGCGGAGGACCCTGTCCATAAGCCGCTGGAACGTAGTGGGTGCCCCAAACAGCCCAAAAGGAAGTGTGACGAACTGGTGTAAGCCAAACGGTGTGGAAAAGGTCATTTTCTCTTGGGATAGAGGAGCCAAGGGGATCTGCCAATATCCCTTTGTCAAATCCAATGTCAAATAAAAATGAGCCGTGCCTAGTCGATCGAGCAACTCATCAATACAAGGCATTGGGTATGCGTCAAATTTAGACACCGTGTTGACTTTTCTAGTCCACACAGAACCGGACCAACCCATCGGCCTTGGGAACCAAGACCACCGGGCTGCTCCAGTCACTGTGGGACTCCTTCGAACATGGCCTCAAGTTCTTCCCAAACCACACTTTTTTTGTGTTTGGGCAGTCAGTAAGGGCAGCTGCGCGCTACTACCCCCAGGGGCATCTCAATGTGGTGTTCTATGAGGTGGGTGCAGCTGGGCAGGGGCGAGAACACATCAGAAAATTCTGTCTTCAACTGGGCGACCTCCGTGATCTGGGTCGGGGAGAGGTGGTCTCCACAGGGGACCAGAGCGGTGGGCGATGTCAATTTTCCATTTTGAACTTCCGGCCCCAGCTTTGCCTTCTCCGGAACCACCAAAACCAGTGCCATGGGGACCTCCTCGTTCCAACTATTTAGCAGATTGAGGTGGTAAATCTGTAACGCCCCACCCCTGTCCATTCGCCTCATCTCATAGTCGACGTCCCTGACTCACCATGTGACCTCAAAGGGTCCTTGCCACCTGGCGATCAATTTGGAGCTTGACATGGGCAACAACATGAGTAGTTTATCTCCCAGTGTGAACTCCCTAAGACACATGCCCCTGTCGTACAGACGGACTTGACGTTCTTGGGCTTGCCGTAAATTCTCCTGGGTTAGGTGAGTGAGTGTGTGGAGTTTGGCGCGCAGGTCAAGAACGTATTGAATTTCATTTTTTACTGGTTGAAGGTCCCTCCTACCAATTTTCACGTAGCACATTCAAAATGCCACGTGGCTTATGCCCGTATAATAATTTGAACAGGGAGAACCCCGTGGAGGCTTGCGGGACCTCTTGCACTGTGAATAACAGGGGCTCAAGCCATTTATCCCAGTTATGTGCATCTTCGCTTACAAATTTTCTAATTATATTTTTGAGGGTGTGACCATTCGACTAAGCCATCTGTTTGTGGGTGATAAATGCTGGTGCGGATAGGCTTAATTCCCAGTAACCCATACAGTTTGTGCATTGTGCTTGACATGAACGTAGTGCCTTGATCAGTCAGAATCTCTTTGGGGATTCCGACTCGGGAGATGACACAGAAGAGCGCTTCTGCAATACTACATGCTGAGATATTGCAAAGAGGCACTGCTTCCAGATATTGCATTGCATAGTCCACCAGAACTAAAATAAAGCGATATCCTCGTGCTGACCAATCTAATGGCCCGACAAGATCCATCCCAATTCTTTCGAATGGGGTCGTGATTATTGGCAGAGGGCACAAAGGCGCTTTTGGAATGGCTGCAGGATTTACTAACTGGCATTCGCGACATGGCGTACACCACCTACGGACATCGCCGCGAATCCCTGGGCAATAGAACCAGGCCATTATTCGGGCTAGTGTCTTATCCTGCCCCAAGTGTCTGGCCATGGGATTAAAGTGAGCTGCCTGGAATATGAATTCCTGGCATCTCTTTGGGATTAAAGGCTGGGTTATTGGTTCCTTAGGCTGAGTGTCCTGTGTCACTCGGTATAATCTAACTTTAATAATGGAGAAATAGGGGAAGCACGGTGTGGCATTCGGCTGGAGAGTTTGACCATCGATTACTCTCACTTGGTCAAATGCATGCCGCAGAGTCTCGTCTCATGACTGCCCTAATGGGAAATCCTCAAGGGAATCCCCGAGAGTGGGAGGAGGAGCAGGCTGCTCCTCACTCTGACGCGGTGATGATGTAGACGGCTCTGTGACAACCGCTCCCGCCAATGCTACTCCAGGACCTACCCTTGCTAAACTATGGCAGGCCCCACTCTTCACTAGATGCACCATTAATCCCCCAAATCCCGGCCAATCATTCCCCAGAACTATTGAGTGGGTAAGGCAAGGATTAACTGTCGCCTTTACTCTAAATTTCTCCCCTTGAAATAGAATGTGGACCGACACTAAAGGGTAGTTGTGAACATCCCCGTGCACACACAACACCACCAATTGTGCTCTCCCCACTTCCTTGTCTTGCACCAGGCTTTGGTGGATTGAGGTCTGATTACAGCCGGAGTCCACCAAATCCTGATACGTACCCCTTGGATACTCAGTGGTATGCAATATGCTCCAGCCCGATCGAGGGCAGTCCCTGGTGCATCGGGGATCTGGACCACCGTGCACACCTCCATTGCCAAGCACTGATGTTGGAGGTGCCCCGGTTCCCCACAGCGCCAGCATACCAGCCCAGGCTCTCCCTCTGCACCGGTGTTCTGGACACCACTCACCTGAGGGGGAGAAGACACAGACAAGGAAGTAGGAAATGGGAAGGCACCGTGGGTGTGGCGGGCCAGCTGGGCTGGAGCCAGCCCCTGCCTCCACGGTGGGGGAATGGGGCGAGGACAGGGAGCAGAGGGAGAGGGAGAGAGAGAAGAGAGGGGAAAAGAGGAGACACGCTGTCCTGCTGTCAGGATGGCCGCCATATGGTCCTCTGCCAGCTTGAGTGCCTGATCCAGCGACACCGGACGATGGCACTGGACCCACTCCGCTGTTCCTTCCAGAAGTCAGGCGGCGAATTGTAACAGCGCCACCAGGTTGATGATTCCCTCGGCATCGTGGTTGTTGGCCCTCAGCCACCGCCGGCAGGTGTCCCGGAGTTGCTGGCCAAACACGAATGGCCGGCCGACCTCCTCCAGGCGCAGCGCGCGAAAGCGCTGCTGTTGCTGTTCCGGAGTGCGACCAACACTTTGGAGGACGGCCCTGTGGAGGTCCACGTAGACCAGCCAGCGGGGAGCTGCAGCGCGGCCAGCTGCGCCTCACCAGCAGAGGGAAGAGGCCTGCCACGCGCTGTTCCACCGGCCAAGCCCATGCCTCTACTGCCTGCTCAAAGAGAGTGAGGAAGGCTTCGGGGTCATCATGCGGACCCATCTTCGTTAGGGTGAGGTGGGGAGGGTCCGCGGCAGTGGTGGTCATGGACCCTGCTGACGCAAGCAGGTGCCAGAATGCCTGATGATCTTCCTGCTGCACCAGCACCAGGGCTTCGAACCGTTGTTCCTGCTCCTTCCAGAGGGCAATCAGTGCCTGGTGCTAGCTCTGTTGGGCCATGGCGAGGGCATGGACCAGGTCCTTGAAGGGGGAGGACTCCATGGGGCTGTCTCCTTCTGCACTCCATCCTGGGTTTCGGCACCACTGTAAAATCAGAGCAGGTGAGTGGAGCACAGAAGCATGGCAGGCCAGAACTGAGTTCTCACAAACTTTTTATTTTGGATATACATATAGCTTTTCAGCTTACTCTCTCATATACACACATACATGCATTCAGGTAGGGAGAGAGCCCCCTTTCTCTGCTCTCTCTCTCCTTTTATGGGGCATGGTCACTGGAGGAGACACACAAACACAGGTTAATTCACATCAGGTGCAGTGATACTACCACTTACCTTCCCTGACTCCGCCCTCCATTCACAGACTGACGCTTGACCACACCCCCACTGCCACACACGCCAGCTGAATCTGATATACCACTCAACACCAGCCAACATTATTTAATTAATCAACACCTTCTTACCAGTCAGAATCCACAATTCAACAGTTTTGTGGTATAAAATGAGTTGAAGCAGGATTTTCTGGAAAAGCAATATTCCAGGGCAATACTCCCTTACTTCTGAAATAATGCACAGGTCAGTATAGTTTTCTGCATCATCAGGTATCTGATCCATATTACTGAAAACAACTGAAACCCCTTCACCAGTGCAGCTGCTTCCTGGTTATCAGCTGCGCCAACCTCGGGTCCTTCACAGGGCCTTAGCACTACACTTATTAGTGCTGATGATGCTCCAAAACATCCACTTCAACTCACAGGGGGTTAGTGAGTAGCTGAGATGTTGAATCTGGTGTGTGTGTGTGTGTGTGTGTGTGTGTGTGTGTGTCTGGAGTGGCTGGAGATGATGGTCAAGTGATTAAGTGAAGAATCTCTATTTGGAAATATGAGGTGGCCAATGCAAGGAATTAGATTATTTTATAATTAACAAGTATTCTCCAAAGGCAAAGTGAATGTTGGTGAATAATAATCGAGTTCATTTAATCATTTCAAGTGACACAGGTCGATGTGCTCGTTCCGGAATCATTTAATCCACTCCCCTTTCTGAATTGTTTGAGCTGATACTCATCCAATTACTGACCTTTAAGTACCTCGGTTCTTAAATCCGAGATTGACAGATGGTGTGTGCTGGCATCGGCAGTCATGTAGTCACTGTGGAGGCCTTTGTGGGGGCACCGGCACATTTCTTTGGGGACAAAGCTCCGTATCGACAATGTTTCGGTAGTGACGATACTTCTATATGGCTCTGAAACCTGGCCACTAAACAATACCATGGCAGCCAGGCTCGATGGCCTTGACACCAAAGCCCTTAGGACAATCACAGGGATCCAGTGGCATGAATACATATCCAACAAGGAGGTCCACAGACAAACACAACAACCCCCTGCCTCCTGCCTGGCAGCCATGCACAGAGTGAGGTGGTATGGCCATGGCTTGCACCTACCCCCAGAGCATCCAACTAAGGCCATTTGGAACTTTGAGCCACTCAGAGCCGGATGGAAGAGACCCAGAGGGGCTCCACACACACACTGGCTCGACGTCATAGCCAAAGACCTGGAAACCTGTGGTGTGACCCTGCAACAAGCCCAACATCTGGCAGAGGACAGAGCCAGATGGAGGAGTCTGACAAAACTGGTTGGCTTTATGCACTCAGTGCAAGAGGATTAGGAAGGAAGGAAGGAAGGATACCCATCCAATGCATTCAATATAATTTATTTCCTAATGACTTAATCATGTGTTAGTTTGTTTACAATCTGCTCGGCAGCCAGTTCGGAAAAGTCATGTGAGGTCATGCATGGGTCAGAGGCCACGGCTGCGGAGCCACAGCAAACATAGTGGATCGCCCAGATCGAACAAAGACTCCTAGATCCTAATCTAAATCCATGCATTGAACTGCAAACTGTGGCTTCTGAGTGATGCAATGGAAAAGTGTCTATCTAACAGGGACTGGGAGTTCAAATCTTGATGATGCTACAGTAATCCATGGCTGGGAGTCTAGAGTGCAAAATAGACCTCCTCAGACTCAAGATCATGTGATCTGAAATGGGTAAACACAAATCCAAAATGGTGGTCAGTAATAGCTCTCCTAGTGTGGACAGTGATACAATTTGGACAAAAAAAAAACAAAAAACCTTCATACAGTGTCAAAAATGATTATGATCGCAAGTCATCTTTCAAAGTGTGGCAAACAAAGGTTTCAATGCTACTGCCCACACAACTACCAAACAATGCAAATTCATTTGTAAATTTAATAATTTCTTACCTCGAAGTTTTTTATCGCTTGGAAAAGAATGAAATGATAGACTACTATCAGTTACATTGTTATTGCAGCCATCAGTTGAACAATATTGTACCATTTTGAGCTATATCTCAGACTTTGTTGTTCATGAATACAGATACAGTAATCCATACAAACACATAAGGCGCGTTGATGTTTGTTTACCCATTTCAAACCACATGACCACATCACTCCAATGGAGCCAAGAAGGTCTATAGAGGCTTTGCACCATCACGTGACCCCCATATTAACTGATTTGTCATGGTAAATACACCACCATGACAAATCAGCATCAGGTGTTTCCCATAATCACTGGGTCCCAAGCGTGTGCACAATGTGCTCTAAAGGATCCCAGAATGTAAATGTACTTTTTAAGTCTCGGTGAAGTTTAGGCTGTGCTGAGCTGCTGTGTTGCTCATGTTCACTTCACTGTATGAGAATGAGCACCTTGCTGCAGTTCTGATTTTTTTTTTTGAATACTTACCTTCGTGGGAATGAAGTGAGCATATCATCGGGTTTTTGACCTCTCCGTTCGACAGTGAGTCCCGCTGAATGTTTTTTTCCCCCATTTTTCCATTCTACATTTAGAAATCTCTCTATTTTTTTCCCCTCGATGATGAATTACTTTTGGTAAATTAAAAAACTCTGTCTTTGTTCCGTTCAAAATGATTTACACATCCAAAAATGCATCAAAACCTTCCTATACTGATCAATAACAATTAACTTGGCTGAATGAAGCACTACAAATGTGCCCCCTGTCATGGCAGCATAGTTAATGTTGCTATGGAGGTCATGTGATGGTGCAAAGTCTCAGTTGGCTATGCTTTCAAGGTGGGAGGGTCATACTCTTTCTTCCCTGTCAATCACAGTGACACAAAGTAATCATGGGTGTTTGTAAGCATATATGCAGAAGAGAGTGGATATGACTTTACTGCCCTGTGAGGCAGCTTTTGGAATCATTGAAGGTTATGGATAAACAAGAATGTAGGTTTTTAAGTGGTGAGTACAGATGAACTGTACACAATCTGACCAAATGTATGAGGAAACAAAGTTTAAAAAAATGCAGTTTACAGAAAACCACACTAATGTGATTCTCTTTCAAAAAAGATATCAAAATAGGACCCACTTTAAGAAAGCTAGGACCATTAGCCATCTCACAGCAGCATAATCATAAAATGATCTTGAAGGAGCTTTGCAGAGTGTCTTCACTGGTTCTCAGTATCGACTCATTCTCCAAAGCAGACTCTTTGCCATGAGGTCAAAAGGACACACTTTTATTATATTCACTGATGTTAAAAGACCAAGAAGTCAGTGGGGTAATGAACAAAAATGCTCTTAAACAGAAGAAAGCAGCTGAAAAGGTCTTTCTCCATCTGTCTCTCTCCCTTGTTGCGAGTCTCACCTGCCCTTGCTGGATCTCTGGGGTAAATTGTGTTGATTTGTTTCTTTTCCACTCTGTGCCTCAGGAATACATTTTCTGCTGTGGTCTTAGCTCACCTCATTTTACTTGCACACATATATACAGTTCTGACCAAAAGTCTTCAGCACATGTAAAGAAATGCTGTCAACCAAAAATGGCTTAAAAATAATGAAATGAAATGTTTCAACATTAAAAAAAATACTATAAGCAGTAAGCAGTAGGCCATAATAAATGAAACAGTCAGTATTTGGTGTGAGACAAAATTCCCTTTGCTTTAAAAAAAATAGTAGTCTCAGGTACAGTGAGTGCAGTTTAATAAGCAAATGAGCTGTAGGTTTTACTGAGCATCTTACAGAACCAGCCACAGTTCTTCTGGACACTTTGACTGTCACACTTGCTCCTTAATTTTGCACCAGAACCCAGTAGCCTTCATTATGTTTTCTTTTTTTAATCTGAAAAGTGCTCTCTTCTGGAATATGCTGCTCAGATACAAACTTTTTTTTTTCTGTAACATTTAATTTTGTGCTGGAAAACGAACGTTTGGACTCCAAAATGTTTTCGTACTGACTCAATAATGTAGAAGTCATAAAATAGAAATCTATAATAAAGTTTGTATGAAAAAATGGGGGGGGGGGGGTAAGACTTTTGCACAGTATTGTATATTTAAATGGTTTAATATTACATAAAGACATGAAACACAGAGTGCAATGTTGTGTCATGCTATGCCAATTTACTCAGCTAATGGAAATTCAAAGGCTGTGCCAAGCATTATGGGATGGCAAGTCCATTTTATCCTTGTTGTATCTACATTACATGATATTTTAAATAATTATACATACAGGACACTTTTACAATGAAATAAAAACGTGTTCTATTCCCTTCTAGAGGGTTTCATTCATTTGGTTTGATCACATGCAATATTGTTAGCATATTGCTTATCCTATGTGTATTACATCACTCTACCCAATGGAGAATGAGTGTTCAATATGGTTTACGATACTGCATGGTTGTCAAGACAACATGATGTCACATATCGGAGATGTAAAACTTCCACACTAGTGAGCAACTGTGAGAATTTGTAAACAAACATAGCTGTCAGGTTTGCTTCATTAAATATGGAAGATTTTGAGAGAATTTTGAAAAAAAAATATTCATTGAACACCCAAAAGGAAAGTATTATAATAATAATAATAATAATAATAATAATAATAATAATAATAAATTATTATTATTATTATTATTATTATTATTATTATTATATTGGCTGGATTTTTTTCATGGTATAACAGATATATTCCATTCAGCTACTCATTGTTGACTTATTCAGTTTCATGCTAGCTGAATGGAATATATCTGATATACCATGAAACAAAGCCAGTCAATATTATTTAAATATTTGCATGAAATGAAAGATGATTTGTGGTGGTGCTGTGCAAGCAAACATGTTTATATCAATGCTCTCTAGTCATGCAATATTGTACTCATTATTTTTTTATGATACAAATCTGTACCTCGAATAATGGAGACTCAGATGCACTGTGAGGGCCCATTTACAGAAGGTTTTGATAAACACATTAGTTGAATCAACAGTCCAAATTTCAGTTATCAAGGCCAAAGGCAAATCCAAAAGACAAAGTCAACGTGATTAAGAGTCATACATAAATCAAGAAATATCTAAATAAGTGGCTCAGACCTTAGGCCCTGGTCACACTACAGCTTCCGACGTGTTTGCAATGAAAAAACCTGGCGATGAAAAATTGGTATCATCGCAACCAATCGTGCAATGCATGGCAAATGTTCTCAGAGATTTGCAAGTTGTTTTTTGGTGTGTCTCCACCTCGTGAGTGGCCAAAAACGTCACAAAAAATTTCAGTGCATGCATTGAAATTTGGTGGCAATGTTTTTGATGGCAAACTAAACAGTGAATACTTGCAGATGGGTTTTGGGATACTTCCCAAAACTTGGGGAACCTTCGCCACCAAATGCCTCATTTTCATTGATAACCGATCGCAAAGGATCATGAGCTATAGTGTGACTGTCACCTTACACACAACACACAGTAAGGGCAAGACTTCGCAACATCCATGAGAATGAATGACCTGGATGTGGGTGTGATCTCCAAAGGTCAAGCTAGAAATCCAGAGAGCATGACCTCTTCTGGCTAGGACAGAAACTGTCCTCGGTCCTGAGTCACGACGGAGTAATCAGGGCAGGGTATTGTAATCTGTTTGTTTGTTTGTTTGTTTGTTTGTTTGTTTTTTTGTGTGTCTGTCTGTTAACAATCTAGCCACTAGATGGTTGCACTGATTAACTTCAAATTTTCTGGGTAGGTGGGCAATGGTCTGTAGATTACCTGATTAAATTTTGGGGGTAATCAGGTCAAGGTGATCGGAAAGGTCAACCTTTCAGTCAAAATAACATATTTTCCATTATAACTCAAAAACGGTTGCCAACAGACATATGTTTACAATTATGTGCATATAGGAGCTCCCATATGGCCTTTCATTTGGCACCATGATGAAAGGTCAACCTCAAGGTCACAGGTTTTCAGAGGCCTGTAACTTGAAAATGGTTGATGGTAGACAGATATTTACCATTTTTAACTTTTAGGAAGTGCCATATGTGCTTTCAGTTCCCGCCATGACCTTTGACCTTGAATGACTTTGAAATGTCAAACTCAAGATCATGGATTTTCATAAGACGATAACCTGACAGCTGATGATTGAGAACTATTACCATTATCAACATATAGGTATAAAATAAGTGCTGCCGGGCGACGTTTGTTTTGCCTGGCAACACTTGTTTATTTATTTATGCTATTATTATTATTATTATTATTATTATTTACATCAAAGTGTCACAAGTCTTTGGAAAGGGTGACAAGGTAGCAAAAAAACATATAATAATCAAATACAGCATAAACTGATAAATTAATGAACAGTCTCAGAAAATAAAGTACTTTATTGTACTTTATACTGGTGCAGTACCCTCTAAGATACTTATTTGTACCCTTTATACACTGTTTGAGACCATATATGTATCTTTTTGGCCCTAAAAAGATACATATTGTAAAAGATTGTACCTTGGGGGACAGAAATGGACTCCTACTGTAGTCCTATTTCTGCCAGTGAAGGCTACGAGTGATCCTCTTAATAAGACCTCACAAAAACATAATTCACATAAAACAATTTCCCAACTCTCGCAAGCCAGACCTCGAGCTTTCTAGCATGCACTTTCTTTTTGATGATTCTTTGCTACTTTCTTCAGTTTTGTTTAATTCCCTCTCGCTATGCTTAAAGCAGCAAAGTCAACTATATTGCATGCATGGCTTATTCCTGATTCACTACTAATGAATGCATTAATTCCTAATGACGGCTGCTGTTTGAGAGAACACATCTGCTGCCTATCAGAGAGCGGCTGAAGCAGCACCCTAAGAACAAATGCTTTTTTTGATATTTCAAAGTTTATATTCAACTTCCCAGCATGACAGCATTTGTGTTTACAAATCAAGTGTTAATATGCTCAACTTTCATTTTTAACAAGAACTCTGTTCCCTTTTTCCCTTCCCCAAGATAAAATTCTCAAGTGTGAGAGTTCAAAAAGCTTCTGAAAAGTTTTTTTGTATCATAAATCTTGCACAATATCATGCATGAGAGCACTTTTAAGTAATTTTCCCTTCTGCAAGTTGTACAAATCCATACTTGTTGAAATATGCACAATTTTGGCCAAACGGCAGACATGAGCAAGTGTTCCAATGAGCACTAATGATGATATGTGAGCACACCCTGCAGCTTCAGAGAAATCTATTCAGAAGGATATGGCATGAAGTTCTCACTAAAGGAAATCTTGCACAAATTGAGGGATGGTTGGGGGATGAGATCGTGTACAGTTCCGGTTTTGAGCAGGAAGTTTTTTGGGTTTTTTTTGTTTCAAGATAAATCATTATTGTAATGTTCCTGATGACTCAACTGCTTTATCCTACAGAACCCTGCTGATGACATGGAAAGAAAAAAAAAATATGTATATCCCAGCCATATTTTATGAATTCATTCCTTGTTTTAAATGAGCCCAAGATTTAACTAAAATGAGGGAACAAATTATTAAAACATGGGTATGATTTAACAAAAAAAAGGGAACAATTAGTAAAGCAAATTAGTAACACATGGTTGCTATATATATATATATATATATATATACACTGTATATAATGATATTACACAGTTGTGCGAAGATATTAAATGTATCTTTGAGTGGTGAACATATTTTCATATTTTCTTTATGTCATATGGACACATCCAAAAAGAAAAAAAAATGCAAGTTAATCAAAAGAATTTTCATTTTGAACTGCTTCACCATTTTGACAACGCACGTCTAGTCAATAGGAAAACAGTGAGACTGATGTTATCAGAGTGAAATATCAGTAATTATTACACATACGGGCCACTTTTTCCATGGAATAAAAATATGTATTCTATTCCCTTCTAGTGGGTTTATTGATGGCATGCAATATTGTTATCATATCACTTGTCCTCCATGTATTATGCCACTCTCCCCAATGGAGAATAATTGTGCAATATTGTTATAATATTGCACATTATCAAGACAACATGACATCACACACGAAGAGCCAATGACAAAACTTTTCTGCTGCGCATGCGCACAATCATTTCTTTGTTGGCCAGGAGAGACAGAAGATGGGGTTAATCCAGTGCTCGGATTAAGCGCTAAATAACTACACTGAAACTAAAGACATGCTGAACACCCGAAAGGCTACCAAAGCTTTATTATATATTCTTCACGCATATTTACAAGAGAAAAACATACCAACGGACATCGAAAAACTGGAAAAGAGACACGTCGGAGATGTAAAACTTCCATGCTAGTGAGTGACAGAGTTTGTTTACAAACATGGCTGCCAGATTTGCTTCATTAAAAGCCGAAGATTTAAAGAGAAACACATGCTGAACACCTGAAAGGCTACAAAAACTTCACTGGATATTCTTCACATATTTAATCTTCCACATTAAATATGGAAAAACTGGAAAAGACACTTCAGAGATGTAAAACTTTTGCACTACTGAGTGACTGTGACAGTTTGTAAACAAACATGGCTGCGAGGTTTGCTTCATTAAAAGCAGAAGATTTAACGAGACAGATATGCTGAACACCCGAAAGGCTACTGTAGCTTTCCCTAGGTGTGGGTGGAGCACAGAGGACGGCAGGACAGAGATCAGGTTCAACAAACAGTTTTATTGTTCCACTCTTCAGGGAACACAATAGGTTTAACGCAGACACACACACACACACACACATCAGGTGTCTGGTTCGGGAGAGATCTCCTCTGCTCTCGCTCTCCCTCCCTAAATAGGGCGCGGTCCCTGGGAAGACACACAAACACAGGTTAATTGCTCTCAGGTGAAGTGAATCTGCCACTTACCTTCCCAGACTCCGCCCTCCTGTCACAGACCGGTGCTTGACCACGCCCCCGCTGCCACATACCCCCACCGCCCGACTCAGGCCGGGCAGCCGTCCGGCCCGCAGCCGACTCCCCCCCCCCCCCCTTGACGGGAGAGGAAGTCCGCCACGACCATCTGCGCCCCCGGCCTGTGGACCACCTTGAAATTAAAGGGTTGGAGCGCCAGATACCAACGGGTGATCCGCGCGTTGGCATCTTTCATGCGGTGGAGCCACTGGAGGGGCGCGTGGTCCGAACAGAGGGTGAAAGAGCGCCCCAGCAGGTAGTACCGGAGGGCGAGGACCGCCCATTTGATCGCCAGGCACTCCTTCTCAATCGTGCTGTAGCGCCCCTCACGCACTGACAGCTTCCGGCTGATGTATAGGACCGGGCGATCCTCCCCCTCCACCTGCTGGGACAAAACGGCCCCCAGCCCTCTGTCCGACGCATCCGTCTGTAACATAAAAGGGAGAGAGAAGTCAGGGGAGTGTAAAAGTGGCCCCCCACACAGTGCAGCCTTTACCTCAGAGAAAGCCCGCTGGCACTGCTCCGTCCACTGGACCGGATCTGGCGCCCCCTTTTTAGTGAGGTCAGTCAGCGGGCTGGTGACGTCCGAATAATTAGGTATAAACCTACGATAGTAGCCAGCCAGCCCCAGGAACTGTCTCACCCCCTTTTTGGTCTTGGGCCTCGGGCAGGCCGCAATTGCGGCTGTCTTATTAATTTGGGGACGCACCTGCCCGTTGCCCAAGTGGAAGCCCAGATACCGTACTTCCACCCGCCCAATCGCACACTTCTTTGGGTTGGCCGTGAGTCCCGCCCGTCTCAGCGACCTAAGGACGGCCCTCAGGTGTTGCAGGTGCCGCTGCCAGTCATTACTATAAACGATAATGTCGTCCAGGTAGGCGGCCGCATAGGTGGCGTGGGGCCGGAGGACCCGGTCCATCAGCCGCTGAAACGTAGCGGGCGCCCCAAACAGCCCAAACGGAAGTGTGACGAACTGGTGTAAGCCGAACGGTGTGGAAAAGGCCGTTTTCTCCCGGGATAATGGAGTCAAGGGGATCTGCCAATATCCCTTCGTTAAATCCAGTGTCGAGTAAAAGCGAGCCGTGCCTAGTCGATCGAGCAGCTCATCAATACGAGGCATTGGGTACGCATCGAATTTAGACACCGCGTTGACTTTTCTATAGTCCACACAGAACCGGACCGAGCCGTCGGCCTTGGGAACCAAGACCACCGGGCTGCTCCAGTCGCTGTGGGACTCCTCGACGATGCCCATTTCGAGCATGGCCTGAAGTTCTTCCCGAACCACCTTTTTTTGTGTTCGGGTAGTCTATAAGGGCGGCTACGCACTACCACCCCCGGGGGTGTCTCTATGTGGTGTTCTATGAGGTTAGTGCGACCGGGCAGGGGCGAGAACACATCCGAAAACTCGGCCTGCAACTGGGTGACCTCCGTGAGTTGGGTCGGGGAGAGGTGGTCTCCACAGGGGACCGGAGAGGTACGTGATGCCAAATTCCCTTTTTGAACCTCCGGCCCCAGCTCCGCCTTCTCCGGAACTACCGACACCAACGCCACAGGGACCTCCTCGTTCCAGAGTTTGAGCAGATTGAGGTGGTAAATCTGTAGCGCCCCACCCCTGTCTGTTCGCCTCACCTCATAGTCGACGTCCCCGACTCGCCGTGTGACCTCAAAGGGTCCTTGCCACTTGGCGATTAATTTGCAGCTCGACGTGGGCAAGAGTACGAGTACTTTATCTCCCGGTGTGAACTCTCTAAGGCGCGTACCCTTGTTGTACAGGCGGGCTTGCCGTTCCTGGGCCTGCCGCAAATTCTCCTGAGTTAGGTGGGTGAGCGTGTGGAGTTTTGCGCGCAGGTCCATAACGTACTGAATTTCATTCTTACTTTGTGAAGGTCCCTCCTCCCAATTTTCCCGCAGCACGTCCAGGATGCCGCGCGGCTTACGCCCATATAATAATTCGAACGGGGAGAACCCCGTGGAGGCTTGAGGGACCTCTCGCACTGAGAACAGCAAGGGTTCGAGCCACTTATCCCAATTACGTGCGTCCTCACTTACGAATTTTTTAATGATATTTTTGAGGGTGTGGTTGAACCGTTCTACTAAACCGTCCGTTTGTGGGTGATATACACTGGTGCGGATCGGCTTAATCCCCAATAACCCATACAGTTCGCGTAGTGTTCGTGACATAAACGTAGTGCCTTGATCAGTCAGAATCTCTTTCGGGATTCCAACTCGGGAGATGACGCGGAAGAGTGCCTCTGCAATACTGCGTGCTGAGATATTGCGCAGAGGCACTGCTTCCGGGTATCGCGTTGCATAGTCCACTAGAACTAATATAAAGCGGTACCCTCGTGCTGACCGATCTAATGGCCCGACGAGATCCATCCCAATTCTTTCAAACGGGGTCTCGATTAACGGTAGAGGGCGCAATGGCGCTTTTGGAATGGCCGCTGCATTTACTAACTGGCATTCGCGGCATGCCGTACACCACCTACGGACATTGCCGCGAATCCCCGGCCAATAGAATCGGGCCATTATTCGGGCTAGTGTTTTATCCTGCCCTAAGTGTCCAGCCATGGGATTAAAGTGAGCCGCCAGGAATACCAATTCCCGGCGGCTCTTTGGAATCAAAAGCTGCGTGACTCGCTCTTTAGTTTGAGTGTCCTGCGTCACTCGGTATAACCTATCCTTCATAATCGCGAAGTAGGGGAAGGACGGGGTGGCGTTCGGCGGGAGCGTTTGACCATCGATTACTCTCACTTGGTCAAACGCATGCCGCAGAGTCTCGTCTCGCGACTGCTCTAATGGGAAATCCGCGAGGGATTCCCCAATAGAGAGAGGAGGAGCTGGTGGCTCCTCACCCTGACGCGGAGATGACGTAGACGGCTCCGCGACAGCTGCTCCCGCCA
Organism: Neoarius graeffei; assembly: GCF_027579695.1. Lineage (NCBI taxonomy): Eukaryota > Metazoa > Chordata > Actinopteri > Siluriformes > Ariidae > Neoarius > Neoarius graeffei. Next base: position 110,115,661 of record NC_083570.1, read on the forward strand.
AAACGACACCGGGACCTCCCCCTGTCAACTGGCAGGACCCACTCTCTACTAGGCGCGTCATTAAACCCCGAAATCCCGGCCAATCAGTCCCCAAAATTAACGAGTGGGTAAGGCGAGGATTAACCGCCGCCTTCACTATAAATTTTTCCCCTCTGAAAATAATATGGACCGACACCAAAGGGTAGCTGTGAACATCCCCGTGCACACACAAAACCTTCACCCCTTGTGCTCCCCCCAATGCCTCGTTTTGAACCAGGCTTTGGCGAATTGAGGTCTGATTACAACCAGAATCCACCAATGCCTGATATGTAGCTCCTTGGATACTCACCGGTATGCGATACGCTCCGGCCCGATCGAGGGCGGCCTCTGGCGCGTCGGGGATCCGAACCACCACGCCCACTTCCATTGCTGTGCACTGCTGTTGAAGGTGGTCCGGTTCCCCGCAGCGCCAGCAAACCGGCCCGGGCTTCCCCTCTGCACCGGTGCTCTGGGGCTCACTCACCTGAGGTGGGGGAGAGACAGACACAGAAGGGAGAAACGGGAGGGCACCGCGGGTGCGGCGGGCCGGCAGGGGTGGTGCCGGCCCCCGCCTCCGCGGTGGGGGAATGGGGCGAGGACGGGACACAGGAGGAGGGGAGAGAGAGAGAGAAAGAGAAGAGGAGAGAAGAGATGTCGACATCTGCTGTCCTGCCGCCGAGACAGCCGCCAGATGATCCTCCGCCAGCTCGACTGCCTGATCCAGCGACGCCGGGCGGTGGCACTGGACCCACTCCGCGGCTCCTGCTGGTAAGCGGGCGATGAACTGTTCCAGTACCACCTGATCGACGATTCCCTCGGCGTCGCGATCTTCGGCCCTCAGCCACCGCCAGCAGGCGTCCCGGAGCTGCTGGCCGAACGCGAACGGGCTGCCGACTTCCTCCATCCGCAGCGCGCGGAAGCGCTGGCGCTGCTGCTCCGGCGTGCGCCCCACGCGCTGAAGGACAGCCCGGCGAAGGTCGGCGTAGGCCAGCCGGCGATCGGCGGGGAGCTGTAGTGCAGCCAGCTGCGCCTCTCCCGTCAGGAGGGGGAGGAGGCGCGCCGCGCACTGCTCCATCGGCCACCCCGAGGCTTCAGCGACCTGCTCGAATAACGTGAAGAAAGCCTCGGGGTCATCCTGCGGGCCCATCTTAGTTAAGGTGAGGGGAGACGGGCCCGCGGCCGGAGCGCTGGTGGGCCCCGCCGACGCGAGGAGACGCCGGAACGCCTTGCGATCTTCTTGCTGGGCCAGCACCAGGGCATCGAAGCGCCGCTCTTGTTCCTTTCGGAGTGTGACGAGCGCCTGGTGCTGGCTTTGCTGAGCCGTGGCGAGGGCGTGGACCAGGTCGGTGAACGGGGAGGATTCCATGGGGCTGCTGGGTTGGTGCTCCATTTCCCGGGTTTCGGCACCACTGTAGCTTTCCCTAGGTGTGGGTGGAGCACAGAGGACGGCAGGACAGAGATCAGGTTCAACAAACAGTTTTATTGTTCCACTTTTCAGGGAACACAATAGGTTTAACGCAGACACACGCACACACACACATCAGGTGTCTGGTTCGGGAGAGATCTCCTCTGCTCTCGCTCTCCCTCCCTAAATAGGGCGCGGTCCCTGGGAAGACACACAAACACAGGTTAATTGCTCTCAGGTGAAGTGAATCTGCCACTTACCTTCCCTGACTCCGCCCTCCTGTCACAGACCGGTGCTTGACCACGCCCCCGCTGCCACAGCTACCAAAACTTCACTGGATATTGTTCACCCGTATTTACAAGAGAAAAGCATACTGTACCAACAGATATTGAAAAACTGGAAAAGAGAGCAATCATGGAAATATAAAGTTCTACTTGGAAGTGAGGAAAAGTGACAGAGACTTTTACAAGAGAACTTCACTCGTGGACTTCACTCAGCAAAGCCTTTTTGTTTCGAACAACTGCAATGGAACAATTAACTATGACCAAAAGTAACTTTGAACTTGAACTGTCAACCTGTATATAGCTTGTACATAATAATAATAATAATAATAATAATAGGTTCAATTTATATAGCGCCTTTCTAAAAACCCAAGGTCGCTTTACAATTATAGACAGAAGAAAAAAAAAGAAAAAAAAAAGTCCACCAAATAGAGGTCAGGATGTCATTCCAGTGGTGTAGCAGACACAGTCCCACCAAAAGGCGCACGAAAACAAGTCCCACACTGCCAACACAGCCGCCGCGATGCCGCCAGCAACATCGCTCGAACACCACGCCATGGATCCACAAAGCGAGTACAGAAGCACCGCCACGCAAAGCGCTGGTATGTCCCAAACCGCCTGCACAGCCACCGTGACGCCTCTGAGCAACATCGCTCGGACCATCATGCCAAGCACTAAAGAACAGAGCGCTGGACAACCACGATGTTAAAATGAGCAACGAGCTCACTGCAGTCCATAGCTGGGAGCACAGGCATCACCCACAGCGAACCAAGGCCTGGAGGGAACCAACGCCCAAAACTGGGTCCGGAGCTACACCACAACCGGCGGACAAAAACACTCAAATAAACATCAAACTACAACCCCGATTCCAAAAAAGTTGGGACAAAGTACAAATTGTAAATAAAAATGGAATGCAATGATGTGGAAGTTTCAAAATTCCATATTTTATTCAGAATAGAACATAGATGACATATCAAATGTTTAAACTGAGAAAATGTATCATTTAAAGAGAAAAATTAGGTGATTTTAAATTTCATGACAACAACACATCTCAAAAAAGTTGGGACAAGGCCATGTTTACCACTGTGAGACATCCCCTTTTCTCTTTACAACAGTCTGTAAATGTCTGGGGACTGAGGAGACAAGTTGCTCAAGTTTAGGGATAGGAATGTTAACCCATTCTTGTCTAATGTAGGATTCTAGTTGCTCAACTGTCTTAGGTCTTTTTTGCCGTATCTTCCGTTTTATGATGTGCCAAATGTTTTCTATGGGTGAAAGATCTGGACTGCAGGCTGGCCAGTTCAGTACCCGGACCCTTCTTCTACGCAGCCATGATGCTGTAATTGATGCAGTATGTGGTTTGGCATTGTCATGTTGGAAAATGCAAGGTCTTCCCTGAAAGAGACGTCGTCTGGATGGGAGCATATGTTGCTCTAGAACCTGGATATACCTTTCACCATTGATGGTGTCTTTCCAGATATGTAAGCTGCCCATGCAACGTGCACTAATGAAACCCCATACCATCAGAGATGCAGGCTTCTGAACTGAGCACTGATAACAACTTGGGTTGTCCTTCTCCTCTTTAGTCCGAATGACACGGCGTCCCTGATTTCCATAAAGAACTTCAAATTTTGATTCATGTGACCACAGAACAGTTTTCCACTTTGCCACAGTCCATTTTAAATGAGCCTTGGCCCAGAGAAGACGTCTGCGCTTCTGGATCATGTTTAGATACGGCTTCTTCTTTGAACTATGGAGTTTTAGCTGGCAACAGCAGATGGCACGGTGAATTGTGTTCACAGATAATGTTCTCTGGAAATATTCCTGAGCCCATTTTGTGATTTCCAATACAGAAGCATGCCTGTATGTGATGCAGTGCCGTCTAAGGGCCCGAAGATCATGGGCACCCAGTATGGTTTTCCGGCCTTGACCCTTACGCACAGAGATTCTTCCAGATTCTCTGAATCTTTTGATGATATTTTTCACTGTAGATGATGATATGTTCAAACTCTTTGCAATTTTACACTGTCGAACTCCTTTCTGATATTGCTCCACTATTTGTCGGCGCAGAATTAGGGGGATTGGTGATCCTCTTCCCATCTTTACTTCTGAGAGCCACTGCCACTCCAAGATGCTCTTTTTATACCCAGTCATGTTAATGACCTATTGCCAATTGACCTAATAAGTTGCAATTTGGTCCTCCAGCTGTTCCTTTTTTGTACCTTTAACTTTTCCAGCCTCTTATTGCCCCTGTCCCAACTTTTTTGAGATGTGTTGCTGTCATGAAATTTCAGATGAACCAATATTTGGCATGAAATTTCAAAATGTCTCACTTTCGACATTTGATATGTTGTCTATGTTCTATTGTGAATACAATATCAGTTTTTGAGATTTGTAAATTATTGCATTCTGTTTTTATTTACAATTTGTACTTTGTCCCAACTTTTTTGGAATCGGGGTTGTACACAAACACACAGAAAAAAGAAAAAAAAAAGTCAAAATAAAAAAGGAGAGAAAATAAAATAAAAAAGCTCCGTTGAGAAGCGGCAGCCAGAATGCACACAACTTGCTCTCAATCGGAAACGGAAATGGAAAAAAAAAAAAAAGGTTTACATAAGTTGGGTTGTTTTTCAGGCTTTTTGGACTTGTAACATTTTTATTGTTAGAACTTTGACTTTGTACAGTACTTTGGATTGACAGAACAGTGAATTACATTCAATCAGAATCACCATTCAATATTGGTAAGTTACCCCTCTGTTCTTAACTTTTTGCAAAATCTATAATTGTTCCATTGAATGTGTATGTATAATCTCATCTCATCTCATTATCTCTAGCTGCATTATCCTGTTCTGCAGGGTTGCAGGCAAGCTGGAGCCTATCCCAGCTGACTACGGGCGAAAGGCGGGGTACACCCTGGACAAGTCGCCAGGTCATCACAGGGCCGACACATAGACACAGACAACCATTCACACTTACATTCACACCTACGGTCAATTTAGAGTCACCAGTTAACCTAACCTGCATGTCTTTGGACTGTGAGGGAAACCGGAGCACCCGGAGGAAACCCACGCGGACACGGGGAGAACATGCAAACTCCACACAGAAAGACCCTCACTGGCCACGGGGCTCGAACCTGGACCTTCTTGCTGTGAGGCGACAGCGCTAACCACTACACCACCATGCCGCCCGTGTATGTATAATAATAATAATATTGGCTGGATTTTTTCATGGTCTATCAGATATATTCCATTCAGTTACTCATCTTCAACTTGTTCAATATCATGCTAGCTGAATGGAATATATCTGATATACCACTCAATGCCAGCCAATATTATTTAATTATGTCACTCAAATCCTCGATGTATTTCATTCAAGAATGCAAGTTTTTCAGCCCGAGAAGATGAACTTCATATTTTCAAGCCAACATGTGATTTTCTTTTTAATATATCAAGACATTCACAAACAAAAAGTCCCCAAATTTATCAAAATAATTCATTGATTTCCTCAGTAGTGACATATAGAGATTTATGTCATGATTTTAGTTCTTCATGTCCCGGATGGAGCTCATATGAAAAATACCAGTGGTGTATTTCCCAGTAAAACACTTGTTTCCATATTTTAAATATACATATATTTCTCTACATGTCATGAGCAGGGCTCTGTATTATATTTCCATATTCTGTATTATATATATTTCTGTATTATGTATTTACTATATGAAATTGATGTTTAAAAACTGTAATTTACAGCTATTGAAAAAAAATAATAATAATAATAGACAAGTTTTAGTGGGTGTCACAATTACAAGTGGTCTCTTATTATTATTAGTTTTTTTCATTGCTGTATATGTATGATTCCAAACATAAGTTCTATAAAATCCTGCTCTCCAGACTTATTAGAATCAAAAGGTCTCATTTATCAGCCTTTTAGTAAATCTGGATGCAAATATTTTCATGAATAACCAAAAATATAAAGGCTTTGACTTAACAAGAAATGTAAGACTGGCATGAGACAATGAAACATCAGCATATAAATAGCCAAATGACTAGAAGGACATGGAACAGGTGAACACAATCGTACCAAAAGCAATGGCAAGGAAGTGGACACTACATGGCTTTCAAAATCTCAGTCTCACTGTATATTACTTTCATTACATCATCTGTTGTTGATATTATGCAATTGATTGTAAATGAAGCTCACATGCTCTACTTTTCACCTGGACAGATCCCTGAAGAAGTGACTTTGTCAAGCCAGAGCTTGAATAAGTGGCTGAGGTGGTTTTTTTGGCGCTATTTTGTACACAAACAAGAAAAATTAAATATGAAATGTGTGGAAAGGGTGAAAGGAACCAGGGGGAAACAGGCAATATGGATTGTTTGTTCTGCAAAGAGAACTGGAGGTATAGTGGAAAGCAATGTGACTATTGTTTATATACTGTGCACCTCCTGGAACTGTGTCATGTCATTTTTATTTTTTCTATTCCTCATAAAACATGCTAAAGTACATCTGTGCTTGGAGTAATTTCTTCTCAGATTCTCATGAACCGTCACTCATCACTGTCCTTGCTACTTGTTGGAGAGGTGCTCATACTCTAAGATTTATGGCATAGAATTTTAAAATATGCTTGAAAAATTCAAACTCTGATAGCACATGGACTGAGAAAACTGTTGCCGAACTGCTCACCGACACACAGCCGTTGTCTCAAATCCCCAAAATGAGTCAGCATGAAGCACTACATTCAGAATTATACATCTTCTCTTTCTGCTGCAGTGCTTTCACTGGCTGAGCTGCTTGACATCTAACTTCTGCTTAAGGTTGAAGAAGAGTTGATATGATGCATACATAGAGGCGAATCTTAAAACGCTAATACTTCAGCTCGAATAATAAATTATTTATACATATTTCCTTTTTTTTTTTTTGCATCAGCGATGTGTGCTTATGCCTGACTTTTAAAGTGAAAAGTGTGAAAATGCATACTCGAAACTCTTGAGTTCAAAGTGCTGCTTATTATTCATTCAAATTTATGTAAAAAGACATGTATAATCTTCAGATCACAGCACATTTCTGTATATTTTATGTGTTAAAATATGAGATGCTTCAGTGAAAAACATCGACGGATGTTTTGTGGTTTGTGGGATGTGTATGAAATATGATGATAATCACCAACTGGATAGCTTAAGTCAACTAGATTCATTTTTGCTCCAGCCTGCCATACCTATTAAAGTGTAAACTCTGGCTGGTTACAGAATATCTACTATCAGGGATATTGAACTTACACACCTGCCCCCTCTACCCCCTCTATTCTAGAATATTCCACAAAACAAAGGCCGTCCATTAATCGTGAGGGATTATTTCTAAATTGCCTATCCACTTTGTGTATGAGAATGAAAATGATTTGATTTGATTCTAGGGCTGTTATTGCAGTTGAAATATAAATTACAGTGTTATTATCAGCTATTGCTTTTAGAGGACAAAGCATGAAAGGTGCACCTGCAATGTTCATGATTTTTTTCATGAAGCATTCTTAGTCTGAAGAAAACAGGAAATGTGGCATGTTCACAGAGATCATTGTTTGTTTCTTTATGAATTTGAAGTTTTATATCTATACACAAACTTCGGTGGTCAACACATTTCTTAAAATAAGCTTTTGCATTGGATTTTTTTCCCCATTTCAATTATCATAAACTATCTGTCTTGGCCAATTCTCACCCACAAGTCTGGTCTTCCTGGTGAGACAACATGGGTCCAGGTGTCTTGTTCTAGGGCACTTCAGCCATGATACAGAGGGAGGGGAAAGTGCTGTTTATTCACTCAACTCCTGTCATGTTTTTATTGCTGGTCCTGGGAATCAAATCAGTGACCCTTTGAGTCCAGGGCTGCTTCTCTAACCTAACCATTGCTGCCCCCAAGATGCTTCCTCCAAGACTCCATGAATCACATACTTCCTCTGAGACTTGTGAAGTCAGCCAAGTGCATCTTTTCAAACTGCTGCTTATTCCTGAGTCACAGTGCAGTGTAACACACTTGGAGATCTACCCCCATCTACATGCATGAGCTCACAGAGGCCCATGATTGTCTAGTGTCACTGTGAATGACAGGGAAGACAGAGTATGTCCCTTCCACCCAGACAACATGGCCAATATTTCTCTCTTGGTCTACCAGCCATGGGTGACTGTGGCAACCTTGGAATTTGAATTCGCAATCTCCAGATAACAGACTGCACCAATCAGGAGTCACAACGTGCTGCCAGGTCCAGGATAGGCAGGGACTTTTGTTTTAGAATGAAATGGGACTTTTATTTTGAATGTGGACTTAGAGTTCTCACACAGGTCACTAGGGGGCAAAGACAGAAATGTGCTGAATGAGCAGCAAGCACATGTTGTGTGAGTGCCCATGATGTGTGAGGCTGTAAAAGTTGCATGAGGACTAAAGATTGGGGAAAGCTTAACCTACTGGCCATCTCCGGGGAAGCTACTGGTTTTCAGCCTAACTGGCTAACTGACTGAGTTAATGTGATGTACAAATCATCTGAAATAAAACAAAAAAGGAAGATTAAGAAAGAAGCTGTTTGAGTTGATCCATTAAAACCTGAAGTTGACCAAGGCCGTTTTCAAGTTTTGGCAGATGTTTAAGTGAAAAAACCCTCATAACTTGGCATACATTGTGTGGTCATATATATGGTTTTAGATACATACTTTAGCCTGGTACTGTATGTACAGTGGTGCTTGAAAGTTTGTGAACCCTTTAGAATTTTCTATATTTCTGCATAAATATGACCGAGAACATCATCAGATTTTCACACAAGTCCTAAAAGTAGATAAAGAGAACCCAGTTAAACAAATGCGACAAAAATATTATCCTTGGTCATTTATTTATTGAGGAAAATGATCCAATATTACATATCTGTGAGTGGCAAAAGTATGTGAACCTCTAGGATTAGCAGTGAATTTGAAGGTGAAATTAGAGTCAGGTGTTTCCAGTCAATCAATGGGATGACAATCAGGTGTGAGTGGGCACCCTGTTTTATTTAAAGAACAGGGATCTATCAAAGTCTGATCTTCACAACACATGTTTGTGGAAGTGTATCATAGCACGAACAAAGGAGATTTCTGAGGACCTCAGAAAAAGCACTGTTGATGCTGATCAGGCTGGAAAAGGTTATAAAGCCATCTCTAAAGAGTTTGGACTCCACCAATCCACAGTCAGACAGATTGTGTACAAATGGAGGAAATTCAAGACCGTTGTTACCCTCCACAGGAGTGGTCGACCAACAAAGATCACTCCAAGAGCAAGGCTTGGAATAGTCAGTGAGGTCACAAAGGACCCCAGGGTAACTTCTAAGCAACTGAAGGCCTCTCTCACATTGGCTAATGTTAATGTTCATGAGTCCACCATCAGGAGAACACTGAACAACAATGGTGTGCATGGCAGGGTTGCAAGGAGAAAGCCACTGCTCTCTAAAAAGAACATTGCTGCTTGTCTGCAGTTTGCTAAAGATCACGTGGACAAGCCAGAAGGCTATTGGAAAAATGTTTTGTGGACGGATGAGAACAAACTAGAATTTTTTTATTTAAATGAGAAGCGTTATGTTTGGAGAAAGGAAAGCACTGCATTCCAACATAAGAACCTTATCCCATCTATGAAACATGGTGGTGGTAGTATCATGGTTTGGGCCTGTTTTGCTGCATCTAGGCCAGGACAGCTTGCCATCATTGATGGAACAATGAATTCTGAATTATACCAGCGAATTCTAAAGGAAAATGTCAGGACATCTGTCCATGAACTGAATCTCAAGAGAAAGTGGGTCATGCAGCAAGACAATGACCCTAAGCACACAAGTCATTCTACCAAAGAATGGTTAAAGAAGAATAAAGTTAATGTTTTGGAATGGCCAAGTCAAAGTCCTGACCTTAATCCAATCGAAATGTTGTGGAAGGACCTGAAGCGAGCAGTTCATGTGAGGAAACCCACCAACATCCCAGAGTTGAAGCTGTTCTGTACGGAGGAACGGGCTAAAATTCCTCCAAGCCGGTGTGCGGGACTGATCAACAGTTACTGGAAACATTTAGTTGCAGTTATTGCTGCACAAGTGGGTCACACCAGATACTGAAAGCAAAGGTTCACATACTTTTGCCACTCACAGATATGTAATATTGGATCATTTTCTTCAATAAATAAATGACCAAGTATAATATTTTTGTCTCATTTGTTTAACTGGGTTCTCTTTATCTACTTTTAGGACTTGTGTGAAAATCTGATGTTTTAGGTCATATTTATGCAGAAATATAGAAAATTCTAAAGGGTTCACAAACTTTCAAGCACCACTGTAGTTTCATATTCAACATATTGCACTAGCCTTGTGCTACCAGTTAAGTAACACCAACTATTAGACAAGAACATGCAGTAGCTACCAGAATGGTCAAGTCAAAGTCCCTCTCACAACAGGATCTGGTCTTCCAAGGCAATTTCCTTTCCCAATACTAACCAACTCTTTAAAGCATATGGGTACGGCACCAATCTCCATTTCAATAGCCCTCAGCCTCTTACCTATATACAGTAGCTAGGGTTACAGTGGGTGGCTAGTCCTCTGGTAACCATGAAAGTTTGACTTCCCCACTCACATCTGTATTGCAGCGTGCCTTGCCAGACGGCAGTAGGTACCATTTTTATGATGGTCTTTGATATGACCCAAACGCGAGTAGAACCTGAGCTCTCCCAGTCAAGAGGCAGACACGCTAACCACTAGGCCAACTCGCGGTAGCTACCAGAATGGAGACATTTAATATTGTACAGGAAAATAAAAATATACATTTTCTCCATGAGAGAAGAGTTGACCAAAGGGCTAATTGGGAAGGCAAAAATGGTGGCATCAATATAAATTCAATAATGCAATAAGTACTCAATGAGCAGAAATTATGTACTTGTATGCTAGTTTCAGCAAAATGCAATGAGATTTAAATGCAAATCTGGCCAAGGCATATTTTCAGTTTCAACAGTGACGAGACAAAAATACGGTATCAAATCTAAGTTTTTTTTTTTTTGAGCAACTGTCTCTGTTTCTCTGATTGTCAAGATTTAGATTATAAGGTAATTATCAATACTTTCACATGCTAATTAGGTGACAAGTTGTCACAATGCTGTATAGGTTTAGATTGAAGTGAGAAAGACTTTAAGAATTAAGATTTTATATCCCTATTTTTAGCCATATAGAGGTAAACCTGGGTGGTGTGGTAGTAAGCACTGTTGCCTCATAGCAAGAAGTTTCTTGGTTTGAACCTCATGGCTGATAGGGGCTTTCCTGTGTGGAGTTGGCATCTTCTCCCTGTTCCTCCAGGTCCCAAGACATGCAGATTAGGCTAACTAGCTACTCTAAATTGCCCAAAGGGGCAGTGTTGTAGTTGAGTCACTGAACCTCAAGTCTGAGTCCAGTCTTGAGTCCCCAGTGTTCAAATCTGAGTCAAGTCTAAGTCATTAAAGAAAATTTTGAGTCGAGTCAGAGTCAAGTCCACTATTCATCTGTCGAGTCCAAGAATAAGACTCCAACCACACCATTTAACAGTGGCTGTTGCTGCCTTTATGTGAAACCATCTCTGCTACTGTGTTGGACTAATGTTACTGCTCGACTGCCCCATTTTAGTTAAAAGGCTACAGATAAAAAGCTTGTTCATTGCTCAGCAAGCCCCGCCCACTATCAACAGGGCAAATGACATGAGAGAGGGTTAACACTTGTTAGTTCATCGGTCAGTAAACAAGCCCCACTATCAACAGCGCAATGAACATAGTATGTCACTAAGTTCTCTGGGTGGAGTCTTGACAAATTACGATTGAAGTTTGAGGTTGTCCCCATCATCTCCTTGATAGTTCTTCTACATATAAAACACACCACAGTGCATTTTTTCCCACTGCATGAGAAGTCTGTATAAGCAAAGTGGACAATCCTGGAGCATTCTCTCCAGACATTTTAGTGCTATTAACGTTAGTTTGTTCCTGAACATGATGTATGAACAGGTGAATGTGCATTCTCTTGCATGAAATTAGTATAAAAAATAATGTAGATATAAATATCTTATGGGCGGCACAGTGGTGTAGTGGTTAGCTCTGTCGCCTCACAGCAAGAAGGTCCGGGTTCGAGCCCCGTGGCCAGCGAGGGCCTTTCTGTGTGGAGTTTGCATGTTCTCCCCGTGTCTGCGTGGGTTTCGTCTGGGTGCTCCCATTTCCCCCACAGTCCAAAGACATGCAGGTTAGGTTAACTGGTGACTCTAAATTGACCATAGGTGTGAATGTGAATGGTTGTCTGTGTCTATGTGTCAGCCTTGTGATGACCTGGTGACTTGTCCAGGGTGTACCCTGCTTTTCGCCCGTAGTCAGCTGGGATAGGCTCCAGCTTGCCTGCGACCCTGTAGAAGGATAAAGCGGCTAGAGATAATGAGATGAGATGAGATAAATATCTTATGCCAAATTATTATGGCATATTACAAAAAAATAAAGAAAAAAATCTAAGTACTCGTCTCCAATTTACAAGTCTGAATGCAGTTAATGCACAAGTCCGAGTCATCAGTGCTCAAGTGCAAGTCAAATCATGAGTCCTTAAAATTAGGGCACAAGTCAGACTTGAGTCCAAGTCCTGGACTTGAGTACTACAAGCTTGCATGGGGCGAATATAGTTGTGGCAGCGGGGGCGTGGTCAAGCGCCGGTCTGTGACAGGAGGGCGGAGTCAGGGAAGGTAAGTGGCAAGAATCACTACACCTGACAGCAATTAACCTGTGTTTGTGTGTCTTCCCAGTGACCGCGCCCTATATGAGGAGGGAGAGCGAGAGCAGAGGGGAGTCTCTCCCGCACCCGATGACTTGCGTGTGTGTATGCGTGTGGCTGGGAGAGTGTGTGCGAAACTGAAAAGTCGAGCAATAAACGCTATTGTGAACCTGATCTCTGTCCTGCCGTCCTCTGTGCTCCACCCACCAATAGTGAACCGCTACAGTGGTGCCGAAACCCGTGATCTGGAGCACAGCAGCCTCACAGCCCCATGGAGTCCTCCCCGTTTGCTGAACTGGTCCATGCCCTCGCCACGGCCCAGCAAAGCCAACACCAGGTGCTACTCACCCTCCGAAAGGAGCAAGAAGAGCGGTTCGAGGCCCTGGTGTTGGCCCAACAAGAAGATCGACAGGCGTTCCGGCACCTCCTCGCATCGGCGGGGTCCACCAGCGCTCCTACCGCGGGCCCGTCTCCCCTCACTGTCACCAAGATGGGCCCGCAGGACGACCCCGAGGCGTTCCTCACGTTATTTGAACAGGTCGCCGAAGCCTCGGGGTGGCCGATGGAGCAGCCTTCTCCCCCTGCTAACGGGAGAGGCACAGCTGGCCGCACTACAGCTCCCCGCCGACCGCCGGCTGGCCTACGCGGACCTCCGCCGGGCCATCCTCCAGCGCGTGGGGCGCACAACGGATCAACAGCGCCAGCGCTTCCGCGCGCTGCGGTTGGAGGAAGTCGGCCGGCCGTTCGCGTTCGGCCAGCAGCTCTGGGACGCCTGCTGGCGGTGGTTGAGGGCCAACGATCGTGACGCCGAGGGAATCGTCGACCAGGTGGTACTGGAACAGTTCATCGCCCGCTTACCAGCAGGAACCACGGAGTGGGTCCAGTGCCACCGCCCGGCTGGCGGAGGATCATCTGGCGGCTGTCCCGGCGGCAGGACAGCAGATGGCATCATCTCCTCTCTCCTCTTCTCTCTCTCTCTCTCCCCCTTCTCCTGTGTCCCGTCCTCGCCCCATTCCCCCACCGCGGAGGTGGGGGCCGGCTCCACCCCAGCCGGCCTGCCGCACCCGCGGTGCCCTCCCGTTTCTCCCTTCTGTGTCTGTCTCTCCCCCACCTCAGGTGAGTGAGCCCCAGATCACCGGTGCAGAGGGAAAGCCCGGGCCGGTTTGCTGGCGCTGCGGGGAGCCGGGCCACCTTCAACAGCAGTGCACAGCAATGGAAGTGGGCGCAGTGGTTCGGATCCCCGACGCGCCAGAGGCCACCCTCGATCGGGCCGGAGCATATCGCATACCGGTGAGTATCCAAGGGGCTACATATCAGGCGTTGGTGGATTCTGGTTGTAATCAGACCTCAATTCGCCAAAGCCTGGTTCAAAACGAGGCATTGGGGGAGCACAAGGGGTGAAAGTGTTGTGTGTGCACGGGGATGTTCACCGCTACCCTTTGGTGTCGGTCCACATTATTTTCAAAGGGGAAAAATTTATAGTGAAGGCGGCGGTTAATCCTCGCCTTACCCACTCTTTAATTTTGGGGACTGATTGGCCGGGATTTCGGGGTTTAATGACGCGCCTAGTAGAGAGTGGGTCCTGCCATTTGACAGGGGGAGGTCCCAGTGTCGCTTTGGCGGGAGCAGCTGTCACAGAGCCGTCTACGTCATCTCCGCGTCAGAGTGAGGAGCCACCGGCTCCTCCTCTCTCTCTTGGGGAATCCCTCGTGGATTTCCCATTAGAGCAGTCACGAGACGAGACTCTGCGGCATGCGTTTGACCAAGTGAGAGTAATCGATGGTCAAACGCTCCAGCCGAATGCCACCCCGTCCTTCCCCTACTTCGCGATTATGAAGGATAGATTATACCGAGTGACGCAGGACACTCAAACTAAGGAGCGAGTCACGCAGCTTTTAATTCCGAAGAGCCGCCGGGAATTGGTATTCCAGGCGGCTCACTTTAATCCCATGGCTGGACACTTGGGGCAGGATAAAACACTAGCCCGAATAATGGCCCGAATCTCTGCATGTCTGGCAGAGATCTTATCAGAGATGACATGCCATCAGCTGAAACTAAATCCCAGCAAGACTGAATTGCTGTATGTCCCTGGAGAACCATCTCCATGTCAAGAAGCTATGGCTTAATGGTTTAAAAAAGCAGCTTTGGGACCAAAAGATCACTGTTTTGATTCCCTGGACCAGCAGGAATGGTTGAAGTGCCCTTGAGCAAGGCAACTAACCCACAATTGCTCCCCAGGCTGCTCTAGATATGTTGTATATTGCTCTGCCTAAGAATGTCTGATTAATGTAATGTAAAAAATAAAGAGAATGTGAAGTTGACAATGTTCAGATCTCAATCTCATCATCTGCCACTGCATGCAACCTTGGGGTAACCATGGACAACCAATTGTCTTTTGAGCCTCATATTGCTAACCTGAGTCAGTTGTGTAGATTTCTTCTCAGGGCCATCTGACCATTTCTATCCACAAGGCCAGTCAAGTGTTTGTTCAATCCCTTATTAGAGACTGGATTACTGGAACTCACTGCTATCAGGTCTACTTCTGCATGCCATCTGAACCCTGATCCAGAATGCATTTGCATAACTTGCTTACAACCTCCCCATGTTCTCCCACACTACCTCATCACTATGCTCCCTTCACCAGCGTTCTGTTGCTGTTTGCATCAGATTTAAAACATTGATTTTTGCTTACAAAGCCAAAACCAGACCAGACCCACCTACCATAAACTATGGATCACCCCGAGCTCCGCACTGTACTCCCTCCTAGCCTCTAGCACTGCTCAGTTGGATGCACCATCTCTCAGCATACAAGGAAGGCATGCATCAAGGCACTTCTCTGTTCTCGCATCCAGGTGTTGGAACAGATTTCCTCTGGCTGTCCAAACAGCTGAGTCACTGGTTCTTTTTAAACTGTACTAACACCCCAACAGGCTTTTTAGACTTATGGTATTCTTAATGCACTTTCACCAACATGTCCAAAGCATCCATTGGTCAGAGCACACAACACATGAGCACATGTATGGCAAACTTCCCAAGATCTCCCAAAAGCTGACACAGTGCCACCTTCAATTTGCTGGTCCTTGCCAACAAGCCAAGGGTGAGATAATTCAATCCCTCTGTGGCAGGGGGGGCATGGCTGAGCGTCAGTCTGTGAATGGAGGGCAGAGTCAGGGAAGGTGAGTGGTCATGTCACTACACCTGTTATCAATTAACGTGTGTTTGTGTGTCTCCTTCAGTGACTGTGCCTGATAAAAGGAGGGTGAGAAGGGGAGGACAGCGCTGAGGGCTTGCTTCTAGCCTGTGTGTGTATATATGTGTGTGTGTCTGTGAGAGAGAGTGTGTCTAGGTTGTGTGCTGTAAAGCAGCAATAAAGTCGAGAACGAATCGCAAACAACCACTTGCCGTGCTTCTGTGCTCCACCCACACCAGAGTCTTCCTATAGTGGTGCCGAAACCCGGGAGAGTACAGAAGGGAACAGCCCCATGGAGTCCTCGCCATTTAAGAAGCTGATCCATGCCCTCACCACAGCCCAGCAACAAGCACTGGTCGCCCTCCGGAAGGAGCAAGAGCAATGATTCAAAGCCTTGGTGCTGGCCCAACAGGAGGACTGCCAGGTGTTCCGGCACCTGCTAGCATCGGCGGGGCCCACGACCACTACCGGAGCAGATCCTCCCCACCTCACCTTAACAAAGATGGGTCCACATGATGACCCGGAAGCCTTCCTCGTGCTCTTCAAGCAGGCAGCGGATGCATGGGGTTGGCCGGTGAACCAGCGCTCAGCATGCCTCCTTCCCCTGCTGACGGGCAAGGCGCAACTGGCCACACTGCAGCTCCCCGCCAACAGCCGGCTGGTCTATGCGGACCTTCACAGAGCCATCCTCCAGCGTGTCGGCCACTCCCCAGAGCAACAATGGCAGCGCTTCCACTCACTGCGCTTGGAGGAGGTCGACCGGCTGTTTGCATTCAGGCAGCAACTCCGGGACGCCTGCTGGCGGTGACTGAGGGCAGACGACCATGACGCCGAGGGAGTGATTGACTTGGTGACACTGGAACAATTCGTCGCGTGACTTCTGGAAGGAATGGTGGAGTGGGTCCAGTGTCATCGCCCGGTGTCGCTGGACCAGGCAATCGAGCTGGCAGAGGACCACATGGCAGCAGTTCCAATGACAGGATGGCGTGTCTCCTCTTCTCCTCTCTCTTCTCCCTCTCCCTCTGTTTCCCATCCCCGCCCCATTTCCCCACCGCGGAGGCAGGGGCTGGCTTCCCCCCAGCCGGCCCGACGCACCTATGGTGTCCTCCCATTTCCCCCTTCCTTGTCTGTGTCTCCTCCCCCTCAGGTGAGTGATGCCCATAACACCAGTGCAGAGGGAGAGCCTGGGCCGGTGTGCTGGCGCTGCGGGGAGCCAGGACATCTCCAACATCAGTGCTCCGCGATGGAGGTGGGTGCAGTGGTCCAGGTCCCTGATGCGCCAGAAACCACCCTTGATCAGGCCGGAGCATATCGAATACCGGTAAGTGTCCAAAGGGATACGTATCAGGCTTTGGTGGATTCCGGCTGTAACCAGACCTCAATCCACCAAAGCCTGGTGCAAGGTGAGGCATTGGGGAAAGCACGAATGGTGAAGGTGTTGTGTGTGCATGGGGATGTTCACAACTACCCTTTGGTGCCCATCCACATTCTATTTCAAGGGAGAAAATATAGTGTAAAGGCAGTGGTTAATCCTCGTCTCACCCACTTGCTAATTTTGGGGACTGATTGGCCGGGGTTTAAGGAATTAATTATGCACATAGTGAAGAGTGGGTCCTGCCGTAATTTAGCTAGGGAAAGCCCCGGAGTAGCATTGGTGGGAGAAGCTGTCACAGAGCCATCTACATCAGCACTGCGTCAGGGTGACACGTGGAGTGAGGAGCGCCCCGCCCCTCCTCCCTCTCTCGGGGATTCCCTTGGGGATTTCCTGTTAGAGCAGTCACGAGACGAGGCTCTGTGTCATGCATTTGACCAAGTGAGAGTAATCGATGGTCAAAGCCTCCAGCCAAATGCGACGCCGGCCTTTCCCTACTTTGCTATTATTAAGGATAGGCTATACCGAGTGATGCAGGGCACTAAAACTGGTGAAGAGACAACACAGTTATTAATTCCAAAGAGCCATGAGGAATTCGTATTTCAAGCAGCTCACTTTAATCCCATTGATGGACACTTGGGGCAGGATAAGACACTAGCCCAAATAATGGCCCAGTTCTATTGGCCAGGGATTCGCGAGGATGTCCGTCAGTGGTGTGCAGCATGCCACAAATGCCAATTAGTAAATCCTGCGGTCAATCTAATAGCACCTTTGTGCCCTCTCCCTTTAATCGAGACCCCGTTTGAAAGAATTGGGATGGATCTCGCCAGATTGTTAGATTGGTCAGCACAGGGATATCGCTTTATTTTAGTTCTGGTAGACTATGCAACGCAATATCTGGAAGCAGTGCCTCTTCGCAATATCTCAGCACGCAGTATAGCAGAGATGCTCTTCTGCTTTATCTCCCGGGTCGGGATTCCGAAAGAAATCCTGACAGACCAAGGCACTACATTCATGTCATGCACACTGCGCGAGCTGTATGGGCTACTGGGGATTAAGTCTATCTGCACCAGCATTTATCACCCATAAACGGATGGCTGAGTAGAATGGTTCAATTGAACTCTCAAAAATATAATTCGGAAGTTCGCAAGCGAAGATGCACATAATTGGGATAAGTGGCTCGAGCCCCTGTTATTTGCAGTAGGAGAGGTCCCGCAAGCCTCCACAGGATTTTCATTGTTTGAATTGTTATATGGGTGTAAGCTGCGTGGCATTTTGGACGTGCTACATGAAAATTGGGAGGAGGGACCTTCACCTAGTAAAAACGAAATTCAATACGTTCTCGATCTGCACGCCAAACTCCACACACTCACGCACTTAACCCAGGAGAATTTACGACAGGTGCAAGAACGTCAAGTCTGACTGTACGACAGGGGCACGCACCTTAGGGAGTTCACACCAGGAGATAAAGTACTCATATTACTGCCCACGTCAAGCTCCAAAATGGTCACCAAGTGGCAAGGGCCCTTTGAGGTCACACGGCGAGTCGGGACATCAAATATGAGGTGAGGCAAATGGACAGGGGTAGGGCACTGCAAGTTTCCCACCTCGATCTATTAAAACGTTGGAATGAGGAGGTCCCTGTGGCATTGGTGTCAGTAATTCCGGAGAAGGCGGAGCTGGGGCCGGAGGTTCAAAAAAGAAAATTGACATCGACCACCGCTCCAGTCCCTTGTGGAGACCACCTCTTCCCGACCCAGCTCACGGAGGTAGCCCAGTTGTAGAAAGAATTTTCCGACGTGTTTTCGCCCGCCCCTGCCTGGCCGCACCCACCTCATAGAACACCACATTGAGATGCCCCCAGGGGTGGTAGTGTGTAGCCGCCCTTACCGTCTACCTGAACACAAAAAAAAGGTGGTCCGAGATGAACTTGAAGCCATGCTCAAAATGGGCATAATCGAGGAGTCCCACAGCAACTGGAGCAGCCCAGTGGTCCTGTTCCCCAAGATCGATGGGTTGGTCCAGTTCTGTGTGGACTATAGGAAAGTCAACGCGGTGTCTAAATTTGATGCATACCCAATTCCTCGCATTGACAAGTTGCTCGATCGATTAGGCACTGCTCGTTTTTATTCGACACTGGATTTAATGAAGGGATATTGGCAGATCCCATTGACTCCTCTATCCTGAGAGAAAATGGCCTTTTCCACACCATTGGCTTACACCAGTTCGTCACACTTCCTTTTGGGCCGTTTAGGGCAGCGGTCCCCAACCTTTTTTGCGGCATGGACCGGTTTGATGTCAGACAATATTTTCACGGACCAGCCTTTAAGGTGTGGTGGATAAACTGTGGTATTTTCTAAATATAGTAATAAACGTGAATCCACTGTGTACTCGTATGCAACTTTATTAGCAGCATCCTCGTAACATCGCGTCAGCAACATAACATGAGTAATGTCCTCTCTCCAACATTCTTGGTCGCTGAGATAAGCATCTTGACATGCGTCAAGAGCAGAGCATGTGAGCGGAACGGATGAATTTTGAAAAGAGCGCGGAGCGGGATTTTTTTTTTTCAAGGATGGGAAGGATGGGGCGAGGCAATGGCCCGCTCCAGTTTTGCCCCGTTACCGCTCACATCACGAGTCTGGAGCATGCCCAACGTGGCTCAGAATGAATGACAGCGGTGTTTGTTTGCCACCTGCGCTCCGCCTGCTCATGATGCGTTTAGAGGCGGCTCGGAAAAACGCGTTTCCACGTGTTAAAAATTAAGTGGTTGTAATGGCTGTAAAAAGTGCGGGGGACAGAGGGCAAAGATACGGGAAGTGCTCCGCGTCCGCTACGTGCATGCGTGCACATATTTTTTGAGCAAGCATGGAGTGGAGCGGGATGCAATCTTGGTGGAGCGCTGAGCGGTAACGGGCAAAGCGGCATGGTGCGACATTGAGCGGGGAGCGAGCGGAGCGACCACCTCCGTGAGCGAGGACCGAAATTCTCGCCACTCCACTCCGCTCACATGCTCTGGTCAAGCATGAGTTATAGACAGATGTAACCGAGAGAATCCGGTCATTTTTCAAAATCAAACATCGTTCAGACTCAGATAATGAATGAAACGGAAATAATGCAGGTTATTTATTCTTTCTGTTTGGCCCGGTACCAAATGACCCACGGACCGGTACCGGTCCGCGGCCCGGGGGTTGGGGGCCGCTGGTTTAGGGCACCCGCGACGTTCCAGTGGCTTATGGACAGGGTCCTCCGCCCCCACGCCACCTACGCAGCCGTGTATCTGGATGACATTATCATCTATAGTAATGACTGGCCGTGGCACCTTGAACACCTTAGGGCTGTCCTAAAGTCACTGAGGTGGGCGGGTCTCACATCCAACCCAAAGAAATGTGCAATTGCGTGGGTGGAAGTACAGTATCTGGGTTTCCACTTGGGCCATGGGCAGGTGCTTCCCCAAATTAATAAGACGGCAGCGATTGCGGCCTGCCCAAGGCCCAAGACCAAAAAGGGGGTGAGACAGTTCCTGGGGCTGGCTGGCTACTATCGGAGGTTCATACCTAATTATTCGGACGTCACCAGCCTGCTGACTGATCTCACTAAAAAGCGAGCACCAGATCTGGTCCAGTGGATGGAGCAATGCCAACAGGCTTTCTCTAAGGTAAAGGCTGCACTGTGTGGGGGGCCACTGTTACACTCCCCCAACTTTTCTCTCCCCTTTATTTTGCAGATGGATGCATTGGACAGAGGGCTGGGGGCCGTTCTGTCCCAGGAGGTGGAGGAGTGTCCCATGCTGTACATTAGCCAGAAGCTGTCAATGCAGGAAGGCAGGTACAGCACGATTGAAAAAGAGTGCCTAGCCATCAAGTGGGCAGTCCTTGCCCTCCATTACTACCTGCTGGGGCACCCTTTCACCCTCTGTTTGGACCATGCGCCCCTCCAGTGGCTCCACCGCATGAAGGATGCCAACGTGTGGATCACCTGTTGGTATCTTGCACTCCAGCTATTTAAATTCGAGGTGGTCCACAGGCTGGGGGCACAGATGGCAGTGGCGGACTTCCTCTCCCACTGGGGGGGGGGGGGGGTCAGGTTCAGGCCAGGCGGCTCCTCGGCCTGAGTCGGGCGGTGGAGGTATGTGGCAACAGGGGCGTGGCTGAGCATCAGTCTGTGAATGGAGGGCGGAGTCAGGGAAGGTGAGT
Organism: Neoarius graeffei; assembly: GCF_027579695.1. Classification (NCBI taxonomy): domain Eukaryota; kingdom Metazoa; phylum Chordata; class Actinopteri; order Siluriformes; family Ariidae; genus Neoarius; species Neoarius graeffei. The sequence goes on from NC_083570.1 coordinate 110,136,876, forward strand.
GGTCATGTCACTACACCTGTTATCAATTAATGTGTGTTTGTGTGTCTCCTTCAGTGACTGCACCTGATAAAAGGAGGGTGAGAAGGGGAGGACGGTGCCAAGGGCTTGCTTCTAGCCTGTTTGTGTATATCTGTGTGCATCTGTGAGAGAGATAGTGTCTAAGCTGTGTGCTGTAAAGCAGCAATAAAGTTGAGTATGAATCGCAAACAACCGCCTGCCGTGCTTCTGTGCTCCACCCACACCAGAGTCTTCCTACACCCTCCTTTCATGGAAACCAAGTGGCCCTGTCCAGTTGAGGAAAATGACATTCCCAGACTGCTAATCATAGACATCCCCAGACATTTCCAGAATTTCTAATCCTGTCTGACTTTGTCATTCCCAATGAGAATCTCAGCATCTTCAATTCTGCTACTTATAGGAGGCTGAACTAGAAGTAGCAGAGCTAAAGATGCTGAGATTCTCACTGGGAGTGACAAAGTTGGACAGGATTAGAAACAAGAATATTAGAATGACAGGACATGTAGGGTGGCTTGGAGACAAAGTGAGAGAGGAGAGATTGAGATGGTTTGGGCACATACAGAGGAGAGAGCCAGGTTACATTGGGAAAAGAATGCTGGAGATGGAGTTGCCAGGTAGAAGGAAAAGAGGAAGACCAAAGATGAGATTTATGGATGTGGTGAAGGAGGACATCAGGATGGTTGGTGCTACAGAAAAAAAATATATGGAGGACAGGAGGAACTGGAGGTACATTATTTGCTGTGGTAACCCCTAACTGGAACAGCCAAAAGGAGAAGAAGAAGTAGAAGAAAACTGCATTGTGAGGGAGTCAGGAATCAACAGGGTGGATCTTGCTAATGCAATGTCGGATCAGAAGGTGTGGAGTGAGGTTTTTCTGAGCATCCCTACCAGAAGGGTTGAATGATGATGATGATGATGATGATGATTAGGAATGCACTTTCAGGTCAAAGGAACTGGAGAAAGTTCCTGCATATTTGTGTGTCCACACTGCAGGAACCAAGGATGATCATACTTCTTATAATGCCATATTGAGGGAGTTTTAGCTTCTACTCCAGGGTGGGTACTATCCCAGCACACAAGGAACTATGAGCGATGTAAATGTACAGTGATTGGTTCAGACATAAGTGTACATTGATTTGTTGAACACAACCAATCATAATGGTAGCATTAAAAAATGGTGAAAAAGACATGGACAGATGGACCAACAGTGAAGTCCAGACTTTATTGAGTGTATTTGCACTGGAGGAAATACAATGCAATTTTGACACAATTAAGCAAAATATAATCACAAATATATAAATATAAACATGACACACAAAACTGGACGATTTTAAATCCGTAGGTTACTAGTTTGTTATTTTCACAGCAACACAAGAACACTGGTGGACAAGAGGCACATGCATATGAAAACAAAGCTTATGTCACTCCAGTGTTTCTGATGATGGTGCAAATGCAAACAGAAAAAAGCCCTTGAAGGGATGTAGTTCACAGGGGAGCACCCCAGTGTGTTGTTCCTCCCGGTGAGTCCCTAGAACCGTTAGGCCTGCAAGCACTTTTAGTCCCTGACCTAATGATCCAGCATGAGGATATGTTTTGATAGAGACTCCAAAGCACTTGTGTAAGTCACTCTGGATAAGTATGTCTGCTAAATGCTGTTAACATAAACACAGAACCTTAAAATAAAGCATTTTGCGACCAGAAAATGTATGTAGGCCCAGTGCCAAGTCTGTTTAGGAAGCTGAAATGTTTCAACTCAAAGCTGAGCAGAAAGAAAGGCTTTTGTTTTGTGTGCTGTTAACAGTTTATAGCTCAGCTATCAAATAAAACTGTAGTTGTCTCACTGACAGACAAGATCATGAACACAAAAAAAAAAAATTGATTTTTATTTTCTGTCATATTTGTACAAAGCCAGATGGTAAACAAGACAGCAGTATGCCAAAAATGTTTTGCTTGATTAACTTTGTGTTGAGTTTTTAGACTTTGAAACATTTTCTGAAACGTGCAAAAAGCAAAGGAACTATTAGTCTAACCTCAGAATGCATGGTTTGTTCGACGAAATCACTACAGTAGATACAGTTGATAACAATAGCACAGCATGGATATCATAGGTGTCATAATCCTCATGTTGTATGACTTGGTCAGAATCCTGAATTCCTCTAGTTTTCATTCATTCATTCATTCATTCATTCATTCATTCATTTATCGTCAGTAAGTTTAGTCACTGTGGATCCAGAGACACTGGCTGTGATGAATGAATACATACTGAATGGGATGGTCCATCACGGCACCACACACACACACACCTACGTACCTACATGCACATACACACCTAGGAGCAATTTATCATGGACAGTAGACCTAACTTCATGTTTTGGGGGGTTGGGAAGAAAATCAGGTTGCCAGGTTTTTTCTTCTCTCCCATTTTCTTTTCCCTATTTTCAGAAAAGTAGTTAAGCTTTTCCAGGGCGGCACGGTGGTGTAGTGGTTAGCGCTGTCGCCTCACAGCAAGAAGGTCCTGGGTTTGAGCCCCAGGGCCGGCGAGGGCCTTTCTGTGTGGAGTTTGCATGTTCTCCCCGTGTCCGCGTGGGTTTCCTCCGGGTGCTCCGGTTTCCCCCACAGTCCAAAGACATGCAGGTTAGGTTAACTGGTGACTCTAAATTGACCGTAGGTGTGAATGTGAGTGTGAATGGTTGTCTGTGTCTATGTGTCAGCCCTGTGATGACCTGGCGACTTGTCCAGGGTGTACCCCGCCTTTCGCCCGTAGTCAGCTGGGATAGGCTCCAGCTCGCCTGCAACCCTGTAGAACAGGATAAAGCGGCTAGAGATAATGAGATGAGATGAGTTAAGCTTTTCCAATATATTGGTGACATCAATATCACTGGAGTGATTTCAGATAATGATGAATCCCTGTTGTGACAGAAGGAGGAAGTCCAGGTTGCAACTTTGTTTGATGACACCAAACTCATCTCCAACACCGCAAAAACTGAGCAACTATTAATAGGTTTAGGGAAATCACAAAATCTGAAAGAATCTGGATCAGTAACCATCCAACAGACAGAAAAGATTCCTTGAGGAATGGGAAAAATCCCAGTGGTAAGATGTGCTAAGCCACTGTTTCTCAAAGTGTGGTCCACAGACCACTCGTGGTCTGCAAGTTGATGTTGGAAAATATCACGTTTTTTCAGTGTTTCTCAAATTGCCTATGTGACTCCAAAATCAAAGTTCTGAGTAGCACAGATGAGTAATTTTCTATATTGAATAAAGTCTGATGTAAATTCAAATAGAAGCCTATTATTTGAATTTGTCTGACATTAAGCAAGCCAACAGTTTTGCGCCTATAGCTATGTCAGTTTAGGTTACACTTTCATATCAATGTCACCTCTGAATGTACAACCCCGATTCCAAAAAAGTTGGGACAAAGAACAAATTGTAAATAAAAACGAAATGCAATAATTTACAAATCTCAAAAACTGATATTGTATTCACAATAGAACATAGACAAAATATCAAATGTCGAAAGTGAGACATTTTGAAATTTCATGCCAAATATTGGCTCATTTGAAATTTCATGACAGCAACACATCTCAAAAAATTTGGGACAGGGGCAATAAGAGGCTGGAAGAGTTAAAGGTACAAAAAAGAAACAGCTGGAGGACCAAATTGCAACTCATTAGGTCAATTGGCAATAGGTCATTAACATGACTGGGTATAAAAAGAGCATCTTGAAGTGGCAGCGGCTCTCAGAAGTAAAGATGGGAAGAGGATCACCAATCCCCCTAATTCTGCATCGACAAAGAGTGGAGCAATATCAGAAAGGAGTTAGACAGTGTAAAATTGCAAAGAGTTTGAACATATCATCATTTACAGTGCATAATATCATCAAAAGATTCAGAGAATCTGGAAGAATCTCTGTGCGTAAGGGTCAAGGCCAGAAAACCATACTGGGTGCCCGTGATCTTCGGGCCCTTAGACGGCACTGCATCCCATACAGGCATGCTTCTGTATTGGAAATCACAAAATGGACTCAGGAATATTTCCAGAGAACATTATCTGTCAACACAATTCACCGTGCCATCCACCGTTGCCAGCTAAAACTCTATAGTTCAAAGAAGAAGCCGTATCTAAACACGATCCAGAAGTGCAGACGTCTTCTCTGGGCCAAGGCTCATTTAAAATGGACTGTGGCAAAGTGGAAAACTGTTCTGTGGTCAGACAAATCAAAATTTGAAGTTCTTTATGGAAATCAGGGACGCCGTGTCATTCGGACTAAAGAGGAGAAGGATGACCCAAGTTGTTATCAGCACTCAGTTCAGAAGCCTGCATCTCTGATGGTATGGGGTTGCATTAGTGCGTGTGGCATGGGCAGCTTACACATCTGGAAAGACACCATCAATGCTGAAAGGTATATCCAGGTTCTAGAGCAACATATGCTCCCATCCAGATGATGTCTCTTTCAGGGAAGACCTTGCATTTTCCAACATGACAATGCCAAACCATATACTGCATCAATTACAGCATCATGGCTGTGTAGAAGAAGGGTCCGGGTACTGAACTGGCCAGCCTGCAGTCCAGATCTTTCACTCATAGAAAACATTTGGTGCATCATAAAATGGAAGATACAACAAAAAAGACCTAAGACAGTTGAGCAACTAGAATCCTACATTAGACAAGAATGCGTTAACATTCCTATCCCTAAACTTGAGCAACTTGTCTCCTCAGTCCCCAGACGTTTACAGACTGTTGTAAAGAGAAAAGGGGATGTCTCACAGTGGTAAACATGGCCTTGTCCCAACTTTTTTGAGATGTGTTGTTGTCATGAAATTTAAAATCATCTAATTTTTCTCTTTAAATGATACATTTTCTCAGTTTAAACATTTGATATGTCATCTATGTTCTATTCTGAATAAAATATGGAATTTTGAAACTTCCACATCATTGCATTCCGTTTTTATTTACAATTTGTACTTTGTCCCAACTTTTTTGGAATCGGGGTTGTAGAGGGAATGTGGAGAAACTATGAATAACCAAATTAGACTTCGCATCAAAGTGTCAAAAAGATAATGGATCGGTGGCTGAAGACCAGGTCAGTCAAAAGAAAAGCACTAGAAACATCTGACATGAGCAAATACAAAGTGCAAAGACATGATGATTCTTTGTTTGAGAAAACAAAGCAGGGCAACCGGATCAATGTGGCCCTAATATGAGATTAAAACTGTCTAGTTTGGAGCCAGACATTGCTTCACTGATGTATCAAAATAAGCAGCACCAGTCTTCCCATTAAGAGAAGGACAACAATGAGTGAGTTGGCTGTACTATTTGTAAAACTGTCATTTCATTAGTGTGCAATTTGTAATATACTGTAGAAGTAGACTCATTCTTTTTTGTTTGGGATATTTAGGGGGTTAGATGGTCCACATATTTTTTTTTAAATGGATAAAGTGGTCTTTGGTTTGAAATAGTATGAGAAATACGCTGCTAAGCTAATAGAGACATATCCCAAAAGACTTGCAGCTATAATTCTAGTAAAAGGTGGCTCTATAAAGTATTGACTTTGGGGGGTGAATACCTATGCACACTCCAAATTTATTCATTTATTTTAATCTTAATTATTGCTTGTGTCACAAAAAAGGTGTACTTATTTCTCCCCATTGTCAGTAACAGCGTTGAGAGCACCAGCTCGAAACAGCCTCCAAATATGGCCACTCTAGACTACAATTCCCATGAAACACAGCGCCTTCTATCTCCTGCATATTAATTACACCTGTCTCTCATTTCCTTGTCAGTTAGCTCTGCTACTTCAACCCCTCTCTCACTCACTTTACTTGTGAAGTATTGTTCAGTGCTTGTCTTCTGTTATACTGAGCTGGTTACTTTCTGCCTGCCTTCTTGTTATCTCAACTCTGTTTATGTTCTCCTCGACCTTGTCTTCTCGTCTTGCCCACGCTGTTCTGTCTGCTGATCGACCGACCCCTGCCTGTTTCTCTGACTACAATTCTTGTCTTCCGATTTGGCTTTGTTTCCAGTTTGCTTCTCCCTCCTGCTCTCCCCTGTGCCTACATCCATAAGAGCATGCACCCTGACACCAATATGGTTTCTGAATGCTGTTTTTTTTTTGGGGGGGGGGGAGGTGAGTACATTTTGAAATCTCTTGTGTTTTTGTTGTCACCAGAGGTTATACAGTAAATACAAATTGAAGGAGGCTGTACTTTTTTCTTTTTCCCTTGACTGTTCAATCCAACTAAGTTTACTCACGATAGTCTGTTGGCACAGCATATATAACAAGAAGTCTTTGCAGTAAAACAAATGGTAGGTAAATAAAGAAAACAGATTATTTAAAAAGGGCAGCACGGTGGTGTAGTGGTTAGCACTGTTGCCTCACAGCAAGAAGGTCCTGGGTTTGAGCCCAGGGGCCGGCGAGGGCCTTTCTGTGTGGAGTTTGCATGTTCTCCCCGTGTGGGTTTCCTCCAGGTGCTCTGGTTTCCCTTGCAGTCCAAAGACATGCAGGTTAGGCTAATTGGTGGCTCTAAATTGACTGTAGGTGTGAATGGTTGTTTGTCTCTGTGTCAGCCCTGCGATGACCTGGTGACTTGTCCAGGGTGTTCCCCACCTCTTGCCCATCATCAGCTGGGATAGGCTCCAGCTTGCCTGCAACCCTGTAGAACAGGATAAGGGGCTACAGATAATTAGGGTGACCAGACATCCCGGTTTTACCGGGACAGTCCCGATTTGGGGTTGTGTGTCCCGAGTCCCGACAAAAGTCTGTCGGGACACGGATATGTCCTGGTTTTCGTCACTCGCGACGTTTGCAACTGAGCAGTGTGGGAATCATTAGCGGAGAAATGTCTGCATTTACTATTTTGATGAATTGACAGGAATCACAAACTTTCCTGGTTACTGCACCCTGGCCCTGTGGCATGGGTGTTTATTTAGCCACATTATTCCAGACATCAGAACGTGTTGCCATGCAACAATAAAATAAACATTAACTGGCGTGAATGTTCTTTGTCTAGCAGCAGTAATGCCGCAGCAATTATGCCGAAAAGAAAATGTACCTTTTCCAAAGATTTACAGGGCACCTACCCCTTCCTCCGAGAGGTGCAGAACAATGTGCACGAAGCCTACTGCACACACTAAGTGCTTTTGTTCTTGTACTGAGTAGGGTAGCCTATGTTGCAAATGCTGTGCGCTCCTGTGGGGGCTTTCCTCGGGCTGTCGCCCCTCTCCTCCTTTACTGCTGTTTTGTTTGAGTGTATATTTATGGAAGCCGCGAAAGGCACTTCATATAATCTTTTTTTTTTTTTTTATTCACCTTTGTTATCCCGAGATAACGACATAATTAATTCAGGATCTCGAGAAAACAACACAACTAATTCGAGACCTCGAGAAAACAAAACCGTTATTTCATGATCTCAGCTGGATCACTATATCTCCGTCAGTAGAGACGAAGCTGGGCCAGTCTTCTGCGGAGGTGCCGCGGACTAATTTTGAAATTATCCCTTATTAAAAGACTTGATGCAATCTCTCCCTGTGTCAACCCCTGATCAAAATGTTGCCTTATTAGGTGATTGATTATTCCAGACATTCTAATGACCAAAGTTGTGTCTATACAGAATGAGAAATAGCCCCAAAGTCAGCATATCACAAGTCTCTTGGCGCACCTGAATGAACCATTTCTCAGCTGTTTACTCGAGATCATGAAATAATCGTTTTGTTTTCTCGATCACGGAATAACGGTTTTGTTTTCTCGAGATCTCAAATTAGTTGTGGTGTTTTCTCGAGATCCTGAATTAATTATGTCGTTATCTTGGGATAACAAGGTGAATACAAACAAAAGAAAAGGATTATATCCTCTCTCGGCTTCCGTATATATTCTCAAATCACTTGTCTCTTTTTTGTTTCTGTTTAACATACCATTCTGACAGTTTGGCCATATTGCTGTGTTGAACAGCTTGTTGCACCTTCCATTAAAGTGTTCACTTTTGTACACATCTTCTTGCTTTATTCATTCAGTTGTGGGGAATGGTTAGTAAGGTTGATTCTGACCTAGGCTATGTTGAGGTCACATATCTACTTTTTAAGTTCATGCTATAGTGCATACAATTTTAGAGATATAGCCGACATGTGCATATGCATTCTTCTTGGTGTTCTCACAAACAGGTGAAATAAATCAGTTTAAATTTGGCCTATGGACATAGCCTGGCCTATTCTCAGCCATTACAAAATCTGTTGTCTGGCCATAATTTAACTGATCTGTATACCACTATGCTACTAGATGATAAAATGCCTGTTTGTTTGTTTTATTTCGTGTGAGATGTTGATAAATGTGAGCTTCAACAAAATGATAAGAGCACCTCTCTGAGTGTCACGTTTACGTAAAAAAAGGTGTGCGTGCACGAGCATGGTCGCGCACAAGTGTCCCGGTTTCAGACTAGGGAAATCTGGTCACCCTAGAGATAATGGATGGATTATTTAAAAAATGTGCTAACAGTGGGCGGCACGGTGGTGTAGTGGTTAGCACTGTCGCCTCACAGCAAGAAGGTCTGGGTTCGAGCCCCGTGGCCGGCGAGGGCCTTTCTGTGTGGAGTTTGCATGTTCTCCCCATGTCCGCGTGGGTTTCCTCTAGGTGCTCTGGTTTCCCCCACAGTCCAAAGACATGCAGGTTAGGTTAACTGGTGACACTAAATTGACCATAGGTGTGAATGGTTGTCTGTGTCTGTGTCAGCCCTGTGATGACCCGGCGACTTGTCCAGGGTGTACCCCGCCTTTCGCCCATAGTCAGCTGGGATAGGCTCCAGCTTGCCTGCAACCCTGTAGAACAGGACAAAGCGGCTAGAGATAATGAGATGAGATGTGCTAACAGCTAGGATCATGTAAAATCCACATATACAGTATTATTCTATCCACATTCACTGGATATGAGCAATCATGTGCTCTGATAGCCTAGTAGTAGAATAGCCAATCAGCTCATATACCATAAGTCGAGAAAAACAAAATGGCTGAGTGCATCAAGTCAGATATATCACTTCTTTATTGAGTATTTAAAAGAAACAGAAATAACTAAAAGAATATAGGTTTTTACCCCCCCCCCCCCCCCCATCTCCTGTTCCACACTCCAGCCCAGTTGGTGGCAGTAATACACCTTTAGGGTGGTTTGCCAACCACCAAAAAAAAAAACCTCTAAAGAAGAAACAAAATTAAAGCCGCAAGCGGCCTCGACGGGCCCTCGCGCCAGCGGCCAAGGGGGGCGGGGGCATGCGTCCCCGCGAAATACCTTCCACAGCTTCTTCGGCAAGAGACATTACTCCCACAATGGCGACAAAGCACAGAATTGGACACAGAGTACACGGTGCGCTGAGATGTTGTCATGGACAGAACATTTTATGCCATGGCTTCCCAACCAAATTAATGTATTTACCTCATCAGTCACCAAGCTATAGCTACATAGGATTGTCTTCTGTTAGACATCTATTAGTCTGTATGTAACGCTACAACACTGGCTCCCGACTGCCTACCCATTCCCCACAAGTCATGTGTGTTTAAGGCAACCAAAACAACATACTCCTGGTGCCTCATGATTGTAAACACCTCTCCTGCAACTGCTACAGCGCAATGAGCGCCCCCAGTGGTGAAAGTTCACCAAATTTGGTATACATGTCAAGGGACCTATGAAGAGTTGTTTTGTCAAGTTTGATCAAGTTTGACCAATCAGAAGCCGAGATATAAATTGTTGCCTGAAAACAGCGCCCCCAGTGGCAAAAGTTCACAAAATTTGGCACATATGTCAGGTGACCTGTTAAGAGTGTGCGTGTCAAGTTTGATCAAGATTGAGAAAATAGAAGATGAGATATTGATTTTTGAAGAATAAATTTTTTGGTTTTTCCCATGTCAGTAGGTGGCGCTAAGCTGTACATGAGCGATTATGAGTTGGAAAAATAAGTGTCTACAACAGCAACGTACTATCACAAGGTAGTGGTGTGAAGGAGAAGCATTATGGAATTATTTACCAAAAACCCGTTTTGGAGCAAATGCGTCGGCCAAAAACAGCGCCCCCCATGGACGAAAATTCCCAAAATGTGGTGTACATGACATGGGAGGTAGCAAGAGGGTGGCCGTGAAGTTTGACCAAATTTGAGGAAAGATTGGATTTTTAGCCCAAAAATAGCGCCCCCAGTGGCGAAATATCACAGAAATTGGGTAACATGTCAGAAGCCCAATGCGTGATTTGCCTATGAAGTATGAGCAGTTTTGAGCAATTTCAAGATTTGTTATGAATTTTTAAGCATGTAAAATTTTGCATTGAAAATTGATTGACGTATAACTTCTGAACGGTTTATGCCACGTGAAACATATTTAGGGACTTTTGTCAGCCATGTCTGTAGATGATGTGTATCAATTTTGGTGACATTCCTATGAACGGTCTAGGAGGAGTTGCGCCGTCTTCGTGGCCATGCATTTCGCACAAAAGTGAAATCACCTCACTTCCTGTTGGGCGTGGCTAATGCATTGGCATTACATTTTTGTCCGGCTTAGTGAGTTACATATGCGTACCAAATGGCATGCCACTACTACAAACTACATGGCAACCAGGCACCTTAATGCGGGAGGCCAAAATCACAACGAGTTAGGGGGCGCTATAGAGGCCCTGAGGCCTGCCTGGATCTGGGCTTCTGGTTCTCAGTAGCGGTGGCAGTCTAAGAAAAAGGAGCCAAATTTCGTGCGATGTCGACCATGGCAAGTGCCCCAATAAGGGTCTTGTAAAGAGTTTGCTTGCCAAGTTTGACAAATCAGAAGCTGCAATAGCATTTCTGCCATAACCAGCACCCCCAGGGGCGAAAGTGCACAAAATTTGGCGTACATGTCAGGTGAGCTATGAAGAGTTTGCATATGAAGTTTGATGACAATTGAGTAAATAGAAGATGAGATATAGATTTTTGAAGAATAATTTTTTTTGGTTTTTCCCATGTCAGTAGGTGGCGCTATGCTGTACATGAGCGATTATGAGTTGGAAAAATAAGTGTCTACAACAGCAACGCACTATCACAAGGTAGTGGTGTGAAGGAAAAGCATTATGGAATTATTTACCAAAAACCCGTTTTGGAGCAATTGCGTCGGCCAAAAACAGCGCCCCCCATGGACGAAAATTCCCAAAATGTGGTATACATGACATGGGAGGTAGTAAGAGGGTGGCCGTGAAGTTTGACCAAATTTGAGGAAAGATTGGATTTTTTGCCCAAAAATAGTGCCCCCAGTGGCGAAATATCACAGAAATTGCGTAACATGTCAGAAGCCCAATGAGTGATTTGCCTGTGAAGTATGAGCAGTTTTGAGCAATTAGAAGATTTGTTATGAATTTTTAAGCATGTAAAATTTTGCATCGAAAATTGATTGACGTATAACTTCTGAACGGTTTATGCTACGTGAAACGTATTTAGTAACTTTTGTCAGCCATGTCTGTAGATGATGTGTATCAATTTTGGAGACATTCCTATGAACGGTCTAGGAGGAGTTGCGCCATCTTCGTGGCCATGCATTTCGCACAAAAGTGAAATTACCTCACTTCCTGTTAGGCGTGGCTAATGCATTGGCATTACATTTTTGTCCGGCTTAGTGAGATACATATGCGTACCAAATGGCATGCCACTACTACAAACTACATGGCAACCAGGCACCTTAATGCGGGAGACCAAAATCACAATGACTTAGGGGGCGCTATAGAGGCCCTGAGCCCCGGCCAAGTTTGGGCTTTTGGTTCTGAGTAGCGGTGGCAATTCTCGGAACTGGTGCCAAATTTCGTGCGTTTTCGCCCATGGCAAGTGCCCCGAAAATGGCCCAACAGCGGAGAAAAATAAAGAAGAAGAAGAAGACGGAAGAAGAAGAAGAAGAAGAAGAAGAAGAAGACGGAAGAATAATAATAATAGTGAACTCTTACAAGAACAATAGGGCCTTCGCCCATAGGGCTCGGGCCCTAATTACAGAACCTGTTACTGAACCAACCGGGGAAGAAATAAAAAGTCTACTTGAAAACAAACGCACAAAAAGCAACAGAATATGGAATGACAGTATTTGATGGTAAGAATGTATCTTTTTTTTTCAAGAATTATTTATTATTATAGCATTTTTCACAAATTGAAACTGTCATTTCACCGGTTTGTTTCCATTCTAAGCGGAAATGATTTTGTTGGACGAATTGTATAAAGTTTTTATTTATCAAATTTGCAAAAAATAAAAATGCTGTTTCTCGAAATCCAGTGAATGTGGATAGAATAAACCAGTTATTCCACTCAATCTCGGTCCGCATGGATTATAGACAATTCAGTGCTACACGTCTCATCGGCTATCAGCTCATGTACAACTCGATTTCATGGAATAACTGTTAATTATACCAGACTGAATAATTGCAGTAATTACACTAAGCCATTATAAACTCAACAAAAATAAAAACTTTACACTCGTTTCAAAGTCAATAATTTGAACATTTTGGAAAATAGGTTTGAAATAACGATTGTATTCAATTATCTTGTCATTAAAGATGCTATAGCATACAGATCATGTTTGTCATGGAATCGGTTCCACCGGAAATGCGACGACAATGTCCATGATCAAAAACTGTGAGTCACAACTTAATGCAGAGCGCAGGCGATTTCGAATGGTTTGGGCAGTCACTCGACCTCCAAACAATTCATTCCCAGTGGATGTGGCAGTGACAAACCGATTACGCAAATGACGTAAGACAATCTGTCGGTCTTCTGCGTGTGACGTCACACGTGGTCGACCAGGACGGGGGCGGTCGGCTGTGGTGCCAGTTTGATGGAGACGTGTCTGGAGATTATGGATGGTCTGTCGACTGCATCCCATAACCCTCACAACGTCAGTGACGGATGTTCCCGTATTCAGCATGCCAATGGCACGTTCACGCTGAATGTTTGACAGTCGTGGCATTGCAAATTAACGAATAATTAACCATAAAACCTTGTTTTTCCGAGATGACACTCTACTCTGCTACCGTGAGATCAATTGCACGTGTATCAATAGGTCACGTCACTTGTGTCACGTGGAAACGTGATTTTAGCGTGCAGTGCTCTCGCACGTGCTACGTAGGCCCGACCAGTAGAATGAATGTGTGACGTAATGCCCTTGACAATGCATTTAACCAATCACAACAAGAACTCTTTCAAGAAAAGTTTCTAAACACTATTTGAAAAATAATGAGTGTCAAGTTTTTATTTTTGCTGAGTATATTATTGCAGTGAAGACTCTAAGATGCATTTGTATATTGTGTACTGTACAGTTACAATTGTGTACTTATAAAACAGTACATTTTAAGACTCATTTCTGAGCTAAACTTTTTTTTTTCTTACTTTGGGCTAAAACTGTTTGCAAGGTGAGACATATAAAGGTAAACTTATTAAGTATGATGTATGGTGCAGAAACAGCAGCAGCATTTAATGGCCTGAACTTGTCATTGTGACCTCCATTAAAAGTGCTTCTAAAAGATAAACTTTCTTAGCTGTTCTAGGACTGAGAGTGTTGGGGAGGGGGGTTAATAGAGCTTTGAGATATAAAGGTGAAACTATTTGTCACTCTATGGTCTAACCATAAATGTTGTATGACGATTCTTTAATTTAAGGAACATGTTTATTTGTAAGCATGCATAAATTTATTGAAAGCAAGTACAGACTGTTTAATAGATTGGGGAGTAATTTTCAACTACTATGTATTATCTGTTTATTATGTGGCCTTTTCAGCTATTTAGCACACTGCATGTAGTGGCATGTCATGCAGATGCATCAGTGCTCAAAAGTGAAAAATAAATTGCAAAGCTCCTGGCATCCATAGCATACATTTTATTTAACAAGGCAAAAAAAAAAAATCATGATTGTGTATCGCATATATAGCACACTGCAGTGTAGTGCCTTAACAAGATATTTATTTCTCAGTAGGAGTGATCGTAATGTTCACTTTGTTGCTGATTAAAGTGCATGACAGTAAATTCAAGCATAGTAAATAACATTAAAAGGACAGTGTTGGCTGTCACCTGTGTTCTTCTCTGCACTCTTTCACTTATGATAAACAAGTTCACATTACAAGACAATTTAGTTTTAATGAGCTCGCTGTGTTTGGACTGACCAGGCCAAGCCTTAGGCCTCACATCATCCATTTTAGGCAAGCTGCCTAGCAAGATACGACATTAATAATCATATAATGACTACAGTGTCATCACTCTGTGAGCTGAGAGAGATGTCATTGGTAAACTTATGAATGATGATTTATGAGAGAAAATTAACGGCAGCCTTTAATGGCCAGATTTTGCCTTTTTGACCTCCATTGTAAGTAATTCTAAATGATTTACATTTACAGAGCTGAGAGTGTGGACAATAAAACTTTCTATTTATGAAAAGTGAATATTAGAAACGAGGTACGCACATGGACAGAATAAAATCGTCGGCGATGGGCTCATTATTTCTTCCTCCTGTTGAAACACTGCTGAATCCATACCTAATCAAAAGTATCTGTGTTTAGAACAGAAAATTTGTTCTGGGTTCTGTAACACTTTCCAGTACAATGGAAAGAAATTCCAGTACAAGTTATTTCTTTACCTTAATGATTTTACAGCACAGAATAACAAATCGCAACTGTACAAGAAACAATAGAAGAAAGAAAAATAATAATATAAACAGGTACTGAGGGGAGCCTAGAAACAGGGATGAACTTCTCCTCAGTAAAGACTACCAAAAAAGAACTAGAAAAACAAAACAACCAACAAAACCAATGAATGAATGAATAACCCTTGATAAAGGCTACCAACAAAAACCCTAGACAAATCAAAAACCTTGAGAAATCAATAATAAAAAGAGCTAGACAAACAAACCAACACCCCCCCCACACACACACACACACACTAAATAATCCTCCATAAAGGCTACCAAAAAAAACCCCTAGACAACCAACAACACAAATAAATAACCCTCGATAAAGGCTACCAAGAAGAGAACTAGACAGAAACCAACAAATGAATAACCAAAAAAACTGCAAAAAAACAAACCTAGACAAACACCAATAAATTTAAATAAATAACCCTTGAAAGAAGAAAGAAAGCACAACTTTATTCATCACACACTTGTGAAATTTCCTTTCTGCATTTAACCCATCTGAAGCAGTGAGCACACACACACGTGAGCAATGAGCACACACATACCCAGAACAGTGGGCAGCCATGCTAACAGCGCCTGGGGAGCAGTTGGGAGTTAGGTGCCTCGCTCAAGGGCACATCAGCCCAAGGCCGTCCCATATTAACCTAACGGCATGTCTTTGGACTGTGGGGGAAACCGGCGCACCCAGAGGAAACCCATGCAGACACGGGGAGAACATGCAAACTCCACACAGAAAGGCCCTTGCTGGCTGCTGGGTTCGAACCCAGAACCTTCTTGCTGTGAGGCGACTGTGCTAACCATTACACCACCGTGCCATGAAAAAGGCTACCAAAAAAGAACTCCCCATCAGATTTTCACACAAGTCCTAAAAGTAGATAAAGAGAACCCAGTTAAACAAATGAGACAAATTTATACTTGGTCATTTATTTACTGATGTAAATGATCCAATATTACATATCTGTGAGTGGCGAAAGTATGTGAACCTTTGCTTTCAGTATCTGATGTGACCCCCCCCCTTGTGCAGCAATAACTGCACCGAAACGTTTCCGGTAACTGTTGATCAGTCCTGCACACCGGTTTGGAGGAATTTTAGCCCATTCCTCCGTACAGAACAGCTTCAACTATGGGATGTTGGTGGGTTTCCTTACATGAACTGCTTGCTTCAGGTCCTTCCACAACATTTTGATTGGATTAAGGTCAGGATTTTGACTTGGCTATTCCAAAACATTAATTTTATTCTTCTTTAACCATTCTTTGGTTGAACGACTTGTGTGCTTAGGGTCGTTGTCTTGCTGCATGACCCACCTTATCTTGAGATTCAGTTCATGGACAGATGTCCTGACATTTTCATTTAGAATTCGCTGGTATAATTCAGAATTCATTGTTCCAATCAATGATTGCAAGCCGTCCTGGCCCAGATGCAGCAAAACAGGCCCAAACTGTGATACTACCACCACCTTGTTTCACAGATGGGATGAGGTTCTTATGCTGAAATGGAGTGTTTTCCTTTGTCCAAACATAACGCTTCTCATTTAAACCAAAAAGTTCTATTTTGGTCTCCTCTATCCCCAAAGCATTTTTTCCAAAAGCCTTCTGGCTTGTCCACGTGATCTTTAGCAAACTGCAGATGAGCAGCAATGTTCTTTTTGGAGAGCAGTGGCTTTGTCCTTGCAACCCTGCCATGCACACCATTGTTGCATGTTCTCCTGATGGTGGACTCATGAACATTAATATTAGCCAATATGAGAGAGGCCTTCAGTTGCTTAGAAGTTACCCTGGGGTCCTTTGTGACCTCGCCGACTATTACACACCTTGCTCTTAGACTGATCTTTGTTGGTTGACCACTCCTGGGGAGGGTAACAATGGTCTTGAATTTCCTCCATTTGTACACAATCTGTCTGACTGTGGATTGGTGGAGTCCAAACTCTTTAGAGATGGTTTTGTAACCTTTTTCCAGCCTGATGAGCATCAACAATGCTTTTTCTGAGGTCCTCAGCAATCTCCTTTGTTTGTGCCATGATGCACTTCCACAAACATGTGTTGTGAAGATCAGACTTTGATAGATCCCTGTTCTTTAAATAAAACAGGGTGCCCACTCACACCTGATTGTCATCCCATTGATTGAAAACATCTGACTCTAATTTCATCTTCAAATTAACTGCTAATCCTAGAGGTTCACTTACTTTTGCCACTCACAGATATGTAATATTGGATCATTTTCCTCAATAAATAAATGACCAACTATAATATTTTTGTCTCATTTGTTTAACTGGGTTCTCTTTATGTACTTTTAGGACTTGTGTGAAAATCTGATTATGTTGTTTTAGGTCATATTTATGCAGAAATATAGAAAATTCTAAAGGGTTCACAAACTTTCAAGCACCACTGTAAATGTAATGTGAAGGGCATTGAGGGAGGGAGTGGGTGGATGTTGTGCCCCCCAGGGACCTTCCTGGGGCCCATACATGAACTTTGTTTATCTGCAAAATCTGGTGAAAATCCATTGAGAAATGGCAACATTAGCTCAAGACAAACAAGCTAACTTTGCAGCTTGTTATAAAAAAAAAATATATATATATATATATATATATATATATATATATATATATATATATATATAATGTATGTGTTAATTATAAAGCACAACAGTCCCCACCTTTCACACATTGTCACACCAGCCGCACCCAAATGAGGCTGCAAGGCCACGCCCAAATGCTTCACGCTTAGCCAGTGAACCAGTGAACCAATTCATGGAAAGCAGTGAATATAATTAAATAGAAAATCTAGATAGGAATCAAATATTAATCACAATAAAAATAAATGAATTAAAGATAAATGAATATGAAGAGATGATACCCCAACAGGCCGATTCCATAAAAAGATACATTAGGTTCAGTTCTGTCAATTAATCTTGAAACAATGTGATCTTAGCTTGCTTTTGAAGATATAAACTGATTCACTTTTCCTTATTAATTAAGCAAGATTATTACAGAGCTGAGCAACTCTTGGGGGGAAAAATGAAAATTTAAGGGTGTTAGTTCTGGTACATGTCATCTCAAAGGTTTATTCAGTGTTTCTTAAATTAGAAGGTTCATGTTCAGAGTCATACAATTGTAAATAATTAGAAATGTCCAGATCATAATAACCATGTAAACACTTAAATAAAAAATAGGAAGTCCAGGTAGATTTCCCATCTAAATAAACCATCTGTTGACGTTTCTTCACTCAAGGAGAAAAATAAGAGTAAACTCTTAAAGTTACTTCAAGTATTAAAAGTACAAGAACGATTCACAGAAGTACAAAAATCACACACTGATTTTAGTTCCTGATGGTAAATTAATTTCAAGAATGTGGGGAAACATTAGCCAAGGATAATTAACAACAGCTTTATTCCTAATTGTTCAGATATTAAGTGGTATAACAGAGATAGACAGATATTAGGTCTCATTGCCATCACAGCAGCCTAAAATGATTTATTCTCACAGAATTAGTACAAATTGATGCATCATTTGGGTTCTCAAAGGTACAGTAGAATGCTTTATAAAGCTAAACATCCCACATAGCAAATGCACTCGTACGTTTTGCATAAATAATCATTTATATATAAATGAGTAAATATTACTGGTAGCTACTGTATTTCCATTGAACATCAAATTTACTTGTACATCTCAAACAGTAAAAATATCATATGTTCTTTTTTGTAATTTAATTCAAAAACCAACTTTCATATATTTTGTATTCATTACACATAAGGTGAAATATTTCAACCCTTTTTTTCTTTTAATTTTGATGATCATGGCTTCTAGCTCATAAAATCCAGTATCTCAAATTATTAAAATATTTCCTAAGATAAAAAAAAAAAGTATTTACAATCCAGAAATGTCCAACTTCTGAAAATTATGTTCATTTATACACTCAATACTTGGTTGGGGCTCCTTTACTGTGAATTGCTGCATCAATGCAGCGTGGCATGGAGGTGATCAGCCTGTGGCACTGCTGAGGTGTTACTGAAGCCTCGGGCGCTTTTGATAGTGACCTTCAGCTTGTCTGTATTTTTGGGTTGGGTGTCTCATCTTCTGCTTGACAATAGCCCATAGATTCTCTCTGGGGTTCAGGTCAGGCAAATTGGCTGGCCAATCAAGCACAGTAATATCATGGTCAGCGAGCCATTTGTTAGTAGTTTTGGCACTGTGGGCAGGTGCTAAGTCCTGCTGGAAAAAGAAATTGGCATCTCCATAAAGCTTGTCAGCAGATGGAAGCATGAAGTGCTCTAAAATCTCCTGGTAGATGTTGTATTGACTTTGGACTTGATAAAATACAATGACCCAACACCAGCAGATGACTTGGCACCCCAAATCATCACAGACTGCGGAAACTTCACACTGGACTTCAAACACTTTGGATTCTGTGCCTCTCCACTCTTCCTCCAGACTCTAGGACCTTGATTTCCAAATGAAATGCAACATTTCCTGAAAAGAGGACTTTGGACTACTGAGCAACAGTCCAGTTCTTTCTCTCCTTAGCCCAGGTCAGACGCTTTTGACATCATCTCTGGTTCAGGAATGGATTGATATTAGGAATGTAAGTTGTAGCCCCTTTCCTGAAGATGTCTATGTGTGGTGGCTCTTGATGCACTGACACCAGCCTCCATCCACTCCTTGTGAAGATCTCCCAAGTTCTTGAATTGATTTTTCTTGACAATTCTCTCAAGGCTGTGCTCATCCCTGTTGCTTGTGCACCTTTTCCAGTCAGCCTTTTCAGCAATGACCTTCTGTGGCTTACCTTCCTTGTGGAGGGTGTCGATGATCATCTTCTGGACAACTGTCAAGTCAGCAGGTTTCCCCATGATTGTGGTTGCATGTACTGAACTCGACCGATAGATACACAATATTTATCGTGTTTTACTCAAAAAATAAATGTTTTAATATTTAAGACTTTTTTTTTTGCACTGTAGTCCATAATTATCAAAATTGAAATAGAAAAAAAATGCTTGAAGCAGAATATATTAAATTTTCACTTTCTTAAATAAGTGGTGGAAAATGCTGAACTATTTCATAATATTCTAATTGTTTGAGATGCACTGGTGCAGTCTGCAGATAAAGAAGTAGCTACAGAGTTATATATTGATGCAGACGTCAGCCATTAACCCAGTGATCTCTCGAAATAAGGTCCATTATCATCCAGACAGGTCAAATCTTCTCATTAAAAAATAAATAATGCTAAACTTTTATGGGAGTCATGACTGTGGTCAGTCAAAATAATTGCATGTGTTTGACTTCTCTATAAATATCTTTAGAAAATGTAAAAGCAAACCATCTTGGAAAAAAAATCATGACTCATGCTGAAATACAAGATCAGAGGGGATTTATTTTCCTCTACAGTTATTGATTGCCATGCCAGAGGTTGTTATTCTGTCTGTATGAATCAGCTCAGTTTCTCTCGGCCTACACATTTCCTTGGACAGTATTTCATCCACTTCTTTGCTCCATGTCATTCAGGAAGCTCTGCTTTTTCAAGACTCTTAAGAATTGGTTTCCAACAGAAGTCTTATTTTTTTTTTTTTTTAATTTGCATTGTAATTTCTTACAACTGTATGTTTTTGAATCAGTTCTGGTGTTGAAGGTTCCCAAAGCATTGCACCTCTATAATTCAGTGAACACCATTTCCATTTTTAAAACATCCCAAACTTTATTCATGTGTGGATAGATCATACAGTGTCTTGCAAAAGTATTCATTCCCCTTGCTGTTTGTCCTGTTGTCACATTACAAGCTGGAATTAAAATGGATAATTTTATTTATTTTATTTTTTTTTGGGGGGGGGGGGAGTAGTATCATTTTGATTTGCACAACATGCCTAACATGCCTACAACTTTAAAGCGGTATGTGTGTATATATATATATATATATATATATATATGGCGGCACGGTGGTGTAGTGGTTAGCGCTGTCGCCTCACAGCAAGAAGGTCCGGGTTCGAGCCCCGTGGCTGGCAAGGGCCTTTCTGTGCGGAGTTTGCATATTCTCCCTGTGTCCGCGTGGGTTTCCTCCGGGTGCTCCGGTTTCCCCCACAGTCCAAAGACATGCAGGTTAGGTTAACTGGTGACTCTAAATTGACCGTAGGTGTGAGTGCGCATGGTTGTCTGTGTCTACAGTATGTGTCAGCCCTGTGATGACCTGGCGACTTGTCCAGGGTGTACCCCGCCTTTCGCCTGTAGTCAGCTGAGATAGGCTCCAGCTTGCCTGCGACCCTGTAGAACAGGATAAAGCGGCTAGAGATAATGAGATGAGAATTATATATATATATATATATATATATATATGGTGGTGTAGTGGTTAGCGCTGTCGCCTCACAGCAAGAAGGTCCGGGTTCGAGCCCCGTGGCTGGCAAGGGCCTTTCTGTGCGGAGTTTGCATATTCTCCCCGTGTCCGCATGGGTTTCCTCCGGGTGCTCCGGTTTCCCCCACAGTCCAAAGACATGCAGGTTAGGTTAACTGGTGACTCTAAATTGACCGTAGGTGTGAGTGCGCATGGTTGTCTGTGTCTACAGTATGTGTCAGCCCTGTGATGACCTGGCGACTTGTCCAGGGTGTACCCCGCCTTTCGCCCGTAGTCAGCTGGGATAGGCTCCAGCTTGCCTGCGACCCTGTAGAACAGGATAAAGCAGTTAGAGATAATGAGATGATATATAAACTTTGTGTTTTTTGACACAAACAATAAGATGAGAAAACATAAATCTGGAGGGTGCATAGGTATTCACCCCCCTTCATATGAAACCCCTAAATAAGAGCTGGTCCAAACAATTTACGTCCTAAGTCACATAATTAGTTGAGTAAAAGCCACCTGTGTGCAATCAAACTGTCACAGGATCTGTCACATGATGTTGGTATAAATCAGCACCCGTTCTGGAAGGACCCTGACTCTGCAACACTACTAAGCAAGCAACATGAAAACCAAGAAGCACTCCAAACAGATCAGAGACAAAGATGTGGAGAAGTATAGATCAGGGTTGGGTTGGATTATAAAAAATATCCCAAACTTTGAATATCCCAGGGAGCACCATTAAATTCATTATAGCAAAATGTAAAGAATATGGCACCACTACAAACCTGACAAGAGAAGGCCACCCACCAAAACTCACAGACCGGGCAAGGAGGGCATTAATCAGAGATGCAACAAAGACACCAAAGATAACACTGAAGGAGCTGCAAAGATCCACAGTGGAGATGGGAGTATCTGTCCATAGGACCACTTTAAGCCATACACTCCACAGAGTGGGGCTTTATGGAAGAGTGGCCAGAAAAAAAGCCATTGTTTAAAGAAAAGAATAAGAAAACACATTTGGAGTTTGCCCAACAGCATGTGGCAGACTCCCCAAACATATGGAAGAAGATTATCTGGTCAAACTGCCCCAACCCCCCAAAAATTCCATTTTAATTCCAGCTTGTAATGTGACAAAACAGGACAAACACAAGGGGGTGAATACTTTTGCAAGTCACTGTAGTTACACAGTTTTCTTTAAGCTGGAATAAGAGCTCAGTATATAAACATTTCCAGAATTAATTATACTTATATAATGCTCAAAACCAAATGCACATTCATTTTGATTTATTAATTTGAGTGCTCCTCATTTTTCAGGCTCCTCCTGAATGTGACGATGTGACTGAGTGAGTGTTATGTCATCCCTTTATGACTGAGCATTATCTGCAGTGTTTTGTTGGAAATTAGTCCACACCTGAAATAACACTCTTATTAGGGAAGCAAAGCCAAATAATTAAATAAATAAAATGTCACAGTCCTACATATCTGAGATACACAGCAAATCTCTAACTGACTTCTTTTTATTGTTATTTTTGCCAATTAAATTCACTTTCTAAAGCTTTTAATTGCTTCCTGCAGATATCTTGGTGTACAATTATTACTGCTGATTAAAACAAAATTGGAACAGAAAGCCTCTGTGAAGGCAGCCACTGTGTCAGAGCTTATAATGATGCAAGTGTCAACATCTTGTAATCAAAAGAATATCAAGGACATTTAGCGAACTGTTATTCTAGCTTCCCAAATAAAGCCTGATCTGAACATGCCAGCTGTAATATAAATATCACCACAGTGCTGTTAAATTCTGGATTGTGATTGGTCAGAGGGTGATGATTAATGTACTGTAACAGCAATTCTCACATTGGTGCAATTCCAAGTCACCATTTTACATTAATACGAAAATGTTATTGATTTTTTTGTAACAATGAAGACAAGAACTTGTATGGTGGATACTCCATCAAGTCAAGTCTCGGAGCTGCAAGTCAGATTTAAGTGTCAAGTCTCTAGGCTGCTAGTCTGAGTCTAGTGTGCTGTCTCTGAGCTGCAAGTCTGAGTCTAGACTTAAGACTCAAGTCTCTGAGCTGCAAATCTAATGTCTCTGAGCTGAAGAAAGATCAAGTCTTCAGTCTTGGAGCAGCCAGTCTGACTCAAGTCTGATGTCTCTAAACTGTTGTCCAATTCCAATCTTAAATCTCTGAGCAGTGAGTCTTTTGTCTAGTTTCAAGTCAGTCCAAGTCATATCTCAAGTTGCTAAGCTGAAGACTGAGTTAAGTCTCATGTCTCTGAGGTGCAAAGCTGAGTCAATTCTGAAGCCTCTCAGCAAGCAGGTCAACTGAAATCTCTGTGCTGCCAGTCAAGTCTAAGAGGCTTGTCCAGGTCAAATCTCAAGGCTTTGAGTTGATGTCAGCATCAATTCTCAAGTCTTTGAGTGAACTGTTCAAGTCAAATCTCAAGGCTTTGAGTAGCCTGTCTATGTCAAGTTTCATGTCTCTGAGCTGAAGTCAGAGCTGAGTTGGTCATTACATTTCTATCCACCTGGATCTCTGATAATCAACTTCCAATCTTTAATTTCCTCTTAGAAGCAATAATGGCTTATCTTGAGTTTCACGTTTATGAACAACCATTCCAAGTCATGTCTCGATTCTCTAAGCTGAACCCTAAGTTAAGTCTCTAAGGTGTGTGACACATATACGGTAGCAATAATAGTTGTAACTTACATATCCTCTCCTGATTATTTATTCTAGTCTGAGTCAAGTTTCAAATCCTTCATTGAGCAACTTAAATGTGACTTGACTCCCCATTTCTGCAATGCAGAGACCTCTGCAATGCTGATTTAAGCATGCATCTACTGTACCTCCTGAAAACTGGATGGCGTTGAACATTCAGCTTTGATTCAGATATGATTCCCTGTGGCAAATACATCTGTCAATCTCCTGAGCCTGTTCAAGTCATATTTATGTAAGGCTTTATTCCACTTGAAGAATCCACAGCTTGGTAACAGTTTAGTGACCTTTATACTGTCAAAGAGGTTGACATTTGGGTGATGATGAACCATGACTGATTCTTGAAGAATCACAGTGACACAACCCCAGGCGGTACTGAACAGGTGGAGTGACATAACAGAGCCAAAATGGCATGGATAGTTCATCTAGTCACAAAAGGACAGCAATGTCCTGAAGGAGAAGAACTGTCATTTGAAAAGAAGATAAGGTATATTGCAGCAAAGAGGCAAAAAAAAGGAAATATTCTGAGCTAACACCTTTATCTCTGTTTTATCAAGGTTCACATTATTCCCTCAGGAGTCATTTTTAAAGACCTTTTTTTTATGATCCTGACCTAAAACCTCCATTTAAATATTGTTTTCATGAATGTTCTTGAATGCAGTTATAATGCAATCTTTGGTATCTGTACAGCAAGTTACAGTTTTTTACAATCATTTTCACACTTGTCTCAATACCTTCAGCTTGGTGGTAAGGCTAATACCCCTGCGCTCCCATACATTCTTCTATAGTCTGCCAAAGGCAGTACTGGCTTTGGAGAGTCTGATGTTGGCCTCTTCATCGACGTTAACTGCTCTTGAGAGTGTACTGCCAAGGTAGGCAAACTTGTTGACAGTCTGCAGGATTTGTCCACTGACAGTGACTTGAGGTTGCCGGTACAGTCTATATAGTGGTAGTACTATGATTTGACATCGTGCCTTTGACTCACTACTGTAGGACACAGCTGTTCCCTCTCATAGGGGGAAGGGGGAGAATATTTACGCCTCAAGAGGAGGATGCAATAGTTGATGAACTGTATGAAAGACTTTCAGCAGAGAGGCAGAATTTACCGGTATTTGTGATTATATGGGATAATGTGACCTTTTAACACTCCCACCAAGTCACAGTCATTTACAGCCCATCCCAGGATGATGTCATTATTCCTGCCATCATAATCTCCTTTCCTCAACCCGAGTGAATTTTTTTTTTCTGTATAGATATGAAAGGTTTATGACCAGCACCCACATAACCAGATGTCCCTTTGAAGTGCAATGGCTGCTGTTTGTATGGACATAACAGTGGAGGACAGCTGGGGTTGGATAAGGCACTCTAATATATATTTTTTTTTCCCTCCAACAGTGTATGGCAGGGGGGAAGCATTTGGTGTGATGATGAAAATTTATGGCTAAACTCAAAGGACAGGATGGATTAGGCCAGGCCAACAATATACCTCTGAGACAGCCATCCATTATCTGTAGCCACTTATCCTGTACAGGGTCACAAGCAAGCTGGAGCTTATCCCAGCTGACTGTGGGCAAGAGGTGGGGTACACCCTGGATAAGTTGCCAGATCATCACAGGGTTGACACATGCAGACAAACAACCATTCACACCTATGGTCAATTTAGAGCCACCAATTAACCTAACCTGCATATCTTTGGAGTATGGGAGAAACTGGAGTACCTGGAGGAAACCCATGCAGACACAGGGAGAACATGCAAACTCCACACAGAAAGGCCCCCATTGACCACTGGGCTCGAACCCAGACCCTTCTTGCTGTGAGGTGACAGTGCTAACCACTATACCACCATGCTGCCCCTATTTCTGAGACACTGATGGACAATATGTGTCAGATAACGGAATCCAGGGACACATGTCCGCCCGGGGGCATTTTGAGTTATTGACAGATTCAGAAATTACAGTTTCTAAGCTTTCCAATGATGCCTTCCATGTGGAGATCTGACAATATTTGAAGAATGTGTGGCCTTTTGAAAGTGTATACTTCTTAAAACAGAAAAGGGAGAAAATCGCCCTCAAAGTCTTCCATCTCAGCTACTCTGGGTGTAGGGCGGGCACATAATGGTGCTCATCTGCATGACATTAAGGAAAGCCCTACCCCCTAGCACGATGCTACTTTCATGTAAACAAAGATCACCACGTCAATTTTCCTTCCATGCAAAGTATGCCCAAAACAATTATGAAGTACAAAAATAAGTCCTAAAGTATACTTTAACGTTTTGTGGTTGAAAAATTACTCACACCGTAAGAAAGAAAGATAGCACGATGATAACTAACACAATGCTAGTTTCATGTAACCAAACCACAACACTCTGTTACATGCAAAAATAACAAAATACTCACACCGTAAGAAAGAAAGATAGCACGATGATGACACAACTAACACAATGCTAGTTTCATGTAACCAAATCACAACACTCTCCGTTACATGCAAAAATAACCACACAGCCTTAGATTAATAAACTTACCCCATCAGAAAGAGAAATGTCACCTTGCACACACCAATGCCTCCGATGGAATGTAGTCCTAGAACACTTCCTTTTGGTTGCATTTTTTTTTGCTAGAAATGGTTATCTCCGATGTAAATACTGTGTGTCTGTTTGCTTCGCGGTGTTTCAGCTCCTCTGCGCTCTGTTTAGCTTGCTCATTCCATAGTGAAATTACATGCCTGTATGCAGCTTAAGTAGCCACGAGCTCAGCTCGTATCATACAGCTGATTCGCGAAAAAAAAAGACTTAAATCATCATGGCAGATTCTACCATAACAGAGGCCAGTTAAGTCCCATCTCCTTAAATTGCTGAATTGATTATTTTGATCATTCTATTAAGTTTTTCTAGTAGCATTTGGGGTCTTGGACATTCACAGTAAATTTTAGGACAGTAGTCCTGGTAACTAATTAATAAAAGCCTGACATGACAGACATGCTAAATGACAATAGAAACACATCGGTTTCTATCATCAAAATCTGACAGACAAACTAACGTCTACCATCATATTCTGACAGACACTCTACATGACAATAGCAACAAAACTGTTTCTTACATTATTAATCTGACAAATTTAGTAATAATATTAAATACCTCATCACTAGAACCAAATAATAAAATAAAATATTGAAATAAAAAAGAGAAAATTTATTTTCAAAATTGAAATATCAACAATAATTGTCAGAACAGTGACGATAGACACGACTGTGTCACTTTCGCGGGGAAATAACACATTGAAATGGCCTGTCGGCTGAAAGGGTCGCAAGTGGCTCTGATTTATCTCAACTTACGATAGTTTTCCTCCAGAAAAATTTAAATATGAATGCACAAATATATTCTCAATGTTTCTATCGTCAAAAAGTTGTATCGTCAGGATAGCTGACTGAAAATCTTACCTTGATTTATTTGATGAAATCTAGCTGTCAGAACTCCAAGTCTTGCCTGGAAGTAAATGTCTGCTGTCACAAAAATCACGCGCAGTAGAATTTCCTCTTTGCGTCAGTCAACATGTGCGTGGTGAGGGCTTGAATTTTGCTATCATCAGGTGCATTTGACTGACAGACTGACGATAGCATTTTCTAAAAATAACTGTGGGCTTCTCTCGTGAACGAAATAGTTTTTTCGCTGTTGATCTATTTCAACTCTTATCTGTTGACACCCAAAAATTATAAAGCCTGCTTCCACACGATAACTACCAAAGATCCATAATGGCTGAGTCTATCTTCAGGTCATCTGACAGAAATTCACTGACGATAGCAACAGGGATAATGAAAGGGATTTTTAAAATGGGAGTTATGTCTGTCAGATATGTCAAAGAAATGGAACTTTATTCTTTAAAAATCTTTTATTGATTTACTCCGTGTATTTTTAAATGCCGTGCTGTTTTAGAAGACCAGATACCATATTTTCAATCTTGAAAATATTACCTCACTGAAAAAAGGACAAGAAAAATTTCTTATTTTGTGGGCAAGTGGTTAATGGATCCAGTTACGGTAGAATCTGCCTCATGTGAATGGCCCATATGGTAATTTACCCACACCCCCCAGCAGGCTACAGTCCTGACAAAAATGAGACAATTTGCAACAAAAAATGTATGCTTTTCCAACAAAACAATTTATTATCTGAAATACTGACTGCATTCTTCAAGATCTCAACTTGCACATGATGGAAAAAAACGAAAATCACAAATTTCGAAAAAAAATGCTTCTTTTGTGATTATCTCGGATTCGTTTCGGCCGACATGCGTCCCTGGATTCGGTGAGGGGTCACATATATTTGCAAATTACAGTATACAGTGAAAGCTTTCTATTTTGGTATTGACTGTAATGCATCTTCAGTAACTGACAATGTATTTTTCTTTTACAGTATATTGCACATAGCTGAATTTCAGATTTATTGTATTTGTTACAATACTTACTGTAATGTCATACTTTTTTTTTATTTTGCAATGCAACACTGTAAAAAATATAGGCTTCAGCAACATAATTTCAGTGATTCAAGTTCTTTTTTTTCTTTCATTGTAGTTTGATGGACAAAGTAGTCTTATCAGAGAGGGAATATGCTATAGTTATGGCAGCATGAGTCACTTTTGAGTTAAGTATGAAGTGGTTTTAGTGCAGTTTGCAGCAAATGCTAACTGATGTGCTCAGGTGCATGTTTGTAAAGCACAATGTGTGAAGAGTTCTGAAAAAGTGGGCATGGTATTCAGACAAGTGTGAAAAAACCCTGCAATTATTCAATAGGACTTTTCTGTATGATTTAATGAATAAACTACAATCCATTGGTAAATCGAGATAGACCAAAATCTAATGTATTCATAGAGGGTCACAAGTTAATCATCAAACAAATCACATTGACTCAGAGAAGCAATAAGGAGGTGTTACTGCTGTGTTTGTTTGTGACTCTTCCAGTTCAGTTTCACAGCACATTTTCAATGGATCCCTGCTGAAATGTGTTCAGTCTGCTTTAACACACTCATGAGATAATTATCAGCTCCTTCACAGGTCTAATCAGGTGTGCAGGAACACACTGAATCCAAAAGGCACACTGTAAAAAATGTCCGTGAAAATTACAGTGAATAAATGTGAAATGGCAACAGGAATAAACCGTAAAGCAAGAAGCAGCTTATGGTTGTAGAATAAACATTGAATTACCATAAATTTAAAAACTGTCAAAAATGTTATTTTTAATTGTTTTAGCATGTGAAATATATGGTGAAAAACTGAAATGGCGACAGTATTGGACAGTAATATTAAAAAGTAGCATATTACTGTATTATTCACAGTATAAATACCTTAAATTAAAAAACATGCTGTCAACGTTATTTTTTACTGT
The DNA here is from genome assembly GCF_027579695.1 of Neoarius graeffei. Classification (NCBI taxonomy): domain Eukaryota; kingdom Metazoa; phylum Chordata; class Actinopteri; order Siluriformes; family Ariidae; genus Neoarius; species Neoarius graeffei. Next base: position 110,165,957 of record NC_083570.1, read on the forward strand.
TTTAAGATGTGAAATATAGAGTGAAAAACTGAAATGGCAATGGTATTACATTGTAATATTTAAAAAAAAGCATATTACTGTATAATTACTTTAGGCATCAGACATTCGACAGATCAAAAAACAGCAGCAACACACAATAATGTATGTTTAAACTAACAAGGTGCAAAGTGTTCTGATAAGGTGCCTTTAGTCTGTCTACCTTGTGGTAACCTTTATGACTTGGTGCACTAGTGCAGTGATTACAAATTCGAGTGACCTTAGATTTAGCTTTGTTTTAGATTCCTGAGAAATACTAGCCCAATTCAAAGAATTTGTTATCTATCTTTTATAATTTCTCTCTCTCTCTCTCTCTCTCTTTTTTAAATTTATTTTCTGTATTATTACCATATTCAGGCCTTAATCAAATGCAGTCTATAGGCCTAATACTCCTGAACCATACCCTAGCCCAGCAGGTGGCGGCCAAAAAGCCAAAAAAAAGGGAAGAAGAAGACAACGCAGAAGGACTTTCCCGCGTCTAAATCGAACATTAAGAGCCAAGCAGCTAGTCCCTCGTCAGCGACAGCGCGGTTAATATTCGCCATATTGCCTACGTGTGAGTATTTGTTTTAATGAGGTATCGTTTTCACCAACCCTCGGTCAGTCTGTTTGTTTATGTTAGTAGGGAGGGATTTCAATTTTGTTGATGACCGAATTGGAGCAAGGCCAGACATTAGCCCGGGCATGTCCATGCAAACTGAGGCGGCAAAAAGTTTCTCACAGAGCTTCAATGTCGCGATAGCTAGGCTAGTCAGGCACACTTTGTGCAGACTTCATTCATAATTAAAATCGGTAGCAGATAGAATTCCTCTGTACATTTCTTTCTGTTGAGGTTATGTTGTCATTTGGTTTATATTGGGCTGCTTGCAGTGTGAAATTGTATTAGTTGCAAAGCAGCCCTACATGTGAAATTCGTTTGAAATTTGCTTCAGTAGTGTTCAGTTTTCACACGCTCTCGCCAAGTCCATATGCATGCATGTCGTCTCGTCAGTTAGGATTTGAATATTGAAGAGGCACAACTGTCCAGTAAGGCCAGGCATTTACTTTGTACATTTTGTTCATGATTAAACATTTGTATATAGAATTCCTTTGTATTAGTGTGTATTCCAGTTATCCCATTGTTTTGCATAATAAATGTTGAAGCTCAGTGGGTGGTAAAGAAAAGTCTTTACAGTTTTATGTTTGGTATTTCGACTAGCTAGACATGTGGCCGTGTAATTTCTGTGGAAAGTCATTGAAAACACTGAGGGGTTATGTTCTTCATTGCAAACTTCATAGAAATGAGCCGCGTTGTTTGTTTAAGTGTTATGGCTCTGGTTGCAGCAAGACATTTTTCCGGTATGGTGCATTTAAAACACACTTCTACCGCAAACACAATGTGCCTGAAGTTGATGTTCATGTTGGCGCTGTCGTTGGTGCTTACAGGTGCCCAGTTGCCTTGTGCAGCTATCACAGCCAAACCATCAAGGACCTTTTGGGTCATCTCAAGAAACATATAGAGGAAGGACATGAAGTATGCTGTCCGGTGAGTGGATGTTCGAGTGTTTTCAAGATTAAGTCTTCATTTACATCTCACATTTCACGGAAACATGGAGATATTACAGACCGCAGCATTAATGACCTGTACAGAGACTTACCACGACAGTCATCAGTTGTAGCCATGCCTACTGCTGACTCTGAAGTTACAGAGAATGAAGACGTGACCGAGACTGGTAGAGACGATGAGGATATGGATTCATCAGGAGATTTTAGTGATCTGTATTTGAGAAACGTGAGTTTGTTTTATTTGAAATTGCAGGGAAAGTTTCTGCTTCCTGCTTCAACCATTCAAAGTATTGTTGAGGAGATGGTTAACATTCACGAGTTAGGCCAGGCATATACTTTGAGCAGACTTCGTTCATTATTAAAAAATGACACATCACTCTCAGATGATGACATAACTAAAGTTTGTGATTCTGTCAAAGAGTCTGATCTCTTTACTGAATGCCACACAGGGCCAATGAGGACTGTATACTCAAGAACTGAGACTTTCAAAAAAATGTTTCATTATGTGGAACCAAACAAGTTGCTCTTAGGAAGAGATGAAAATGGAAAAGACCAATTTGCTTACTATGTCCCCATCAAAGACACTCTGAAATGTTTGCTACAATCTAAGCTTTGGCAAGATAAAACTGCCCATATGACAGAACAGTCAGCAGAGACCGGGGTTCTGAGTGACATTAGTGATGGTCACTTATTTAAACAGAGCGAGTTTTTCAAGCAAAATCCATCCAGTTTAAGACTTGTGCTCTACCAGGATGCGTTTGAAGTCGCCAATCCCCTTGGTTCCGCAAAGGCTAAACATAAAGTGCTTGCTGTTTATGTGTCCGTTGCCAATTTACCACCACATGTGAGGTCTGACACTGACCATATGTCACTTGTGCTATTATGCAGAGAGAAGGACTTCAAAACATTTGGGCATTCAAAGGTTTTCAGTGAATTGGTGAGTGACCTGAAGGAATTGGAGGAGACTGGAATATTGACATCAAATGGAACTGTACGTGGAACATTGTATTGCATTGCTGGTGACAATTTGGGGTCCCATTGTATTGGTGGCTTGTCAGAAAATTTCAGTTCATCGCAGTACTTTTGTCGGTATTGCTTAGTAACCCGAAATTAATTTCAGAGTGACGATCCGAATGTATGTGGACCATTGCGCACAATTGACAAGTACAATTCCGCTCTTGAGCGTCTTCAAAATGAAGATGTTCCTGAAGGAGTGAAGTTTGATTCAGTCTTCAATTCTTTACACCACTTCCATGTTTGTCAGCCAGGACTGCCTCCATGTCTGGGGCATGACATCTTTGAAGGCATTTTGGCTTATGACATAGCACTTTATCTGAAATATTTCATAAAGCAAAAAAAATGGTTCTCTTATTCTACTCTCAATCGACGCATTTGTCAGTTTAAATACTCTTTGTCTGATGCTTCTACAAAGCCATGCAGAGTCAAACCTCTTGCAAAAAAGCTGTCAGGACAGGCCATACAGAATTGGAATTTTCTGAGGCTGTTGCCTCTTATAATTGGTGACAGAGTGAAAGACACAGCTGAGGATGTTTGGCAGTTGACTCTGCAGCTGAAGGACATTGTGGACATGGTCTGTGCTCAGAAAATATCTGTCTCACAGGTTGCATTTCTTGACGTTCTCATTCAAGAGTATTTGGAGTCAAGAAAATCTCTCTTTCCAAGCACAACACTGAAACCAAAGCATCACTATTTACGCCATTATCCAGCACTTATTCTGAAATTTGGGCCCTTGATTAGACTTTGGACGATGAGATTTGAGAGTAAGCATAGCTATTTTAAGACATGTGCAAGGAATCTGAAGAATTTCAAAAACCTCTGCTTGACTCTCTCTCAAAGACATCAAATGTTGCAGGCTTATCTTACAGCGGACTCCCTTGGCCAGGCTGTTCTGCAGGTTAAAGACAGTTCTCCATTCTATGTAGCACTTTATAGTGGAGTAATCCAAGATGCTGTCAGGGAGTTCGGCTTTACTGAGACAGACACAAAGGTTGCAGTTGAGATGTCCTACAAGGGTACATTATACAAAAAAGGACAGTTCCTTGTGACCGGAAAAGATTATGTGAACTTTGTTGAACTTGGGCTTATTTTGTTAAAAAATGACACAATTTATTTTGTAGTGTCAAAATACAACACAGTGTTCCTACCTCATTTCCACATGTACTCAGTAAAGAAAGAAAATGACGAGATGTGCTGTCTTAACATTTACGACTTGGCTGATTTCTATCCATTACCTTCTTACTGGAAAGATGGATACCAATTGGTTCCATTGAAACATGGTGTGTTGGCACAGTAGGCCTTATTGAAACTTGAACTATTTACTAAAACTGAAACTTAACCATTTACTCCCCTTAGAAATGGACAACCCAGACATCAGAAGTTCCATTGCAAGTGTTCTACCAGACCTCCCTGCATCCATCCTGAATATTGTGGAGGAGACACTTCAGTCTCTGGGAGTGCAGACCGCTGACGATTTCCAGTTCGTCCAAGAGGCTGATCTCTTGTGTGTTTTACGGCCAATACAAGCAAGAAAACTTGTAGCTTCTTGGAAGCAAACCTGTAAGTGCAACTTTATCGAAATCCCTTTACATAACCAAAGATTTCAGTGTGGTTGTTTGATACAGTGTAATATCATGTGTGTATATAGTTAATAGCCAATTAAAGTGACTCTACTCTATTGTAAGACTTAGTTGTCAGTGTCCTGACAGCAGCTGTTTCTGGGATACAGCAGTGTTCCGTGTAGTTTTTTTGTAGTGCATAGTTGAAAGAAAAATGTGTGTGAACTCTGAGATTACTTGGATTTCTCTGCTTAAGTTGGGACACAGCCTTGTGTTAGGCTATTTTGTTGTGATGGAGAATTGTGATGGGGAATGTGTTCTAACTCCTCTGTAACGTTCTTGGGAAATTAGAGGAATGGAGAAGTTTGAGGGTAAAACATTTGTGTCATGAAATCGGCATCCAAATTCACTTACTGACTTTTCTTAAATTATATTTCTTTCTCCTATGAAAACGATTAACATTTTGTCTCCCCTTGATCTGCATGGTCTCTTAATTGCAATTCTCAGATGCTTGCCTTGATGCCAAGTAAAATGTGCCTCATTAGTATTCAACTCCTATCCATACACTAAATGAGATATTGACATTGCGTTGAGATAATGCGGAAATTCACATCTGTTCTGAACTTGCGCCCTTCTTTGGCCTTCAGCTTTTTCCATCCAAATAGGGTTTTCCAGTGTTCACACGTGTGTGATTCCTCTTTTGCTTCTCAGTTTTCTGCCGCCTTCATCATTTTCATTGGTTCTGCATGGTGATGATAATGCTTTCCCCTTCGCCCCTCCCTTAATGCGATGAATGATGACAGCTGACTTTTGCCCGGCAGATACAAGCATTTTCATGTTTTTGTTATCCATTTCTACTAGCTTTACATGAAAAGACAGAGGCGACAAAAATACTGCTTTGTGTTTTTTTGTGATGAATGTCAGAGTTCTAATTTCAAGATAATGTTTTTGAGGCAACATTAAGACAACCCAAAAGGTGTCACCTAATGTTGTTGAAAGTAATGTAATGAGAAATGGAAAATGGTTCTCTAAGGTGATATTTTCTGGCTGTAGTGCAAGAAAAGCCTGTAAATGGAATTGGCTGACGATTTATATTTTTCTATGTGACCTTGATCTGCATCATGTTTCATGTATTGCACATGTCAGATGCTTTCCTTTGACACTACAACAGAGCAATCGGATACGAGTTGAAATCTGGTGGCACACATTTTATTTGGTCATACATCTTAAGTTTTTTAAACGGTATATTCCATGGAAAACTGAAAACGATTCTATGCAGAATATACTTGCTTGTTGTGACTTAAGGCCTTCGCACAACATTGCTATTGAATACCAAATGAAAATGAAGCAATCCATTGTTCTTGTTTTACAGCTCAGGGCCCTGGAACCCACAGCCAGCCAGATGTTAACCATTCAACTTCATCTCCTCTCACCTCTCCTACTTCCACTCGCTCCTCTGTGTCACCTTGTCCATCACCCAGCCACCTGGTTAATGCCGATTGGGTTGACCGCTTTGAAATTCCTACTGAAAGATTTCCTGAAGCTCTGATGCAATGTCTGGAGAGAGGCAAGAGGCCCGTTCCAAGTTTAAGGCAAGAAATGATCAGAATCATTGTAACAGAGATGATGAAGGTGTGTCCGTCTCCTACGATGCGTACTTCTAAAGAAATCGCCAAAAAGTTAGTTCTCAAGTATCCTCAGTCATTGAAGGATGTCATCGAAGGGGAAGTTGTGGGGGCTGGGTACCATAGCCTTGTCAAACAGCTTCAAGCCCGCATCGACAACAAGAAGCGTCATGCAACCCCGCGAATACAAAAACGTAAATCGGTTGACACCTCTGACACAGATGAGGTCCCAGCAGTGAAAAAAGCGTCAGTCCAAGACACGTATGGCTGCATTAAGTGGGATATGAAGTTCATGCCAGTCACTGAAACACTTGAGACCCAACGAGAAAAGAAAGAAAAACTGAGGAATCTTTGGGAACAAGGCACGTTCAGCCCAGATGAGGTGAAGGAATTAATGGAATGCACATACTTCTCCCAGCGAAAGGCAGTAAACAATGGAACAGCTCTTCAAATCCTGAGAGAGGAATGGCCTTTTTTGTTCCATGAAATTGGCATTTCTGCCCACTACAAGGAACTAACAGGACTGCCACTGACGGAGACGTTCCTCAAAAGTGTGGAAAAAAAGGGAAAGCAGCTCTTGAATTTTATGGCAACTGTTTGTGCAAACAAGATCAGGCGTGTCTTTGAGACATTAACAAGGCTGAGGTTTCAGAGAGGGCAGTTGGAGGGCTGCTCAGAGGACGTGAAGGACCTGCTGCTTCTGCTACTGTCGTACTTCAATGAGGAGGAGACGGCCCTGTTCCAATACACTGAAGGAACGTCCCTGGCAGACGACGTCCAGGTTGACTGCTTGCCTGTGACGCCATGCGTCATTGTATGTGGTAAGTGTTTTTTGTTTGTCTGTTTTTCTGTTTGTTTTCCCCCTTTTCAGAATAATTGCTGCAGCTTTGAACAGACAAACAATACTTGATTTTTAAATCTTTACAGGAACCTCCCTCTACAGTGCAAAAAAAATCATGCTCAGCATTGATGGCAAGATTGTCAACGACAACATCTCTCACTTCGTCGCTGCCATCAACGCAATGTTCGGCAGCTACTACTGTCTGAACATCCACTATCCTGTTGAGTTGAGATCAACGCTGGAGTTCCTTCAGAGGTATGTGTGTGGGGGTGGGTGGGAGGGGGGTGTAGGCTAAAGGTCAGGACTCTCTGAAGAGCTGGGCTTTTGAAGATGGGAATATCCCTGTTCTGATTTCTTATAGTGCTCAGGTCAACAGTGTGAACAATGTATGTACGTACTTGCGTGCGTAAAGTTCTTGAATATCAAGGTAAAGTTTGGGGCTTTACACTTAAAGCCCTGTTTTCAGTTAGTTTAAGAATGAGCCTTACAGTTTTGACACTCCCACTTTCCCATAATTGCTTATTAGGTGCACTGGAACAACAGTTGTAGTGGCAAAATTTCAGGAATGGAGTTGATAAATTCAGGCACTTAATACACTGCTCCAAAACAACACAATGCAACTCTAAGTCAGGCATACTTCTGTGATACCAGCCTGTCCAGTTAAGAAGCAACACTCATTGTGAATCCATTTTGCCTAGTGTTGTGGAAATAATACAAGCAATGGGTAGAAGTTAGAGATAATAACCAAAATACGCCCAAAAAATAGTTACTAGTCAGGTAGTGTCACACACCATTTCTCTTTTTTTTTATCCTTTCTGGATGATTTTTATTTTTGGTCACGTGTGCATTTTGACAGTATCACACCCCTGTAGGTACCATGATGTGTCTATCACCACTTAATTTGCTCAGGTAGTGCTACTCATCCAAGATGGCACATCAATGTGCGCTGTGGCAAGAAGGTTTGCTGTGTCCCCCTGCACAGTGTCCAGAGCATGGAGGAGATGCCAGGAGACATGCCAGTACACCAGGGGACATGGAGGCCATAGGGTGGTTTAAAACCCAGCAGCGGGATCGCCATCCCCTTTCTTGTGGCAGGTGGCACAGGAAGAGCACTGCAAAATGAGCTTTTCAAGCCACTAATGTGCATGTTGATGCTCAAATGGTCAGAAACTGACTTCATGAGGAGAGTATGAGGGCCTCCACACGTGTTGTCTATGCTTACAGAGTGGCACCCTCATACCCTCCTCCTGAAGTCTGTTTCTAATCATTTCAGCAGAAACGCGCACATCAGTGGCCTGCAACGCTCATTTTTGCAGGGCTCTGGCAGTGCTCTTCCTGTGCCACCTTGCACAAGGAAGGAGATGGCGATCCCGCTGCTGGGTTGTAAACCATCCTATGGCTTCGTCCGATGTACTGGCATGTCTCCTGGCATCTCCTCCATGCTCTGGACACTATGCTGGGGGACAGAGTAAACCTTCTTGCCACAGCGCATATTGATGTGCCATCTTGGATGAGTAGCAGTAGCTGATCAAATTCAGTGGGTGATAGACACCACCTCATGGTACCTCCAGGGTTGGAACACTGATAAAATGCACTTGTGATCAGCCAGAAAGGATGAAAAAAGACAAATGGGCTGTGTGGACACCACCTGCAGAATAACTCTGTTTTTGGGGCTTGTTTTGGTTATTACCTTTAATTTCTACCTATTGCTTGTTCAATTTGCAGAACAGTAGCTGCAAAATGGATTCACAATGAATGTTGCTTCCTAACTGGACAGGCTGGTATCACAGAAGTATGATTGACCTGGAGTTCCATTGCATTGGTTTGGTGTTCCCTTTATTTGATACTGCACTTTGCCCTTGAACACTTCTGTTGCTTCCCTCTTTGCTGCTTGGTCAAAATAGCAGACTGTAGTGCGCTTAGGGATGTATACAAAACTCATCTTCCTAAATATGTGTTCATTACAGCATACCCTTTCAGTACTTTCCCCAGGTCTTGGTTAAGCACTTTGTTATTGGTTCGCCGTCTTGTTAGTTGCGGTCCCCTTAAAGCGATACTGTACCATTTCATGAAATTAGCTCATTTTACACCTTCCCTTGAGTTAAATGATTGAGATGGACCCATAAGATTCAATGATGTATGCTTGCTTGGAGGTAAAATTTGCACTGACAGACTCCGAGAACGGCTGGAAGTACAGGAGAAAGGTCAGACTCAATTATTTAACTCAGGGGGAGGTGTAAAATGAGCTTATTTCTAGAAATGGTACAGTATCTCTTTAAGGAACCCTGTGAAGTTGGACATGCCGCTTTTCTGTTGTTGCGTGCATTATCCCTGAGTACAACATGCACTTGCATGAAACGCTTGGCACATCACGCAGCTCCTGCCCCACACAGTGATATACTGTAGCTGGAGTGGATGCTGTCAATGGTCACTCTGTAGAACGTAGTCATGATGGGTGGTGGGGCACTGGCCTGCTTCAGTTTGTGTAGGAAGTAAAAGCACTGCTGGGCTTTCTTGGTCAGTGATGCAGTGTTGGTGGTTCAGGAGAGGTCCTCACTGATGTGCACTCCAAGAACCACCATGCACACTCCACAGCAGCACCATCAATGATCAGTGGGAGGTGTTGGGTGTGGCCTCTTTGGAGGCAATCTCCTTTGTCTTGCTGACATTCAACAGGATGTTGTTGTCACTGCACCACGTAGCCAGATGTTCTACCTCTTTCCCGTAGTGAGTCTCATCAGCCTTGGTGATGAGACCCACCAGAGTTGTTTGTCCGCAAACTTCACCAGGTGGTGAAGGCGGACAGTGCCTGTCTGAATGCCGACAATTCTCAGGTCAAATCATTGTCTTTCATCACGAGCGGGGCTGAAAGTGTAAAATACTGACCTTTTTCTTTATCCAAGGTGTCGGAACCCTGTGTACACCATGTGTATTTGGGTGTTTCGAAAACAACTAAGATCTCTTTTTTGTTTGTTTACATAGGTGCTTCTTCAACATCAATCCAGAGAGGGGCACAAAGGTTGAGACGAAAAAAAACAAGAAGCAACTGGCGGTAAACCCTAGGGTCCTTACCCTCATCGCTGATCTAGCAGATCACGAGTGGAGAGAGACTAATTAACACTCTGGATACCCACTCCAGCAATGCCATGGCTTCATAGGGACACACTCACTCCCCCCCCCCCCCAGCAGTTATTCTGAAAAGGGGGAAAACAGAAAACAAACAAAAACACTTACCACATACAATGATGCATGGAGTCACAGGCAAGCAGTCCACCTGGACATCGTCTGCCAGGGTGGAACAGGGTTCTCTCTCTCTGACACACACACACAGCCTTGCAGCCTTTCCAGCCTTGCAACATGGTTTATATTTTGATTTTTGGCTTTTTTTTTTTTCTGATGGTCTGGCTCAGGCAGAGAGTAATGCTACTTGGAACAGGGCTTTAGATGGTGATTGGCACTTGGCTATTTATTTAAAACCTCTTGCAGAAGATAAAAGACAAAATTTGCAGGGTTTTTTTTTTTTTTGAGAATTATGACACTCAATCACACCCCCAGACCAATATTTCTACTGCTGTTAAATCGTTCTCTAGTTTTCATGAGGGACTGCTGTTGTACATGATGGTCTCTGACCAGGTTTCTCCTCCTGTTTTGGTACCTCTTCTATTTCAGCTGTTAGGGCAAACACAGCTTATCACAAGCTTAAGGCTGTTTTTGTTGTTTTTATATTGGTACAGCTGTATAAAATTCCCACATTGACTAGTTTTATTGTTTGCATTATTTTTGTTCCTGCAGCCTTGATATTCTGGATTGTAAAAAAATATATATAAGAATAAAAAAAATTGTGAGTTTTGGAAGATTATTTTGATAAAATTATTTACAGACTTGAGAGGAGAATGAGAGGGTCATGTATGGGGGTTATTCTGCAAAGACAGAGACAAACTACTGCATCTTGGAGAAAAAGACAGACATCAGTTTGCCAATCATGTCTACCATTTCGTGGAATGTAAAAAAAGCACACTAAGAGCAGTCAATGGCATATCCGTACTAAGTATACATAATAGTCAGTCACCATAGCACTGTCCAGGGGGAAGAACATGACTGTGATTTCACTAACTGTTTGCAGTCTTAGCTGCCCAGGTGATGGTTACATAGTTACAGTAACAAACTAACTGTCAAATCCACAGAAAGAACAACCTGGGCTACTGATGTGAAAGGGTGTCCAGGGATATTGGCAGCACTGAAATCCAGGACAGATCCTAAATACAGTTTTGCCTTTTTACTCGTAAGTGAATGGTGTCTTTCAACCCAGAGGTGGAGTTGGGGTTAGGTCTCTCTCTCTCTGATATTCTCTCTCTGGATGGGAATAACCCTTAAAAGCAACAGTTATAAACTGTGAATTAAACGGTCATGCTGACGAGCCACACGTTGTTTTCAGCAGGAATAAACCATAAAATAGGGTAATAAATTATGTGGAATGGATAGAAATTCACCTTAAAAACAAAAGGTTTATACTGTGAATTGAACAGTCATACCGTCAAGGCATAAAAAAATGTGCTGTTGTTTTAACAGAAATTGACCATAAAATAGGACAATAAATGCTGTTGAATGGATAGTATTTCACTTAAAAAGCAACAGGTTTATATTGTGAATTGTACAGCTATACCGTGAGCCTATATACAATTTCACCATTATTTTAACAGTAGTTCATCTTTATTGGAACATTTTCAAACTGTTGTTTTTACAAGTGTTGATATACCTTACCGTAAAGCCATATACACTGTCACTGTATTTTTTACGGTGAAAAAATGGCAACCACAGCTGCCAGTTTTTCACTGTAAATTTGACAAGTTTTTTTTTTACAGTGCATACTGCTGTGATCTTCCAAAATATGAAGAAGAGAATTAAATTAAATACACAAAGACGTACAATATTGTCAGCCCTGCGATAATCTGACGACTTGTCCAGGGTGTACCCTACCTCTCGCCCATAGTCAGCTGGGATAGGCTCCAGCTTGCCCATGACCCTGTAGAACAGGATAAAGTGGCTACAGGTAATGGATGGATGGACAAACAGTGGTGCTTGAAAGTTTGTGAACCCTTTAGAATTGTCTGTTTCTGCATAAATATGACCTAACACCTCATCAGATTTTCACACAAGTCCTAAAAGTAGATAAAAAGAACCCAGTTAAACAAATGAGACAAAAAAAATTATACTTGGTCATTTATTTATTGAGGAAAATGATCCAATATTACATATCAGTGAGTGGCAAAAGTATGTGAACATCTAGGATTAGCAGTTAATTTGAAGGTAAAATTAGAGTCAGGTGTTTTCAATCAATGGGATGACAATCAGGTGTGAGTGGGCACCCTGTTTGTCTTATGTAAAGAACAGGGATCTATCAAAGCCTGATCTTCACAACACATTTGTGGAATTGTATCATGGCACGAACAAAGGAGATTTCTGAGGACCTCAGAAAAAGCGTTGTTGATGCTCATCAGGCTGGAAAAGGTTACAAAACCATCTCTAAAGAGTTTGGACTCCACCAATCCACAGTCAGACAGATTGTGTATAAATGGAGGAAATTCAAGACCATTGTTACCCTCCCCAGGAGTGGTCAACCAACAGAGATCACTCCAAGAGCAAGGCGTGTAATAGTCGGGGAGGTCACAAAGGACTCCAGGGTAACTTCTAAGCAACTGAAGGCTTCTCTCACATTGGCTAATGTTCATGAGTCCACCATCAGGAGAACACTGAACAACAGTGGTGTGCAAGGCAGGGATACAAGGAGAAAGTCACTGCTCTCCAAAAAGAACATTGCTGCTCTTCTGCAGTTTGCTGAAAATCACACATGGACAAGCCAGAAGGCTACTGGAAAAATGTTTTGTGGATGGATGAGACCAAAATAGAACTTTTTGGTTTAAAAGAGAAGAATTCTGTTTGGAGAAAGGAAAACACTGCATTCCAGCATAAGAACCTTTATCCCGTCTGTGAAACATGGTGGCGGTAGTATCATGGTTTGGGTCTGTTTTGCTGCATCTGGGCCAGGACGGCTTGCCATCATTGATGGAACAATGAATTCTGAATTATACCAGTGAATTCTAAAGGAAAATGTCAGGACATCTGTCCATGGACTGAATCTCAAGAAAAGGTGGGTCATGCAGCAAGACAACCACCCTAAGCACACAAGTCGTTCTACCAAAGAATGGTTGAAGAAGAATAAAGTTAATGCTTTGGAATGGCCGAGTCAAAGTCCTGACCTTAATCCAATCGAAATTTTGTGGAAGGACCTAAAGCGAGCAGCTCATGTGAGGAAACCCACCAACATCCCAGAGTTGAAGCTGTTCTGTTTGGAGGAATGGGCTAAAATTCCTCCCAGCCAGTGAGAAACAGTTACCGGAAACGTTCAGTTGCAGTTATTGCTGCACAAGGGGGTCACACCAGATATTGAAGGCAAAGGTTCACATACTTTTGCCACTCACAGATATGTAATATTGGATCATTTTCCTCAATAAATGACCAAGTATAATATTTTTGTCTCATTTTGTTTAACTGGGTTCTCTTTATCTACTTTTAGGACTTGTGTGAAAATCTGATGTTTTAGGTCATATTTATGCAGAAATATAAATTTGAAAGGGTTCACAAACTTTCAAGCACCACTGTACATTGTGTTATATGCAAATCAGTAGAAGTTATTTTCTTACAATGACACATATAACGAACTATGGTATTGTACAATGTGAAACATGGGCAACACGGTGGTGTAGTGGTTAGCACTGTCACCTCACACCAAGAAGGTTCTGGGTTCGAGCTTTGCGGCCAACTGGGGCCTTTCTGTGTGGAGTTTGCATGTTCTCCCCGTGTTTGTGTGGGTTTCCTCTGGGTGCTCCGGTTTCCCCTGTAGCCCAAAGACATGCAGGTTAGGCTAATTGGTGGCACTAAATTGACCGTAGGTGTGAATGAGGGTGCGAATGGTTGTTTGTCTCTATGTGTCAGTTTTTTGATGATCTGCAACTTGTCCAGGGTGTACCCCACTTCTTGCCCATAGTCAGCTGGGATAGGCTCCACCTTACCTGTGACCCTGCACAGGATAAGTAGTTACAGATAATGGATGGATAATGTGAATTATGGCTTTTTATGTTTTCTTTTAATCCATGTGCGTTCAAGCCTTGAGTTAACTTGAAAAGGACCTCTGGAAGTGAAATTTACTTTAAATAATTTCAGATGCTGCAGAGAAAGAGAAATGGAACTGCTCTGGGTTGCTAATTAACTCTTGTAAACTATACGTTGCTTTTTTTTCTGTTTGACATTCAGGAGAAACATGGCATGAACCCAGTAGAACAGAAGAAGAAACCTTTATTTGTCACATGCACACTTCAAGCACAGTGAAATTCATCCTCTGCATTTAACTCATCTGAAGCAGTGAACACACACCCACCCACCCAGAGCAGTGGGCAGCCACACCAGAGCACCCAGGGAGCAGTCAGGGGTCAGGTACCTTGCTCAAGGGCACCTCAGCCCAAGGCCACCCTACATCAACCTAACTGCATGTCTTTTGATTGTGAAGGAAACCAGAGCACCCAGAGGAAACCCACACAGACACGGGGAGAATATGCAAACTCCACACAGAAAGGCCCTTGCCGGCTGCTGGGTTTGAACCTGGAACCTTCTTGCTGTGAGGCGACCATGCTAACCACTACACCACTGTGCTGGCTTGCTCTTCTTTCTTTCTTTCTTTCTTTCTTTCTTTTTAAAAAAGAACATTATGGGCTGTATGAAATCTGTCTATTTGTCTGTGTGTCTGTTTTTCGATGTGTGTGTGTGTGTGTGTGTGTGATTGGTTGCTCGACATCATTGTTTTGATGCCATCGGTGAGACCTTGTGATATAATGCATTGCTCAGCTCGAATGCTCACAAAGCATATTCATCACCCAGTTAATAAATATATACAACCCTGATTCCAAAAAAGTTGGGACAAAGTACAAATTGTAAATAAAAATGGAAAGCAATAATTTACAAATCTCAAAAACTGATATTGTATTCACAATAGAACATAGACAAAATATCAAATGTCGAAAGTGAGACATTTTGAAATTTCATGCCAAATATTGGCTCATTTGAAATTTCATGACAGCAACACATCTCAAAAAAGTTGGGACAGGGGCAATAACAGGCTGGAAAAGTTAAAGGTACAAAAAAGGAACAGCTGGAGGACCAAATTGCAACTCATTAGGTCAATTGGCAATAGGTCATTAACATGACTGGGGTGGGGTTTACATTAGACCGTATCAGCGGATCATCAGATTAATGTTTTTAAAATGATTAGTGTGCACACAGCAACACCAATACACGATTCGCGTGCACACAGCAACACCAATACACGGATACGCTTGGCTCCGCAGGCATCCTGCGCTCCAAATCACTCCGCCCTGAACAGCGAGTGCCCTCTGGAGGGTGCGCACTCCGGCCCTGCGCAGCTCACAGAGCGTGCGAGTGGAGTGCACGAGCAGTGATTCGGGACTGAGCCGCTGTGTGTGTGATCCCAGCGCATATCACTTACCACTTGCAAGTGGAAGGATGGCAAGCCTAAAGACAATCATAACTACACAATGGGCAGTATTTGCATCAGTATTTGCAGTATTTTCATACTTTTATACTCTTTAATGAAAGGTGATACAAGGTGGAAGTCCGCGCCGTTTTTCAGCAGTCACGTCACATGACCAACGCCAGCGAATCAGGAAGGTGGATGTCACAGTGACGTTGTCCAATGATGACGCCAGCTAGAGCTCAGCACAGCGTATCCGCGTATTCTCAATGTTTACACAGCACCGGACCAGACATGATCTAGATTGAATACGTGGACCCTGGCGGATTCCCATTTCCCGGCGTTTTAATGTAAATGGACAGTGCATCCGCGAAGAAAACGAGACAGATACGGTCTAATGTAAACTTGGCCTGGGTATAAAAAGAGCATCTTGGAGTGGCAGCGGCTCTCAGAAGTAAAGATGGGAAGAGGATCACCAATCCCCCTAATTCTGCGCCGACAAATAGTGGAGCAATATCAGAAAGGAGTTCGACAGTGTAAAATTGCAAAGAGTTTGAACATATCATCATCTACAGTGCATAATATCATCAAAAGGTTCAGAGAATCTGGAAGAATCTCTGTGCATAAGGGTCAAGGCCAGAAAACCATACTGGGTGCCTGTGATCTTCGGGCCCTTAGATGGCACTGCATCACATACAGGCATGCTTCTGTATTGGAAATCACAAAATGGGCTCAGGAATATTTCCAGAGAACATTATCTGTGAACACAATTCACCGTGCCATCCGCCGTTGCCAGCTAAAACTCTATAGTTCAAAGAAGAAGCCATATCTAAACATGATCCAGAAGTGCAGACGTCTTCTCTGGGCCAAGGCTCATTTAAAATGGACTGTGGCAAAGTGGAAAACTGTTCTGTGGTCAGACAAATCAAAATTTGAAGTTCTCTATGGAAATCAGGGACGCCGTGTCATTCGGACTAAAGAGGAGAAGGACAACCCAAGTTGTTATCGGCGCTCAGATCTGAAGCCTGCATCTCTGATGGTATGGGGTTGCATTAGTGCGTGTGGCATGGGCAGCTTACATATCTGGAAAGACACCATCAATGCTGAAAGGTATATCCAGGTTCTAGAGCAACATATGCTCCCATCCAGACGACGTCTCTTTCAGGGAAGACCTTGCATTTTCCAACATGACAATGCCAAACCATATACTGCATCAATTACAGCATCATGGCTGCGTAGAAGAAGGGTCCGGGTACTGAACTGGCCAGCCTGCAGTCCAGATGTTTCACCCATAGAAAATATTTGGTGCATCATAAAACGGAAGATACGACAAAAAAGACCTAAGACAGTTGAGCAACTAGAATCCTACATTAGACAAGAATGGGTTAACATTCCTCTCCCTAAACTTGAGCAACTTGTCTCCTCAGTCCCCAGATGTTTACAGACTGTTGTAAAGAGAAAAGGGGATGTCTCACAGTGGTAAACATGGCCTTGTCCCAACTTTTTTGAGATGTGTTGTTGTCATGAAATTTAAAATCACCTAATTTTTCCTCTTTAAATGATACATTTTCTCAGTTAAACATTTGATATGTCATCTATGTTCTATTCTGAATAAAATATGGAATTTTGAAATTTCCACATCATTGCATTCCGTTTTTATTTACAATTTGTACTTTGTCCCAACTTTTTTGGAATCGGGGTTGTATAATATATACATACACCCCTGGTTAAGGTGTGTTAAAAGCCTTAAAATTAATTCAATTTTTATTGCAGAAGCACAATCTCACACTGAAAATTGTAGAAAAATGTAACCTTTAACTCAAGTGAATTAAAAAAAAAAATCCCTGACTAAGAAATAGTTATTTTTCATAAAATCACCTGTTCCACAATTATTGGCACCATAACAATTCCTAGAAAATAAATGTAATTGAAGCATTTGTCACTTCTACTGTAGTTTATAAAGTTGATCAGAGTATCTAGGAACCTTTAATTAGTAATTCATCACATCCTGTTTCCCTGGGGTATAAATATGATGTGACACAGAGGCCTATTTCTCTTATCCACTCTTCAACATGGGAAAGACAAGAGAACACACCATTCAAGTAAGGCAGATGTGTGTCGACCTTCATAAGTCAGGCAATGGCTACAAGAAAATAGCCGCTCGCCTACACCTGCCCATATCTACAGTCAGAGGAATCATCAAGAAGTTTAAAACAACTGGAACAGTGCCAAACAAGCCTGGACAAGGATGCAAGTTTATCTTGCCACCATGCACAGTGAGGAGGATGGTAAGAGACAGGGCTGTAGTACTCGAGTCCGGACTCGGACTCGAGTCCGTCTCGAGACGTTTTTTTGATGGACTTGGACTTGACTCGGACTCGCTTGTAATTGGACTTGGACTTGTCTCGGACTCCCCTAGTGGTCTCGCTAAATATAGCTGCAGGACTCGTCAAGTCCACCAAGGAATCCGCCAACCAATGGTAGAGTCTCACACTTGAACTTGTTACTTTAAGATTCTAAATATGTGTATTATTATCTTCCCGTGCGACCTTCATTGTTTTCTCTCACACATAGCCTATACAGCGAAGATGTCGGCTAATTCGGGGGTAATTAAATTCGCCTACACAAATCACTATGAGTTTTCAACAACAGATCAGAAAAAGAAACACCGGGCAGACTGCAGATTCTGCAAAAAAACAATTTCAGACACGCTTGGGACGACGTCCAATTTTAACAGACACCTGCAGAGGAACCACCCAGCAAGGTAAGTGACAGTTAGAAAGTGCTTAGCTTTATCTTGTGCTAACAGTAGCGAACACTGGCCAATGGAAGATACGGATACGACGCTACAATTCCTTACGTTAGTATTTTTTTCATCAGGTAAAACGTTAGATGCTAAATGAGAATTAAGTTACAATATTAACTATGTGCAGCGCAGTTTCAGGTGACCCTCTTGAGGTGTGTGTGTGAGAGAGAGAGAGAGTGTGTGTGAGTGAGTGAGTGAGTGAGTGAGTGAGACTGTTGATTAATGTTGACAAATGATTCTATGGGGGGGTTGTTACAGTTAATGCTCAAATAAAAATTACTTATTTCATTACACTCACGGCATGTACAGTTTGTTTTTTTTTTCAGGCAAGGCATACTCTAACCACAGGTACACACAGTATAATACTGGTAATAATTTTTCACACTTACTGTATGAGTGAAGCTATATTGTACAAGCTATTGTTTGTATATATACACAAACCATAAGTACTGTGACACTGTGTTAGTAATAACCCAAAGTTATTATCTTGATGCTCCAAGTATATGACTTGTATTTGCTGTCCTGGACTCGGACTTGACTCGGACTCGAACCTCTTTGGACTCGGACTTGACTCGGACTCGAACCTCTTTGGACTCGGACTTGACTTGGACTCGACTAAGGTGGACTTGACTACAGCCCTGGTAAGAGAAATGAAAAGTTCTCCAAAGCTCACTGTGAGAGAATCGCATCAAAGAATAGCATATTGGGGGTCACAAAGTCTCCATAACAACCATCAGGCGCTATCTGCATGCCAACAAGCTGTTTGGGAGGCATGCACGGAAAAAGCCTTTTCTCACTTATAAGCATAAATGTAAACGTCTGGAGTTCGCTAAGCGGCACTGGGACTTCAACTGGGACTGTGTGCTTTGGTCAGATGAGACTAAGAGAGCTTTTTGACAACAAAAACACTAATACATCACAAAAGAGGAGTATGCGGAAAAGCACCTCATGCCCACTGTGAAGCATGGGGGAGGATCGTTGATGTTGTGGGCCTGTTTCTCTTCTGAAGGCCTCAGGAACTTTGTTAGGGTGCATGGCATCATGAACTCTTTGAAATACCAGGACATTTTAAATCAAAATCTGGTGGCCTCTGTCTGAAAGCTGAAGAGGGGTCGTCACTGGGTCTTTTCAGCAAGATAATGACCCTAAACATGTGGCCAGACCTACACAAAAATGGTTCACCAGACACAAAATCAAGCTCCTCCCATGGCCATCTCAGTCCCCAGACCTCAACCCAATTGAAAACCTGTGGGGTGAGCTGAAGAGGAGAGTGCATAGGAGAGGACCCAGGACTCTGGATGATTTCGAGAGATTGTGCAAAGAGGAATGGTCGAATATCCCTCTCTCTGTATTCTCCCATCTTGTGAAATGTTATAGGAGAAGATTAAGTGCTGTCTTGTTGGCAAAAGGGAGTTGTACAAAGTATTAACGTCAGGGGTGCCAATAATTGTGGCACACATGATTTCATGTAAAATTATTTCTTAATGTGGGATTTTTTTCCCCCCACTAAATAAATGCACTTGAATTAAAGGCTGGATTTTTCTCTCTCTTTTTTTTTTTTTTTGCATTGTTGTCCTATGTTATAAAAAAAATGAATTTATTAGAAGCCTAAGAATATATCTTAATGAGGGGTGCCAATAATTGTGGAGGGCGCTGTGTGTGTGTGTGTATGTATGTATATATATATATATATATATATATATATATATATATATATGAGGGAGAAAAAAAAATCCAACCTTTTAATTGAAATTAATTTATTCAGAGAAATCAAGTCCCTCATCAAGAAAAAAATATTTTCAACAAAATAAAAAAGTGCCACTATTATTGGCACCCCTGGAAATGATCATGAACACAATGCACCTGAAGCATGTTTCCATTTAAATTATACAGTATGTTTGAGTTAATTGGAGTGTGTAGGAATGTCTCATCTCATCTCATTATCTCTAGCCGCTTTATCCTTCTACAGGGTCGCAGGCAAGCTGGAGTCTATCCCAGCTGACTACGGGCAAAAGGCGGGGTACACCCCGGACAAGTCGCCAGGTCATCACAGGGCTGACACATAGACACAGACAACCATTCACACTCACATTCACACCTACGGTCAATTTAGAGTCACCAGTTAACCTAACCTGCATGTCTTTGGGGGAAACCGGAGCACCCGGAGGAAACCCACGCAGACACGGGGAGAACATGCAAACTCCACACAGAAAGGCCCTCGCTGGCCCTGGGGCTCAAACCCAGGACCTTCTTGCTGTGAGGCGACAGCGCTAACCACTACACCACCGTGCCGCCCGTGTAGGAACGTTCAAGCTGTAATCCATGACTTCCTGAATAACTGGGGAACAAATGAGGTGACACAGAGGCCAAATTCCTTTATTCTGTGTCCAAAACCATTCACTCATTCACTACTCACTATTTCCTCCTGGGAGCCAAGAAAAATGTGTCTCTCAATTTCTCTTTTGTTGTGATTTCCTTACTAGGAACTTCCCAGCAACCCTTCTAGTCACATATCATCGGAAAGCCCAGGATGTACTCTTTTACAAGACACCAGGATTCAAGTGAATAGCTTGAAAGAGTAAGAGGGTGTGCATGTTAAACAAATGTCAACTACAGAGGACACAAGTCTATGGGTTGGTTCTCAGGAGGATATAGGGAATTTCTATATAGAGGACTATATAATGAGCTCATTGGTAAAATGGGGGGGAAGAAAAACACTTTCGGACACTACCCTGTCATGCTGTTATTTACGTCATTATTGTCGCACAATTAAAACGTGCCAGATCAGTCGGCTGGTGGGTTTTTAAAAATAATAAATACATGCATGTATTTTTTTGTGATAAATACACATTATATAGAGTGTATTTCCCACATTAATAAATACAAAGTACTTTCTGTCTGCTGCATCTTTCAGTTCTTTTAAATCAAGGCTGAATACGTTCTTCTTTGCTGCTGCCTTTTATGAAATCAAATTTGAGGTTTCTGATTTGATTTCTTTCAGCATGGCTGCAATGCATGATGATATATATTGCTTGTTTAGTGACCATGGGATACTTTGAGTGCACTATACAGGGTGTAATTCTCAGTTTACATTCAGACAGCACAACAAAATGGCAAACTCGCTATATAGTCCAGTATATAGTGAGTAGGGAGTGATTTCAGAGATAGGGACAGTCATCCATCAAAATGGGGAAAGATAAGAGACACACCAACCAAATGAGGGAGAAGTGTGTTGACCTTCATGAGTCAGGGAATGGTTATAAAAAAAATCTACTCACCTAAAAATGTCCATTTCTACTGTTAGGGCAATAATAAAAAGTGGATACTAACTGGAACTGTTACAAACTCACCTGGAAGAGGAGCCAAGTTTATTTTTCCCCCAAGTAGAGCGAGGAGGAGGGTAAGAGAGGAAAAACAAAACAAAAAAAAACCCCTCAAGGATCACTGTTAGTGAATTACAAGAAAAAAGTAAAATCTTGGGGTTTCCGAGTCTCCAGACTCCACCTCCATGACAACAGATTATTTGGAAGATCTGAGAGATATGTTTGAGAAATGCTACCACAACTTTGACTGGAACTGTGTTCTCTGGTCTGATGAAACAAAAACAGAACTTTTTGACAATAAACACTCAAGGTGTGTTTAGTGTAAAAAGAAGGATGGTTATAATGAAAAGAACTCGATCCCAACTGTAAAATATGGTGGAAGTTTTCCTCCAAAAGCCTTGGAAACTCTGTTTGGGTATCCAGTTGGCATCATGGAACGGAAGCCGATCTCTTTGTCATGATGAAGTTTACTCATGTAAACTTGAGTCAGGATTTTTTTTTTTTGCTGGTGCTAGAGTTGGGGTTTCTTCGATCTTCCATCCATAGAAAAGTAGGACTCTTGTTCCTGACTGATGCCTCTACAAGTTCCTTTGTTGGTGTCTTGGGCTTCAGGTGAATATTTTGGACTCAAGTTCATTCATTTCCTAATTCCACTTTCCTGTTTATGTGATCCAAAGATTTTTATATGAGCATAAAATTGTTTTTGTGGATGCTCATGGTAGAGCTGTTTGGAAATTGCTGCTAAAGACTAAAAAAAAAAAAAAGACGTGTGTGTGGTGTGTGTCCACCTGTGTGGTGGTGTGTGTGTGTGTGTGTGTGTGTTGTTGTTTTTTTTTAAGCCGGGGTCTTGACAGAGTTGCTTGGATTTTTCCCAAAGTATAATTAATTAGGCGGCACGGTGGTGTAGTGGTTAGCGCTGTCGCCTCACAGCAAGAAGGTCCTGGGTTCGAGCCCCGGGGCCGGCGAGGGCCCTTCTGTGCGGAGTTTGCATGTTCTCCCCGTGTCCGCGTGGGTTTCCTCCGGGTGCTCCGGTTTCCCCCACAGTCCAAAGACATGCAGGTTAGGTTAACTGGTGACTCTAAATTGACCGTAGGTGTGAATGTGAGTGTGAATGGTTGTCTGTGTCTATGTGTCAGCCCTGTGATGACCTGGCGACTTGTCCAGGGTGTACCCCGCCTTTCGCCCGTAGTCAGCTGGGATAGGCTCCAGCTTGCCTGTGACCCTGTAGAAGGATAAAGCGGCTAGAGATAATGAGATGAGATAATTAATTACCTTTGGTGTAAACAAAGTATGTATGGAGATAAAGTACCCCCATGCATGGTAACATGAAATGTGTTAAGTTGTGGCCTCAGCTGTATTTCTTTCTTTCTTTCTTTCTTTCTTTCTTTCTTTCTTTCTTTTTCATCCCATGCATATGAAAACACACCACTGACTGACTCAGTTTAGTTTTGACACTGAACAAGAGTTTGCAGTATGAACTAATCATTGTTTTTAATCTGAATATTTTACTCTAAATGCCACTTCAGTGTAAAATCAGCCTGAGTTATTTTAGTATCAAAAGGTTCATTTTCATATAAATTTCATTATTAAAGGCATCAGATCCAGCTTACATAAAATTAGCTTACATTTGCATGTTAATTTGTAATAAAGCTACATTCCAAATTCAGTCTTTCAGAAGTTTTGTGACACACCAGTGATGATCATGGAAGAAAGCGACTTGAAAGAATTCAGTATAATGAGAGAGGAATGACACCTTGCAAATAGAATCAGTTTGATTTTCATCTTGTTTGCTGCCTGTTTACTTGTTTTGTGTGACACTCTGAAGCAGTCACTGATCTACCAGTCTGATGTGTTTCAGCCAGATTAGATACGCTGCTCATTCAGGAAACTGTGTGTACTGACTAATCAGGTTTATTAAACATCCCACAATTTATTCCACTTTTTTTTTATCTTTGTCATGATGTACTGTGACATTTAGCATTCAATTAAAATGCAATCATTATTTTTAATACACTCGTAAAATGTTTTAGAGCAATAGGTTTGAACAGATTTGTCAAAAAACAAACAAACAAAAAAGTTTGAATATTATTGAAATGCACAGGAACTATTTGTCACCCAATCACCACAGGGCATAAATAATGAATAATTACAACACAATATGTCACGTGAAGCACATTTTAAATAAATAAATAAATAAAGTAGCAACCTGAGGGTGTAGAGATTGCAAAGTTAGAGCTCTGAGCTCTTAGAAGAGAGAGAGAGAGTGCATGAAACAAAAAATAGTGTGTGAGATCAAGAAGGAAAGTAAAAGGATGGTGTGGGAAAGAATGAAAGTGCACAATACTTTCTCTCACTTCTATTTCACATCTTTAAATCAGACATTTAGGTCCATGTAAAAAAAAAAAAAAATTCTAATTGCCTTTATTCTATCCACATTCACTGGATATAAACAATTGCAAGCTCTGATCGGCTACTCTACTACTAGGCTATCAGCTCATATACCATGAGTAGAGAAAAACAAAATGGCAGAGCATGTTGCTGAACCAACCGAGGACAAAATAAAAACTCTCCTCGAAAACAAAACCCCAAAAATTATCAAGTATTTAAAAGAGACAGAAATAGCTAAAAGAATTTAGGGTTGTTTTTTGTTGTTTTCCTGTTCCATAATCCAGCCCAGCTGGTGGCGGTAATGCACCTTTAGTTGGTTTGCCAACCGCCAAAAAACCCTAAAGAAGAAGAAAATGCAAAAATAAACGCAACAATATATGGAATAAAAGTATCTGATGGGAAGAACATCTTTTTTTTCAAGAATTATTATAGCATTTTTCACAAATTGCTCCTGTCATTTCGCCGGTTTGTTTACATTCTAAGTGGAAATTATTTTGTCGGACATTTTGTATAAAGTTTTTATTTGTCAGATTTGTAAAAAAAAAATTAAATAAAAATGCTCTGTTTCTCAAAATCCAGTGACTCTGGATAGAATAAAACAGTTATTCTGCTCAATCTCATCGCACATGGCTTATAGACGACTCGGTGCAATGCACTTCATCAGATATCAGCTCATGTACGACTCAATTTTGTGGAATAACTGTGAAATATACTGTATAAATAGTAGCCTCTCTTACAGCTATTTCCTTTAGAGTCTTTCTTCTTATGAAGGAAAAACCTCTCTGTACAAAAGGAAATAGTAATGTGGGGTTAGAGTTAAGGTATGTTTTAAGACAGGATTATAAAAGGCTTTAGGTTTGCCAAGGGGTTACTCTTGGGTTAATGCCAAGGTAGACTTAGAGCTTGCTTTTATTTGGCATTGAGCTAGCATGAAGATTTGGGTTAGACTGCCGGAACCCAAGAAGCTTACAATTTTTCCTGGAGGTCTGATCACCAAATTGATCATGGCAGGAGTTAACATGTGCAATTTTGAGCTGATCGGACCATGCTAAAAAAATGGATGGGTAGGAGGGAAATTGTGAAAACACCCAATTATCACCAAAACAGCCCAGGCAGGTCAGGTTGAGTCCACAAATTCCTCATGCAGCTTTCATACACCCCTGGCACCTCTGGATGCTCAAAGGACCTCAGGAAAGTCTCGGAGGGGCCATGAGCCAATGCTAAGTTCTAGAGCCACCAATGCCGAACATGTCAGTCAGCCTATAGTGGCGCAAACCTACAAATCAGAATTTGATGACCTTTGGCCCAAGGTTTTAGGAGACAGGGGCCAAATCTTTTCGAATAATTTTGTTTCTATTACTCCTAAAACCCATTTTTGCTGGATAGTTCAATGTCCCCAATTGCTCAGAGTGATAGCTCTCACATATATCATTCACTGAGTGCCATCCATGTCACTTTAGGAGGGTGGGGACATTGTGATATTGCTCTAATGGAGTTAGACTCAAACTGACCATCTAGGGCTGTCAAGCATGGGGTGCAGTCCTACATATGATTTTGCTAGGGCTTGGGCTTCCCCTTCTTTGAGGAAAAAGGCTGTGGCCATTTTGCTAATCTTGGCCCTAAACACCACCTAGAGTTTTACAAAACGTGTAAATAACCATGTAGGCTTCAGCACACTACCTTCTATAACATATGTCAGTTTGGTGGGGCTACAACTTTGTCTTCAGGGCAAAACCCCTAATACTAGCCCTAAACTAGCCCTGCGATTATGATACAAAGGCATTAACCTCAAAGTAACCATGTAGAGTTATTCACAGTGGTGCCCTGTCCAACATTCCTCAGTTTGGTACAGCACTAGGACTTCATCTTCTGTGAGAAAACCATCTTGCTAAAGTGGCCATGTTGATAATATTTGTCCTAACCCTAGTATCTAAAAGTTCTGCAATGTCTTATTTTTATTTTCAACATGGCAAAATGTCCATAACAAGGCTGGACACATACAATGATGTTGCAGTAAGTACTGTGCAATTCTCATTATCTCTAGATGCTTTATCATGTTCTACAGGGTCGCAGGCAAGCTCATTATGCAATTCAAATAATAATAATAATAATAATAATAATAATAATAATAATAATAATTTATATTTTTTTGCTCTTAAATGTACACATTTTACCCAGAAGAATTGGAGAAAACTATCAAGAAGACTGAATACATCCTCAGGAGGTTGGTCACTTTACAGACCAGCCGTCTGACCCCTTCCCTGGCCAACAACCTTGACACCAATCTGAGGCTGTTGCCTATGACTCCATCAGGGAAAAGGAGATCTGTGGCTGGTCCAAACAGTGGGGCTCCCTAAGCTGACATTTGTCTGTCCATCAGCTCTGCCAATGTGTAAAAAGAGCAAGTGGACTCCATTGAAGACACCAGCCTGGTTTTCCTCCCCACAGAAAGGGAGCAATTCCTCCAAGAGATGGAGGTGGTGTTGGGGATGTCCCCACAAGAGTGTTTCATGTCCACTCCTTGCAAGCCAAGGCATGTTATGAAAATTCAGAGAATTGAAAATATCAGAAAATTGCAGAGCTGGAGGAGGCCAAGGTCCAATTCAGCCTTATACATGGTGCTGAGTGCATCCACATGGACTGCAAAAGACAGGCAGGGCAACTGAATGTCCTGGATATGGATTTTCAGGCTGATAAAATAAATTATACATTTAAAATGCTGAATAAGATATGATTTGGATATTGATGGAGTAAAATGAGACCGTCAATGACGGCGTAGCTCACTCCGGCCCCGTCTAATCCAGAAGGAATGATCTAAAGTGGGCCACCTTGCACAATAAATGTTGCAAACTATATATAGAAGCTATATCCACCCTAGGAATACCAACCTATTTGCCAGAAATAATCCAAAACGGCAAGGAACTGACCGAGAAGAAGCGATTTTTGTTGAACTGCTCATTAAGGCTTAATTAGTCCATAATTTCATGAATAATTGTAATTAAGCAAATCTGGGTAGAAGTTATATGCACCCTAGGTACCCCTACCTTCATGCCAGAAAGAATCCTCATTAGAAGCCCTCATTAGGGCTTAATTACTCCATATCTTCATTATTAATTGCAATTATGCAAATTTGGGTAGAAGCTATATGCATCCCAGGAAGACCCACCTTCCTGCCAAAAAGAATAAAAATTGGTGAAGAATTGAGAGAGAAGAAGCGATTTTCGTGAAATGTGGATGACGCCGGACAGGCGATGGATGACGGACAACACACGATGGCGTAAGCTCATCACCTGTCAGCCAGATTAGCATTCTAGTACCATTCTAGTAATCATTATCATCATCATCATCATCATCACTCAGCCTATATGGTCCAATTTGTGCAAAAGCATCAGTACATGGTCCATAAGCATGAACAACCATCAAACAACTAACTGTTGCCTCTGTCCATGGTTTTTCCATTGCTAAATTACAACCCAGAGTGAGTACAGTCCATCAGTCCAATATCTATCTATCTATCTATCTATCTATCTATCTATCTATCTATCTATCTATCTATCTACAGTGGCATGCAAAAGTTTGGGCGCCCTTACTGAAAATGTCTGTTACTGTGAATAGTTATGTGAGCAGAAGATGAACTGATCATCAAAAGGCATAAAGGTAAAGATGATAAATTTCTTTTCAGTGTTTTCTGCAAAATTTGTGTATTTGTTTTGTACAGTTGGAGAGTGAAAAAAAAAAGGAACACCATGCGAAAGTTTAGGCACCCCAATACATTTGAGTGCTCAGGTAACTTTTACCAAGGTTCCAAACCTTAATTACCTTATTGAGCTGTGGCTTGTTCAAATTCTTCATTAGGAAAGGTCAGATGATTCAGATTTCAAAGCTGTATAAATTCTCTGACTCCTCAAACTTGTCCCTAAAATCAACAGCCATGCTCCTCTAAGCAACTCCCTCGCATTCTGAATAATAAAATAATTGATGCTCACAAAGCAGGAGAAGGCTACAAGAATGTAGCAAAGTATTTTCAGGTAGCCATTTCCTCAGACTGTAATGTTGTTATTAAGAAATGGCAGTTAACAGAAACAGTGGAGATCAAGGTGAGGTCTGGAAGATGAAGGAAACTTTCTGAAAGAACTGCTCATTGGATTGCTAGAAAGGCAAATAAAAACCTGTTTGACTGTAAAAAACCTTCAGAAAGATTTAGCAGACCCTGGAGTGGTGGTGCACTGTTCTACTATGCAGCGACACCTGAACAAATATGACCACCATGGAAGAGTCATCAGAAGAAAACGTTTCCTGCATCCTAGCCACAAAATTCAGTGTCTGAAGTTTGCAAATGAACATCTAAGCAAGCCTGATGCATTTTGGAAACAAGTCCTGTGGACTGATGAAATCAAAATAAAACTTTTTGGCCACAATGTGCAAAGGTATGTTTGGAGCAAAAAGGGTGCCAAATTCCAGGAAAAGAACACCTCTCCAACTCTGAAGCATGGGTGTGGATCGATCATGCTTTGGGGTTGTGTTGCAGCCAGTGGCACAGGACACATTTCATTGGTTGAGGGAAGCATGAATTCAAATAAATACCAGCAAATTCTGGAGGCAAACATCACACCATCTGTAATAAAAGTTGAAGTTAAAAAGAGGACGGGTCCTACAATAAGACGATGATCCAAAACACACCTCAAAATCTACAATGGAATACCTCAAAAGGCACAAGCTGAAGGTTTTGCCCGGGCCCTCACAGTCCCCTGACCTAAACATCATTGAAAATCTGTGGATAGATCTCAAAAGAGCAGTGCATGCAAGACAGCCTAAGAAACTTGTAGAACTGGAAGCCTTTTGCAAGGATGAATGCACAAAAATCCCCCAGGTAAGAACTGAAAGATTATTAGCCGGCTACAAAAAGTGTTTACAAGCTCTGATACTTGCCAAAGGGGGTGTTACTAGGTACTAACCATGCAGGGTGCCCAAACTTTTGCTTTGGGCCCTTTTCCTTTTTTGTCATTTAGAAAATGCAAAAGATGAAAATAAATTGTTTTTGCTTAAAATATTAAGGAAATGAGTCATCTTTAACTTTATGCCTTTTGGAGATCATTTCATCTTCAACTTGCTTAACTGTTCACAGTAACAGCAATTTTGACCAAGGGTGCCCAAACTTTTGCATACCACTGTATCTATTCAATTTCCATGTGATGCACACTCATGTTCTGTGAAAAACTGGACCAGTCATGGAAGCTTTTATAGTGCACACTCTGATCTCATTCCATTTTGTCCGAAGCACCAGAGCAACACAAGTCTCAGTTCTCTGACAACTAATAAAATGTACAAATCAACACCATAATTGAGACTGTCGTGATTAGAAGTGACAAATGAATAAAAAAAACAGAATGAAATGACAGGAAGAAAGAGAAAGTGAGCTGTCCATGACTGAGGAAGAAGAAGAAGAAGAAGAAGAGGAATGTATTATCCATGTTCTCAGTGGATCATTCGGCTAGAGAGCCACATGTGGTTGCCCTGGCAACAGTTTAAGAAAGTTCCAGTTCAGCAACATTCAAATTCAGACAGAGAGAGAGAGAGAGAGAGAGAGAGATCTGTTACTATGGGGATAATGGCACAGTGACTACGCTGTAATGCAGCTCAGGGAATGATACACATGTTTTCAGGCTGGTTTCAGCTCAGAAACACAGAGTATACAGAGGCAGTAAGATTCTAAATAATAATTTGGAAACAGCTGATAAGCTCTCATTCAGAAGAAGTAAAAGTATTCATCCCCCATTGGTGGTTGTCCTGTTTTGTTGCATTACAAGCTGGAATTAAAATGGATTTTTGGAGGGTTAACACCATTTGATTAACACAACATGCCTACCCCTTTAAAGGTGCACATTTTTTTTTTATTGTGACACAAACAATAATTAAGATGAAAAAACAGAAATCTGAAGTGTGCATAAGTACCCCCCCCCCCAAAAAAAAAAAAAGTCAATACTTTGTAGAGCCACCTTTTGCGACAATTATAGTTGCAAGTCTCTTGGGGTATCTATCACATCTAGCCACTGGGATTTTTGCCCATTCTTTAAGGCAAAACTGCTCCAACTCCAAGTTAGATGGGTTGCGTTGGTGTACAGCAATCTTCATGTTATGCCACAGATTCTCAATTGGATTGAGGTCTGGGCTTTGCCTAGGCCATTCAAAGACATTTAAATGTTTCCCTTTAAACCACTCCAGTGTAGCTTTAGCAGTATGTTTAGGGTTATTGTCCTGCTAGACTGTGAACCTTCATCCCAGTCTTAAACCTCTGGCTGACACAAACCGGTTTGTCTCCAGAATTGTCCTGTATTGCCGTGCAACTTTCCTGTCAATGCAGATGTAAAACATCCCCACAGCATGATGTTCCCACCACTATGCTTCATTGTAGGGATGGTGTTCTCAGGGTGTTGGGGTTTGCGCCACACATGGCGTTTCCCATGATGGCCAAAAAGTTCAATTTTAGTCTCATTTGACCAGAAAATCTTCTTCCATGTGTTTGGGGAGTCCTCCACATGCTGTTGGGCAAACTCCAAATGTGATTCTTTAAGCAATGACTTTTTTTCTGCCCACTCTTCCATAAAGCCCCACTCTGTAGAGTGTACTGATTAAAGTGGTCCTATGGACAGATACTCCCATCTCCACTGTGGATCTTTGCAGCTTCCTCAGTGCTATTGTTGGTGTCTTTGTTGCATCTTTGATTAATGCCCTCCTTGCCCAGTCTGTGAGTTTTGGTGGATGGCCTTCTCTTGTCAGGTTTGTAGTGGTGCCATATTCTTTCCATTTTGCTATAATGGATTTAATGGTGATCCCTGGGATATTTTTTTACAACCCTGATCTATACTTCTCCACAACTTTGTCTCTGACTTGTTTGGAGTGCTCCTTGGTTTTCATGTTGCTTGCTTAGTAGTGTAGCAGAGTCAGAGTCCTTCCAGAACAGGTTGATTTTATACAGACATCTGTCACATGATCATGTGACACTTTGATTGCACACAGGTGGATCTTAATCAACTAATTATGTGACCTATGAAGTGAATTGGTTGGGCATCGGAAGGGGTGAATGCTTATGCACACTCCAGATTTCTGTTTTTTTTTTTTTTTTCCATCTTACTGTTTGTGTCACGAAAAAAGTGTACCTTTTAAAGTGGTAGGTATGTTGTGTGAATGAAATGATGCTAACCCTCAAAAAATCCATTTTAATTCCAGATTGTAATGCAGCAAAACAGGAAAAACACCAAGGGGGATGAATACTTTTTCAAGGCACTGCCCTCATGCTTGGACTTGTTGTGGTTGTCTTTTTAATTATTTTTTGTTTTTATGTTCTGCTTTCTGAAAAGCACTTGGAGGCCGAGAACCACTGCACTTTCTGCTGCTTTTCAAATCTTTTCACTTGAAATTGGAGGACAGCAGGAGAATAAGGCTGGAAAATGAAAGCAGTTATTACACACAGTGTTTGGGAAATAAGCTTCTCATTTCCCAGAAACGCAGTGCAGACCAGCTCTAAAACTAAACATCATAAAAACTAGAAGGGCACTCGGTAGAGTGCATACCTACGTCAAGCCACATATTCAGATTCACAACAAAATCTAACCAATTATTCCTTGGCCCATGGTTCACTTTTCCTCCAAATTTTGTCAAAATCTGTTCACTACTTTGAGTTAAGTTGGGAAAAGACAAACAAAGAAATAAACAGAGGTGAAAACATAACCTCCTCCAACAAAGTTGGTGAAGGTAATAATGAATGGAGGATGATCCCTTTGGGAAATGTTAATATAAATGAGTACTGGCTGTCGAAGACAAAATATCACAGAAAACTGAAGAGTATATGTATTTCTGACATTGATATGATATAACATGTTACAAGATAATAGTTGGAGGTGGTGTGAAACCTAATAAGGGTTTCCTTCTTTATGTCCCAGATTGCCATTATGTTCCAAACTAAAGGTAGTTTCCTTCATATTTAGTGGCGTATCCCCATATTGTCACATGCACTTTGGGGACTGGGACATTATATCTCCAGGCCAGCAGAGGTCCCATTCCTCTGAATACAAGAACACCACCATTTTCACAACTTCCTGGTTCTCGAATTCTTGGGTTTCAGTCCCGTAACTTTTCTTAGCGATTTCACTTCCGGTAAAACTGCTGGTGGTCTAGCAAACCAAAACGGCTGCGGTAGTGCAAACAACTAGCAAAAAATTATCAGAGTATGCTCTGATACTCTAGAAGTGTATCTAGAAGCCACTGCTCGCTTTAAATATATTCAGAAGATTTCTATGTGCAATGTAATCGACTCCTACAATCTGGGAAAGAAGGATTTGTTATACGATTTGGAAAACTACCCTTCAGTCGAGTTCACCGACATCTCGAACTATCTGGTGTTGCAGGCGTCCTTCTACACCGCAAAACAGATGAAAATGTGGAAGAGTATGGAGGCTTGCACATTTTTTGTATGTGGCTGGGTAAAGGACCTCGGTATCAAGTCACTGCCGAATGAATCCTGTATTGTTTTTGCCCGTGTAAGAATTTTATTCATTTATTTATTTATTTTTAAGCTTTTCATTTGCGTCTTCACAACGAAGCGCTACAAGTTGAAGTGTAAACAAACAACAGTTTGCTTGATTCTCACTTGTGTTGGCTCTTATCTCTTAGGTAAATCATTCACAAAGATCATCAGAAACCCCTTTAAAGACCTGGCTCTTATTTAAATAAGATGGAGAAGTGATCACGGACATTGTAACTGTATGGCTGGGTAAGAATTTTGTCGTGACCTTCATGCATATGGACTTTGTGAGGAGTAAACAAAGAAACAACTGGGGACTTTAGAACTTTATGAAAAAAACAAAACATAAAATAACACATAGCAAGAAAAGTACTTGGAAAACACTAAGGACAGAGCTGAGAGGGATATACAAACCTTCCACTAAGTGATCACTGCAAACTCGAGTATGCTTCGACTCGGCTTCCTTCGATTTCAGTGAGAGGTTCAAAAGCCACCTTTCTCGATGTCTTTTTGTGAAATCCTGTGTTTGTTCACCCTTTTTTATTAGTTCACGGGGAACCCTGAAGAAACTTATCAGTTTCATGGTTTGATCGATTCAAACAACTTAAAACAACACAAGCGTAAGGCATTTATTCATGCGAGCAATACATCTTCTCCGTACAAACGCTTTGTCAACTGAGCTTTGGTAGCCCACCAGCTAAAGTTTTGAATAACTAAAGAGGCGGCTGTGACGTCACGTGAAACCCAAGAATATTAGTCTGCATTCGATATCCCATCCTATGTCCTTTCCTCATCACTTTTCCTTGACCTCGATGGAAAAGTCATGACATGAGGTCAAGGAAAGATGTGAAGGAGAATTCATGAGGATGTAGGAAAAGACAACTGTGGTTTGAAGAGAATCCGACTGCACTCACAATAGGCTTTGCAAATTTCTGATGGTGCATGTTGTTGACGTGAGTCTGATGTGTGAAACTACAATGTTCTGAAGATAGGCTACAAAAAGTGCATCTTCCCCAATTACTGTATGATTAATTATTTCATATTTAATTATTTACTTCATTATTTGTTTGCCTCGATGGTACACTGTTGGTGTGTTGCTGGCGCAAGGAATTGTGGGACAACATTATCTCCTTCCCTTTTGTAAAGAGGGAAGCCATGGCCTAAACATTAGAGAAGCGACTTTGGGACCAAAAGGTCACTGGTTCAATTCTCTAGACCAGCAGGAATGGCTGAAGTGCCCTTGAGCAAGGCATCTAACCCCCAACTGCTCCCCAGGCAGCTCTGGGTATGTTCAAGTGTCACACTATTGTAAACATTTCTATAATAGTGAAGCAATGTTCCCTTGCTACTGTAAAGGACATCCTTTTTACTGCTTACTGAGTAAAACAATTTCCCTTGTTCAATGAACATCTTGCAGATGTTATTTTGCTAGCGAGATGCTAACTGGAAGCAGAGGTAAATCACATAAATAGAGTTAAATAATATATCTAGGTTTTAAATGTAGGAAGCAATGGCTGAAAGGTTAGAGAAGAATCTTTGGGACCAGAAGGTTGCCGGTTTGATTCCCTGGACCAGCAGGAATGTCTGAAGTGCCTTTGAGCAATGTATCTAACCGCCAACTGATCCCCAGGTTGCTCTGGGTATGTTGTATATGGCTCTGGATAAGAGTGTCTGCTAAATACCTGTAATGTCATGTAAAGTATGGTCCAGTGTACCCTATGCTAAATGAGAATTGGAAAAGAAGCATTGAAGGACCTTTCCTTAGCATGTAGAGAATTTGAACTGCTCTTCTCATGGATGCTAGTTAGATACTTCCTGGTCACTCAACTAGGAAATTTCCTAAGAAAAAAAAAAAGCCTATTGGAATGCAGGCATACGCTACGTTCACGCTGCAAGGCTTAATGCTCAATTCCGATTTTTTTGTGAGGTCGTTCACATTAACAAATATATGCGACTTGTATGTGATCCTCAGTATGAACGAAAAGCGACCTAAAAGTGTTCCGCATGCGCATTGCAGGATACGACGACGTCACACGCAGTGAGCATGGCCAGTGTTTACGGAAGTAAAACCGCCCGGTTGCGGTATGACCCATCCAATCTAGCTTGAATAGCTGTATCCTCCCAAATGGAAATCAGCTCCCTAACCTCTGCGTCCTTCCATTGAGAAGATTCAGAACCTTCACAGCCCGAAGCGTCCCTCGCATTGATGTCATGCGCAGGGGCACAGATACGTTTTTTGAACTGGGGGGGACAAAAAACTGGGGGGGGACAAAGCTGCCAGCAAACCAACCCCAACCCCGATATGCCTGTCAAACTTGTTGTGGGTTACCATAGCAACCAAGCTCGAGCTCGCAACCTGTGCAGTCTGCGCAGTTCAACCAAATATCAGTCTTTGTTTTGTTTTATGTGAGTTGTTGCAACTATGTATACACTGCCGTGCACCTCAATAAACCGAATGGTAATTAGTCTTTTGATTTTTCTGTGAGGTTTGCCTTATGCAAAGTGGGGGGGACCGAACGAAGTGAATTTAAATCTGGGTGGGACGAATCCCACCCGTCCCACCCTCTATCTGCGCCCGTGATTATGCGCCATGTTGTTGTAACTTTTTTTGAGAGACCCGCCGCCTACTTCAGCACAGAATAGTGACGTTTGTGGCTTGTTGATGACGTGTAAGTCGGATGAATGCGACCTGGCAGTTCAGACTGAAGTCGCATATGAAAAGAGCGGATAGGAATTGGAATTAGGACCACATATCCTAACGGCCTGGGTCGGATTTGAAAAAGTCGGATCTGTGTTGTTCATCTCATCTCATCTCATTATCTCTAGCCGCTTTATCCTTCTACAGGGTCGCAGGCAAGCTGGAGCCTATCCCAGCTGACTACGGGCGAAAGGCGGGGTACACCCTGGACAAGTCGCCAGGTCATCACAGGGCTGACACATAGACACAGACAACCATTCACACTCACATTCACACCTACGGTCAATTTAGAGTCACCAGTTAACCTAACCTGCATGTCTTTGGACTGTGGGGGAAACCGGAGCACCCGGAGGAAACCCACGCGGACACGGGGAGAACATGCAAACTCCACACAGAAAGGCCCTCGCCGGCCCCGGGGCTCGAACCCAGGACCTTCTTGCTGTGAGGCGACAGTGCTAACCACTACACCACCGTGCCGCCCCTGTGTCGTTCATATTGTCAATAAAAGATCGGATACAGGTCACGTATGGGCGAAAAGATTGGATTTGAGTCACTTCAGCCTGCAGTGTGAATGTAGCCATAGTCTCCAAATGAAGTCTTGCCAATCGCCCAGTATTGTGCTGAGCATTCTTTCTGTGTTCTTCATCCTTGCCTTTCATGTATTGCTCATTTTGGACCTTTGAACTGAGTTTTGATGTTGAGCTTTGCATTGCATTTTGATATGCTTTTTTTTTTAATTAACACTCTCCCAAGTCCTGCTTGGGAACACTTTCCTTGCTGAGTGCCAATCACAAAATCCTGACCTTGTGACAGTGTCCCTACTATGTCATGTCAATCCTCTTTGTGTAACTGTGGTTCTACAACTGAGTGGAGGTTCACCAGGCTGCACAGGTTGATGAAAATGGCCAAAGGTTGAGTGTGACATTGTGGGGACCATTTACAGGCTTCACACAGGGTCACAGTTACAAGGTAACATCTTTGCCACTGGTACTCAGTCAGGCATTAAGCACACAGGGAATCTTGTCTCGACATGGAGCCCCTCAGCACATGGTGAATTCCATACTTGTATTATGATGTGATTAAGGGTCCTGTTTCTGCCTCCATCTCGTCATTGGTTTATTTTCCAATTGCATTCACATATTCTCCATTTAGATTTTGATTAGGTTGTCTGTTTATACACTTGTGTACCCTTATAGGGTGGTAGTTGCTTGGTTAAGATACTGAACTATTGATCAGAAGGTCATGAGTTCAAATACCACCACTTTGCTAAAGAGACTGAAATCTACCACTGTTTGGCTGTTGACCAAGACCATTAACTCTCAACTGCTCAAATGTATAAATGAGATCAGTGTAAGTTGCTCTGGATAAGGGTATCTGCCAATTGGGTGTTCTTGATTTAAGTATGTCTTGATCACTGTTTATTCTCTTCTGTTATCTGCCTGGAGATTGACCCATGCTGCTCAGTTTCCACATTTGGGTTACACTTCTTCACTAGTACTGAAGGAAATCCTCCACTTAAATGTTAAATATGAACTTCTGTCTCATCCAAGAAAAGCTTCTCTCTGTCGTCTCTAACGTGTCTGGAATTTCTAGCACACTGATATGGGATGAAGGGACACTTGCTGTCTCTTTCCCCCAGGGGACACCATCCTGAAGGAAGGCATCATGGCAGACATACATGTACCTCACACTCCTGTGGGACGTGACAGGGATTCTTAAAGGAAAAAAAAAAAAAAAACGCTTGAGGTAACAGTCTCTGCATTTCACCTTTTCCAATGTTGTATTTAGAGCCTGAAACAGCCCAGCTCTTCTCATTTATTTAGGGCAATTAAATCATTATGGTTACTTTAAATGGATGGTTTTGATCAATAATGGTTAAACCAGTTAACATTTTTTTTCCAACTTAAGGACTATCGACATCATTTTTGCTTCTGAGTGGTCAGAAATGTTAATTGTTCAAGTCCATTCTTTCTAAGATGTTGCAAATCAATCCAAGAGCAATATAAATGACACGATGAATTAGTTAATTAACTAATAGTATATTCCCTTGAAAGCCCATAATATTTTTTCCACACCAAGGACATTAAAGGAGACAGCGTCTTAATTTGAGAAATTGTTTATCTTGAAAACTGAAGTCCAATGACTTGTGGCACGATGGTGCAGTAGCTAGTACGGTCACCTCACAGCAAGAAGGTTCTGGGTTCGAACCTTGTGGCCTTTCTATGTAGCGCTTGCATGTTCTCATGTCTGTATGGATTTCCTTCAGGTGCTCTGTCAAAAGGTGTATGAATTAGTTCAACTGGCGACTTTAAATTGCCCATAGGTGTGAGTGTGAATCGTCGTTCCTTTCTGTGTTAGCACCCTGTGATAAGTTGGGCAGCCTTGGGCCCAAAGGTTGCTGATTCAATTCCCTGGACTAGCAGAAAAATCCATTGCTGAAATGTCCTTGAGCAAGGCACCTGTTCCCCAGGTCCTGGGTTTGTGTGTACTCATTGTACATCTCATTGTATGTCTCTCTGGAAAATATGTACCCAACCTCTTGCCTGAAGTTGGCTGGGATTGGCTCCAATTTCCTCTGTGACCCTGATGGATAAGTGGCATGGATGGATGGATGGATGGATGGATGGACAGATGAAGGATTTAAACTATCTTAACTTAGAGTGAGCGGAGCTGTAAGTGTAGCAGGTGAGTGCTTAGTTAGGAAAGGGTACTGAATTAACAAAATGTTAATTAAAAGCAGGATAAAATCACATACATCCTGTGCAGACATTAAAATGTAAAAAAGTGACCTGTCCAGTCACTTGCTGCAACTCTCATGTCTCTGCTATATAGTATGCACCTCTCTTTTAATTCCATTGGTAATTATGAACTCAGAACACTGATTCACACTAGTATCAATATTAACTTGTCACGACGCACACTTGACTTAACTCTCAATGAGACACTTAGAGCGGAAAAAGCAAGTACAAACACC
Source organism: Neoarius graeffei (assembly GCF_027579695.1). Classification (NCBI taxonomy): domain Eukaryota; kingdom Metazoa; phylum Chordata; class Actinopteri; order Siluriformes; family Ariidae; genus Neoarius; species Neoarius graeffei. Next base: position 110,203,832 of record NC_083570.1, read on the forward strand.
CCGTCTCCACGAGTACGATTCCAATCCAAGTGAAGAACAAAGTCCAAGATTCATGCTCCGCTTGGTCCAGGTTTGATTAAATTTCACAATGAGTTTTGGTGCAAGCTTCACTGGGTACACAATATCATCACAGAGAGGTAAATTAGGGGAAATAATCTGAAGCCTGATTTATTGGCAGCCCAGTCATGCAACAAGCAAAGTCAACTTACTTCCAAAGACATTTCAAGGCCAAAGCCAAAAACTAGTTAGAGCTCTAAAAATACTGTAGGGTCTAAAAGAGTCAAGGGACTACAGACAAACCTGTTTTTTTTTATTTCATTATTAATCAAGAATGAATACAAAATTTTTGAATGTTGATTTTTGAACATTCCAGCTGTTGCATAAATCATGGGTTTGTATTAATGCATGTGTTCTACTACGTTATCATTTCCACAGTAACACTTACACAGGGTTTTATATGACTGACACTCCAGAAACAGTTCCAAAAACATACGATAATTATGGATAGGATGTTTGAGTGACTTTTTTTTTTTTGAAGAGTATTTGTTTAACCTTTAAGAATGGATTCTCGAGTGTCAGCACTTTGTATCATTTAGTAAATTTGAACAAGAAAGTAATGAGGACAGAGGAAGACTTTTTGTATTTTTATCTTCAGGAGAGGAAAAAAAAAAAAGAGAGGCTGGTGTGTGATCAACAGTATTTAGCTGTTCTAATTTAAGTGATATCAGGAACTAACTTGTTTCACATGTTGGTCCGCAGCATTAAATGTAACTATAATTGAAAAAAAAAAAAACTTCAATGAGGCTGTAGCTCATACCAGCCACTGTTGATTATGTGAGTTTGAAATACGATCAATCCTGTCGGAGGAGTAGCGATTTTTGTGAAATTGCATATGACCCCTGTGTCACCGCATCCATGGCAGGTGGCACCATCTGGTGAACAATTCTTGATGGAATATGTCTTTAGAGTCTTCTGGGTGAGTTTCAGTGAAAACGTCCCAGCAGTTTACGAAGAGTAGCGTTTAATGTTATGGCTCACCCAAAAATTTCAGACGCCTATTAAATCGAAAATATGACAGATGATGCCACCGTCTTGACAACTTTTATACATACCAATCTGGGGAACATTCAATATGAGTCTGATCAAAATCTGATCACTCCTGTAGGAGGAGTAGCGATTTTCATGAAATTGTATGCGACCCCTCTGTAGCCTCATTCATGGTAGTTGGTGCCATCTGGTGAACAATTCTTGATGGAATATGTCTTTAGAGTCTTCTGGGTGAGTTTCAGTGAAAATGTCCCAGCAGTTTATGAAGAGTAGTGTTTAACATGATGAGTCACCCAAAAATTTCAGACGCCCATAAAATCGTAAATATGAGAGCTGGGGAATATTGTGAGTTTGATCGAAATCTGATCAATCTTGTAGGAGGAGGAGCGATTTTTATAAATTGTGGACGGACAATGCATGATTGCATAAGGCCAGATGAGCTAAAAAACAACAAGACATTGATTAATAATAAAAATGCAATCATTATATTTTTTGTAGTATAAGAGGAATAACACATTTCATGACATGCTGTTATATAATTCCATGTCATGTCATGTCCAGAATCCAATCTAGATTGGACACACCAAGTATGGCCTACAAGCATGGACTACAACACCCAGACTCTCGCATGTTCATGTTCTCCATCTTACTGATCATATTTGACCTAGCCATCCTTTCTATGTTGTGACGGTTATTGCTGTTCTGTTCTTGTACCCTGGTGTTGATGTTTGCAGCTCAACTGAACCTTTGCCTAGCTTTGACCTTGAGTCTGATTATTGAGTCTTTGATTTTGTTTGATGGACTTTTTAAGAAATGCACGGACCTGCACTTGTGCACTCTGCTTCATCACACAATCTGGTCCTTGATTATTTTCCTATTGTTATAGGCACAACAGTGTTTTATTCCTTGTTTCTGTAGTACATTATCATCATCAATGTGGCCTTAGCCAAGCTATATGCCTGATGGCCTAGTCATCACAATTGTTGATGCACAATATTAGTTCAGAGAGACTCTGAGCCCTAGTGTGTCTAGAAAGGTGGCTGGAGGGTAGCCCCTCCTCAGATGGGTTGGGCACCACAGCACCAGCTGACTTCCGGGAAGGTCAGGGTGGTGATAGCAATGACCAACAAGGCCAAGCTTCCTGTAGCCAATCTTGTCCAAGATATGGGGGATGTCACTGTACAGCTCCAAATTGGTGATATGGTCTCTCCAGCTGATGATAAGTACTCTACAGAGCATGCGCGTGTAGGTGCCATTTGGGGATTTTTCCAGTGCAGTTGTGAGGGTCCAGCCCTCAAAACTATAAAGCAAAACAGATTTGACAGTAGCTGAGAAGAAAAGAAGTGTTAGCTGTCTAGATAGATTTGACCGCCAAACATCCGTCATGCTGTTGAGTGCTTTCTAAGCTAGGCCTTTCCTGACCTTAATGTCCGTCACAGACGAGTTCACTCATGAGCCAAGGTACTTGAAATCAGAACTATCATCAAGACATTGACCTTGGCGGGAGTGAAGTGGTATGTTGCTTGGAGTGTTATAGACTAAAACTTTAGTCTTTGCAGCATTAAGGTCAAGGCCAATGTAGCTGTGTTCCTCTTCCACACGTTCCAGAAGACTTTGTGCCTGGGAAATATCATTCGAAAGCAGTGCAATGTCATCTGCATAGTCAAAGTCTGTAAGACACACTTACAGACTGTAGTACATTACATTACATTACATTACAGGCATTTAGCAGATGCTGTTATCCACAGCAATGTACAACATACCCAGAGCAGCCTGAGGAGTAGTTGTGGTTCACTTCAGCCATTCCTACTGGTCCAGAGAATTAAACTGGCAACCTTCTGGTCCCAAAGATGCTTCTGTAACCTTCAGGCCATGGTTTGCCCCATTTAAAATGAAGATATGTCAATTATCCCTATTTATGTGATTTAACTCTGCTTTGAGTGAGCATCTAGTTCACAAAATAACATCTGTGAGATGTTCATTGGACAAGGAAAATCATTTTATTCAGTAAACAGTTAAAAGGATGTTCTTTACAATATCAAGAGAACATTCTAGGAACATCACCTCACTATTACAGACAAGTTTACAGTAGTGTGACACTTCAGAAGGTTGGGAGACTGAATGGACGGAGAGTTTAACTGTTGATTTATTCACTTTACTTTCAACTTTTGCTTTTCAACTGTTTTACTGGTTCACAGTCTCACGTGAGCACATACACAGGCACACATAATCAGCTGCTGGATCTTGACTCATTTCTCTTCCCCTCAGCTCTTTCTCCACTCTTTTAAGCCCTCGGTTGTCACTGCAACAGAAGATACTCACACACTCGCACTCATCACTGTTAATCAGTCCCAGGTGTAATCGCTTTGCCACTCACCTCCTGCAGCCTCGCTTTCCATTCACAAACGGATGCTCAACCACACCTCCACTTCCACAAATATGTAATACGGTGTACATATACAGTGGTGCTTGAAAGTTTGCAAACCCTTTAGGATTTTCTATATTTCTGCATAAATATGACCTAAAACATCATCAGATTTTCACACAAGTCCTGAAAGTAGATAAAGAGAACCCAGTTAAACACATGATAATATTATACTTGGGCATTTATTTATTGACGAAAATGATCCAATATTACATATCTGTGAGTGACAAAAGTATGTGAACCTTTGCTTTCAGTATCTGGTGTGACCCCCTTGTGCAGCAATAACTGCAACTAAACATTTCTGGTAACAGTTGATCAGTCCTGCACACCGGCTTGGAGGAATTTTATCCCATTCCTCCATACAGAACAGCTTCAACTCTAGGATGTTGGTGGGTTTCCTCACATGAACTGCTCACTTCAGGCCCTTCCACAAAATTTCGATTGGATTAAGTTCAGGACTTTGACTTGGCCATTCCAAAGCATTAACTTTATTCTTCTTTAACCATTCTTTGGTAGAACGACTTGTTGCTTAGGGTCGCTGTCTTGCTGCATGACCCACCTTCCCTTGAGATTCAGTTCATGGACAGATGTCCTGACATTTTTCCTTTAGAATTCACTGGTATAATTCAGAATTCATTGTTCCATCAATGATGGCAAGCCGTCCTGGCCCAGATGCAGCAAAACAGGCCCAAACCATGATACTACCACCACCATGTTTCACACATGGAATAAGGTTCTTATGCAGGAATGCAGTGTTTTCCTTTCTCCAAACAGAATGCTTCTCATTTAAATCAAAAAGTTCTATTTTGGTCTCATCCATCCACAAAACATTTTTCCAATAGCCTTCTGGCTTGTCCATGTGATCTTCAGCAAACTGCAGACGAGCAGCAATGCTCTTTTTGGAGAGCAGTGGCTTTCTCCTTGCATCCCTGCCTTGCACACCATTGTTGTTCAGTGTTCTCCTGATGGTGGACTCATGAACATTAACATTAGCCAATGTGAGAGAGGCCTTCAGTTGCTTAGAAGTTACCCTGGGGTCCTTTGTGACCTCGCCAACTATTACACACCTTGCTCTTGGAGTGATCTTTGTTGGTTGACCACTCCTGGGGAGGGTAACAATGGTCTTGAATTTCCTCCATTTGTACACAATCTGTCTGACTGTGGATTGGTGGAGTCCAAACTCTTTAGAGATGATTTTGTAACTTTTTCCAGCCTGATGAGCATCAACAACACTTTTTCTGAGGTCCTCAGAAATCTCCTTTGTTCATGCCATGATACACTTCCACAAACATGTGTTGTGAAGATCGGACTTTGATAGATCCCTGTGCTTTAAATAAAACAGGGTATCCACTCACACCTGATTGTCATGCCATTGATTGAAAACATCTGACTCTAATCTCACCTTCAAATTAATTGCTAATCCTAGAGGTTCACATACTTTTGCCACTCACTGATATGTAATATTGGATCATTTTCCTCAATAAATAACTGGCCAAGTATAATATCTTTCAACATTTATTTAAATTATTCCTTGGACATTTCAGGTATGCAATTTTCAAATTTCTTTGAGCTTGTGAACCTTTTTTTATCAGCAAATATTAATGCTTAAAGATGAAGAATGTCAACAAACTGGTGAAATGACAATAACAATTTGTGAAAAATGCTACAATAATAATTCTTGAAAAATAAATATTTTAAAAAAATTATATATTTTTACCATCACATACTTTTATTCCATATTTTGTTGCTTATTTGAGGTTTTTTTGTGGTTTTGTTTTCAAGTAGTTTTTATTTCATCCTCAGTTGGTTCAGCAACATGCTTTGCCATTTTGTTTTTCTTTTACTCATGGTATATGAGCTGATATCCTAGTAGTAGAGGATCCAATCAGAGAATGTGATTGCTCAAATCCAGTGAATGTGGATAGAATAACAAAAAAAAAAGGTTATACAAGCTATACTAAAACCAAACAAATACACAACATATCCTTTTGATTGGCTTAGCTTTAAGCTTTTGTCCATTACATTTTACATCACAGACCTGTCCAAATATACTCGTGTTTGGGGCAGCTGTCCACCAGCCAGTATGCATTCAGGACACAGATTTATTTAACCCATTTTTATCAGAGACATTTTGAGGGTCAACTCTACCAATGCCAGTCTGAAGCCTGGATGAGAAAAGAGGAGGGTTGGGTGAGGGATCAGCACCCTCTTGAGCTACAGAAACATCAACAAGAACATCAAAAGACACTTCAATCCTGGGGAAGAATGCCCCAGCTGGAGAAGTTATGATGCTGGGTGGTGAAAGCCAAAGTCATTTGGAAGCTATCATGCTGACAACCATCATCTCTCCCAGGACCACCATCAACATCGGATCATGGAACATTAGAACCATGTTCAAAACTGGAAAGACAGCACAAGTAACTGCTGAGATGAGGAACTCCCACTACAGTTTGAGGGTCAGCACAGCAATAGGCACACTGAGGCATGAGCATGACGGGAGATTTTGTTGACTTTTTGTCATGAAAATTCTGATTCATGAGTTTTGAGTACTTCTGTGGTGGCATCTGGAGTTGCTAAGAATTCTGAACCCCATGAAATTAATTAATTTGATTGTCAAAAGTGTCAAGAACAGACCTGCCAACCCTCACACTCTGATTTTGCATCGGAGTACATCATATGAGCAGTTTTACTTGGATAAGTGACAAGTCAGTCAAAGTTTTGTATAACCTGGACATTGCAAAACTATCTAAATGATGTATTCTGGAACATCAGCGTTCTGGGCCCCATTAATTTGATTTTCAGAAGTGTCAAGAGCAGACTTGCCAACCTTCATGAATTTTGCATGAGAACTCTGCCTTTTAATATTAGCGTACGCTGTAGTCTTTTTGAGTTATCACTCTAAAATGTACCAGAGTGTCTTCTTCTTCTTTTTCTTCTGCTTCTTCTTCTTTTTTCTCCTCAGTGAAAAGGCAGATGAGCCAGTCAACATAGGAATTTGGATTGAATTTGATTGACAGTTATTGGAGGTGTTTTGAAGTCTTCTATATTAACTGACCACCCTGAGAGCCTTGCCTCCTTCCATTGATCTTGCATTAAAACAGTGTACTGGATGGAGCCCTTTTCTGTCCTGATTTGGGACAAGACGCCGCCCTCATACTTTTTGTAGCGGTACAGTGATAATGTTTGGAATTCATGAAAATGAAATGAAATTTAGTAATATACAGTATGTTTGACTTTGCTCACTTTAGATGAGTATAAAGTTAACATTAGTTAACTTTATACTTGATTAGTATGCTGGTGAGGAACGCGACAAAAATGGTCAAAGAAATGGCATGCCAGTTTTCTCCTGAAAGAGAAATAAAAAGCTGAAGATTTTGACTGGAAAAATCAAATGAATATATCAAGTGTCAATTCTAACATGTTAGGTTCATTTGCTTGGTAATTACAATGAAAACATCATTAAAAATGATGTTGCACATCACCTCCTATATCTTCAAACAGTTTGAGCAACAAGTCAACAGTGAAAATGTTGGCTGTTTGGAAGCATTTTTTGTTTGTTTGTTTGTTTTACAATGGAGATTTTGCAATCTTCTTCTTCTGGCTGTTCCCATTAGGAGTTGCCACAGTGGATAATGTCCCTCCATTTCCTTCTCCTGTCCTCTGTATCTTCTTCTGTCACACCAACCATCCTCATGTCCTCCTTCACCACATCCATAAATCTCATATTTGATCTTTCTCTTTTCCTTCTACCTGCAACTCCATCTCCAGAGTTCCTTTCCCAATATACCCAGGATCTCTCCTCTGTAGTAGTCCAAACCATCTCAATCTTGCCTCCCTCACTTTGTCTCCAAGCCGTCCTACATGTCCCATCCCTTTAACATACTCATTTCTAATCCTGTCCAACTTTGTCACTCCCATGACATACAATGTCTTGCAAAATTATTAATTCCCCTTGATGTTTGTCCTGTTTTGTCGCATTACAAGCTGGAATTAAAATTGAATTTTTTTTTTTTTTTTTTTTTGGGGGGGGGGGTAGCACCACTTGGTTTACACAACATGCCTACCACTTTAAAGGTCAATTTTTTTTTTATTGCGACACAATAATTAAGATGAAAAAAAAAACATAAATCTGGAGTGTGCATAGGTATTCACCCCCTTTCATATGAGACCCCTACATAAGAGCTGGTCCAACCAATTCACTTCATAAGTCACATAATTAGTTGATTAAGATCCACCTGTGTGCAATCAAAGTGTCACATGATCTGTTGCAGACTCCCCAAACACATGGAAGAAGATTCTCTGGTCAGATGAGACTAAAATTGAACTTTTTGCTGATCATGGGAAACACCATGTGTGGCACAAACCCCAACACCCTGAGAACACCATTCGTACAGTGAAGCATGCTGGTGGCAGCATCATGCTGTGTGGATGTTTTCCATCTGCAGGGACAGGAAAGCTGGTCAGGGCTGAAGGAAAAATGGATGGCACTAAATGCAGGACAATTCTGGAGGAAAACCTGTTTGAGTCAGCCAGAAGTTTGAGACTGGAATGACGGTTCACATTCCAGCAGGACAATGACCCTAAACATACTGCTAAAGCTACACTGGTGTGGTTTAAAGGGAAACATTTTAATGTCTTGGAATGGCCTAATCAAAGCCCAGACCTCAATCCAATTGAGAATATGTGGCGTAACTTGAAGATTGCTCTACACCAAAGCAACCCATCTAACTTGAAGGAGTTGGAGCAGTTTTGCCTTAAGGAATGGGCAAAAAATCCCAGTGGCTAGATGTGCTAAGCTAACAGAGACATACCCCAAGAGACTTGCAGATGCAATTGCAGCAAAAGGTGGCTCTACAAATTATTGACATTAGGGGGAGAATACCTATGCACATTCCAGATGTCTGTTTGTTTGTTTTTTTGTTGTTGTGTTTTTCTCATCTTAATTATTGTTTGTGTCACAATAAAACTACAATTTGCACCTTTAAAGTGGTAGGGATGTTGTGTAAATCAAATGGTGCTAACCCCTCAAAAATCCATTTTAATTCCAGCTTGTAATGTGACAAAACAGGACAAACACCAAGGGGGATGAACATTTTGCATGACACTATAAGACAACCTAAAGGATTAGAAGAGATTGAGTGGTTTTAACAGTAATGTGTTTTTTCATACATTATATAAATTATTATTATCTCAATAAACCAAAAATACAATAATGTTAATGATGTCTCTTCTCCAGTTGCACAAAACCAGATCCTCAGCTATATCACTATATGGCAATCAGGCTCAAAAAACATTTCAACACTCTATTCCAAGGTCAAAGATATCAGGAAACAGGCTGCTATTAATGAGGGATGATGTAGAGTTTCTTTATGGCTGTTGCTGCCCATCACCTTTCACTGAACTGATTGTGAATTCAGTCTGATCTTGTGGGAGTTCTGCTTCCTCTGAATCCAATCTCCAGTTGAAGGCTCCCCTTTGCTTCGACTTAGCATGATGAAAGCTAAGCTGCCTGAGAGTGATCGGACTTCTTACTGAGCTCCTGCACTTGGAAGTCATAACATGTTGCGCTGCATTTATCACAAAGACAGCTCAGAAGCTATGTGGAAAAGTTTTTTTTTTTTTAATTTCTTGGACTGGTGCTTGCCCTGGATCATGCATTTGTATATAAGCATGTGTGATAAAATAAATGAATAAATAAATGTAAACTTTAAAATGATACTGTTACTGGTCCTCAATAAGTGTCTTATGTTTCTTATAAATTATTGTTAACATAAAGTTGTTTTTTTTAATATTATTCATAGTTTAAATTTTCTTCCACATTATATAAAAAACTGTCAAAACAAGGATGAAGTAAAGAAGCCTTAAATTATGATGTACAGTGGTGCTTGAAAGTTTGTGAGCCCTTTAAAATTTTCTATATTTCCGCATGAATATGACCAAAAACATCATCAGATTTTCACACAAATCCTAAAAGTAGATAAAGAGAACCCAATTAAACAAATGAGACAAAATTTTTATACCTCGGTAGCCGCTTTATCCTTCTACAGGGTCACAGGCAAGCTGGAGCCTATCCCAGCTGACTACGGGCGAAAGGCAGGGTACACCCTGGACAAGTCGCCAGGTCACCACAGGGCTGACACATAGACACAGACAACCAATCACACTCACTTTAGAGTCACCAGTTAACCTAACCTGCATGTCTTTGGACTGTGGGGGTAACCGGAGCACCCGGAGGAAACCCACGTGGACACGGGGAGAACATGCAAACTCCACACAGAAAGGCCCTCGTCGGCCACGGGGCTCGAACCCAGGACCTTCTTGCTGTGAGGCGACAGCGCTAACCACTACACCACCGTGTCGCCCCTGCTAGAGTTTATTTGACAGCAAATATGGCAGTCAATATTCCAGAACACTTCCTCTCACTAGTTAAAAACAACAACAATAACTACAAAATGATATACACGTTAATTGTTAATAGAGTGGGTAAGTGAGATCTGATCACAAGTGGTCATTCAAGGCATGTGTGGAGACACAATACATGCCAGGTGTAAATAGATACAGTACATTTCCTGTCCTGATCACCCAGTAAAAATGTTAATACCAAGTGTGAAAGGATCCTCAGAGTGATGAAAGCTAAGTTCCCTGACAGTGATCAGACCACATGCTGAGTATCTGTGCTTGAAATTGGTAGACAGTGCTGGAAAGAGTTGTTGGAATTGTCAGTCACTACCTTGGTAGGGAGTGAGGAGAGCATTAAAAGGAATTAGATAGCAAGTTCTAGAATTTTTATTTTCTGTGACCCATTGATAAGGGCAGGTATCCATCCATTTATTCATTATCTGGAGCCACTTATCCTGTACATGGTTGCAGGCAAGCTGGAGCCTATACCAGCTGACTATGGGCGAGAGGCGGGGTACACCCTGGACAAGTCACCAGATCATCGCAGGGCTGACACATAGAGACAAACAACCATTCACACTCACATTCATACCTATGATCAATTTAGAGCCACTAATTAGCCTAACCTGCATGCCTTTGGACTGTGAGGGAAGCTGGAGCACCCAGAGGAAACCCACGCAGACATGGGGAGAACATGCAAACTCCACACAGAAAGGCCCTTATCAACCACTGGGCTCGGGCCCAGAACCTTCTTGCTGTGAGGTGATAGTGCTAACCACTACATCACCATGCTGCCTGATAAGGGCAGGTATGTGACAAAAATCAAAGCACAGATGTGACCATGGCCAAAAAAATTGATTATCTGTATAATTTAACTAGTTGTGATGTGGCAGTACCATGAGCTGACCTAGTGGTTAGCATGTCCGCCTCTTGATCAGGAGATCGCAAGTTCTACTTGCAGTCGGGTAATACCAAAGACCATCATAAAAATGGTGCCTACTGCCATCTGGCAAGGCATGCCACAATACAGATGTGAGTGGGGAGTCAAACTCTCATGGTTACCAGAAGACTAACCCCCCACTATAGCGCTAGCTGTATAGGCGAGAGGTCGAGGGCTATAGAAGTGGAGATCAGCATCGCTCAATGCACTTTAAGGGCCTGGTTAGTACTGGGATGGGAGACTGCCTGGGAAGACCAGGTCCTGGCATGGGAAGGACTTTGACTTTTTTTGTGATGTGGCAATATCAACAATTCTTTCCACTGCAGTGTAAGTGCAAATTATGAGGTGATCACTTGCATAGATCTTGTCAGGAAGACATTCTGTCTTGATGTTGACATTCTGTCTAGGTTCTTGTTGGTCCCTGTGCTCCAATTGTTTGAGGCAAACTTCACTGGCTATTCATTACACCATGGTTCCTCTCAGTTGGAGAAGCTTTCCTGGAAAAGTAAGTGCATACTTGTGTAAAGTGCCTCTACACCTACTTCAGAAGCATCCAATTCTCTGATATTCTTGAGAGCGGTCAGTTGTTTCTTTAGCCAAGCCACAAAGCCTTTATTTGTTACACATACACTCTAGCACAGACTTACGCTTTCACACAGTGAAATTTAACCTCTGCATTTAACTCACCTGAAGCAGTGAACACACACATGCGGCTGAACCAGTGGCGGCTGCTGGTTTTTAAAACAGGGGAAGCCCATTTTACGCATTCATCGTAAAACCTGTAGGCCGGATATCAAAGCATAGAAAGGTGTGCCCCATTAGCATAGTGAACTACACAACCCTACCTAGTGGCAGAAAGTATTTTTGCTTGTACATTTCATGTTATAGTCTGGCTTGCCAGGCTAGTGCCTCATATCCTTAATCAAAAATATCAAACATCCAAAAATCACTGGCTATTCAACGAAGAGCCTTGAACATCATACCCTGATATGCAACACAGAGTCTTTAACACAGCACCCAGCTGTGCAACACATCCTTGAACATCTTCTGCAACACAGTCTGGAAATTCATAACCAGGTAGGCTATGCAACACACAGAACCTTGAATATTATACCCAGGTATAACCTATAACACAGAGCCCACCATTCTCTTAACATTACTGAACAATATACACACTTCAGATTCATGAACATTATATGATGCACACTATTTATACACAAATTCTGCCCTCCGCTCCTTTTCCAGAAAATGGTCTGTGACCCTGTCATACTAGCTGGTTGTGCTTTCCAGAGACTTCACCAATTTCTGTTAGCAGCTAGCACTGCAGATCCCAATAAGGCTCAAGCTAGCCTACAACCAGATTGAACTACAAATGAAATAAACGAGTGAATTCGCGAATGATCAAACTGATAGAATGGATGAAAGTGAACGGAGCACAACGAGTAATATTTACATTTATTTACAGAGTAATGTACAGAGACATCAATGAGAAGAAACGTTTATATGAAAAGAAAGTCAGACAGCACTTTGGCACACGACTACACTTTATCGACATCCGCTAGGGACTGATCATACTTCCGTGTTCCTCGCCGACGCCGAAGTACAGAGCCCGCCCTCCTCATGTCTGTCAAACACTACCTCCAATAATCCTTCATCAGCCCGGCTTCTTGTCCCTCCCACTGTCTCGTTTAGTCCCAGAGAAGCCCGGCTTCCCTGGAAGTGACGAGTTTGTCGATTTTAACCAATAACAACTAGCCGAAATTGGCTGTTCAGAGCCCTCTCATAGACTGCAATGGATACCTGGCTGACTCGCTCAGTACTCAAGGTGGTGGGGGTGAGGGAGCACCCCACCACTCAAGAAATATATGAGGAGTCTGTACTCAAATTGGCAGGAAAAATAATTGAAGATCCCTCTCACGTATTACACTCAGAGTTTGAGCTGTTGCCCTCTGGCAGACGATACAGAGTCCCAGTTAAAAGTAGAAAAAGGTTTTTGAATAGGTACAAATTTTCTTTCATTCCAATATCGGTGAATCTTCTGAACTCAGGCCGTTAACTGGTGTTGCTGTCCTGTAATGGGGTGTGTGTGTGTGTGTGTGTGTGTGTGTGTGTGCGCGTGTGTGTGTGTGTGTGTGTGTGTGCGCGTGTGTGTGTGCATGTGTATGCATGTGTGTGTGTGGGCATGTGTGTGTGTGTGCGCATGTGTGTATGTAAGTTTGGAGAGGCACGTTGGATGCACCTTGGGTTTGCACTTTAGGTAGTGCACTTTATGTACTTTATGTATCTTTATGTGTATTGTTATCATTCGTATGAAATTGTCAATGTCGTGTTGGATGTTCTGTGGCAGCTATGTGTTTGTCCAAGACAAATTTCCTCCGGGACAAATAAATATATCTTGATCTTGATCTTGATCTTGCCAGCCATAGAGCCCATTGAAATAAGAAAGGTTACAGCCAGTGTTGACAGATTGGGCGGTTTTAAGTGCATTTTGGCGGGTTTTGAACATATTTTGGCTGGAAAACGTCAGCAGTATCTGGCAATGCTGGTTACAGCCTGGCAGCAAAGGTGATTCTCATAGCGAACTGCAAGTTCGTCAGACATCACTCAAATAAGTTACAGGATAGTTATGAACGTAAATACAATCTTGGGCATATATTATGTTATGCAAGTTATTGTTTTAATGAGAATTCAACGTCGTAGATGCCACAGTTTGGGGAGAGAATTTTAGGGGAAGCTCGGCTTCCCTTGTTGTCTCTGAGAAATCGCCCCTGGCACACACAAATGAGCAATGAGCACACACACACACACATACCCAGAGCAGTGAGCACCTATGCTACAGTACCCAGGGAGAAGTTGGGAGTTAAGTGCCTTGCTCAAGGGCACTTCAGCCCAACCTTCAGGCCATGGCTGCCCCATGTTAACCTAACTACATGTCTTTTGAACTGAGGGTGAAACCAGAGAACGAGGAGAACTGTCCAAGCACTCCGTTCCAGTGGGCATTTGAAGACCATGCAAACAAACTGAAGTTGTTCCTGAATGTAAATGATTTTATAAATATAAATTTGAAGTAAGGGCGGCACGGTGGTGTAGTGGTTAGCGCTGTCGCCTCACAGCAAGAAGGTCCGGGTTCGAGCCCCATGGCCGGCAAGGGCCTTTCTATGCGGAGTTTGCATGTTCTCCCCGTGTCCGTGTGGGTTTCCTCCGGGTGCTCCGGTTCCCCCCACAGTCCAAAGACATGCAGGTTAGGTTAACTGGTTACTCTAAATTGACTGTAGGTGTGAATGTGAGTGTGAATGGTTGTCTGTGTCTATGTGTCAGCCCTGTGATGACCTGGCGACTTGTCCAGGGTGTACCCCGCCTTTCGCCCATAGTCAGCTGGGATAGGCTCCAGCTTGCCTGCGACCCTGTAGAAGGATAAAGCGGCTAGAGATAATGAGATGAGATGAGATGAAATTTGAAGTATATGATTGGAAGATCCCAGCTGATCTTTACTGAGGTCAAAAATAGAGGTGATCTGTTATCCAGACCACACAGTATTACCATGTACTCATAATATTTCAATCTGGTTAAAGCCTTTTTGTACATTTGCTTTTGTTATCTCTATGGAAGATGATTGAGACACCTGCAGTAGATGTATAAACAAACTCCAAATAGTCCACAGTGCAGCATCTTTTCAACATTGCATTGGCTCTCACAAAAATCTGCATAAATAAAATAAAATTATTTATATATATAAAAGAATAGGGTAATCCTTAGACACAAAAGTGCTCAAACTAGAAGCAATAATACATCAAAATAAAGAGAGAAAATATTTCAAGACTGCATCGACGTTACAATGGGGTCGTACGACAGGGCAGAAACGTGTGAGCTTGTGGGAATGTTTCTTTTACACCAACTTCCCCCCAACACCAGTGGGCGTGTGGGCTTGTACAGAGATGATGGCCTCGGCGCTTTTCATGATATGCCACAGCGCATCGAATGAATAAAGAAGGAAATATGTAAAGTATTTACCAACAACGGCCTGAAAATAACAAGAGATGCAAACAAAAAAGTGGTTAATTTCCTGGATGTGACTTTAGATCTTAATAAGCAATCATATGAGCCCTATGCTAAACCTAATAACATTCCATTGTATGTACATAAGGAAAGCAACCACCCTCCCACCATTACCAAGGACATTCCAGTCGGGGTAAATAAGCGTCTTAACGAAATATCCTCGTTCGCCGAATGCTTCGATCGAGCGGTGCTACAATACCAACATGCCCTTGACAGCAGCAGCTATGGGCACCACCTATGTTTTGATGCGACCAACGCCCAAAGACTCTGTGCCAGACGAAATCATGGCTGGAAGATAATGTGGTTTAACCCCCCCTACAGCAAACAGGTTAACTAACCCTTTGGTGACTGACCCCTTGAAAATGGTTCCTCCAGGAACGATGACTTTTCAATTGTCAAGACAATGGAAAAACTAAAATACAAAAACAGAAAGATACGTCACAATGCTCTTGTGCACAAAACAAAATGCTCCTGTATTTTAGTTTTTCCATTGTCTTGACAACTGAAACGTCATCGTTCCTGGAGGAACCATTTTCAAGGGGTCAGTCACCAAAGGGTTAAAACAAACATGGGGAGAAAATTCCTTGCAACAATCAAGGATTGCTTTAGACGTGGGCATCCCCTGGCCAGGATTTTCAACAAGAACACTCTTCAGTTGAGTTATTCCTGTATGCCAAGTTTGGCTGCCAGAATCAGCGCACACAACAAGAAAATACTGATGGAAACATTGGAGCCGCCCAAGATGTGTAACTGCCGCAATAAGACGACCTGCCCCCTCAACGGTACATGCCTTACAAAGAACATTATTTACCAAGCCACCATTGAGAGTGAGCGCGGTAAGGAAACCTATATTGGGCTTACAGGGGATACATTCAAGTCACGCTACAATAACCACACTGCGTCATTCTGTCACGAGGGCAAACATCACGCAACAGAGCTGAGTAAACATATATGGACTCTAAAGGAATCCGGAGAAAATTATATACTGACATGGGACATTATAGCACGCGCGCTGGCATATAATAATAGCACTAAGCGCTGTAATTTGTGCCTTGCAGAAAAATATTATATTGTATGCAAACCACACCTAGGCATGCTAAATAAGCGCAATGAACTAGCCAGCGCATGCCGGCATGCTAGTAGGTTTATTTTAGCAAACATCTTTTGAGCATAAAAGTAGCCGTGTATTGATATTCTTGCTGCACCTGATGAGAGAGCAAGTCGCTCTCGAAACAGGCTTGTCGTGCGCAATAAAATCATGGGTACAAATTGAAGTATTTTCTCTCTTTATTTTGTTATATATATATATATATATATATATATATATATATATATATATATATATATATATATATATAAACTGCAGACCTATAAAGCACTGAATGGTTTCACTCCACAGTACCAGAGTAAACTTTTGGTCTGTTATATGAATTAGGTGCAGGTTATTTATTAGTACCTAGAGTAATGCAGACGATAGCAGGGGCAGAGAGTTTTCCTACAAAGCCCCCCAGTGCCCAGTGATCAAACAGACATCTGATTACGGTTTGGGATTCACAGCCAACAGAGTTTAAAAAGCTTTCTTTTTTTAATCAAATATTTTGTTATTAATTAGCCTTTCCTTTCAGGTAAAGGAGAGGATCTGCTTGTACTCTAATAACACCATACAGTGTGTTAAACCTCTGGAGGATACTGAATAATTTGCTCTTTATCATAGCCATTTAGAATTGCTTGCCTTATATACTATATTTAAAAAAAAAAATCCCACTATCTCCACTATCACAATCTCACTATGTCATGCAGAAGAGGATGAGTTCCTTCTGAATCTAGTTCCTCTCAAGGTTTCTTCATCATGTCATCTCACCAGTGTCACCTCTAGCTTGTTTATGAGGATTCTAAATCTGGATTTCTATAATGCACACTTTGTGACAATGTCAAATAAAACTGAAGTCTAATGAGAGATTTCTGTGCTTTAACGCTTGGCGTGATGTTCCAAGCGATGTTGCTCGGTGGCGTCGCGGCGGCTGTGCAGGCGGTTTGGGACACACTAGCACTCTGCGTGGCGGAGCTTCTCTGCTCGCTGTGTGGATCCACGGCGTGGTGTTCGAGCGATGTTGCTGACAGCATCACGGCGGTGGTGCTGGAGATGTGGGACTTGTTTTTGTGTGCCTTTTGGTGGAACTGTGGCTGCTACACCATGGGAATTACATCCTGACCCCTACTTGGTGGACTTTTTACTTTTTATTTTTTATTATATTTTTATTTATTTGTTTATTTTTTCTTTCCTTGTCTATAATTGTAAAGCGTCCTTGGGTTTTTTGAAAGGCGCTATATAAATTTAACTTATTATTATTATTATTATTATTATTATTATTATTATTATTATTAGTATTTCTGGAAAAATATAAAGTCCTTGATGACTTTCACTAATTACAAAGCAGAAACAGACATCTATAAGCTACAACTGCAAGCACTCATTTATTGGAAACCATCTACATAATTCCATGGCACTTCAATGTAACACCTACTTACTAATAAATACTGATAATCTGATCAAATTTTGTTGATATATTTTAAAATATTTCATATAGAGCCTCTTCTGAGTAGATCTAACCCAATTAAAAAAAAAAAAATTCCTCTTCATACCTTCAGCTAGAAAATTCAAGTGCCATGTGCACAAACCATTTTAACCCCATTACAGAAGCAACAGTAGGTTTAACAAGCTATAAAACAGGAAGTGCAGAATGCACTGGCTCTCATGGAAGCAGGCAGATGTTACATTTAATGCTTTTACACCAGGAGTTATTCATAACACAGTGCAAGTGGAGACTGAGGTTACTGTATGAATAATAACCCTTTTAACTGAATTATTATTAACCAAGTTGGTCCTGATATTATTATATGATGAATATTTACATATATAAATTTTTAATATATGCATTTTTAAATACACAAAAACAGTTACTAAAATATATTAGTTCATGCAGATGAAACTTTTGATCCATATGTGTGCAGAAATGTTCCTCTTGAAGTACTGCAAAAATGTCTAGGCATAAATGAGGAACAATAACATATTTGAGCTAAATTATACTAAAAATGGCATCACATATGGTGATGTTTACACTTTAGGCAAAGTTCTGATGATCTGTAAACAATAAATAAATAAATAAATAAATAAATAAAAATGCAAAAGCAAATTTCCGTCACTTGATTTTCAGTGCAGGAAAATATCTGCAGTCTATGTCGTAAAAATGCATTATGTTAAAGTGTCTGTGTGTGTGTGTGTAGGTGAGTGGGCTGGTCTGTCTGTCTATCTGTCTGTCTCTCTCTTACACACACACACATTTTCCGATTGAAAATTCCCAACAATGCATCATGTCAATACATCTTATTCTTTACTCAAAGGCTGTTACCCAAAAAGGTAGTGTAATAATAATTTACTACATTCACACTGTCTGCAAATGAAAAAAAAAAAAATTAAATGTAACATGAAGTCTAAAAACCACAAGAGATTATCCATATGTGAACTATCATAGAATAACAGGATTTTTTTTTCTTTTCTTGAACTACATAAACATGCACGACCAGACAAGGGAAAAACATATTGACTCTGATGATGTGGCTTCTGAGTCATAGGAGAATTCATCTGAGTGGAAAAGAATGGGTCTGGCACCATAATGCTGATCAAAGTCAAAGTAGCCATCACCAGCTTCAAAGAAGGAAGAAGAGAGAGGAAGATTGGGATGTGGCTCATTATCGTCACGTCTGCACTGTTTGAGTATCAGCTCTAAAAGCTCGGAACCTGTCGGTGCATAATTCAGCGATGTTAATTTTTCCTCATGTGCTTTTACAATTAACAGCAAGAACATGGGAAGAAAGAGAGATTGAAATAGACAGAGAAGATTCTTTCATGCTGAGGTGCGTAAACTCCTGTGTGCCAGCATGAGTTCAGCTTACAATCAGAGGGCGCTATGAATAACCTACTTCTCTTCCACACGCCCACGAAATAAATCACCCAAGATGAAGCAGTGGCATGTTTCTTCTCTGTGGGTCTTCTATTCAGGCTGTCACAAGAAAAAAAAGAATCATTCTGACAAGTGCTGAGTTTGTGCCTGAGAGAATGGTTGTGCAGAGTGTCTTTATTTGTGCCAATCTGGGAATTCAGCCAGCTGGGGTCAAAAACATAGGCAATCATAACATGATTTATAACCAAAAACTGGGGGAAGTCAGAAAAATGTTCAAGTGTGAAAGGGTTCATACCGTACATAGACTTCTTTATTTGCAAGACATTACATCAATATAATGAGCTTTTTGAGTTTAATTAATAGTACGCTGCAACCCTGTGATAACAAACTCCTTGCTTGGGGGATATCTAAATAGTTTGTTATACTGAAATGGACTTATTGGTCACACCAAACACTCATGTTATATGTGAAGGCACATTTCCTGATCATGAATTTCTCCTTTGGAGTCTATCACAGTTCACTAACTGAGTTAAAGGATCACGAATGGAGGCGCTGACTGATTTATTCATCTATTGTGGAATCATTGTCAATGTCCACCCACTGACTCGCTCTGTTTTTTAAATCTTCATGATTCAGTTCATTGATGTGTTGCAAATCACCGATCATGTCATTCATATTGCACCACGAGGCTGGGCGGGGTGGAGGGTATAAAAACACCATAATAAACCCCTTCAGAGTGATTCAACCTATGAAGGATTATGGTTAGCATGGTCGCCTCACAGCAAAAAGGTTCCGGGTTCAAACCCAGCGGCCGGCAAGGGCCTTTCTGTGTGGAGTTTGCATGTTCTCCCCGTGTCTGCGTGGGTTTCCTCTGGGTGCTCCGGTTTCCCCCACAATTCAAATACATGCAGTTAGGTTGACATGGGGCGGCCTTGGGCTGAGGTGCCCTTGAGCAAGGTACCTGACCCCTGACTGCTCCCCGGGCACTCTGGTGCGGCTGGCTGCCCACTGCTCTGAGTGTGTGTGTGCACTGCTTCAGATGGGTTAAATGCAGAGGATGAATTTCACTGTGCTTGAAGTGCGCATGTGATGAATAAATAAAGGTTTCTTCTTTCTGTGAGGTGATAATACTAACCACTACACCACCATGCCGCCCCAACATCAACTAGCATAACAAAGTATAATTGCAAAACAGAAGCACAGCATTTGATTGAATTTCATCACAGTGGCTCAGATCAATTCTTCTACAGTCATTTTTGAATCTTCAAACTATTATTTTCTCTGCTGGTAAAGGAATATGGAAATGTCATGTTTAAATATTTGACATTCAAGTTACAGCAATGGTGAGTGTATTGTGCTGCAGTAATGGCCTCAGTGTAAGCAGCATGTTGTAGGTATCATGCCGCCATCTTGTGTCAGAACTACAATTCCCAGGCAACTTCCGTGTGACCTACGTCACGCGTGGGCGGGATCACCTACGTCAGTCTGCCATGCACGCATAAATCCAAGCGGAAGCTCCGATATCTTTGTCTCTCACGTCTGGCTTCCGATGAATCTGGATGTATAAAGAGGCGCGCTCTCCACCCAAAAAGACGTCTTCTTTCTTGCAAGATCCATCACTCAGCGCGATTTTGCTTCTTACCCTTGGCAAAGGTAAACTCTAGAGTCGCGCGATCTTTAAACTCAACTTGAGTTACAACCGGTTTACTTGCATTAGAAGTGACGTCACGACTGCAGCCCAGGCAGTTAAAAGTTAAGAAGCGATTGAATCCTTTTTAACTCAAAAGCGCTGTGCATCTTATTCTGATCAGAGACTTTTCCTCACGAACGCTGAGGTTCGGACCAAGAATCCTCTGCTTTCCACGGGAACCACCCAAGTGCTCCGCTGGACCCGAAAGTTTTCTGCGCCTCCATCACGAGCGGCTCACGTGCTCCCACGGCGAGGCCCGAAACTACACCGGCGAATAGTTCTTCATATCTTGCTAAAGGCAGGATTAAGTAAGATTTTGGCATTTGGGCATAATTAGGATAGTCTTAGGAATTTTGCTTTTTGTTTGAAATAGTGTGAATTTAAACCCAGGTTTATCTGTTACACTGTTAGACACGCAGCGTGTTGATTTATTTTGGTTCTATGTTCTCTCAATTGTTTTAATAAGTTGTGCATGCGCTCTCTCTCTCTCTTATTCTGACTAACACCTTCATTTCCTTATCATACATTTTGACCTTATCAAGGCTTCAGTGAGTTTGGTAATGTTATGAGTGTGGAATCTTTTTGTTACTGAGAACATGTGCTCAACAGGCCTGACCAGGCCTGATACACTTTAGATAGCTTCCCTTTGTCTTTAGCAACACGTGCTCAGTAGGCCTCACCAGGCCTAACAACCACACTTTAGCTAGGCCATAGGGCCTTTCACAAACACACTTTAGCTAGGCCATAGGGCCCTTTAGCAAACACACACTAGCAACACAAGGCTAATCTAGGCCTCCACCACGTGTAGTTAGCTACACGAGGCTAAACACATGGTCAAGTCCTACACACACACACACACACACACACTGTTTTAGCTAGCCACAAGCTAGGCCATACACACACACCACACATGTATATACACCTCACTGCTTGTATATATTGATTATCCATAATTTTTTTTTTTTTTTTTTTATCCTTGTATAATAAATTCATTTATTATCAAAGCTGTGTGTATTCATCTTGTTGGTGAACAATATGTGAAGTCCCCAATCTTCTCAAAGAATTCAGAAAGGGTGCATATGTTATGTAATATGGTAAGTGATCGTAATAATTTGGAAATATACCATAATCTAGCTGTCTGGTAATTTATCCAGGATTAATGGTATGATTCACTAAATGATTCATTGAACGATTCACTAAATGATTCATTGAACGATTCACTAAACGATTCATTGAATGATTCACTGAATGAGACTGATTCTATGGTACGATTCAATTCAAACGAGTCAAATTAAACGATTCAATGGGATTGATTCATTTTAATTATTGACCTTCAAAATTTAATGAGACTGATTTAATGAGTGATCACTTAATATCAATAATTAACTGATTGCACCCACAATGTCTATCTAACACCTAAGATGCTATTTTGAAAAATTGAGTTGCTTTGGATAAGACATCACCATCATCCCATCATCAATATGTGAGCCAGTGTCAGGGACTGACAATGTTCGAATATCATTTTCTATCTGTGTTCTCTGTTTCATTCCCAAGAAAAGTAAAATTGTCTAAAAACTACTGAAGAATACACACAGGATTGTTTCTGAAAATGTTTTCCCTCAGCAAGAGCCAACCTACATGCCATGCACAAAGTGTGGAAGCATGGTCCACTCACACAACACACTCAAGAAAATCCACATGCATGAACTTGCTTCAGGGCCTTTCAGAAATTCACATTCAGTCAGGAGTTTAGATGCATGTTAGCAAGAACAGTGTCTTGACCCCCAACTACTTTTTCCGAACTTTACTTCCTTGCTCCATGACAGATGCACTTCAGGGAACTGAAGAGTGAAGACTGTATATGCTTTTCCATCTTTTTTTTTCCTTCAGAAGACATTACTGTATTGCCTACAGGACACTTCATTAAAAAACAATGCAGAGATTCCAGGCTCCTTTATGTGGAAGGTGGCAGTGAGAATACAATCTTAGTTTCTTTCAATTTAAGAAATAGTGTAAATGAGAAAAAAAGAAGCTTAAAATTCTAGTGCTTTGACTGTAAGGTCTATATGGTGGTCTTTAGACTATAGGACTATATGGTGGTGTTTGGACTGTCATGAATATTTGGTAGTCTTTAGATGATTAGGGCCATATGGTGGTCTTTGGACTGTAACAAATATATAAGGGTATTTTGACTGTAAGGACTATATTGTGCTGTTTGGACTGCAATGAATATTTGGTGGTCTTTTGACTAGAAGGATTATACAGTGGTGCTTGAAAGTTTGTGAACCCTTTAGAATTTTCTATATTTCTGCATAAATATGACCTAAAACATCGTCAGATTTTCACACAAGTCCTAAAAGTAGATAAAGAGAACCCAGTTAAACAAATGAGACAAAATATTATACTTGGTCATTTATTTATTGAGGAAAATGATCCAGTATTACATATCTGTGAGTGGCAAAAGTATGTGAACCTTTAGGATTAGCAGTTCATTTGAAGGTGAAATTAGAGTCAGGTGTTTTCAATCAATGGGATGACAATCAGGTGTGAGTGGGCACCCTGTTTTATTTAAAGAACAGGGATCTATCAAAGTCTAATCTTCACAACACATGTTTGTGGAAGTGTATCATGGCACGAACAAAGGAGATTTCCGAGGACCTCAGAAAAAGCGTTGATGATGCTCATCAGGCTGGAAAAGGTGACAAAACCATCTCTAAAGAGTTTGGACTCCACCAATCCACAGTCAGACAGATTGCATACAAATGGAGGAAATTCAAGACCATTGTTACCCTCCCCAGGAGTGGTCGACCAACAAAGATCACTCCAAGAGCAAGGCGTGTAATAGTCGGCGAGGTCACAAAGGACCCCAGGGTAACTTCTAAGCAACTGAAGGCCTCTCTCACATTGGCTAACATTAATGTTCATGAGTCCACCATCGGGCGGCACGGTGGTGTAGTGGTTAGCGCTGTCGCCTCACAGCAAGAAGGTCCTGGGTTCGAGCCCCATGGCCGGCGAGGGCCTTTCTGTGTGGAGTTTGCATGTTCTCCCCGTGTCTGCGTGGGTTTCCTCCGGGTGCTCCGGTTTCCCCCACAGTCCAAAGACATGCAGGTTAGGTTAACTGGTGACTCTAAATTGACCGTAGGTGTGAGTGTGAATGGTTGTCTGTGTCTATGTGTCAGCCCTGTGATGACCTGGCGACTTGTCCAGGGTGTACCCTGCCTTTCGCCTGTAGTCAGCTGGGATAGGCTCCAGCTTGCCTGCGACCCTGTAGAAGGATAAAGCGGCTAGAGATAATGAGAATGAGATGAGATGAGTCCACCATCAGGAGAACACTGAACAACAATGGTGTGCATGGCAGGGTTGCAAGGAGAAAGCCACTGCTCTCCAAAAAGAACATTGCTGCTCGTCTGCAGTTTGCTAAAGATCACGTGGACAAGCCAGAAGGCTATTGGGAAAATGTTTTGTGGACGGATGAGACCAACATAGAACTTTTTGGTTTAAATGAGAAGCGTTATGTTTGGAGAAGGAAAAACACTGCATTCCAGCATAAAAACCTTATCCCATCTGTGAAACATGGTGGTGGTAGTATCATGGTTTGGGCCTGTTTTGCTGCATCTGGGCCAGGATGGCTTGCCATGATTGATGGACCAATGAATTCTGAATTATACCAGTGAATTCTAAAGGAAAATGTCAGGACATCTGTCCATGAACTGAATCTCAAGAGAAGGTGGGTCATGCAGCAAGACAACAACCCTAAGCACACAAGTCGTTCTACCAAAGAATGTTTAAAGAAGAATAAAGTTAATGTTTTGGAATGGCCAAGTCAAAGTCCTGACCTTAATCCAATCGAAATGTTGTGGAAGGACCTGAAGCGAGCAGTTCATGTGAGGAAACCCACCAACATCCCAGAGTTGAAGCTGTTCTGTATGGAGAAATGGGCTAAAATTCCTCCAAGCCAGTGTGCAGGACTGATCAACAGTTACCGGAAATGTTTAGTTGCAGTTATTGCTGCACAAGGGCGTCACACCAGATACTGAAAGCAAAGGTTCACATACTTTTGCCACTCACAGATATGTAATACTGGATCATTTTCCTCAATAAATAAATGAGCAAGTATAATATTTTTGTCTCATTTGTTTAACTGGGTTCTCTTTATCTACTTTTTGGAATTGTGTGAAAATCTGATGATGTTTTAGGTCATATTTATGCAGAAATATAGAAAATTCTAAAGGGTTCACAAACTTTCAAGCACCACTGTATTGTGCTCTTTAGACTATAAGGACTACACAGTGGTCTTTACCCTATAAGAACCACATGATGGTCTTTACACTATAAGGACTATATGATGTTTTTTAGACTATAAGGAACACATGGTGGTCTTATAGACTATAAGGACTATATGGTGGTCTTTAGACTATAAGGAACACATGGTGGTCTTATAGACTATAAGGACTATATGGTGCTCTTTAGACTATAAGGACCACATGGTGGTCTTTAGACTATAAGGACTATATGGTGGTCATTAGACTATAAGGCCTGGTGGTCTTTAGACTATAAGATCCACATGATGGTCTTTAGACTACAAGGTCTACATGGTGCTCTTTAGACTATAAGGACCACATGGTGGTCTTTAGACTATAAGGACTATATGGTGCTCTTTCGACTATAAGGCCTGGTGGTTTTTAGACTACAAGATCCACATGATGGTCTTTAGACTATAAGGACTATATGGTGCTCTTTAGACTATAAGGACCACACGGTGGTCTTTAGACTATAAGGACCATGTGGTGGTCTTTAGACTATTAGGATGATATGATGGTCTTTAGATCATAAGGCCTATATGGTGGTCTTTAGACTACAAGGCCTACATCATGGTCTTTAGACTATAAGGACCACATGGTGCTCTTTAGACTATAAGGACTATATGGTGGTCTTTAGACTATAAGGACTATATGTCAGGTATGGGTCAGGCCCAGCATACCTCCAGAGACTGATCCAACCTAACATGCTAGCCAGATCCCTACACTTTGCTGCTACTGGTCACCTGGCCCCCTCTCTCTCTGCTTCTGCCCAGCCCACTCAAGACTGCTGTCTTTCCTGGCTCCCTGTTGGTGGAATGACCTTCTCATCGAACTGCCAGAGCTGCCAACTCCCTGACCACCTTCAAGTGCAGACTGAAGACCCACCTCTTCAGGCTGTACCACTCCCCTGCTTCCCTGCCCAATGTGTAATGATGTAGCAGTCTTAGCTGTCTTGATCAACCCAGGTTATGTACTGTCTAGCTTGGTCATGATGACTTGGTGTTAGCCATTGTTTGTTTTTTTTCTCTATATGTAGTTGTACTTTTTCAGCTCATTTGTATGGTTGAATTGTTTTCCTTGGCTGTTTGCTGATTGCCATTACTTCAACAAAATATTACACTTGGTGTTATTCTGTCACTTGTACATTTGGCACTACAACTTTCTTGTCGAGAGGCTCAGCACTTTTTGCACTTGTTGTATGTCACTTTGGATAAGAGTGTCTGATAAATGCCTGTACTGTATTGATTATCCTGTGGTCTTTTGATTGAAAATACTATTAGGTGGTCTTTAGACTGTAAATGCTATTGGTGTTTTTTGGACTATAACAGCTATATGCTAGTCATTTAACTATAAGTTACAGATGGTGTTCTTTATACTACAATGAATATATAGTGGTATTTAATGTAAGGAATATTACATTATACATCATAAGGAAAAGGTTTTTATACTGTAAGGACAATATGGTAGGATTTCAACTGTAGACAATTCAGCCCTCAACTGATTGACTACAATATTTACAGTATCATTTTGATTTTTTTTTTCCCAGAAACTTTAATTGGACACTAAAATAAACTCTCCAGGTCTTTTGACAGCCCCTGCAAATGTGTGCCTGAAATAGTCATTCCTATTATCACCACCACCTCGTTGCTCTTGACTGTAGATAATGCAAACCTTTGACCCACTTTATCTTCATTATTACTTCCTGAAGTTCAGTGCAGTAATAAGCTTTAGAAGAGACCAGGGTGAACCACAGGTCAGCCTTTTCTCAGTGGACCTCTTTATCTTCCTGATTAGCCATGGTTTAATTTAAAAAGTGCATTTTCCACAGCAAAGAGGGCTTCAAAATATATAGACGGCAAACAGTACATAGTTATTAAAAAGTAATTAAGGCAAATATGGGGGAGGATGAAATTATTAAATATGCCTTGAAGGATGTAAAGGGCCAGGCAGTTGCAAAGTTTTGAAGTTAATACGCCAATTTTAATAATTTTGTCTGGAAAGTTATGTATGGAAAGGTTTTGTATGGAAAGGTTATGGTTCTAGATGTTTTCTTATGGTGGTGTTGCCTCACAGCAAGAAGGTCCTGGGTTCGAGCCCAGCGGCTGGTGAGGGCCTTTCTGTGTGGAGTTTGCATGTTCTCCCCGTGTCTGCACGGGTTTCCTCTGGGTGCGCTGGTTTCCCCCACAGTCCAAAGACATGCAGGTTAGGTTAACTGGTGGCTCTAAATTGACTGTGAGTGTGAATGGTTGTTTGTCTCTGTGTCAGCCCTGCAATAACTTGGCAACTTGTCCGGGGTGTGCCCCGCCTCTCGGCCCTGGTCAGCTGGGATGGGCTCCAGCTTGCCTGCAACCCTGTAGAACAGGATAAGCAGCTACACATAATGTATGCATGTAGGTATGTATGTATGTATGTATGTATGTATGTATGTATGAATGGATGTTTTTTTATGACTTCTTACAAACTTCTGAGATTGATTATATGGGTTGACCTCCAAAAATGGACAACTGCATGGTTACCAGTATAACTTTAAGCAATAAGAAAAGCCAGCAATGTTCAACAATTTTCTAAATCAGTTTGTGCTCTAGAAAAGATTATTAGTCTACTATTTTAATTACTAGTTAACTATTCATTCATTCTTTATATATAATGCTTATACATTGAAGGTCACAGGTGAGCTGGAGCCAATCCCAGCTGACATTTGCTGAGAGGCGAGGTACACCCAGGACAGGTCGCCAAACCGTCGCAGGGCTAACACAGGGAGGCAGGCAATCATTCACACCTATGGGCAATTTAGAGTAGCCAGATGACTTAATCTGCATGTTTGTTGACTGTGGGCACAAACCAGAGCACTCAGAGTAACCCACACAGGCACAAGGAGAACATGCAAACTCCACACCAATGGGCCTCAGTCAACCATCAGGTTCGAACACACAACCTGCTTACTGAATGGTGACAGTGCTAACCACTAGACCACCATGCTAACCCTAGTGTTTATAGTAAAAGTTAATTCTTCATGTACAACCACGTGACAAAAACAGTGTGACGTACCGGTATGCACCCGCCTCCAGTGGCGATCCTAGAGTGATTTACTCCCCGGGCGAAACCCCCTGCTGGCGCCCCCCCCACCCGTCTTTTTTTTTCGGGGGGGTTTTTTGGGGGACCGTTTTTTTTTTTTTCGCGCCCGCGCTCATGCCGCCCCCCGCGTTGGGCTCTGTATTAGCCAACAGAATGTTAACAGCTTTACATGGTCATTTAAACATTTCTCGTCGTGTGTTGTACGTCGCGGACACAGCCCGTTATAAATTTGCTGTTACCAGAATGGCAATGATCAAGTCGTAATGTATTACTTAAGACTCTGTGTAATGTCATAGTAGTGTAGTACTTTGGTAGTAAAGTCTTTTTGATGACTAGTACAACCTTCCGCTGGCGGGATTGTGCATATTATGGGGCTACGACAAGTTAGGCACACATACACACTGATGACGTCACCTGCGCAACTTTGGTATCGAGGGCTACCGCATGACGTCACCGCGCCGTGAGATTTTGTTAAGCGCCATATTGGAAGACCAAGTACACATCTATGCAAGTACATACATTCATAAAACAAACTACACCTGAAATGTAGCCAGGGCCGGTTCTGCCCTAATCTGGACCCGGGTGCAACATCGCGCAAACCCCCCCCCCCCCCCCCCCCCCCCAAAAAAAAAAATACCAGTCTAAATCAGGACAACCATCACATAACTATAACTATAAACATTTTATATCAACTATTTTAACTAAATGGGCTATAATAAATAAGCCTGCAGGCGGCGGGCTGCCTCAGAAAAGTAACCATTCAATGACACAACTGAAAGCCTGCAGCCACGGTGGGCTGCCTCAGAAAAGTAACCATTTGTCCTACCTTAAAACTCGTTTTGCATTTTCTGCCTCCTTTTTTGTATTTTCGACCCTCCGTTTATTTTCTTTCCTTTTCTGAAAACCCGATTTGTGTCCAGACATTTTGTTCTGCTACCAACGAACTAACTCGTCAGGTCTCGTCTCTCGAGCCCGCGATGATTCCCGTGGGAAGGGCAACAATTGATACATTTTTACAAACAGCCAATAAACAGCCAATAGGGAGGTTGCAACGTTCAGGCTCTCCTTTGCTCAGAGACACTCAGTAATGCACTTATTCTCTGTCTCCTGGCAGAAAGCTCCTTGGTTTGCTTGTGTCTCAATCACAGCTGGTATTTTGTAGAAAGACTTCTTTTCTCCTTTCCCATCAGCTTTGTTGGAACACCCTAACACAGCACAAAAGTTTACCATTGTAGGTTTATGATGAATCAAGTGCCTCGTGGGTTTAAATTCCGCGCGCTGCCATTATTTCCCCCTAATCACGAGTTTGTTGGTCTTCCAATATGGCGCAGGGTTTGTTTACTTCCGGTTTCCGGTGACGTCAGTGAAAAGGGTCTATTGGGCTTCCCCATCCAAAATGTTCACACACACACACACACACACACACACACACCCGCCCGTATTTTTTTTTTTTCGGGGTTTTTATTGGGGGGGACCCCAGGGCCCGGCCCGCCCCCAGGACCGCCCCTGCTCGCCTCCATGTTGGATGATATACAAATCCAGAATGCCATCTTTTGATATTCTAATTATTCTTGTTTTTATATTTTTAACCCAACAAAACTTTACATTTCCAACAATAAAGATCTTTGACAAAATAGAGTACAAACACTGTCTAAAAGCATGCAATAAAAACCTCACTAAGCAAGTAGTACTATTTTATGCTAATTCTACTTTCTTTTCATAGACAAAGTAAAATCATTAATCAAAAGGAACAATCGATGGAGATAAATTACACAAGGCACAGCATACTTTGGCAAACTCATTAAGTTAAATCAGCTTCCAATATTGTTTTCTTAAGTTCCACCAATTCACAAGTCATATCTCTATTGCACTGCTCCATTTGAGATATCTATAACCCAGTGAGTTCCGTTTGCCACCACTTTCAGTGTGTGTCTCTGCTGGGAGGGTTTCAAGCCCAATTTCATTTAACTCTGGTATGTATGTAAAACAAAAAGTGCATAAGTAAAATGAAGTTACTGGGTTACTGGAATGGCATCACAAATATCTCACCTGGCAAAATTGACCCACATTGTTCTCCTTGTGTATCCAAACTCGCTAAGGTTTCTTGCGCTGCTTCTAATCTAGCTTCCTTGGCAGATCTTTCATTTATCCTGTTGCTTCTTGATACTGTGAGATGAGTTTTCGCCTTGATCCTAATGATCGTGTCCTAATGTGAGTGTTGGTGCCTAATCTGGATTTGTTTTATGGTGTATTGTAGGTTTGACAGTGCTCCTGCAAGGTGAGAAGCAGAGTGTTCACACTAAAGCTCAAAAGCTGAATTTAATCAGCAGGAAACAGCTTTAATTAGCAATGAACTCTTGTCAGATATAAAGTGGTCACCACACACACATATGCGGGTGTAATTAGCTTTTTCCTCAGTTACATCCTTACGATTTATGTTTTTGAACCACAGTTAGCACACAGCGTTCTCTGGACAGTTCATCTGGTTTGTTACCATTTTTAATCTCATCTCATTATCTCTAGCCGCTTTATCCTGTTCTACAGGGTCGCAGGCAAGCTGGAGCCTATCCCAGCTGACTACGGGCGAAAGGCGGGGTACACCCTGGACAAGTCGCCAGGTCATCACAGGGCTGACACATAGACACAGACAACCATTCACACTCATATTCACAGCTACGGTCAATTTAGAGTCACCAGTTAACCTAACCTGCATGTCTTTGGACTGTGGGGGAAACCGGAGCACCCGGAGGAAACCCACGCGGACACGGGGAGAACATGCAAACTCCGCACAGAAAGGCCCTCGCCGGCCACGGGGCTCGAACCCAGACCTTCTTGCTGTGAGGCGACAGTGCTAACCACTACACCACCGTGCCGCCCACCATTTTTAATTATTTTGGGAATTCTTTCTGAAGAACCGTTTCTCTTTGTCACGAGTAGTTTTATTACCGCAATTATTTCCCACACACAAAGGAGGCATTGTCTTCTTCAGATGCAATGAAATCAGAAGAAAATCACAAAGTGTTCCAGCAGGTCACACATGAAGCGCTGGTTCCTGGTTGTTGTTATCATCCAACATGGCAGACTTCCGGTTTGGAAAATAAGCATGACATCACTTGCACATGAAGAATACAGTACGTGTGCAACCCCTAGT
Organism: Neoarius graeffei; assembly: GCF_027579695.1. Classification (NCBI taxonomy): domain Eukaryota; kingdom Metazoa; phylum Chordata; class Actinopteri; order Siluriformes; family Ariidae; genus Neoarius; species Neoarius graeffei. The sequence continues at coordinate 110,234,878 of NC_083570.1, forward strand.
TGGTGGAGACAAATGCTGTGTAAGGTTTAACTCCCAGAAGCCATCCAGATTTACAAGAGACATTCCTTACTCTGGTGCCTACAAAACTTTTCAATTAATTTCACTGTAGTTCCAGAATAATTTATAGTCATTATAAAAACCTGTAAACTTTGAATTGGTGATCACAATTAATGACAATGTCAGAGTGCAATAAACTAGAGTTGAAAACTTTAGATTAGATTTTCTTATGTGACCTTTAAAGGCTATCCCCAAACCATATAGTAATCAAATACCCACCAGTTGCATTTTTACTGTATTGACGTTTGGTTTTAATATGCATTATCGAGTAACCATCGAGTAAATTCAGCATAAAAGCCACCATCCACTCCCTTTTTTTTGATAAATTGCTTTCTATTTGGATAGCTGCATTTGGCTGAAGTTTAGACATTTATCTGATTTCCTATTCCCTGAGCTTGTGTACAATGCAGTGTAACAATTGCTCTTAAACAACTGGAGTCCCATAGGATCGTGTCCTACACTTATTCACCTCCCTAAACAAATGCTAGAGCCATTTACAACAGTGACAAGGCAATTCAGTGGGTAGTCAACAAATTCTAGCAGAGTCAGCAAAACCAGGCATTGTTTTTCCATGATGACAAACAACAAGAAGGAGTTCCTTTTAAAAACTAATTTAGCAGAGATTTTTTTTTAATCAACTTTCTGTTGACTTTGCAGTAAAAGTATGGCACTGCCAATAGTGAGGAATTTAGCCTTGACGTATTATTCTTCGAAGCGAGCTCTAATGTCAACCGTGTTTTATGAATGTGATTAAAGAGTAAGTGGATTTGAAAAAAAAAAAATGGGGTCAACAGTTAGATGTGACACAGGTCTAAATAATCATGGAGTGAATATTGTGTCCCAAACACCAGTCCTTATGCCTAAATAAAAATTTAAACACCTCCCATAAGGAATAATGGTTTTAAAATGAGTAGCTGCATTCACTAGGTGATAATTACACTGATTTAAATATTTAATTATAAACGCTATATTGGACCTGCATTTCTTGCATTTGACAACATGCTTGGGGTATAACATACAGTAATACACCCTATTATCAGTGAGTGGCTGAGTGGTTAGCATGTCCACCTCTTGATCGGGAGATCGGGAGTTCTACTCATGGTCAGGTCATACCAAAGACCATCATAAAAATGGTGCCTACTGCCATCTGGCAAGGCACGCTGCAATACAGATGCGAGTGGGGAGTCAAACTCTCGCGGTTACCAAAGGACTAGCCCCCCACTTTAACCCTAGCTAAGTAATATAGGCGAGAGGCCGAGGGCTACGAAACGGAGATCGGCGCTGCCAAACGCGCCATGAATGGTGCGGGAAGGACTTTGAATACACCCTATTACTCATACACCCTATGTAGTGTACTATATGTAGTGTACAACATTTGATATTCAGCCACAGAAATCCACACCTCAAGATGGTGAAGCCAAAGTAGAGTAATGTCTGTATATTTCACTAACTGTTAGGACTGGGGACTGTCTTGGCCTCTAGAGGCCGCTGTTATTGCTTTATCTTGTCATGTTTGTTTTGGCCTCTAGAGGCCGCCACTGCTTCTGTGTTTTGTGTTTGTTTTGATTGCCTGTTTCCATGTGCCTTTTACCCCCACCTGTTCTTTATTTCCTGCCCCGCCCAGTTTCTTAATTTCCATGCGTATAAATACTTCCTCAGTTTGGTCCCTAATCACGGAGTCTTTGTGCTGTTATGTTATCACTAGAGACCTCTGGTCCGTGTTCGTTGTCTTTGTGGTCTTTTGTACTTTGCTTTCTTGTGGACTTTTTGGACTTTGTATTTACCATTTTGGATCTTCTGAGCGTTTGGATTTTTGCCTCTTCTTTTCTTATTTTTGGCTTTTTGTTTTGACTTTGAACTTTTGGATTTTTTATTTTTTCCTGTATATCTTCTGAGCGTTTGGATTATACTTTTATTTTTTGCCTTGGATTTTGTGCATTGTAAATAAACTGTTTTTTCTACTCTACTTTTGCCTCACTCCTCTACACTTGAGTCATTCCCCTGGTGGCCTAGTGGGGGTCTGTTGGATTACTACACCAGTGACCCGGGTTTGATTCCCAGCAAAACACTAACATTTTTCTGGTCACTGAGTTTCTCTGGGTTGTCCAGTTTCCTCATACCTCCCCAAAACAAATGTTTGTAATCGAATTGGCGATACTAAATTACCCCTAGGGTAGGCAGTCCACCCAGACATCCACTATAAGAACTATTACTTGTTCAGGATAGTTTTCCCAGGATAGGCTCTGGTACCACCATGACCTTGCTGAAGATCAATGAATGAATTAATGAATGAATCGGGGACAGAGAAAACTCAGACTAGGCTGTAGGTTTTTGTCTTATTAAAGAAAGAAGATGGATTCCTTTTTTCTATGTTAACATAGTTTGCATATATATTTATACATGGATGACCACACATTCTCCTTTTGCCAATTAGAAATGTATAATAGATTTTATTCTACCCACATTCACTGGATATGAGCAATCACACACTCTGATTAGCTACTCTATGACTAGGATATCAGCTCATATACCATGAGTAGAGAAAACAAAATGGCGGCTTTATCAAATAGTTAAAAGAAACATAAATAGCTAAAAAATAAACAGTTTTTTCCCTTTTTTTCCCCTCCCAATATCTCCTATTCCACACTCCATCCCAGCTGGTGGCAGTAATGCACCTTTAAGCTGGTTTGCCAACCACCAAAAAAACCCTAAAATAAAAAGAATAAAATGGTGGAGCATGTTGCTAAACCAACCATGGACGAAATAAAAACTCTACTCAAAAACAACCCCCCCAATACAAAAAAAAAAAATGGAAAAAAGTATTTGATGATAAGAACATATCTTTTTTTTATTTTTCAAGAATTATTATTATAGCATTTTTTCACAAATTGTTCCTGTCATTCCGCCAGTTTGTTTACATTCTAAGTGGAAATTATTTTGTCGGATGTTTTGTATAAAGTTTTCATTTCTTGAATTTGTAAAAAATAAAAATAAAAATGATCTGTTTCTCAAAATCCAGTGAATGTGGATAGAATGAAGCAGTTATTCCACTCAATCTCAGTGTACATGGCTTATAGCCAACTCAGCGCTACGTGCCTCTTTGGCTATCAGCTCATGTACGACTCAATTTCATGAAATAACTGTTAAATATATGGATTATTTTAACATTTCTGGGGAGAACATTTGTATATCTAAGTTCTACTGCTTATTTGTGCTGGATATTCATCTGCTCTGGTCCTAGGTCACCTCATTTGGTCATCTGAGCTTCTGGGTGCTCTTGGGCTGGTTTTCCCAAAGATATCTTTGTACATTGATCTTTCTCTCCATCCTAACAAACCCCTGCTGTTGAAAGCCATCCCTATTACATGATGCTGCCACTGATGTGTTTCACCACTGGGGTCATTTGCTGGGTGATGAGTGGTGTATTTTTCCATATATAATGTTCAAAGTGTTCAACCGTGTTTTCATCAGAACACAGAATCTTCTTTCTCATGGCCTAAGTGTTGTTTACCTGCCTTTTGGCCAAAAGTCCAGTCAAGCTGCCATGTACTGAATAATAATAATAATAATAATAATATTATTATTATTATTATTATTATTATTATTATTATTCAGTTCACCTTATATAGCGCCTTTCTAAAAAACCCAAGGTCGCTTTACAATTATAGACAGAAGAAAAAAAAAGTCCACCAAATATGGGTCAGGATGTCATTCCAGTGGTGTAGCAGCCACAGTCCCACCAAAAGGCACACGAAAACAAGTCCCACACCACCAGCACAGCCACCGTGATGCCACCAGCAACATCGTTCGAATACCACGCCATGGATCCACAAAATGAGCACAGAAGCACCGCCATGCAGAGCACTGGTATGTCCCAAACTGCCTGCACAGCCGCCGTGACGCCACTGAGCAACATCGCTCGGAACATCACGCCAAGCACTAAAGCACTGAGCGCTGGACAACCACGATGTTAAAATGAGCAACGAGCTCACTGCAGTCCACAGCTGGGAGCACAGGCATCACCCACGGCGAACCGACGCCCAAAACTGGGTCCAGAGCTACACCAGAACCAGTGGACAAAAACACTCAAATAAACATCAAACTACACAAACACACAGAAAAAATAAATAAATAAAAATAATAAATAAATAAATAAATAAAGGAGAGAAAATAAAATAAAAAAGCTCCAGTGAGAAGCGGCAGCCAGAATGCGCATGACGTACTCTCAACCGGAAACGGAAATGAAAAAAAAAAAAGTTTCCATTTGGCCATTCTACCACAACATCCTGACTAGTGGAGTGCTGAGTGCCACAGGAACGGTTATCTTTCGGGCAGGTTCTTCCATCTTCACACAAGACCTCTGGATTTTAGATTCTTGGTCACATTCCTGGGTAAATCTCTTGATCTTTTTGGCCTGGCTCAAGCAGGTTTTGAACTCAAATTGATTTTCTGTTGAAGTAAATGAAATGAGTTGCTAAAGTGATAGGTTTTTCATTTCCTTAGACCCCTTAAGCAATATATCAAGCAATATACTATATTATTATCTATACAGGACACTTTTTCCATGGAATAAAAACAAGTATTCTATTCCCTTCTAGCTGGTTTCATTCATTTGGTTTGATAGCATGCAATATTGTTAGCATATCGCTTATCCTACATGTATTACGTCACTCTACCCAATGGAGAATGAGCGTTGAATATGGTTTACGATATTGCATGGTTGTCAAGACAACATGACACCACACATCAGTGCTGATGCAAATATCCAATGAGAAAGTTGTCTGCTGCGCATGCACAGAAGCATTTCTTTATTCAATGGGAAAGAGAAACACAAGGCTAATCCAGCACGAGGATTCCCTATGCTGTAATTAAACATTAAATAAATAAACTGAAAACTGAAACTAAAGACACGTTGAACACCTGAAATGCAACCAAAATTTCATTAGATATTCTTCACACATACGGTATTTACAATCAGTGGTGAACCATTACTATTAGAGCTGGGAATTGAGCTCAGTCAAACCTTAGCCAGACACCAAAAAAGCAACAGGGCAAAAGATTTTGTAAAGGATTAGCGGCAGGCTGCCAGGTCACTCCATTGTGTGTAGTTATCAATGTTGATTTTAAAAGTAACTCAGTAAATTACAGATGGAAATGAATACTTAAGTCTGAGTGAAAAATACTGTGGCGAGCGTGCATCATGGAAGAAGAGTTTGGAGACAGAAATCTTAGTTTAGTTGTTAGCCTGTGCTACTTGCTCTCGATAGCACTGGCTTGATCACTTTATTAGCATTTGCTAACACTACTGATGAATGCTACACCGGCTGGAAGGTGACTTCACTGCTGCGCTGTTAAGTTTGTGTTGGCCTTCAAGAAGGCTGAGGGCGATACATTTTTGGTCCCTCCCACTAAAAATCAAAATCCGATTGGTTAATTCAGCAATCACTTCCTACATAAACATACACTGCCATGACCTTCTGTCCGGGCAATGAAGTCCTAAACAATTTGTGAGCCAGCTCTAAACTCTTCTCAGCCTAGCGACAACAAATAAAAAAATCTCATTGGATAACTCGAGTTTAATGTTTTCAGGACAGTAACCCTTTCATTTCTGAAGCACATTTGACAGAAAATAAGGCCAAATTAGAAGAGAATAATTCATCTCATCTCATTATCTCTAGCCGCTTTATCCTTCTACAGGGTCGCAGGCAAGCTGGAGCCTATCCCAGCTGACTACGGGCGAAAGGCGGGGTACACCCTGGACAAGTCACCAGGTCATCACAGGGCTGACACATAGACACAGACAACCATTCACACTCACATTCACACCTACGGTCAATTTAGAGTCACCAGTTAACCTAACCTGCATGTCTTTGGACTGTGGGGGAAACCGGAGCACCCGGAGGAAACCCACGTGGACACGGGGAGAACATGCAAACTCCGCACAGAAAGGCCCTCGCCGGCCCCGGGGCTCGAACCCAGGACCTTCTTGCTGTGAGGCGACAGCGCTAACCACTACACCACCGTGCCGCCAAGAGAATAATTATCATGAGATTATGAAATAATAAAATAAATTAAATATAACATCTGAAATGCTGATAAGTTTGGGCCTTCTCTGAAGGACTAGAAGGCCCTGATAGTTCCCTTTTGTTTACAAGAGAAAAAAAAACATACCAATGGACATTGAAAAACTAGAAAAGACAGTGTATAATAATAATAATAATAATAATAATATCAGCTGGCTTTTTTCATGATCTATCAGATATATTCCATTCACCTATTTGTCTTTGACTCATTCAATATCATGCTAGCTGAATGCTGAATGGAATATATCTCATATACCACTCAACGCCAGCCAATATTATTTAAATCTTAAATCTTCCTCAGTTGCATTATCCTGGTCAGGGTCATCGTGGATCCGGATCCTACCCCAAGAACACCAGACATGAGATGGAAATAGACCCTGGATGGAACACCAGGGTGCATTCACATCTAGAGCCAATTTTGGATTAAAAAAAAATCCACCTGCCATGATGTTCTTGGGAGGTGTGAGAAAACTGAAGAACCTGGAGGAAACTTATATGGACATCAGGAGAGCATGCTGTACAAAACTCCACACAGACAGAAACTTGAGCTCAGTATCAAAACCCTGGAACTATGAGGTTTCAGTGGTACCTACTGCACCACTATAGCACCCTAAATGCCATAATTTGTTCGAGTTAATTTATTGTTTGTGTCCTCCCAAGTGTCCACACACCTCCCAGAAACATACGGATAGGTGGCTTGGATTAACTAAATTGTTCTTCAAGAGGAATATGTCCTGCACAGGACTGGTGTCCTATCTTGAGGGTATTCCCATCTCATACACCATGACCCTGACCAGGATAAAGCAGCTGTGGAAGATGAACGACTGAACTGATTGTATTGGTATGATGGTTAAAAGTTAAACATAGATCACAACACATACGAAATTTTTGCTTTCACCTGAAGAAAAATGGATCTAATTTCCACTAAACGTTACCTCCACAAATTGACTCGTTATTAATGGAAATTCAAAGGCATGCGTTATTACTGCAGCATTGTACACACAGCAATCCTGAAGTGTTTTTTTTTTTTTTTCCACAAAGATGGAGATTAGAGGAACATTCTTGAAGCACACCACTGGGATGTAGTAATGCCTCTCTAGACATTTTGGTAAATAACACAGTACAGAATAGAAGTTCACGTTCTTTCAGCTATCATACTCTCTTTAGCTTTCAGGCCTCTACAGTGAAAAAAAGTATTCATATTATGGTGTCTGACAAGTCCTTAAATTCTGTACAAAGGCACAGTGGTCGAGTTGTAAAATCAAACCGGGGGGATGGTGAAATTTTTAGTCGCGTGTCGACCCATCAGTCGGTCCATCGGTGGGAAACTGGTTTGCTTTTAGGAGGGTTTGCACACAACGTAGGTCTGTGGACCTTGTTCATTTACCAGACATACAGTATTTTGTGCTGATAAAGTGTGTAGTACACACTGTGTACCCTTTTTATTGTAAAAACATAATACACTGGTATTTTACTGTAAAACATGCACAGTGTGGATGTCATGTGTCATATTTAGTCAGTCTCCTGGCTGACATACCTACCACATTCTCCATATTGGGGTGAAATGCAGATGACAAATTTGAAGTGTAACTTCATAGTCATGGTAGGCTCCTTTTAAATCATTTGGTAAATAATTTATTAAAACCTCAGCAGGCAATGTAAATGAACAACTGAATCTTTTCATATCAAGTCAATAGAATTTTTATTCAAAGCTGAACACTGGGAACATTGAGTTAAATACAGAGGTAGGTAGGTAACCAATAAGCTAAAACAAGCAACAGTAAATTGTAAATCTTCAGCTCTTCAGCTGTTGGTTCTCCTGCTTGCTCCTGCTCCTGTATTGTCTCACACTCCAGGTCCTCCAGCTCCTGTCGCACTATGTTGCAGTTGCTGCTGACTGTCATCTGGAATAAAGAGCAGTGGATAAGATAATTTAATTAAATATAATTATAATGTTATTTCTGATTTATTTATTATCTGAACGAGGATTTGAGCTTTGAAAAATGACCGGATTCTTTCTGTAACGTTGATTCCCGCTGTTGTCTAGGTCACGTGACACCTTAACGTTGACGGTTACCAAGGAGCTGCCTTGGATACTTTGATACTTTGCTTCGATACATACCAGCACTTTGATACATACTGGATACAAGCTAGCAAAATGAGTTAAAAGCAGGCATCTTTGGAAAGTTTCTTTGGAAAGGGGAAAAGGCCCATTGAGGAGACAGAAGAAGAGCCTATGACAAAGAAAAAGAAAGCTGCATTTTAGCAGACACTTTGTCGAGTCCTACACCAATCCTGCTCTGCTTTACATGTTGTGACCGGCTCTCTAATGAGGCAATGAAGCCTTCAAAACTGCTAGTGTCGTTTATTTTAGCCTTCCTGTCTTGAATAACACTTTTTGTTGCCTGAAGAATAACAAACGAACGTCCAGGCTGATTAAATTAATGGTCTTGTACAAGAAATCAAAGCTAACATGAACCTGAGTAAGCTATCGATAGCTGGCTAGACTCCAAACTAACATTCATTATGATAGCTGTGTTGTTATCCGCCGCCCACAAATTAGGCTCCATATCGGTAACTTACAGCATGATAGTGGGCTCACAGAAAGTGGGACTGATATTCGTAACTCTTGACTTACCTCCTGAAATGTTTTTTCTTGCGATCTTAAATCCGAACTTGCTTAGGTCTTGCTGTCCACTCCGCTTGGCCATGATGCTGCAATCCGCTGCTGTCACTGACGCCGAATGAAATAAAAAAATAACGGAACCCCAACTGAATGTCACCTCCTCAAACGCTTCACTTGCGCGTGCCCTCTCTCGCAGTAGCTTATTGTATGCTCAGTTTCAGCAAAGCTACATGGAATGGCATTTCTAATTCCAATGTTAAATAGAAGTAATGTCCACATTTATTGATAAAATTGCTCAAGGGAAGGGAGGGGGGATGCCGATTTTAGAGGGGGGATGATTTTGACCATTTTTTATTCCAGGGGGGATGGCATCCCCCCTCATTCCCCCTCAACTCGAGTACAGCAAAGACATGAAAGAAATGCCATCGGAAAGATTTACATAGACTGGTAAGTGATGGGCATCCAGCAAGATGCATGCAGGATGATGAGACAATTATCTGGATTTCTTTTTGCTCTCTTTCTTTAAGGTAAGTCTTCCAACTTTCCCATTCAATCCAATAACCATCTCAACTCACCATTTGTCAGGAAACATCAACATGAACATAAAAGAAACAAACAAACATGTTGTATTGGGGTGAGGGAAAATACAATAGCTCTAGCACTGTTGCATCACAGCAAGAAGTTTCTGGGTTCAAATCTTGCAGTCGACTGAGGTCTTTCTGTGTGGAGTTTGCATGTTCATCTCGTGCCTGTGTGGGTTTCCTCCAGGTTTCCTCCCACAGTCCAAAGACAGGCAGATTAGGTCAACTGTCCACTCTAAATTGACCATAGGTGTGAATGTGAGTGTGAATGATTATTAGCTCATCCAGCCAACAGGTGATGAGTTTATGCCATCATGTGTTGTCCATCATCCATCGTCCATCTGGCGTCATCCACACTTCATGAAAATTGCTTCTTCTCTCTCAATTCTTCACTGATTTTTATTATTTTTGGCAGGAAGGTAGGTCTGCCTGGGGTGCATATAGCTTCTACACACATTTGCATAATTCCAATTAATAATGAAGATATGGAGTAATTAATCCCTAACGAGCAATTTCCACACACATTGCTTCTTATCCCTCAATTCTTCACTGATTTTGATTCTTTCTGACATGAAGGTAGGGGTACCTAGGGTGCATATAACTTCTACCCAGATTCGCTTAATTACAATTATTAATAAAGTTATTGACTAATTAAGCCTTAATGAGCAGTTCAACAAAAATTGCTTCTTCTCGGTCAATTCCTCACTGTTTTGGATTCTTTCTGGCAAATATTTAAGCTGGACTGGTTGAGAGTAGAACTGCACAAGGTGGCCCACGTTAGAACATTCCTTCTGGACTAGATGGGGCTGGAGTGAGCTACGCCGTCATTGACAGTCTTGGTAGTCTTTGTGATAGCACTGCAATAGATTTGTGACCTACTCAGGGTGAACCATGTCTCTTGCCCAAAGTCAGCTGGGATTGGCTCCAGCTTCCACATGACCCTTGACGGACACACAGTATAGATAATGGATGGATGTTTTATGTTGGCATTGGGAAATGTTCTAATGGCTACTTGTCCATTAATGACCTGTAAAAAGGCAAAAAAGGAGATGAAATAAATAAAGAGTAAATATCGGATATTGGTTGCATTCACTTTGTCAGAGCGCATCATATGTGGTAAAAAAAAAACAGCTTCAAATTCTTCATTCATGGCATAGAAAATACAGAAGGTTTAATTAACTTAAAATATGAACATAAAAGTAAAAAAAATCATAAAAGAACAAAATCACATCCTGATTGTTGACTCTTCAAAGCTGTCTCATGCTAGATTTTTCATTTGAAATATGAGTAAAAAATATTAGGTGAAAAAAAAAGCTTGAAAGAAGTACAGATACTTACCTGTAAGTGCACTGAGACATTTGTAGTCTTGATTAGAAGCAATTATTGAGTAGAAGCAACTGAGACAGGGTTTTTGTCACTGTGGCAGCGGGGGCGTGGTCAAGCGCCGGTCTGTGACAGGAGGGCGGAGCCAGGGAAGGTGAGTGGCAGAATCACTACACCTGACGGTAATTAACCTGTGTTTTGTGTTTTCCCAGTAACCGCGCCCTTTTTAAGGAGGCAGAGGGAGAGCAGAGGAGAGCTCATCCCGGGACAAGAACACAGTGTGTGTGTGTGTGTGTGTGTGTGTGTGTGTGTGTTATGCTAGCAGATTAAAAACTGGCTATTATACTGAAAAGTCTGGGAATAAAAAGCCTTTTTGCATCTGAAGCGTTGTCCTGCCGTCCTCTGTGCTCCACCCACACTTCAAAGAGCTCTACAGTGGTGCCGAAACCCGGGAAAGGTGGAGCACCAACCTCGCAGCCCCATGGAATCCTCCCTGTTCGCGGACCTGGTCCACGCCCTCACCACAGCTCAGCAAAGCCAGCACCAGGCGCTCGTCACGCTCCGAAAGGAGCAAGAGTGGCGCTTCGAAGCCCTGGTGCTTCCCAGCAGGAAGATCATGAGGTGTTCCGGTATCTCCTCGCATCGGCGGGGTCCACCAGCGCCCCGGCCGTGGGCCCATCTCCCCTCACCGTGACCAAGATGGGCCCGCAGGACGACCCCGAGGCGTTTCTCACCTTGCTCGAGCAGGTCGCCGAAGCCTCGGGGTGGCCGATGGAGCAGCGCGCGGTGCGCCTCCTCCCCCTCCTGACGGGAGAGGCGCAGCTGGCCGCGCTACAGCTCCCCGCTGACCGCCGGCTGGCCTACGCGGACCTTCGCTGGGCCGTCCTCCAGCACGTGGGGCGCACGACAGAACAACAGCGCCAGCGCTTCCGCGCGCTGCGGTTGGAGGAAGTCGGCCGGCCGTTCGCGTTCGGCCAGCAGCTCCGGGACGTCTGCTGGCGGTGGCTGAGGGCCAATGATCGCGACGCCGAGGGAATCATTGATCAGGTGGTGCTGGAGCAGTTCATCGCCCGCTTACCAGCCGGAACCGCGGAGTGGGTCCAGTGCCACCGCCCAGCGTCACTGGATCAGGCAGTAGGACTGGCGGAGGATCATTTGGCAGCTGTTCCGGCGGCAGGATGGCCGACGACATCTTCTCTTCTCTCCCTCTTTCTCCCCTCCCTTCTGTGTCCCGTCCTCGCCCCATTCCTCCACCACGGAGGCGGGGGCCGGCTCCACCCCAGCCGGCCCGCCGCACCCGTGGTGCCCTCCTGTTTCTCCCTTCTGTGTCTGTCTCTCCCCCCCCTCAGGTGAGTGAGCCCCAGAGCACAGGTGCAGAGGGAAAGCCCGGGCCGGTTTGCTGGCACTGCGGGGAGCCGGGCCACCTGCAACAACAGTGCGCAGCAATGGAGGTGGGCACGGTGGTACGGATCCCCGACACGCCAGAAGCTGCCCTCGATCGGGCCGGAGCGTATCGCATACCGGTGAGTGTACAAGGGGCTACATATCAGGCATTGGTGGATTCTGGTTGCAATCAGACCTCGTTCCGCCAAAGCCTGGTGCAAGACAAGGCATTGGGGGGAGCACAGGGGGTAAAGGTGTTGTGTGTGCATGGGGATGTTCACAGCTACCCTTTGGTGTCGGTCCACATATATTTCAGAGGGGAAAAATCTATAGTGAAGGCGGCGGTTAATCCTCGCCTTACCCACTCTTTAATTTTGGGGACTGATTGGCCGGGATTTCGGGGTTTAATGACGCGCCTAGTAAAGAGTGGGTCCTGCCATTTGACAGGGGGAGGTCCCGGTGTCGCTTTGGCTGGAGCTGCTGTCGCAGAGCCGTCTACATCATCTCCGCGACAGAGTGAGGAGCCGCCGGCTCCTCCTCTTTCTGTTGGGGAATCCCTCACGGATTTCCCATTAGAACAATCGCGAGACGAGACTCTGCGACATGCGTTTGACCAAGTGAGAGTAATCGATGGTCAAATGCTCCAGCCGAACGCCACCCCGTCCTTCCCCTATTTTTCTATTATGAAGGATAGATTATACCGAGTGACGCAGGACACTCAGACGAAAGAGCGAGTCACACAGCTGTTAATTCCAAAGAGCCGCCGGGAATTGGTATTTCAGGCGGCTCACTTTAATCCCATGGCTGGACACCTAGGGCAGGATAAGACACTAGCCCGGATAATGGCCCGATTCTATTGGCCGGGGATTCGCGGCGATGTCCGTAAGTGGTGTACAGCGTGCCGCGAATGCCAGTTAGTAAATCCAGCGGCCATTCCAAAAGCGCCTTTGCGCCCCCTACCATTAATCGAGACCCCGTTCGAAAGAATTGGGATGGATCTCGTCGGGCCATTAGATCGGTCAACACGAGGGTACCGCTTTATATTGGTTCTGGTGGACTATGCAACACGATACCCAGAAGCGGTGCCTCTTCGCAATATCTCAGCATGCAGTATTGCAGAGGCCCTCTTCCACGTCATCTCCCGGGTTGGAATCCTGAAAGAGATTCTGACTGACCAAGGCACCTCGTTTATGTCACGAACACTGAGCGAACTGTATGGGCTATTGGGTATTAAGCCGATTTGCACCAGCGTTTATCACCCACAAATGGACGGTTTAGTTGAACGGTTCAATCGCACCCTCAAGAATATAATTAAAAAATTCGTAAGTGAGGATGCACGTAACTGGGATAAATGGCTCGAACCCTTGTTATTTGCAGTGCGAGAGGTCCCCCGAGCCTCCACGGGGTTCTCCCCGTTTGAATTATTATACGGGCGTAAGCCGCGCGGCATCTTAGATGTGCTGCGGGAAAATTGGGAGGAGGGACCTTCACAGAGTAAAAACGAAATTCAGTACGTTATGGACCTGCGCACAAAACTCCACACGCTCACCCACCTAACTCAGGAGAATTTGCGGCAGGCCCAGGAACGGCAAGCCCGCCTGTACAACAAGGGCACGCGCCTTAGAGAGTTCACTCTGGGAGATAAGGTACTCGTACTGTTGCCCACGTCGAGCTCCAAATTAATCGCCAAGTGGCAAGGACCCTTTGAGGTCACACGGCGAGTCGGGGATGTCGACTATGAGGTAAGGTGAACGGACAGGGAGGGGGCGCTACAGATCTACCACCTCAATCTGCTTAAACTCTGGAACGAGGAGGTCCCCGTGGCGTTGGTGTCGGTAGTTCCGGAGAAAGCGGAGCTGGGGCCGGAGGTTCAAAAAGGGACATTGGCATCACGTACCTCTCCGGTCCCCTGTGGAGACCACCTCTCCCCGACCCAACTCACGGAGGTCGCCCAGTTGCAGGCCGAGTTTTCGGATGTGTTCTCGCCCCTGCCCGGTCGCACTAACCTCATAGAACACCACATAGAGACGCCCCCGGGGGTGGTAGTGTGTAGCCGCCCTTACAGGCTACCCGAACACAAAAAAAAAGGTGGTTCGGGAAGAACTTCAGACCATGCTCGAAATGGGCATCGTTGAGGAGTCCCACAGTGACTGGAGCAGCCCGGTGGTCTTGGTACCCAAGGCCGACGGGTCGGTCCGGTTCTGTGTGGACTATAGAAAAGTCAACGCGGTGTCTAAATTCGATGCGTACCCAATGCCTCGTATTGATGAGCTGCTCGATCGACTAGGCACAGCTCGCTTTTACTTGACACTGGATTTGACGAAGGGATATTGGCAGATCCCCTTGACTCCATTATCCCGGGAGAAAACGGCCTTTTCCACACCGTTCGGCTTACACCAATTCATCACACTTCCGTTTGGGCTGTTTGGGGCACCCGCTACATTTCAGCGGCTGATGGACAGGGTCCTCCGGCCCCATGCCACCTATGCGGCCGCATATCTGGACGACATTATCATTTATAATAACGACTGGCAGCGGCACCTGCAACACCTGAGGGCCGTCCTTAGGTCGCTGAGGCGGGCAGGTCTCACTGCCAACCTGAAGAAGTGTGCGATTGGGCGGGTGGAAGTACGGTATCTGGGCTTCCACTTGGGCAACGGGCAGGTGCGTCCCCAAATTAATAAGACAGCAGCGATTGCGGCCTGCCCGAGGCCCAAGACCAAAAAGGGGGTGAGACAGTTCCTGGGGCTGGCTGGCTACTATCGTAGGTTTATACCTAATTATTCGGACGTCACCAGCCCACTGACTGACCTCACTAAAAAGGGGGCGCCAGATCCGGTCCAGTGGATGGAGCAGTGCCAGCAGACTTTCTCTGAGGTAAAGGCTGCACTGTGTGGGGGGCCACTTTTACACTCCCCTGACTTCTCTCTCCCTTTTATGTTGCAGACGGATGCGTCGGACAGAGGGCTGGGGGCCGTTTTGTCCCAGCAGGTGGAGGGGGAGGATCGCCCCATCCTGTACATTAGTAGGAAGCTGTCGGTGTGTGAGGGGCGCTACAGCACTATTGAGAAGGAATGCTTGGCGATCAAGTGGGCTGTCCTCGCCCTCCGTTACTACCTGCTGGGGCGCCCTTTCACCCTCTGTTCGGACCACGCGCCCCTCCAGTGGCTCCACCGCATGAAAGATGCCAACGCGCGGTTCACCCATTGGTATCTGGCACTCCAACCCTTCAATTTCAAGGTGGTCCACAGGCCGGGGGCGCAGATGGTCGTGGCAGACTTCCTCTCCTGTCAAGGGGGGGGGAGTCGGCTGCGGGCCGGACGGGCGCCCGGTGGGGATATGTGGCAGTGGGGGCGTGGTCAAGTGCCGGTCTGTGACAGGAGGGCGGAGCCAGGGAAGGTGAGTGGCAGAATCACTACACCTGACGGTAATTAACCTGTGTTTTGTGTGTTTTCCCAGTAACCTCACCCTTTTTAAGGAGGCAGAGCAGAGGAGAGCTCATCCCGGGACAAGAACACAGTGTGTGTGTGTGTTACGCTAGAAGATTAAAAACTGGCTATTATACTGAAAAGTCTGGGAATAAAAAGCCTTTTTGCATCTGAAGCGTTGTCCTGCCGTCCTCTGTGCTCTACCCACACTTCAAAGAGCTCTACAGTCACCTTTAAATACAAGCACTTGCATTGAAGTAAAAAAAAAAAAAAAACTGGGATATAAAATGCAGACTAAAAAAAGGACATAATATAAAAGGAAATGTATATCTATATATTTTTTCCCTGTCGCGCTGTACAGTACTATGCAATATGACTTAAAATAACAACAAGAGTATATTTTAAAATGAAAATACAAAAAGGACTGATCTGATAATATTGGAATGAGAAAAGTTATGGAAAATCATAATTACTCTCTGTCCATGAAAAAAAGAAAGAATTTTGAGATAAGCTGTCTCTGATTTATGTGCTATCTCCTCCACGAGGAAAACAAATGGGGATTTATGACATATTTAAATTCTTGTATAATCCCGGCTGTGTGATGTACTTATTACAATAAATATACCTTTAAATCCACCATAATTTCTTGACTTCATGTGGATCTTTCATGTCCTTGTGTCTTTATCTCTGAGTCTTTGTAGCTTCTAGTCAGGTTTTAAAGTGTAAATGCGGCTATACAAATGGATCCATGTAAAGAATAAGAATAAAGATTGCAGTAAATTCCGTGACGGTGTGTTTGGAGGCACTGAGGAGTGGACAGATGTGGGACAAACAGCAGTCTGCACAAAATCACCTCGTCATGAGATGATTAATAATTAAAAAAAAAAAAATCACCTTCCATCAAGTTTTAGGGGGTTTCGCAGAACCATCTGGGCATAGGTGGAGTTTTTTCTAAGTTTTTTAATTTGCTTTATGAAAAATAACATTGGATTATTTACTAACACATTATACGCTCATCGGGAGCTCCACTTTTAGACAGTCCATCCATCCATTATCCGTAACCGCTTATCCTGTGCAGGGTCGCAGGCAAGCTGGAGCCTATCCCAGCTGACTATGGGTGAGAGACAGGGTAGACTCTGGACAAGTTGTCAGGTCATCTCAGGGCTGACACATAGAGACAAACAACAATTCACACTCACACCTACGGTCAATTTAGAGCCACCAATGAACCTAACCTGCATGTCTTTGGAATATATATATGTTCAGCAGTTTGCATTAAAGTAGCTCTTCTGTGGGATTGGACCATATGGGCTGTCACCAATTCACCGGTTGATCTTTGGATCTTTGGACCACTTTTGGTAGGTACTAACCACTGCATAAGGGGAAAACCCCACAAGATGTACCATTTTGGAGATGCTCAGACCCAGTCATCTCGCCATCACAATTTGGCCCTTGTCAAAGTCACTCAGATCCTTACACTTGCCCATTTTCCCTGCTTCCAACACATCGACTTCAAGAACTGACTGTTCTTTTGCTGCCTAATATATCCCACCCCTTGACAGGCACCATTGTAATGAGATAATCAATGCTTTTCACTTCACCTCTCAGTGATTTTAATTCTATGGCTGATTGGTGTATATTAATTAGCATATCTAGATCCCAGGAGGAATCACGGGGCTCAAAGTGTAAAATAACATTGGACCATATTCTCTCAAGTCAAAAGTCAAAGTCCCTCTCATGCCAGAATCTGGTCTTCCCAGGCAATCTCCTGTCCCAATACTAGCCAACTCTTTAAGGCATATGGGTGCGGCGCCGATCTTCGTTTCAACAGCCTTTGGCCTCTCGCCTATACAGCTAGGGTTACAGTGGGGGGGGGCTAGTCCTCTGGTAACCGTGAGAGTTTGACTTCCCCACTCACATCTTTTTTGCAGCGTGCCTTACCAGATGGTAGTAGGTACCATTTTTATGTTGTTCTTTGGTATGACCCAACCATACAGTAAGTAGAACTCACAACCTCCCAGTTGAGAGGTGGACACACTAACCACTAGGCCAACTCGCAGTCATTATCTTCTCTACTGGCATAATAATATAAAGCATTAAGATAATAAATGTTTGATTCCATCAAAGTTATTTTATTTCTTTCAAAATCTCACTGAAAGATAGGGATTCTCCACAATGTTGACAGTGGAGCAGCTAATACTGTTTACATATTTGAATGATGCACTGTGATTGGTTGAGCAAAGACATTGTGTTCTGCTGAAAATCAGGATTAATGCTTGTGTTTTGGAAAGAAAGGGGATACACAATACAGAGAAATGTGGTGGATATCACCATCCATCCATTATCTGTAACCGCTTATCCTGTGCAGGGTCACGGGCAAGCTGGAGCTGATCCCAGCTGACTATGGATGAGAGGCGGGGTACACCCTGCACAAGTCGCCAGGTCATCGCAGGACTGATACATAGAGACAAACAACCATTCACACTCACATTCACACGTACCGTATGGTCAATTTAGAGCCACCAATTAGCCTAACCTGCTTCACTGCAAAAAATAAAAATCTTAGGAAGTTTGTGTGTCTATTTTCAAGTCAAAACATCTAGCCACCCTTATTATAAGACATTATTGCCCAACAAGCAAAACCTCATTTAGCTAGAAAGGCTAGTTTTTAGACAGTCCATCTTGAAAATCTTGTATAGACAAAAAGTCTTGAAAAAGTCTTATTTGGAGCACCTTTGAAAATAAAACAAGTTTGTTTTTTTTTTTTAAAACAAGTAAGTACATTTGTCAAATGCGGTTCATCTTGTTTCAAGAAAAAAAAAGTATGCTTGTTTTGGGAATAAATGAACTTTACTGAAATCTTTGAATCTTTCATTACAATTCAACTCCACCTTACAGATCCTAAGTTTACTGCGACTGTTTTCTCAGTCATTCAGAGTGAGCTCCTTCTCGATGCTGTACATACTCTAGACCAGACAAGTGCCTTCAAAAAGGCTATGAGTGAGTGGAGGGTGTTTTAGTGAGGTCTTTTTGGAATGCTGTGAGTTAAGTTCAGTGTTTTTTGTTGTTTGTTTGTGTGCCTGATCTTGTAAACCCCTCGTACACATGAATAGTCAGTGCCCCCAAAATGCACTGTTGCTTTAGCGTTGTGTAAGCACTGTAAGTCAAAATGCGTAGACTTTTTTTATTATTATTATTATTTTTTTGGTGCCTGAGGTCCTGGGGAAGTGGAATCTTAAGAGATGTTTTAATGTTTGAATGTTGAAATGGGAAAAAAATAAATAAATAAACAAACTTGTTGCAATGCTACACGTGTCGTCAACTTGATTCAAGATAGTCTCTGATCTCATATCTAGAGTATTTTACTAATTACAGGTCACAAAAGGAGAATCTTTTAAGCTAGCAATGCTTAGTTGTAGAATTTAACAATCCTAATATTAGTATATTTATCTTAAATTCAGTTTTTACTGCTGAGACTTTGTCATGAATTTAAGCGAAATACCCTTAAAATGAAATAAATAAAAATGACTTGAATGGCAAAATGTAAGAAGTACGATCTTGTTATAAGAACTATTTTGATTATTTTGAGTTAATCAGATCTCGCATAATAAGTTCCCCAATCTTATTTTGGAATTATTTCATCTAAAAACAGGTTAGATTTTTTTATCTTACTTTAAGAAATCTTACCAAGTCAAATTTGAGTAGTTCCATTGGCAGATTTTTTTCACCTGATTTAAGCAAATATGCTTTGTTTTAATCTTTTATTTCTTATTTTTGAAAGGCCATTTTTTGCAGTGTTGGTGATCCTCTTCCCATCTTTACTTCTGAGAGCCGCTGCCACTCCAAGATGCTCTTTTTATACCCAGTCATGTTAATGACCTATTGCCAGTTGACCTAATGAGTTGCCATTTGGTCCTCCAGCTGTTCCTTTTTTGTACCTTTAACTTTTCCAGCCTCTTATTGCCCCTGTCCCAACTTTTTTGAGATGTGTTGCTGTCATGAAATTTCAAATGAGCCAATATTTGGCATGAAATTTCAAAATGTCTCACTTTCAACATTTCATATGTTGTCTATGTTCTATTGTGAATACAATATCAGTTTTTGAGATTTGTAAATTATTGCATTCCATTTTTATTTACAATTTGTACTTTGTCCCAACTTTTTTTGGAATTGGGGTTGTAACATCTGTTTAACTTATAACGTGAAAGTAAGGTTAATAATATAACTTAGATTACACATTTTTTTTCAGTTTTACTCAAATTAGGGTGGTGGCCTCCATGATTTGTAATGACAGCACCAAGTCTTCTAGGCATGGAATTAACAAGTTGGCAACATTTTGCAACATCAATCTTTTTTCCATTCTTCAACAATGAACTCTTTTAGTGACTGGATGCTGGATGGAGAGTGATGCTCAACTTGTCTTTTCAGAATTCCCCAAAGAAAATAATTTCTTTACACCACAAAGGTGAAGGCTACAAGAAGATCAGCAAAGCTTTACTTATCAGTCAGAATACTGTAGCAAAAGTGGTACAAAAATTTAAGAAAGATGGAACTGCAACCATCTCACAGAAATGTCCAGGTCGTCCACGGAAGTTAACACCTCGACAGGAGCATCTTCTGATGAGAAGGGTTGAAGAAAATTGGCATGCAAGTTCACTGCAATTATCTAAAGAAGTAGAAAGCCAAACTGGGGTGACTATTTCTCGTGACACAATATGGCGTACACTGTAGAGGAATGGCATGCATGGATGCAGTCCACAAAAGAACCCTCTCCTAAAGCCCATGCACAAAAAAGCCCGCCTAGAGTTTGCCAGGGCCCATGCTGACAAAGATGAAAACTACTGGGACTCTATACTCTGGAGTGATGAGACCAAGATAAATGTTAATGGAACTGATGGCTTCAAAACTGTATGGCGTCACAAAGGTGAGAAATACAAAGAAAAATGCATGGTGCCTACAGTGAAACATGGTGGCAGTGTCCTTACGTGGGGCTGCATGAGTGCTGCTGGTGTCGGGGAGTTACATTTCATTGATGGCATCATGAATTCACAGATGTATTGCTCTATACTGAAAGAGAAGATGCTACCATCACTCCGTGCCCTTGGTCGTTGTGCACTTTTCCAACATGACTAAACACACATCTAAGGCCACTGTTGGATTTCTGAAGAAGAACAGGGTGAAAGTGATTCAGTGGCCAAGAATGTCTCCTGATCTGAACCCAATCGAGCACCTATGGGGAATTCTGAAGAGACAAGTTGAGCATCTCTCTCCATCCAGCATCCAGTCACAAAAAGAGGTCATTGTTGAAGAATGGAAAAATATTGATGTTGCAAATGTCGCCAACTTGCTCATTCCATGCCTAGAAGACTTGGTGCTGTCATTAAAAATCATGGAGGCCATACAAAGTACTAGATGTAGTAGGTTTTGTTGTGGGGTGTACTCATTTTTGCACCACTCTAATTTGAGTAAAACTGAAAAAATGTGTAATCTAAGGCCCTCATTTCACCGAGTACAATCTGGAAAAATCGCATGCGACCACACGCGACTATGATCGCAGCTATGTTTTCCCATAGTCGCGGGCAAAATCCATGTGACCTAAACCCATTATTTTCTGTGTACGGTCTATGTTCGATGTTATCTCGTTCAACCTTCGATGTGTACGCTCTACCTGCATCCTATATGCTCTGTAGATGCTTTACATACACTCTACTTGCGTCTATCCACTCGATCTGATGCAATCTTAACATGACCAAGGCTCATTCTGTTCGACAAATCTGCGACATAGTGTCCATCTCTCGGCGATCTTTCCTCGCAAGTGTGTGACCTCGGCCGATCAAGGCTCGATCTTGGCCGATCTAGCTACCGTACGTACGAGTTGCAATGTACCCTCGATCAATACAATTTAGCCTGCAATATAAATGTTCTAGCCTCACTCTGTATGCTCAATTCTCAATCTTTTCTAGACAGATTCTCGCCTGAGCTATGCGCGAATTTGTCACGGTCGCCCGGATTTGCGTGTGACCCACTGTGACCGTGTAAAAAGGCCCGGCGATCGGTGGCCGACCATCAATTTTTGACCAGCCTCCAAAGGGACAACATGGACCCAATCGCTCTGCATCATGTTATTGCGCCCTATTTATATGGCGTTCAGTAGGCGTAGCTTAATCGGATTAGGCGAAGATAGGTCGCAACTTAAGCAATGGTCGATCTTTATTGGTTGAAGTAGGTCGCACCTTAATCCTCTTTAGAATCCAATCGTGCCCATGGGAAGAATAGGGAGCGTACAGATCTAAGGAAGGTCTGGGACAGGTTGCACGGAGCGAGGCTTGATCGCAAAAGAGTGAAGCTAGATCGCACGGATCGAGTGAGTGTCGAGGACAGGCCGAGCAGCACAACCATGCACACAATCAGTTCTCGCTCGAGAAGACTGAGCATCGCTCATCCCCATTCTAGCCTCGATTGTCTCTCGACCAATGCATCCTTTCCTTGACCTTGTTCACTCTTTCGATGCTCTCTGTGCGACTTTTAGGTCGAAGCTCAGTTTTTTGACATGTCAAAAAACCGAGCTACGATCTCTTTGTCGGGGAGACCATTCCTTGACCACGTGCAACCATGGAAGACCAAGGCGTGACTAACACTCGGTCAACCGTTGACTGTGTACGACCTGCGGCGACCAAGCCACGCTCTGAGATCACAGCTCGGTCTTCCGGGAAGATTTCTCAGTGAAATGACCCCCTAAGTTATATTATTAACCTTACTTTCATGTTATAAGTTAAACAGATGTTATATTAAACTTTGTCTTGTCAACATTTTGGAAATTGTTTGTGTTCATTGAGATATTGTTTAAAATGTTACTTTTCAAAGGGGGTGGACTCATTTACACTGAGCACTGTATCAAGTCTAAAATTTCCCTTTTGCATCTGGATTGTTGATTCAGTCTTGAATCACCAGTCTCTGTGCCACAAATTACAATGACAATGTTTTGGAAAAGCACCAGTAAACACATTGTTCTGGGAATCAATCATGGGTAATATCCCATGATCTCACAATGAATAGAAATTCTGCGTAATGGAGCAGACTTCCTGGTTTTCCACTATGCTTACATTTCTGATACACTCCAGGATGAAAATGTAGACTCCCTTAAATGGAAAATCATTAATTTCATCACAACAATTTCATCAGTTCCCTCCAGTCTCAAAAGGATGTTCTGTTGATTGTGTCGTTTAACCACCTGGCTGCATATCAGTCCTGTTCCTACTGCCTATCATTTTGGGAAATATTTAACCTGAAGGCGTATGATGACTAGTTGGAGTGTGTATGAGCCCAGAAGAGTGTGTGAGCTGAATCCTGGTGCACAGCTGGTCCTATGAGCCAAGAACAGATGAGGTCGTGTTTTGTTTGGAAGGCAGGAGGCCAATCACATTTATACTCAACATTCCCCAACTTGTTCAACATATTTTTAAGGTGCATCTTTCTCTGTTTGCTTGTTCTTTATTTGGCCCAGTGACACCATGAGCAAAAAATCCTATCCTTTTCTTTGTTCCTTTGTTGTAAGTCAGTTGATGGTCCATCTCCTAGGCAACAATAAAATGGAGATGGAGCATCTCTAGTTGTTGTAAAAGTTGTTTTCTGCATCAGCTATTTTAAATTTGAGTTTCATGGATACATTTTCACTTTTATCTTACACACAGTGCCATTTTTTTCCTCTTAATAAGCTTGGGCAGTCCTCCTCATTTCCATGGAGAGTGCAGGAGACAGAGTTGCTCATGAATATTCAGAACTGCAAAGAGGAGTCGCTAGTGCTGGAGGAAAATTACTGCAAGTCTCCTCTGAGCTAAATGAACTCATCAAGACAGGGTTAAAGTGCATATCACAGGTAAATTCAGGAGCAAGATCAATGTAATTCTCCTATTTTATATTAAACTTTGGTCAAATATCTGTCACATTTTGCATTTTGTACATTTTTTTTTACCTTGCACAATGCCAGAAAAATTCAGTTGAAATCAAGCCATTTGAGGCGAATTGGTCGGCCTCTGAAAAAACTTGGCATTTGGATTTCCCGAGAAACATTGATTTTCGTGATGTCATGTGCGGGACGCCTCCTTCTGAATCCTATGTCAGCACTGGTTTGTTTATGAGAAAACGACCTGGTGGTTTTCTGCAAATTTCTTCAACATTATCACGTAATTATTAAAATGGTTAACAGATGTGTCATAGGAGGGTGTAGCAACACCAATCTTGATGGGATTAGTACTCATCATTTTCCAAAAGACCGGACAATGAGAGAGAAATGGGAGCGCTTCATGCGAGGTACCCAGAAGCCGAGGACCAAAGCAGAGCCGAGAAAAAGACCAAGAAAATTGTCAATTCACAAGTTGACTATTGCCAGGGCAAGAAAAAAGAGAGACTATACTCTAAATTAGGTGTTCCTGTGTTTGTGTGGTACACGGATAATGTTATTTATTGACACACACAAAAGTAAATAACACAAAAGCGCTGGGAGACAATACACTTACTTAGATTAGATTAGATTAGATTAGATTAGATTAGATTAGATTAGATTAGATTAGATTAGATTAGATTAGATTGAAATTTATTGATCTCTTTGGGAGGGTTCCTTCAGGGAAATTAAAAAGATACAGTCCACAGCCTGGTAAAAAGTAGCCAAAGTAGAGTCCAAAGTAGCATGTTTAAAGTCCCCAGAAATGATCATAAATGCCTCAGGGTGCTGTGTCTGCAGCCTTGCTGTGACAGAGTGAATCCCCTCACATGCAGTAACTGCATCTGCCCTCAGAGGGATGTAAACACAGATGGTGATGCTAGCAGCTTCAAGTCTGGGCAACATAAGACTGTCTTTATGGAGAAATGTCCCGGGTTACACCAGCGGTTGTTCATGTAAATGATGAGTCCCCCACCTTTGCCTTTTCCGCATGCTTTAGTGTCTCTGTCAGCTCTCACAGCAGTGAATCCCCACAAGTCCACGTTAGCATCCGGTACAAGGTGTGTTAGCCATGTCTCCATAAAAATAAATAAGCTGCTCTCCCGGTAAATCCGCTGGTTGTTCAGTGAGGATAGGTCGTTGACGTTATTCGGCAGCGAGTTCACATTCCCCATGATAATGGAGGGAGTGGATGGTATGTAGCGCTGCCGGTTGTCCACTAGCCTAGCCTTTAGCTTAGCCCCGGCTTTGCAGCCCCTGGGTTTCCTCCTCAGCTCGGCCGGGATGGGGTGTCATATCCCGGCTCATCCCATTGTTTTCAGGGCCAGCAGCTCCTCTCTCAAATAAGCAAGAAAACTGGCTCCTGGTTGCGTGTTAAAGTTAAAAATGTCCATGGGATATGAAGAAAAACACACGATGTCATCGTAAGAAAAGCAGAAAAGTAAAAAGGTGGAAAAAAAGAGGTTTAAAGAACTCAAAACTACAGAGCTACTGGAGAGGCAGCCGTCTCACACAGTGCCCAAGGTCACATTTTCTTTACATTTTACTTCACATGTATCAAGGGATATGCATGTCAGGGCTTGAGATCTTGGGACCTGTCAAACACATTAAATGTGTATTGAGGTTTTTCACCCACGTGACCAAGTCATGTGAGGCTGCCATTTTGGACGTCACGGCTCGAATCAGTTTGAATGCGAGGAAGGCGACAAACGAAAAACATAAAAGAAAAAGGAGCGAGATGCAGAAAACACCTTCACTATCCAGCGACGTAGGGCATTTACAGGGCGAGCAGAGGGAGAGGTATTTGCAAAAATTGAGGTTAGCAGGCTTAGAGAACGATGTTTACCTGCTTCCACCAGGATTGTTCACTGACGTACGGAAGTACACGAAGCCCTCGTCTTTACCTAACTTCGGCCCACATGATCTGTATACCTATGTCATTAAAAACCCATCGCCATACACAGGTATTGATGTGAAAGCGTATAAGAGTTTGGATGCCTACAAATATTTTGTGTCAGGCTGGGTAACATGCCTACATCAGCGGGTCGTCCCTGGAGCCGGTGGTCGCCATCTTATTACAGCTAAGGTTTGTTCACATTTTCATTTACTTTCGGTCCTCAGGATAAACAAAATGTTATTAAATGTCATTGAAATAACTTCTTAGTCTGTTGAGACATGGCCCGTTATAAATTTGCTGTTACCAGGCAATGACCAAGAACTGTATTATTAGGGTCGGTGTCTGTGTTGTAGCAGTGTACTAGCAGCTAGCTGTTAGCACTAGCTAATGTCAACAACATAGTAGCTGGTATGTTACTGTAGCAATGTTTACGTTCAGTCATTTGGATGACTGTTAAAGGTCCCATGGCATGAAATTTTCACTTTCTGAGGTTTTTTAACGTTAAAATGAGTTCCTCTGACCTTCTTAAGTCACCCCAGTGGCTAGAAATTTCATAATGTGTAAACCAAACTATGCCCAACATTTGAGAATGGCGCGTCAAAACGGCGCGTTGATAAACTCTTCCCTTTACTACGTCAGCAAGGGAGATGATCCCCACGCCCCCCCTCTGGATTCCCACCCACTGTATGAATTGCCCGCCCAGTTGTAGTGAGGAGGCCATAGAGGAAGGACACAACAACATGGCATCACCTAAGCGAGCGAAACATGGAAATTGCGCTGTACATGGATGTGACAACACAGAAAGGAGTCTGTTTTTACTGCCGACGGGAGAGCCCCTGAAGATGCAGTGGCTTAATTTTATTTACTTCAATAATATGCCGTCGAGTCTACCTAAGACGGTGTATGTTTGTCGGAAGCATTTTCCTGAGGAATGTTTCCACAACTTGGGACAGTACAGGGCAGGTTTTGCACATCAACTGTCACTGAAGCCTGGGTCCGTACCAAGCATCCCTGCCGCATCAGCCACAAATGGCAAACAAGTAAGTGTATAACTGTTAAGTCGTTTTGCCGTGTTTTAAAATCGGTGCCACGTTAGCCTTGCAATGGCTACATTAGCTGTGCAGCTAACCGCTTCCTGCAGTTAGCCAGGTACTCTGCGCTACAAAACCAAAAAGCATGCAGCATGCTCTGTTAAACGAGTTTAGTCTGGAAATTGACTGTAACTTATGAGCTTATGTTTTGCCGTGTTTTAAAATCGGTGCCACGTTAGCCTTGCAATGGCTACATTAGCTGTGCAGCTAACCGCTTCCTGCAGTTAGCCAGGTACTCTGCGCTACAAAACCAAAAAGCATGCAGCATGCTCTGTTATAATAGCCAATCAAAACAGTTTTTACAAAGACACCCACATTCTTTTTTTAAGTCACTCGTTCATTTTATTTATTTGTTTGTTCAGTAAAAACCGAAACATTTGTTGAATTTATTTTATTTCCTCGCGTCGCACCTTAATGATGTCAGCGTGCGGTATTTTTCCCTTCGCGGTTTGTTCCTTCTCTCTTGCCATAGTAAGACACCCACATCCTCTTGTTCTGACCCACTGGAGGTAGCGTCACAGTGCTGTTAGCCAATCAGAGGTAACACGTTTACATGTCATGAATATTAATGATAAGACCCGCCCCCACCCTTTACCCTTCCCCGCCTCCTGCTTCTCATTAGCAAAACGACGCACTGGGAAAAGCGTTGAAATGGGGCTTTCTCCCAGGAGGCTATATCTACGTGCCGAGGTTTCATTTCGAGAAAGGCTGCGGATATAACATCCGGAAACCTCCACAAGCCTGTTTAAAGCATCAACAAACCACCATGCCATGGGTCCTTTAAAACCTTTCAGTCTCAAGTTTTTCCTTTACTGTATTTACTAGTTTACTGTAATTATGATCCGGCAGCTATTTACACCGGATCCAGTGTAAATAGCTGCCGGAGCGCGCTCCGGCTTGCTCCCCCTCAAATTAAGCAGCGCACTCCGGCTTGCTCCCAGAGCACTCCAAGAGCAATGAGGAAATACAACATTAACACACCTGTCAAACCATACACAACACTCCATCAGATCCTGGTTCATCCCAAAGACAGAATACATCCGGACAACAGATGCAACACCATATATGAGATTCCATGCCAATTATGCAATAAAACTTACATTGGGGAGACAGGAAGGAGTTTCAACACAAGAAAAAATGAACATAAGAAAGAGTGCAAAAAGGAGACAGCTACAAGACAAACCCGAACAATAAAAGAAAAGGCACAACAGGAAAATTATAAGTCAGCCATAACAGATCATTGCAAAAGGGAAAATCATATTATGGACTGGGGGAATGCCAGAGTCATCCGCACAGAAGATAATAAACATCAGCGCTGGATCAGGGAGGCCATAGAGATCTGTAAGCGAAGTCCGAGGACCATCAACCGAGATGAGGGAGCATACATGCTCTCCCATACCTGGAGTGCCATCTTGCAGGGGACGAACTGACAGTAGAAGGCGTGACCGACCTGTCAATCCAGACAGGAAGGCCATGCCTTCGGAAACATCAGCTGATAAAAGATGCGTCACCAATAACATCCGGTGACACTCTGAGGAAGACGACAGTCGTACGTCGAAGCATGTCAGGTAAACAAACCTAAAAAATTAGATGTCTGATAAAAAAGAAAAAACTAACAATATTCAATATAAGACATAATGAACGTAATCGAAAGACAGCTACTATGTTGTTGACATTAGCTAGCTTGACCTTCAAAATGGCGGACACCGGGGTGTCACGTGACCCTGTGACGTCAGGTGAAAAACCTCAATACAACCCTGCTTAGCCGATTCCATGTGTGTAGCTTATGAAATCTTTCTCTTACAGTAGCCAGTACTCTTCTAAATGAAGAAATATATCAATACATAATAGTAATTAGAAGAAATATGATTTATGTAACAATAGATAGATGAGCATTGATACATGAATCCATGGGTTTAGAAGCTCAGGCAACAATTCCATATTTCAATGCAAAATCACTAGCTGCTTAAACTTGGTCTACACAGACTGTGCACTGAACCCATGCAAGCTCTCGCAGCCTGCTGGTGGTTCCGCACATGACGTCACAAATCTGGCTCCAGACTTCCTTGGGATTTTTCCAGACGCGTTTTGTTATTTTATTATTTTCTGCTGTAGACAGATGGCCTTGTGCAAAATTACCCTTCTGGATGAGTGTGTAAAGGGACATACTTTCATATAAAAAAACACTAAATTGGTCCAGGATATGCACTTTAAGGGTGGGGAGGGGAGTGAGGTGGAGCAGGAAAACAGGTAGAGAGAGAGAGAGAGAGAGAGAGAGAGAGGTTTGAGAAGAGAAAAAAGAAGACTGGTAGGGTGCAATGGGAGAAGGTTGGGAAGGATGCACTGAAGTAGCTGGAGGCCTGTAGGCATTGCTCTGACTTACTGCATTACACACACACATTCACATGCACTCCTTTGGAACAGAGAACTTTTATTAACTTCTACCCCTTTTCAACCTGCTCTAGCACAAACTGCTGAAAAAGTAAGTGCTGGCTAAAACCGAATTGGGATTTCTTCTGTGAGATTGGACCATATAGACTAGCCTTCATGCCCCATGCGAAACAATGACCCTTCGACATCCATGACCCTGTTGCCGGTTCACCGGTTGTCCTTTGGATCCTTGGACCACTTTAGGTAGGTACTAACCACTGCATACCAGGAACACCCCACAAGATGTGCCATTTTGGAGATGCTCAGACCCAGTCATCACGCCATCACAATTTGTTAAAGTTGCTCAGATCCTTACACTTGTCCATTTTTCCTGCTTCCAACACGTCAACTTCAAGAACTGACTGTTCTCTTTCTTGCTCCCTATTATGTCCCACCCTTTGACAGGTGCCACTGTAATGAGATAATCAATGGAATTCACTTCACCTATCAGTGGGCATAATGTTATGACTGATCGGCATATACACAACAAGACAAGGTAAGACATGATTTCTTGACACATACAATATGCTCATAATGTGAGATCCATCCATCCATCCATCCATTCACACTAATCCTCATGTCTTTGGACTGTGAGAGGAAACTGGAGCACCCAGACGAAACCCACGCAGGTACGAGGAGAACATGCAAACTTCACACAGAAAAAGCCATGAGGTTCAAACCCAGAACTTTCTTGCTGTGAAGTGACATTGATAATGACTACACCACACCACCATACCATTACATTCTAAGATATTAATCAAACATTTCTGACAATGCCAGAATCCAAACTTTTTTTTTTTTATGAGGTGCGGTTTTTGTCCGTGCAGAATCATGCCAAAATCTAACAATGTAAAGCCGGCTTCAGAAACCCAGTTCCATCACCTCACATAAAACATCCATTAACATCAAATGAATCAAAAGGAAACAAGTTTTTATCAGTGATGCAATCAGTTCTCCATCCATTCATCCATTATCCATAACCACTTATCCTGTGCAGGGTCACAGGCAAGCTGGATCCTATCCCAGCTGACTATGGGTGAGAGGCAGGGTACACCCTGGACAAGTCACCAGATCATTGCAGGGCTGACGCACAGAAACAAACAACAATTCGCACTCTCATTCACACCTACAGTCAATTTAGAGTCACCATTTAGCCTAACCTGCATGTCTTTGGACTGTGAGGGAAACTGGAGCAGCCAGAGGAAACCCATGCAGACACAGGGAGAACATGTAAACTCCACACAGAAAGGCCCCCGTTGGCCACTGGACTCAAACCCAGAACCTTCTTGCTTTGAGGCAACAGTGCTAACCACTACACCACCATGCTGCCCAGTCAATTCTCTCACAATACAGTTAACACGTTAACACTTATCCGTACCACAGTACTACAGCACCAATTAACAGCTCTTTATTTAAAGTGTAATTAAAGGCTTCCAACTGCATAAATGACTGAGTGCTAATTTCATTTTTTAAACATTTTTACAACACAGGATGCTTCTGGGGCGGCACGGTGGTGTAGTGGTTAGCGCTGTCGCCTCACAGCAAGAAGGTCCGGGTTCGAGCCCCGTGGCCGGCGAGGGCCTTTCTGTGTGGAGTTTGCATGTTCTCCCCGTGTCTGCGTGGGTTTCCTCCGGGTGCTCCGGTTTCCCCCACAGTCCAAAGACATGCAGGTTAGGTTAACTGGTGACTCTAAATTGACCGTAGGTGTGAATGTGAGTGTGAATGGTTGTCTGTGTCTATGTGTCAGCCCTGTGATGACCTGGCGACTTGTCCAGGGTGTACCCCGCCTTTCGCCCGTAGTCAGCTGGGATAGGCTCCAGCTTGCCTGCGACCCTGTAGAACAGGATAAAGCGGCTAGAGATAATGAGAATGAGATGAGGATGCTTCTGAATTAATGTATTAGAGAGAGAGAGACTCTATGTGTAGTGCAGAGGAAATCCTGAAACAATGAGTGTTGACATCAAACATGATACTCATTTTGCATTCACACCACAAAATTACTCATCAGTTTCCTGGTTTCCTGTCATTTCATGAAGAGGCATGAAAGGTCCACCTTACTCTCAGACAGAGAAATAATTAATGTGAAATTATAAACAGTATAATGAAGCATAATGTAAACAAACACTTGAATACATGCCAGGATGTAGCTGTATTTGAGGAAAAGCGTTGACATCAGTGATCTTGTAGGTAACCTGAGGCAGTATCAGAACTCTAGTGTGGCAGGAAGTGAATAAAACATGCTGTGTTTTGGGTTGCAGCTTACATTAATGGCATTTAGAGCAAACATCCAACATTTAGAGCAGCCTGGGGAGCAGTTGGGGGTTAGATGCCTTGCTCAAGGGCACTTCAGCTATTCCTGTTGGTCCGAGGAATCAAACCAGCAACCTTTTCACCCCAAAGCTGCTTCTCTCACCATTAGATCATGGCTTCCCCATTTCTTCCCCATTGCTTATGGTGGAAAATGAACCAAAGGACAGAGCTGTAGAGCCACAGAAATGCCATGTGCTCTGGAAATGTGTCTTATTTATAGTTCTAGTATCACCACACCAATTAACTTCCTTCCAAGTTTTATTCATCCATTCATTCCTTTATTAGTTCATTCATTCATTTTCAGCAAGCACTTTATCTTGGTCATGGTTACAGTGGAGATGGTCTCTATCCCAGGAACACTGGGCATGAAATGGAAGAATTCATTGTTAATTTTTCTTTATAATGTCTCTGTAGGGGTGGCACGGTGGTGTAGTGGTTAGTGCTGTCGCCTCACAGCAAGAAGGTCCGCGTTTGAGCCCCGTGGTTGGCGATTAATAAATTATAAAATGATTTAATTATTAAATATGCCTTGAAGGATGTAAAGGGCCAGGCAGTTGCAAAGTTTTGAAGTTAATACACCAATTTGAATAATTTTGTCTGGAAAATTATGTATGGAAAGGTTTTGTATGGAAAGGTTATGGTTCTAGATGTTTTCTTATGGGGTGTCACGGTGGTGTTGCCTCACAGCAAGAAGGTCCTGGGTTCGAGCCCAGCGGCTGGCGAGGGCCTTTCTGTGTGGAGTTTGCATGTTCTTCCCGTGTCCGCGTGGGTTTCCTCCGGGTGCTCCGGTTTCCCCCACAGTCCAAAGACATGCAGGTTAGGCTAATTGGTGGCTCTAAATTGACCGTAGGTGTGATTGTGAGTGTGAATGGTTGTCTGTGTCTATGTGTCAGCCCTGTGATGACCTGGCGACTTGTCCAGGGTGTACCCCACCTCTCGCCCGTCGTCAGCTGGAATAGGCTCCAGCTTGCCTGTGACCCTGTAGAACAGGATAAAGCGGCTAGAGATAATGAGATGAGATGTCTCTGTACACATTTAATGTCTTGATCGGGTCGTACCAAAGACCATCAAAAAATTTTGTTTAGATTTATCAAAAAGACTTTTTTTTTTCTTTAGATGCCTGGAAATGGCTTCTCAGCTATTTCCAGGCACATTTTTGTGATCTTCAAAGGCCAAATTACACTTGACATTAGTTGCTAATCACACTACAAATTAAATATAATTTACAAGAAAATGTCAGAAGACTCAAGAAAAACCTGCTTAAAGTTCTATCCAAGAAAACAGTTGCACACACAGGTCAGTTCCATGTCTAGAAAAAAAAAAAATATGGTGGCAAGGATGTTCCAGTTGGTTACAACTTACTGGTGCTCATATATAGGTACTATAATAACACTTGTGAAAAATTACATCAACAATGACTATTTTTAGACTATGTTTATAATAAGTCTATAAAAAAAATGAGTAATTAACAATACAACTATTTTTACATAATAAAGTTAAAATTTTGAGTCCAAGATTCCAAGTGGGCAGCACGGTGGTGTAGTGGTTAGCGCTGTCGCCTCACAGCAAGAAGGTCCTGGGTTTGAGCCCCGGGGCCGGCGAGGGCCTTTCTGTGCGGAGTTTGCATGTTCTCCCCGTGTCTGCGTGGGTTTCCTCTGGGTGCTCCGGTTTC
The DNA here is from genome assembly GCF_027579695.1 of Neoarius graeffei. NCBI lineage: Eukaryota > Metazoa > Chordata > Actinopteri > Siluriformes > Ariidae > Neoarius > Neoarius graeffei. The sequence continues at coordinate 110,267,698 of NC_083570.1, forward strand.
CCCCACAGTCCAAAGACATGCAGGACTGTGGTTAACTGGTGACTCTAAATTGACCGTAGGTGTGAATGGTTGTCTGTGTCTATGTGTCAGCCCTGTGATGACCTGGCAACTTGTCCAGGGTGTACCCCGCCTTTCGCCCATAGTCAGCTGGGATAGGCTCCAGCTTGCCTGCGACCCTGTAGAAGGATAAAGCAGCTAGAGATAATGAGATGAGATGAGATTCCAAGTGACTTTGTAACAAAATGATGTTTACATTGACTCAGAACTAGACATGGTCATATCATTTGGCATTCAGACTAAAATCTGCAGGACTAGAACTTAGAGAATAGAAGAAAATTATATTAAACTCGATTAAAATATAAATCTACATCCTACAAAGCATAGGACCATGACTGTCATTCTTATTATGAATGAAAAAGTGCACATAATAATAACATAACCATTGACTGGCAGTTTGGCACTGAACATAATATTGTACTGCAAAGTTTCATGTAAACTGAACTCTTAATCACCTGACTGGATCAATCAGATACTGTCAACCCTAAAACACTAGTTAAAGGTCAAGGTCAAGGTTCTTTATTGTCATTTGCATGTTTTCACATGTAAACGAAATTTGTGCCTCAGGGCCAGCAGCATGTATAAATAGAATAATTAAAATTTCAAATAAATATAAAATAGAATAGAAAATAGTGCAACCGTAATTAAAAAGTGTTCAGGTGAACAGTGAAAACTTCAATATGTGCACAATGAGGGGAGTGGGGGAGCAGCATCAGAGCTTAGGCTTAGTGTTCATTAGTCTCACAGCTTCTGGGAAGAACCTGATGCTGCAGAGTCTTTTTCCTGAGGGGAGGAGGCTGAATAGTCTGTGTGCTGGGTGGGTGGAGTCACCCATGATGCAGGCCACTCTGGTCCTGCACCAGCTGTTGTAGATGTCTTCTATGGATGGCAGGCTGCAACGGGTGATCTTCTGTGCTGTGCGCACCACCCTCTGCAGAGCTTTCCTGTCCACAGCTGAGCAGTTTCCATACCAGGAGGTGATGGAGGAGGTCAGTGTGCTCTCCACCACACACCTGTAGAAGGCTCCCAGGACCACAGGGCTCAGTCCGGCCTGTCTTAGCCTCCTCAAAAAGTAGAGGCATTGGTGGGCCTTCTTGACCACGCTGGCTGTGTTCGTGGTCCACTTCAAGTCGCTAGAGATGTAGACCCCCAGGTACTTGATGCTGTGGACCATCTCTACAGCTTCTCCTCCAGTGTAGAGGGGGGAGGGGGTGTGGTCACCTCTCCTGAGTCCACAACCATCTCCTTTGTTTCCCTCACATTGATGCAGAGATTGTTGTCCCTGCACCAGTCCACCAGGTCCTCCACCTCCTGTCTATATGCTGACTCATTGCCGTGGGATATTTGTCCCACCACCGTTGTCCACAAACTTCACAATACGACTGCCCAGATGTTTAGCGGAGCAGTCATATGTGAGCAGAGTGTAGAGCAGGGGGCTGAGGACGCAACCCTGGGGGGAGCCGGTGTTGAGGATCATGGTAGAAGAGGAGACGCCATGGATCCTCACTGTCCGTGGCCTGTGTCTCAGGAAATCCAGTACCCAGTTGCAGAGGGATAGTGGTAATCCAAGCTGCAGCAGTTTGTTGACTAAAGTCTGCGGGTCGATCATGTTGAACGCTGAGCTAAAGTCCAGGAAGACCAGCCTCATATAGGTGTCTCTGTTCTCCAGGTGGGTGAGAGCAGAATGGACAATGGATGAGATGGCGTCCACTACAGACCTGTTCCTCCTGTACGCGTACTGGTCTGGGTCCACATTTATGTTCACCTTCTCCTTAATGTGGTCCATGACCAGGCGTTCGAAGCATTTCATGAATATCGGGGTGAGAGCCACCGGTCGATAATCATTCGTGCTCCTCACTGCTGCACACTTGGGCACTGAAATTTAACATTATAACATTATATGGAAGATGTCTTCAGGCACACTGGCACCACAGCCTGGGAGAGGGAGGTGTTAAAGATGTCTGTCCACACCTCAGTGAACTCATGTGCACAGGCCTTCAGGACCCTCCCCGGGATGTTGTCTGGTCCTGCTGCCTTGTGGGGGTTGACACGCTGCAGAGTCCTCCTCACATCATCTGTTGACACACTGAATGATGGTAGCTCACCCTCTAGGATAGTGGGGATATTGAATGAATGAATGAATGAATGAATGAATGGTTTATTTCAGTTACAATCTACAGTACAAAACTTAAATTTTGTGCACTCAGCTGACAAAAAATTATTATACATGCTTGCACTAAACATTTTCTCACAAAAAAAATTAACAAAAAAAATTCAACTGCATCGTGCAGTAAAAACAACAGTGAATCCTGAGTGAATTATTGTTGTCTTTTCTTAGTGTGCCACTTGGGGAAAGGGAGGTGCCTGTAAATTTTGGTGGGGCTAAGACCTTCAGTGGCCGAGTTATGAATTTTTAAATCCCCGAGCGCTCAAGCAGCTGGAGCTAGGGCTTGTGCTAAAGCTTTTTGTGATCCATGCTTGCTCCTGATGTCAGATCAGGCTGAGCCTGAGCTCATTCGAAAGGGCTTGGGGAGAGGGAGGTGGGTGTAAATTTTGGTGGGGCTAGGATCATCGGTGGCCGAGTTATGAATTCTTAAAGTTGCACCCATGGGAGCTCCCCTTTCACAGGCCGTATTATGACATAACGTATTCACCCAGTGTAACATCCATCCATCCATCCATCCATCCATCCATCCATACATCCATCCATTATCTGTAGCTGCTTATCCTGTTCTACAGGGTTGCAGGCAAGCTGGAGCCTATCCCAGCTGACTATGGGCGAGAGGCGGGGTACACCCTGGACAAGTCACCAGGTTATCCCATTGTAACATTTGGAAGGAAATTAGAAGTAGATTAGACTAATATCTTTGCAATTTTTTCATGGGCCATCTGGTTTGATGCTTTTGAAATACAGACAGACACATTCAAGTTACTTTTTATCGGCCATATAGTCCAATGCTTTTGAAATACAGATGGACAAATGCAAAAATTACCAATCAATCTCCACCAGTCTGGCCTTATTTCCCACACTGTAATAGACAAGAGGCCGAGGGCTACTGAAATGGAGATCACTGCCTCACCCATACACCTCAAGACCTGGTTAGTACTGGGACAGGAGATTGCCTGGGAAAACCAGATCCTGGCATGGGAGGAACTTTGACTGACACATTTAATGAGAGGTTGTATATGATAAGATGAGGTATACTCAGAGTTCTAAGGTATTTTGTGTATGTGTGTCAAAGAATAAATGGGAACTAAATAGAGTGAGGAACTGAAGGATCACCACAGGATTGGCCTGACGAATCATTTGAGCCAACTGTTTGGATGGAGCAGAATCTGCAGAGAATTGAGAAAATCTCAGTTCAAATGTTGCTTGTCATGCTGTCACTTGACTCTGGCAATCAGGTCATGACTCTATCTTGAACAAGTGCACAGAAAAAAATAACAATCGCCTCTTGATTTGTTGCTTGCGAGAGTAAAAATCAAAACTGCATTCATTCCCCTTACTCTGTGTCAATGCACTTTATTAGCCAACTTGCTCACCATACATTATATTAGTTGCAGTAGAATGGCATTTAGCAGATGCTCTTATCCAGAGTGACATACAACAAACCCAGAGGGCTGTACAGTGGTGTAGAGGTTAGCACTCTCGCTTTGCAGAAATAAGGTTCTGGGTTCTAGTCCAGTGGCTGACATGGGCCTTTCTGTGTGGAGTTTGCATGTTCTTTCTGTGTCTGCATGGGTTTCCTCCAGGTGCTCGGGTTTCCTCCACAGTTCAAAGACATGCAGGTTAGGCTAACTGGTGGCTCTAAATTGACCGTTGGTGTGAATGGTTGTTTCTCAAGCTCAGAAATGGGAGGCTTGTGGCAGGAAGGGTATCTGGTGTAAAGATGTGCTCCAATTAATATGACATGTGGATCAATAGGGTCCACTTGGACCCTGACTTGACAATAGTGCTGGAGAAGGAGGAAGAAGAAGACTGTGGCAGTGGGGGCGTGGTCAAGCGCCGGTCTGTGACAGGAGGGCGGAGTCAGGGAAGGTAAGTGGCAGAATCATGACACCTGAGAGCAATTAACCTGTGTTTGTGTGTCTTCCCAGTGACCGCGCCCTATATCAGGAGGGAGAGCGAGAGCAAAAGGAGCTCATCCCTGAACCAGACGCCGGTTGTGTGTGTGTCTGTGCGAGTGACTAATGCTAAACTGAAAAGTGTGGCAATAAAGCCAGATTATAAAACCTGATCACTGTCCTGCCGTCCTCTGTGCTCCACCCACATGTAGGGAGTCTTACAGTGGTGCCGAAACCCGGGACAGTGGAGCACCAAACCAGCAGCCCCATGGAATCCTCCCCGTTCGCCGATCTGGTCCACGCCCTCGCCACGGCTCAGCAAAGCCAGCACCAGGCACTCGTCACGCTCCGAAAGGAGCAGGAGCAGCGCTTCGAAGCCCTGGTGCTGGCTCAGCAGGAAGATCGCGAGGCGTTCCGGCATCTCCTCGTGTCGGCGGGGTCCACCAGCGCTCCGGCCGCAGGCCCGTCTCCCCTCGTTGTCACCAAGATGGGCCCGCAGGACGACCCCGAGGCGTTCATCACGTTGTTTGAACAGGTCGCCGAAGCCTCTGGGTGGCCGATGGAGCAGCGCGCGGCGCGCCTCCTCCCCCTGCTCACAGGAGAGGCACAGCTGGCCACGGTACAGCTCCCCGCCGACCGCCAGCTGGCCTACGCGGACCTCCGCCGGGCCGTCCTCCAGCGCGTGGGGCGCACACCGGAGCAACAGCGCCAGCGCTTCCGCGTGCTGCGACTGGAGGAAGTCGGCCGGCCGTTCGCGTTCGGCCAGCAGCTCCGGGATGCCTGCTGGCGGTGGCTGAGGGCCAACAATCGCGATGCCGAGGGAATCGTCAACCAGGTGGTACTGGAACAGTTCGTCGCCCGCTTACCAGCCGGAACCACGGAGTGGGTCCAGTGCCACTGCCCGGCGTCACTGGATCAGGCAGTCGAGCTGGCGGAGGATCATCTGGCAGCTGTCCCGGCGGCAGGACAGCAGATGGCGTCTTCTCTTCTCTCCTCTTCTCTCTCTCTCTCTCTCTCTCTCTCCCTCTCCTCCTGTGTCCCGTCCTCGCCCCATTCCCCCACCGCGGAGGTGGGGGCTGGCACCACCCCAGCTGGCCCGCCGCACCCGCGGTGCCCTCCCGTTTCTCCCTTCTGTGTCTGTCTCTCCCCCACCTCAGGTGAGTGAGCCCCAGATCACCGGTGCAGAGGGAAAGCCCGGGCTGGTTTGCTGGCGCTGCGGGGAGCCGGGCCACCTTCATCAGCAGTGCACAGCAATGGAAGTGGGCGTGGTGGTTCGGATCCCCGACGTGCCAGAGGCCGCCCTCGATCGGGCCGGAGCGTATCGCATACCGGTGGGTATCCAAGGGGCTACATATCAGGCGTTGGTGGATTCTGGTTGTAATCAGACCTCAATTCGCCAAAGCCTGGTTCAAAACGAGGCATTGGGGGGAGCACAAGGGGTGAAGGTGTTGTGTGTGCACGGGGATGTTCACAGCTACCCTTTGGTGTCGGGCCACATTATTTTCAGAGGGGAAAAATTTATAGTGAAGGCAGCGGTTAATCCTCGCCTTACCCACTCGTTAATTTTGGGGACTGATTGGCCGGGATTTCGGGGTTTAATGACGCACCTAGTAGAGAGTGGGTCCTGCCATTTGACAGGGGGAGGTCCCGGTGTCGCTTTGGCGGGAGCAGCTGTCACAGAGCTGTCTACGTCATCTCCGCATCAGAGTGAGGAGCCGCCGGCTCCTCCTCTCTCTATTGGGGAATCCCTCGCGGATTTCCCATTAGAGCAGTCGCGAGATGAAACTCTGCGGCATGCGTTTGACCAAGTGAGAGTAATCGATGGTCAAACGCTCCAGCCGAACGCCACCCTGTCCTTCCCCTACTTCGTGATTATGAAGGATAGATTATACCCAGTGACACAGGACACTCAAACTAAAGAGCGAGTCACGCAGCTTTTAATTCTGAAAAGCCGCCGGGAATTGGTATTCCAGGCAGCTCACTTTAATCCCATGGCTGGACACTTGGGGCAGGATAAAACACTAGCCCGAATAATGGCCTGATCCTATTGGCCGGGGATTCGCGGCGATGTCCGTAGGTGGTGTACGGCATGCCGCGAATGCCAGTTAGTAAACCCAGCGGCCATTCCAAAAGCGCCTTTGCGCCCTCTACCGTTAATCGAGACCCCGTTTGAGAGAATTGGGATGGATCTCGTCGGGCTATTAGATCGGTCAGCACGAGGGTACCGCTTTATATTAGTTCTGGTGGACTATGCAACGCGATACCCGGAAGCCGTGCCTCTGCACAATATCTCAGCATGCAGTATTGCAGAGGCACTCTTCCGCGTCATCTCCCGAGTCGGAATCCCGAAAGAGATTCTGACTGATCAAGGCACTACGTTTATGTCACGAACACTGCGCGAACTGTATGGGTTATTGGGGATTAAGCCGATCCGCACCAGCGTGTATCACCCACAAACGGACGGTTTGGTAGAACGATTCATCCGCACCCTCAAAAATATTATTAAGAAATTCGTAAGTGAGGATGCACGTAATTGGGATAAGTGGCTCGAACCCTTGCTATTCTCAGTGCGAGAGGTCCCCCAAGCCTCCACGGGGTTCTCCCCGTTCGAATTATTATATGGGCGTAAGCCACGCGGCATCCTAGACGTGCTGCGGGAAAATTGGGAGGAGGGACCTTCACAAAGTAAGAATGAAATTCAGTACGTTATGGACCTGCGCGCAAAACTCCACACGCTCACCCACCTAACTCAGGAGAATTTGCGGCAGGCCCAGGAACGGCAAGCCCGCCTGTACAACAAGGGTACACACCTTAGAGAGTTCACTCCGGGAGATAAGGTACTCGTACTGCTGCCCACATCGAGCTCCAAATTGATCGCCAAGTGGCAAGGACCGTTTGAGGTCACACGGCGAGTCGGGGATGTCGACTATGAGGTGAGGCGAACGGACAGGGGTGGGGCGCTACAGATTTACCACCTCAATCTGCTTAAACTCTGGAACGAGGAGGTCCCCGTGGCGTTGGTGTCGGTAGTTCCGGAGAAGGCGGAGCTGGGGCCGGAGGTTCAAAAAGGAACATTGGCATCACGTACCTCTCCGGTCCCCTGTGGAGACCACCTCTCCCCGACCCAACTCACGGAGGTCGCCCAGTTGCAGACCGAGTTTTCGGATGTGTTCTCGCCCCTGCCCGGTCGCACTAACCTCATAGAGCACCATATAGAGACACCCCCGGGGGTGGTAGTGCGTAGCTGCCCTTACAGGCTACCCGAACACAAAAAAAAGGTGGTTCGGGAAGAACTTCAGACCATGCTCAAAATGGGCATCGTCGAGGAGTCCCACAGTGACTGGAGCAGCCCGGTGGTCTTGGTACCCAAGGCCGACGGGTCGGTCCGGTTCTGTGTGGACTATAGAAAAGTCAACGCGGTGTCTAAATTCGACGTGTACCCAATGCCTCGTATTGATGAGTTGCTCGATCGACTCGGCACTGCTCGCTTTTATTCGACACTGGATTTGACGAAGGGATATTGGCAGATCCCCTTGACTCCACTATCCCGAGAAAAAACGGCCTTTTCCACACCGTTTGGTTTACACCAATTCGTCACCCTTCCGTTTGGGCTGTTTGGGGCGCCCACGACGTTTCAGCAGCTGATGGACAGAGTCCTCCGCCCTCACGCCACGTATGTGGCAGCATATTTAGATGACATCATCATCTATAGCAATGACTGGCAGTGGCACCTCGAACATCTGAGGGCCGTCCTTAGGTCGCTGAGGCGAGCAGGGTTCACAGCCAACCCAAAGAAGTGTGCGATTGGGCGGGTGGAAGTACGGTACCTGGGCTTCCACTTGGGCAACGGGCAGCTGCGTCCCCAAATTAATAAGACGGCAGCAATTGCGGCCTGCCTGAGGCCCAAGACCAAAAAGGGGGTGAGACAGTTCCTGGGGCTGGCTGGCTATTATCGTAGGTTTATACCTAATTATTCGGACGTCACCAGCCCGCTGACTGATCTCACTAAAAAGGGGGCACCAGATCCGGTCCAGCGGACGGAGCAGTGCCAGCGGGCTTTCTCAGAGGTAAAGGCTGCACTGTGTGGGGGGCCACTTCTACACTCCCCTGACTTTTCTCTCCCCTTTATGTTGCAGACCGATGCATCGGACAGAGGGCTGGGGGCGGTTTTGTCCCAGGAGGTGGAGGGGGAGGACCGCCCTGTCCTGTATATCAGCAGGAAGCTGTCGGTGCGTGAGGGGCGCTACAGCACCATAGAGAAGGAGTGTCTGGCCATCAAGTGGGCGGTTCTCGCCCTCCGGTACTACCTGCTGGGGCGCCCTTTCACCCTCTGTTCGGACCACGCGCCCCTCCAGTGGCTCCACCGCATGAAAGATGCCAACGCGTGGATCACCCGTTGGTATCTGGCTCTCCAACCCTTTAATTTCAAGGTGGTCCACAGGCCGGGGGCGCAGATGGTCGTGGCGGACTTCCTCTCCCGTCAAGGGGGGGGGGGAGTCGGCTGCAGGCCGGACGGGTGCCCGGCCTGAGTCGGGCGGTGGGGGTATGTGGCAGCGGGGGCGTGGTCAAGCGCCGGTCTGTGACAGGAGGGCGGAGTCAGGGAAGGTAAGTGGCAGAATCACGACACCTGAGAGCAATTAACCTGTGTTTGTGTGTCTTCCCAGTGACCACGCCCTATATCAGGAGGGAGAGCAAGAGCGAAAGGAGCTCATCCCTGAACCAGACGCCGGTTGTGTATGTGTCTGTGCGAGTGACTAATGCTAAACTGAAAAGTGTGGCAATAAAGCCAGATTATAAAACCTGATCTCTGTCCTGCCATCCTCTGTGCTCCACCCACACGTAGGGAGTCTTACAAAGACATACAACATACCTGGAGCAGTTGGGGCCCAAGGGCTCTTCAGCCATTCCTGCTCGGCCAAGGACTTGAACTGGTGGCCTTTTGGTTCCAAAGCTGCTTCTGTAATATTTGTTTACTTTGTAGCCTTATCAATAATGTTTAAAAGCAACCAAAACTTTGGACCAGGGCAAAAAACTGGAGATTTTACTTGCTCAGTGTGCCAATTTTTGATGTGTTCAGTCCTGCACTGTGAATACTCTACATTTTTTAGCTCTCCAGCTTACCCCTGTCCCTACATTATTAGCATATTGTACGTACAACTATTTTGTTGTAATAATACACAATGTGGACATACATGCAAATGTGACAACAGTCCAAACAAACAAACAAATAAACAAACAAAGCAGGTTTGCTTATGCATACATTCAAGCTTAAAAAGCTAACTTAAAACAAATTAGATTTATCCTGCTGTCAGTAATGGATTGTTAGCATGTACAAGCCTTGTCCATCTAGAAAACCAGACACCGGGATGAAAATAAACCAGAAAGACGTGGAATGAAGGATGTTTAGATCTAATCAGAAAGTTAGGTTTAATCTAATTAGTGCTAATTATGGATGACATGAATCAAACCTTTATGACTACATTTCAGAGGCCACATAAAGGCCCAGGCTACGTAATGAAGCATGTGAGTCTGGGACGATCGATAACCCTGAGCACTGGCTCACTACAGCTTGTTTATGATTAGCATCTAGACTAATTATTGTCTGATCGATGAACAAGTATGTTGCATAAAAGAGTGAGCTATAGATCTTTATAATTGGCTTCTCATGGTGTCCACTGTGCCATCCTTCCTCTGGAGGCCGGAGTGAAAGGAAACATTTCTCCTGGTTTTAAAGAAAGAAACAAAAGTAAAATGTGTTACAAATTATTTTAGCTGTGTGTCTACTAAAATAATCACCAATGCAATATAAACTGACCCAATCCTTGATCCATAATGCAGTAGAAATGCTTTTTGATGATCGTTTCATCTAAGAGGATAAGTTGATTAAACCATGGCAGCAAAATAAATACATGATAAAAAGCCATCAAAAGAATAACAGAGCATTGTGTTTTTCCTTTGGTTTGTCACAAGTCTGTATAAGTTTGATACTAACTACTTATTAACTGATTGCAAGGTCTTTATAGGAAAATATCAGACCGAGGTCTTAGCAGTACGGACCGAGCTGTAGGTCTGATATCTTTCCATAAAGACAGAGCAAGTGAGGTTAATAAGGAGTTTATTATCTGGATTTTTTTTTTTTTAATTTCTAAGATTAAAATAGATGGTCATTAAAACAAGGTGTGGTGTTGCTTTCAGTCATGTAATATTTGTAATGTAGTTGAGTCATGCATGCAGAATAAATGGCTAGCAGTTTCATAACTAAATTTCTGTTAGTGGTTAGCAGTTTCTGAATGCTCTTCGTTGCTCATTTCTTGAATAACTCAGGGATTCTTGTTTGTCTTTTGTGTTTCGGCCATTTTTGATTCCATTTTGATTTCCAATTATTGTCATTTTGTTTTTGTTTGTTTTTTTTCAACATTGAAAGCCAGCACCTTGGAAAGAAAGTCTGTAATCGCCCGCAGGCATTATGGGAACATACTGCCTGCCAAGGAACCAATCAGTGTACGCCAATTTACCGGAAGTAGCCTGTGCTATATAATGATATCTTGTAACTCAATTTCCTGTGAAGGAAAAGCTATCAAGAAAAGTTAAATCCCTGGATATTGTTCTCAAGTTGGTTGAGAAAATGTAAATAGTTCTCTCAATAAATAAATGAGCAAATAAATAAATATTATACATTTTATTAATTGAATCATATGAATCAAATCAATTGTATGAACATACACTACTGTTCAAAATTTGGGGTCACTTTGAAATTTCCTTATTTTTGAAAGAAAAGCACTGTTCTTTTCAATGAAGATCACTTTAAACTAATCAGAAATACACTCTATACATTGCTAATGTGGTAAATGACTATTCTAGCTAAATTCTACTAAATGTCTGGTTTTTGGTGCAATATCTATATAGGTGTATAGAGGCCCATTTCCAGCAACTATCATTCCAGTGTTCTAATGGTACAATGTGTTTGCTCATTGCCTCAGAAGGCTAATGGATGATTAGAAAACCCTTGTACAATCATGTTAGCACAGCTGAAAACAGTTTAGCTCTTTAGAGAAGCTATAAAACTGACCTTCCTTTGAGCAGATTGAGTTTCTGGAGCATCACATTTGTGGGGTCGATTAAATGCTCAAAATGGCCAGAAAAATGTCTTGACTATATTTTCTATTAATTTTACAACTTATGGTGGTAAATAAAAGTGTGACTTTTCATGGAAAACACAAAATTGTCTGGGTGACCCCAAACTTTTGAACGGTAGTGTATAAACAAATATTGTGTCAAAAAATGTGAAAAGAAACTTGAAAAAATACATCTCATCATCTCTAGCCGCTTTATCCTGTTCTACAGGGTCGCAGGCAAGCTGGAGCCTATCCCAGCTGACTACGGGCGAAAGGCGGGGTACACCCTGGACAAGTCGCCAGGTCATCACAGGGCTGACACATAGACACAGACAACCATTCACACTCACGGTCAATTTAGAGTCACCAGTTAATCTAACCTGCATGTCTTTGGACTGTGGGGGAAACCGGAGCACCCGGAGGAAACCCACGCGGACACGGGGAGAACATGCAAACTCCGCACAGAAAGGCCCTCGCCGGCCACGGGGCTCGAACCCAGACCTTCTTGCTGTGAGGCGACAGTGCTAACCACTACACCACTGTGCCGCCTTGAAAAAATACATATCAAAAGAAATTCTTCATGCACAAAAAAAAAGAAAATAAATGAAACAATTGTTAAATAAACTTGGAAATAAATGAATCATTTTTTTAAAACTGTGTGAAAAAAATAAGTAAAAATAAAAACATATCTACTGAAGTTGAATTAAAAATGTTATTTATATCTGCCCCCTGAACAAACGTCCATGTTTTTGTCACTTTGTTTCCAGGTTCTTATTCTGCAAACAAGAAACAACTGATTCCAAGAGAACAACAGATTGAGGCACTGAGGCTCATTTGACTTCCCCCTCTTATGAACAGACACTGAAGTGTAACATCCACCCCCTAACATCCGCCCCGTCCCCGAAGAAATAATCTCACCTGTCACTTACCTGTCTCTCCTACAGAGAGGGTGGATTTCTCTACACTGGATTGTGAACATGTGTGTGTCTTTATTTACAGAACAAGCTGCTGATCATATGACCTTGACTCCTTCTTTCAGCCAACATGTTCTCAATACAGTGTAGGAAAACAGTGGAGTCAACACTTTCACTTTCACATCACCACTGATCCCGGTTAAGTGTGATTGATTCTTAGGTTAATATCTTATTACACTGTGCCAATCAATTAAAGCTTGAACAAGCTTCAATTCAGAATACACACATGCATACACATGCACACACAGTGCAGTCTCTCTCTCTCTCTGTCTCTCTCTCTCTCATGCAGGAAATGCCGGCTGTAGTAGCAGGTGGTGTAGGAGAGTGTAATGAAAAAAGAAAAAAAGAGTCAAGCAAAAAGGAAAAGGAAATTAAAACAAAGAAAAAACCTGCAGTGAACAACACTAAAGCTCCACTGATGAGTGAACCTGAGGGGTATTGTCGCCTCAGGCTCTGAGCAAGAAACCTCAGATCCATCACAAATGGAGGCGAGATACAGTCAAGATCAGCTCAGCACTATTTTAAAAAGAAAACTGCAGCAAAAGGTAAAATAAGTGTGAGAGTTGGAGACTATTCTCCTCACAATTAAAAATTCCCATCAGTTCAACGACAGAACTAATGAATCCATCTGATGGGAAAGGGAGTAGAAAGCCTGAGAGTCAAAGTTAAAGCCAAGAAGTGCCAAAAATAATTATTTTAACTTATATTTCTTTTAATTAGGATGGATTTTTACCTCGCCCATGACGGAGTCAGTGGGGTGAGGTATTGTAATCAGTGCGGTTTGTTTGTTTGTCTGTTTGTGTGTCTGACTGTTAACAATCTAGCGTCTAGACGGTTGCACCAATTGTCTTCAAATTTTCAGGGTAGGTGGGCAATGGTCCGTAGATTCCCTGATTAAATTTTGGGGATAATCAGGTCAAGGTCAACGTCACCAGAAAGGTCAAAATCTTTTTGTTTGTTTGTTTTTATGATAACTTTCTTCAAATTCATAATTTTGACTTCAAACCAAAACCAAAATGTGCATCTTTCAATTCTGCTTCCAACCATATGCTGCATGGTGGGGTAGCTTGGACAGTCTCTGTAGTGGTTGAGTGTTAAAGGTCAGGGGGGGTCAAGGTCATCTGTCAAAATAACATTTTCCATTATAACTCAAAAATGGTTACCGATAGACATATGTTTACTATTATGAGCATATAGGAACTGACATATGGCCATTCATTTGACACCATGATCTGGTTAATATGTATCCCGGCATACAGTGGTGCTTGAAAATTTGTGAACCCTTTAGAATTTTCTATATTCCTGCATAAATATGACCTAAAACAAAATCAGATTTTCACACAAGTCCTAAAAGTAGATAAAGAGAACCCAGTTAAACAAATGAGACAAAATTATTACACTTGGTCATTTATTTATTGAGGAAAATGATCCAATATTACATATATGTGAGTGGCAACAGTATGTGAACCTTTGCTTTCAGTATCCGGTGTGACCCCCTTGTGCAGCAATAACTGCAACTAAACATTTCTGGTAACTGTTGATCAGTCCTGCACACCGGCTTGGAAGAATTTTAGCCCATTCCTCCATATAGAACAGCTTCAACTTTGGGATGCTGGTGGGTTTCCTCACATGAACTGCTCGTTTCAGGTCCTCCCACAACATTTTGATTAGATTAAGGTCAGGACTTTGACTTGGCAATTCCAAAACAACTTTATTCTTCTTTAACCATTCTTTGGTAGAATGACTTGTGTGCTTAGGGTCATTGTTTTGCTGCATGACCCACCTTCTCTTGAGATTCACTTCATGGACAGATGTCCTGACATTTTCCTTTAGAATTTGCTGGTATAATTCAGAATTCATTGTTCCACCAATGATGGCAAACTGTCCTGACACCAATACAGAAAAACAGGCCCAAACCATGATACTACCACCACCATGTTTCACAGATGGGATAAGGTTCTTATGCTGGAATGCAGTGTTTTCCTTTCTCCAAACATAACGCTTCTCATTTAAACCAAAAAGTTATATTTTGGTCTCATCTGTCCACAAAACATTTTTCCAATAGCCTTCTGGCTTGTCCATGTGATCTTTAGCAAACTGCAGATGAGCAGTAATGTTCTTTTTGGAGAGCAGTGGCTTTCTCCTTGCAACCCTGCCATGCACACCATTGTTGTTCAGTGTTCTCCTGATGGTGGACTCATGAACATTAACATTAGCCAATGTGAGAGAGACCTTCAGTTGCTTAGAAGTTACCCTGGGATCCTTTGTGACCTTGCCAACTATTACACTCCTTGCTCTTGGAATGATCGTTGTTGCTCGACCACTCCTGGGGAGGGTTACAATGGTCTTGGATTTCCTCCATTTGTACACAATCTGTCTGACTGTGGATTGGTGGAGTCCAAACTCTTTAGAGATGGTTTTGTAACCTTTTCCAGCCTGATGAGTATCAACAATGCTTTTTCTGAGGTCCTCAGAAATCTCCTTTATTTGTGCCATGATACACTTCTACGAACATGTGTTGTGAAGTAAGTAAGTAAGTAAGTAAGTAAGTAAGTAAGTAAGTAAGTAAATTTTATTTATAAAGCACATTTAAAAACAGTGCAAACTGACCAAAGTGCTGTACAGTGTCTGGCTAAAACAATAAAAAGAAAATAAAAGCAATAAGCACATTAGTAATATATGGTAAGAAAACATTTTAGCAGCATTCCAATAGACAAAGACAACTGGGCGCAGTGTACAGTGGCAAAACACTGACAGCATTGACCAACACATAGTAAAAGAAGATGAAGTATAAAATAATTAAGATGCATAAAAAGTGTTAAAAAGCAATTTAGATACATAAAAGGTGTTAAAAGGCAGTGGCTTAAGGGAGAGAAGATAGCTAAGAACTAAGAAGCAAAGGCTAAGGTGTAAAAGTGTGTTTTCAGTCTAAATTTAAAAGTAGTGATAGTGGGAGCGAGTCTGATGTCTGGAGGCAGACCATTCCAAAGACGTGGGGCTGCCACTGCAAAGGCTCGGTCACCTTTATGTATGAGACAGGACCGGGGAACATGGAGGAGGCCTTGGTTAGTGGATCTGAGAGACCTGGGTGCAGAGTGGTGTCGCAGCATGTCTGAAATGTAGGAAGGGGCCTGACCACTTAAAAACTAAAAGAAGTATTTTGAATTGGATTCTAAAACATATGGGGAGCCAGTGCAGAGAGGAGAGGACAGGGGTGATGCGATCATGCTTCCTAGTACCAGTTAAAAGTCTAGCAGCAGCATTCTGCACCAGCTGTAAGCATGCTATCTGGGACTGGGGAGGCCAAAATATAGGGTGTTACAGTAGTCGAGGCGAGATGTTACAAAGGCATGTATAATGGTTTCTAAATCCTGGAATGATAGGGAGGGCTTAAGGCGGGTAATGACTCTGAGTTGGTGGTAGCTATTTTTAATGACTGAGTTTATCTGTCTCTTAAAACAAAGTTCAGAGTCGAAGACGACCCCGAGGCTTTTGGCGTATGGTTTCACAAAAGGTGAGAGGGTAGATAAACTAGAAGTCACAGAGGAGATTGATTTGGGGGAACCAAAAATGATAACCTCAGTCTTAGAATCGTTGAGTTGGAGAAAGTTCTTGGTCATCCAACACTTAATGGCATCCAGGCAGTCCAACAAACACTGGGTGGAATCCTTTGATGTTAATGGTATGTATAACTGAGTGTCATCTGCATAAAAATGAAATGAAACATTGTGTTGGCGAATTATGTCACCTAGGGGGAGCATGTATAAACAGAAGAGCATGGAACCTTGTGGGACACCATATGAGATCGGGGCTGAGGGAGAGGAGGAGTGGTCGATAGAGACTGAGAAAGTTCTGTGTAGTAAATATGATTTAAACCAGAGTAGTGCTGTGCCACTGATGCCCACCCGCCCCTCGAGGCGGTTAAGGAGGATGTTGTGGTCCACTGTGTCGAAGGCCGCACTGAGATCCAACAAAACCAGGACTGCATTCTCACCTGAGTCCAGAGTGAGAAGTAGGTCATTTGTAACCTTCAGCAGTGCAGTCTCAGTGCTATGGAAAGGTCTAAAACCAGATTGAAAAGGCTCTAGGACTGTGTTTTGGGACAGGTAGGGGCACGGGTGCAGATAGAGGGGGGGGGACGGGGGGGATTCGTCCCACCCAGATTTAAATTCACCTCGTTCGGTCCCCCCCCACTTATAGGGAGGAAAAAACGTCTATGCTGTCTTTCTTTGCATAAGGCAAACCTCACGGAAAAATCAAAAGACTAATTACCATTCGATTTATTGAGGTGCACAGCAGTATAGTTGCAACTGCGCAGACTGCACAGGTTGCGAGCTCGAGCTTGGTTGCTATGGTTACCCACAACGACTTTGACAGGCATATCGGGGACAGCTCCTCCTAGTTCAGGACCCCAACACGGCATGATGAAGGGTGCCAAAAGGCAGAAAACGATTGCATCATTTTTTTCAAAAAAAAAAAAAAAACGACTGTAAGTAAACTGTGCCTTACTTTATCATATCACCTTGCAATTTTTTGATTGTCTGTTCAAAGTAATGTCGTAGTGAAAGTAAAATCGTACGGAGTAGAGAAGCCTTTCTGGTAGCCTCCTTCTTTCGGTGGTAGCCTGTAGATACAGTGCTCAGAAGGCAGTTTTAATGTTTAATCTGGCGTTTCCTGCCATAATTTCAGCAAGCATATTGTTTCATAAGGAAACTTTGCGAAGAGTTGTTGACTGACTGCCGCTCACGCAACACACAGGCATAGTTAGAAAGTCAGGATGCACTGATTTACACTTTACACACACACACGTAGCCCAGCCTCTCGCTATGTTTAACAGTTGGAACTTAGCGGTTTTAAAGCTAGTTTTGCAGTTTTGCAATTTCTGTGTGTGATGATAATGTGTAAACTTTGGATTTCCATAAGCTATGTTAAAATGTTATCATTGTCCTGGCCTGCAGGTAGTTCCTGATGAGGGAGGTGAAATAACATGTATACACGCTACCGTTCAAAAGTTTGGGGTCACCCAGACAATTTTGTGTTTTCCATGAAAAGTCACACTTTTATTTACCACCATAAGTGGCGAGCATTGCAGCAGGGGAGCCGGCGAATGCATTCTGCAGGCAGGTGGAGAAACGTAGGATGATGCCGGGAGTCGGTAGCAGGTCTGCGACTTATGTAGTGATCAAAGAAATCCTTGATGTACAGTAGAGACTGGTGATCATAAACATGAAGAGCAGTGGAGTGTTTCCAGAGCAGTAGAAAAATTAGCAGGGAGAGACAAACAACGCGGACAGGTAGGAGCTCACGGAGCAGACGGCAAGCCGACAGACACACTGGCGCCATCTTCAATGTAAACACTTCTGTGAAGATCAGACTTTGATAGATCCTTGTTCTTTAAATAAAATAGGGTGCCCACTCACATCTGTTTGTCATCCCATTGATTGAAAACACCTGATTCTAATTTCACCTTCAAATTAACTGCTAATCCTAGAGGTTCACATACTTTTGCCACTCACAGATATGTAATATTGTATCATTTTCCTCAATAAATAAATGACCAAGTATAATAATTTTGTCTCATTTGTTTAACTGGGTTCTCTTTATCAGCTTTTAGGACTTGTGTGAAAATCTGATGAGGTTTTAGGTCATATTTATACAGAAATATAGAAAATTCTAAAGGGTTCACAAACTTTTAAGCACCACTGTAATAGTCAATAATTATTTTATTTAAATATGCTGTATATTTATTACTATAAAATGCTACACTCTCCTCCCCCACCCCCAAAAAAGGCCAAGATAGCTGCTATGACATTTTATCTTAGCTGACTTTGAAAGGTGAAGAGGGAACACTTGTAAAATGCCATCAGTATCAAAAGCACTAAAATAAGTGCTGCTAGGCAAGGTTTGTTTTGCCTGGCAACACTTGTTTCAATCATACTTAGAAAAGTGAGACATTAACATCTCCTCATGAAATATTAACAGGACAAAAGATGCAAGAAAGCGAGCAGCTCACTTTTTTGAGTTGTTAAAGGCTGAACGAGTGGATGTAACTCTTTTTCAGGAGATGCACAGAGACTGGGATGATGTGATGGACTGGTAGAGGCTGCATTGTTTTTTCTTCAAAAACTTTTCACCACAGTTTTATGAACTTGAGGAAATGGTATCAGGGTGGCTTTTTGAAAAGTCACAGCCAAATATGATAAAATCTCCTGAGACTTCACCTGTCTGAATGTAGCTGTGAAATCAAGAGAAAGCAGAAAGTAGATGTAGTTAAATGTTAGTTATTACTTACTGTTGGGGGATATTCTAACTGTATAAAGAGTGTTTTAGACAGAAAACCATCATGTTTTAAGCAATCCGATAAACCCATGAGTTGGCTTATGTGTGGTGAGTCAAACATGGAACTGTCAGTGTTAGACAATACACATGGGCATCCACTAGGAGCAATTACATATACTGTAAGTGGCTAGTTTCGACAAATTGTATTCTTATAAACATCATTTGCATTCATACTTACAATTTGAACATAGTTTTCAGCATTTTTGGAAACAATGTTGGTCAAATAAAATGCCAACTTGCATCCCTACAGTAATAAGAAAGGTATAAATAGAACTAAATTACAACCCCACTATACCAAACTCTTTTACTATGAACTTTTGCATAACAAACCAAGTTTGTGTCCCCCGCCTTTAATGACAATGAGTTAGAGTTGAAAAAAAAAATCACTGTGTCACGTCCATGCACAATTGCACTCCAAGCATCATTAGGACTAATTACAGTACTATGCACCTGTTCCAGATTAGAGTGCAATCACAATGTGCACTTATAAGGACTCTCTAAACAGAGAGACAGAGAGACTTGGCAAAGTATATGTGCTGTCCCTAGTTTCTCACATTACCAAGCCTTATTATCTGTGTATTCCCTTTCTGTTGTTGACTTTGTTTTGTGTATTTGGACTCTGCCTTTCATCTTTACCTCTACCATTCTGTTTGTGCCTCGCATGACCATTGCCCATTTCATGACCCAGCTCCCTTTGTCTTACATTTTTGACCTGTTTGTCTGCCTGTTTGTAAATAAACACTCTTCCTGCAATTATATCCATCATTCACCTGCTTGCATGACACACTGAGCCATGCACTCCTCTTCCCCCAGAAACAAACAATGAGTAATCAAGACTGCAGTCAAGTTAACAATACATGCTAATGCCATAAAACAAAATGTGATGGTTTGGTGTGACAAATGGGTCCATTTCAGTACTATGACATTTTCAGTATAACTGGTGATGTTCATTCAGGGTCAAAGATGACCATAACTTCAATTTGCTGGGTATTTAAATTTGAAGTCATGACTTGTGCATGATTTGGATTAAAGTGAGGGAGAGTTGCACAGCCATCAGCCTCACTCTCTCATCTCGACCTAACTGGGTCTGGGACAAGACAGAATCAAGATGGCTGAAGCTGGGTCAGGATGCAGTGGATGGCCAACAGTGTTCTATGTGTTGCACTGCGCTCTGATTTCACTCCACAAATGTTTTGCTGGGTCCACCTTCCTACCCGTTGAACCACTAGATGGTGCTCTCTTCCACACAGTCTGCAGAGTCCAGTCTTTAGTTGTAACCCTGACCAGGGGGAGTGAGGGGTTGCTAGTGCTTGCCCAAGGCACCACCCCAGGCTAGTGGAGGGAAGGAGATGCCTTACTACTCCATTGCATGGCGGTCAAGGATGGCACATGCCCACTGCCCTTCAGTATAACTACTATTTAGACGTCTGCCAAGGAGTTTGTAATAGCAGGGTTGCTGTGTATTTTGTAAACAGTACACTCTTAATGTCATAAAAAGCATTGCTCAGCCAATGAAGGAGTTTAATAAAAAATAAAAGAAATCCAGATCTTACTAGGATCTAGAGGAGATCATAGCCAGGTTCAAACTCCAAAACAACTAACAGATCTGCTGGGTTTGAGAGCACAGGGGGCATTGGCCAGATCATGCTTTCAGAAAATCTCTCAAATTGATGCCCTGTCCAAGTATGTCTTTAGTCTGGAGAAAAAGAATGGATAGAGTAAGTTGATTCATTGCCTTCACTCAGATGATAGTGAGGAGCTCAGGGAGCTGACAGAGATCAGGAGAAGGACTATAGATTTCTTCTCCAAGCTTTACATCAGTAAGAATGGAGAAGATCATGCAGTGTCACAGCAGTATTATGAAGGTCAGCCACAGGTGCCAATGGAAGACAACAATCCATCCATCCATCCATCCATCCATCCATCCATCCATCCATCCATCCATCATGTATACTGCTTATCCATCAGAGTCATGGGGGAAGCTGGGGGCAATCCCAGGTGGCAGAGTACACCCTGGGCTGGTCATCAATCTAGCACAGATCTAACACTGAGACAAACAACCATTCACACTTTTGGGCAATTTACAGGAGCCAGTTGACCTAATCCACATCTTTGGACTGTGGGAGGGAACCCACACCGGCACAGGGAGAATATGCAAACTTTACACAGAAAGGTCCCAAGGCCACAAGGCTCAAACCCAGAACCTTCTTTCTGTGAGGCAACAGTGTTAACCACTCCACCAGAGTGCCACCCTGGAAGACAAGAATGAGTCAGTGACTGTGCAAGAGTTACTCTTGATTTTAAAGGGCATGGCAAAAAGATCAGGCTCAAATTATTAATGGTCTTCCTGTTTACTTTTACTCTTTAGACATTTTCAGATGTAGAAAATTTGCTGGATATGATCAGTGGTGGTCTTGATGGAGGACAGCTACCTCTGAGTTGTAGAAGAGCAGTCATCATCCTGCTCCTCCACAAGGGAGACCTAAGGGAATCAAAGAACTGGAGGCCAGTGAGTCTGCTACAGTATGTGCTAAGTATCATCATCATCTTATTCCATACTCTTCTAGAGTTTTGGAGACCGTTTTCCTCCATTTGGACCTATCAGCTGTCTTTCTTTTTGCCTCTTGTGGAGTGAGACCAGTTCACTTCCAGATGTTATCCATCCATGTTAGCCTTTGTCTGCCTCTGGAGAATCTGCCTTCAACTCCTCCTTCTAGGACATGTCTCTCTAGGGAATTAGAGTCTCTGGAGATATGTCCATAGTAGCATAGCTTCCTCATGATTATCATACTTAATATCACTGGTTTGGTGTTTATTCTTTCCAGGATGGTATTATTTGTTATCCTTTCAGTGCAAGATACCCTGAGGATTCTTCTGTATGTCCACATCTCAAATGCTGTCAATTTATTTTCATCTGCTGCTTTGAGTGTCCATGTCTCACATCCATAGAGTGCAACTGACCATACCAGACTCCTTAGGAGACATAGTTTGGTGTTGTTGTGTTGAGTATAAGATTGTTTTAAAAGTTCTGGCACACAGGCTAAAAAAGGTGCAAGGTTATTGGTATGAAAGCGACAGGAACTAGAACCAATCCTGGCTTGGGAGTTACAATGGTCAAGGAAAGGTTTGAAATATTTAAGTGTGTTTTTGGGTAAAGAGGCCAGCATATATACAACTAAGGTAATTTTAGAATCATTTCAGGATGGGTTGGAAAATTGGCACTGGATTTTACCTTGTTTGTCTTTTCGGGGAAGGACATTAATAATTAACAGTTCAGTGGTGTCCCCACTGTGGCATCATTTGCTTGTACTTGAAAATCTAAAAGGATTTTGAAAAAGTTTTTCCAGCTTTTATTACTGTTTTCTTTTGGGACAAGTTGTGCTGGGTCCAAAAGAGTGTTTTATATTTTTCAAAGGAGGAAGAGGGTCAGGGTCAGACATTTAGAAAGCAGAAAAGCATCTTTTAGACTTTGAGTTTTACAAAATTATTTATTTTTGGCACTAGAAGCACAGTGTGGAAGCACATGGGAGAGTACACTCTGAGCAGGGCTGGTGGACTTGGACTAGAGGGGACCCTTTTGTTACTTTGGACTAAGGAATCTGTCAACACTTTCTTAATATTATGTGCGCATAGCTACTGGAGTAACTGATCATCTATATAACATCCAGTATGTCAGAGACACATAAAAAATATGACAGTGAAACAACTGGTCAAAGCTGTTGGCATGAACCAATGGCACAAAAACTGGGCATAAGGTCTCTCAGAGTCATCACACAGACCCTGGGGAAAGTGACTGAAGAGGACAAAAGGCTGCTCATGGAATGGACAGATGGACATTTAAGACCAGAATAAATGAGTCCTTTTCCTTATTTAAGGATCAGCCTTAATCATAAAGACACTGACACCCATACCACTCTACTTTATATTAGGGACACTGGAGCTATGAGCTGTGATACTTTTTAATGGAAAACCATTTTACAAGGTAAAATTTTCAACTAAGCCAAACTAAAGGACCAGATGAAGACTGGGGGACTTCCAGTGAAGGATTTTACATGGTATTATTAAATAATATTGGCTGGTGTTGAGTGGGATATCAGATATATTCCATTCAGCTAGCATGATATTGAACGAGTTGAAGATGAGTTCAATTTCATGCTAACTGAATGGAATATATCTGATATACCACAAACAAAGCCATACATTATTATTATTATTATTATTATTATTATTATTATTGGCGGCAAGGTGGTGTAGTGGTTAGCGCTGTCGCCTCACAGCAAGAAGGTCCTGGGTTCGAGCCCCGGGGCCGGCGAGGGCCTTTCTGTGTGGAGTTTGCATGTTCTCCCCGTGTCTGCGTGGGTTTCCTCCGGGTGCTCCGGTTTCCCCCACAGTCCAAAGACATGCAGGTTAGGTTAACTGGTGACTCTAAATTGACCATAGGTGTGAATGTGAGTATGAATGGTTGTCTGTGTCTATGTGTCAGCCCTGTGATGACCTGGCGACTTGTCCAGGGTGTACCCCGCCTTTCGCCCGTAGTCAGCTGGGATAGGCTCCAGCTTGACTGCAACCCTGTAGAAGGATAAAGCGGCTAGAGATAATGAGATGAGATTATTATTATTATTATTATTATTATTATACACTCTCTCTTCCAGTTTTTCGATGTCCATTGGTACATTTTTTTCTTGTAAACAGAGGGGAACCATCAGGGCCTTCTAGAAATTCAGAGAAGGCCCAAACATATCAGCATTCTTGAAGGCCAGTGCTAGCTTACCAGCGAGTCAGTGCCGTCAACGCAACAGCGAAGTCACCTTCCAGCCTGAGTAGCGTTCATCAGTAGTGTTAGCGAATGCTAATAAAGTGGGCAAGCCAGTGCTATGGAGAGCAAGTAGCACAGGCTAACAAGGCTAAGATTTCTGTCTCCAGACTCTTCTTCCACACACACTCACCATAGTATTTTTCACTCAGACTTAAGTATCCATTTCCCTGTGTAATTTACTTGAGTTACTTTTAAAATAAGCATCAACAACTACACACAACAGAAAGACCTGACAGCCTGCTGTTAATCTCTAGCAAAATCCTTTGCCCTGTTGCTTTTGTCATGTCTGTCTAAGGTTTGACTGAGCTGAAGTCCCAGCTCTAGTAGTAACGGTTCGCCACTGCTTGTAAATATGTGTGAAGAATATCTAATTAAGTTTTGGTAGCATTTCAGGTGTTCAACGCGTTTTTCTCTTTCCCGGCGAACAAAGAAATGGTTCTGTGCATGCGCAGCAGACAACTTTCTCATTGGATATTGGCATCAGTTCCGACATGTGACGTCATGTTGTCTTGACAACCATGCAATATCATAAACCATATTCATCGCTCATTCTCCATTGGGTAGAGTGACATAATACACATAGGATAAGCAATACGCTAACAATATTGCATGCTATTGAGCCAAATAAATGAAACCCGCCAGAAGGGAGTAGAACAAGTTTTTATTCCATCGAAAAAGTGTCCTGCATGTATAATAATTGTTGATAATGCATTTATGTCCATTTTATATCCCATGCTAAGTCATGAATGTCAATAAACAGTCATGAAGCTCATTAAGAGAAACTGTTTTTCAGTGTTATACACAATGAAAGGGATGGTGGAGAATGCTTGATGCAGGACAAGACTGTGATGTGTGCCATGTTTTTAAAAATCCTTTAAAAGCAAGGATATGGATAGATTGTATGGCTCTGTGCAGAACATGGCACATTTTCAAAATGTGTGGGATTATAGAGGAGCACTTTGTATAAACAGTAATGATTAACTGTGGGTTGGAAGGTTGGAACTGTCCAGAACATAACTGTTTCACAAAGGAGTGTTAAAACAACTCTCTCTCTCTCTCTGAATGAATGGGGAGAGAGTCATATCTGCACTTTCAATGGCCATGGGGATGTCAAAACTGCACAGATAAAATCACCAGTCAAATCTGATTTAAAAAAAAAATGCTTTAAAAGTGTGTTGACTTTGCCCAAAAATAAGCTTTCACAATGTTTTGCCCCACAAGTTATACTCCTACTATGCATGCAAAGGTTGATAGAAGGTCACTATACTTCTACTACACATGCACAACTGTGTCAGTGCTCATATTAAAGTTTTCAGCGAGTTGCACTCGCACAGGGCTTCGAGAGCGAATAGTGGGTCAAGTCATGGTCATAACGGGTCGTGGCTGCCCTCTTCGGAAAGGGCTTGGCATCCTCTACTCCCCTGTGAAAATCCATAACAATCTGGCAAAATGAGTGAAAATATTTCTGCAAATGTGTATCTGTCTGATTCTTGGGCTGGATCAGTCTCTGTTATACTACAAACGATGGTAGAACAAAGTCGAAACTAGCCTCCCTGTGTTGTTGTCTCTGTTGCTCAACACTTCATCAACGAACTTTTGGACCTGAACGATGGGCAAATATTGTTGGCGCGGCATTGTCTTTTATCTTTCTTCTTATTCTGGAAGCCCCCATTAATTTTGCTTTTAATTCCTGTATTGATTCATCAAAACAGAATGATTCAAAATGTTTGGAGCAGAAGTAGGGCACCACAGGCAGATTGTTTTGAGGCCTTCTGATGGCATGAATCCATTTCTTGTGAATAGTCAGACAATTCTCGCCAGGTAAACACTGAAAAGATATCTTCTTTTACCATCCTTGTTAGCATCATTTTGGCATTTATATGCTGTGCAATGAGGCATACTTTACTGATTTAAAAACCTATAATTTTGGTAAAAATACTTATACAACTAGCAAAACCACGTTTTAAGCACAGTATATAAACAGCCAAGTTGCTCCAAGCTTCCATTGTGCCACATCATTGCATGCATCACTTCTATAGGAGGTCCATCTGGTATTTTAATAAAAAATGATTTTTTTTTTTTTCTAGAACACTATTTGGTCTCAGAAAATTAATGTTTGACTGTTGAAATCTACAAATACTTTTACTTAGCATAAGTTTAAGAGTAAATCTGCTGGAGGATCCCTTTAACAAAGGAGTGTTAAAACTCAATTAACTCTCTCTCTCTGAATGAATGGGGAGAGAGCCATATCTGAACTTTCAATGACTACTGGGATGTAAAACCACATGGATAGAATCACCAGTCAAATCTGATTAAAAAAAAAAAGGTTAAAAAGTGTGCTGACTTTGCCTGAAAATAAGGGCCCGTTTACACGAGGACGCTGTCAGGTAAAAACGACTAAAAATATTTTATCGGAAGTGCCTTTCGTCTACACGGGGACGGCGTTTCCGAGGCTGAAAAACGGAAAAAATTGAAAACGCCTTCCAGAGTGGATAAGTTAAAAACAGCCCCCATTGCATATCCATCTAAACTACCCAATACGCGAAACTCTGCTCGGATCTGCTCACGTCGGGTACGTGTTTACGTCATACATATGTCATATACTGTACATGCCAGCCCGGGAAGTAAGAAAGTAAGTAAAAAAGTAAGAGCATGTCTGATTACATCGATCCAACGGACCTTCAAGCTGCTCTGGCAGCTTTAATAAACGTCCAGGAGTCCTTTGAACATCTATACCGAATCTGCACATATACCGTTAATGAACAGAGGCGGGTATAGTATGCTCTTACTTTTTTACTTACTTTCTTACTTACCATAGCCAGAGTAGTCAAAGTTTTCACGGCGCAGATGTGCAGATCAGACAAGACGGAAGATGCGCATGCGTGCAGACATAGTGGAGGTCTTTCACAGCACCACCTAGCTGCCTGGCATGCACATCCAATTGAATTCCACACATTTATGCGTCACCGTATAGACGCAGATTTCCTCCTTGAAAACGGTCGTGTAGACGCGGAAAAAAAGTGAGAACGAAAACGGACTTTTGCGTTTTTATTTCAGACCGTCCCCGTGTAAAGTGACCCTAAGCTTTTAAAATGTTTTGCCCTACAAGGTTGATAGAAAGTTGCTATACTTCTATTATGCATGTGCAACTGTGCACTTGTGTCAATGCAACAACACAGTTGGCTTAATGTGTTTCCTGATTTGACAGATGATTGGCTTTTCGGGGAGAGGGACAGGATATGTGCATACAATCAAGATCTTTGGTGTTATGGACTTTTCTATTCCGGATTCTTTAAGTGATTTGTCTCGTCCCTTAGAACATCTCTGGCAGCAACTTTTCTATCCTTCCCTTTCCATCCCTGTAGATTTATGTAGTATTTATGATAGTTTCAAGGTTTAAATTCTTAATACAGGTAATAAATTTCACAGAGACATTGTCAGCATTTTAAACTGCATGATTGGGACAAACGCCGAAGGCACTGGTGACTTGGCATGGCTGTAAAAGCATGCCAGAGGCATCAATATCAGTGAAAGAGTGCTTCATACAGAAATTGGCACACAAAACATAACGTCAGCATTGAGAATGAACAAAGCTACTGTGTTTTTTTTCCCCTGAAAGACTTTCACATTGTGACTTGTTTAACAGAACATTATATAACTATCAAATAATGTCCTGATTCTCCCTCTCTCAAACCGGTGATGCCAATTTCTTGATTCTCCCTCTGGTAAACCATCAAAAAAGTCAGATTCACATCTGATATGAAACACTTGAATGCACCCTAAAACCCATAGAAATTATTTCATTTGGTCTGAAAAGTCTGGAATTGATGTGAAGACTCCACATTTCCATGGTGCTGGAACCCCAACATAAAGTACTTGATATTTCCATGACAAACAATAATGGGCAACAATTATATGACCTTCATTAGCACTAATTCAGTTTCCTGCCATAAGAGAAAAGTTTGTCCTCAGGACAAAGAGGCTGAATAGAGGGACAGGGATATTGCATGTGATGAGCCAAGAACCATCAGTTTCTGAAAATATTTGAGAACCTGCAGAATCAAGTTGCAGTGAAGCAAATGTAAATCTGGCAGAGACCATGGTGATAATCAAAAGCAGGACTGCACTATGGCATCATAGACTGATGCTGGGCAGAGTGGTGTAGGAGTCAGTGCAGAGGGAATGAGTGGTACTGAGGTGACTGCTGCTGCTTTTGTGGAAGAACCTTGTGTTCTTCCATGGGGGAAGCCATGGCCTAATAGTTAGAGAAGCATCCTTGAGACCAAAAGGTTGCTGGTTTGATCCCCTGGACCAGCAGGAATGGCTTAAGTGTCCTTGAGAAAGACACCTAACCCCCAACTGCTCCCCAGGCTGCTCTGGGTACATTGTATATCACTATGGATGAGTGTTGGTTAAGTGCCTGTATTTTTGTTTTTTGTTTTTTTTCACAGTTTGAAAATCATTTATCTGTTCACCATACACTTTATTTGACCGCTAGTTGGCTGAGTGGTTACCATGTCCGCCGCTTGACTGAGAGATCGTGAGTTCTACTCACAGTCAGGTCATACCAAAGACCATCATAAAAATGGTACCTACTACCGTCTGGCAAGGCACGCTGCAATACGGATGTGGAAGTCAAACTCTTGCGGTTACCAGAGGACTAGCCCCCCACAGTAACCCTAGCTGTATAGGCGAGAGGCCAAGGGCTATTGAAACAGAGATCAGTGCTGCACTCATATGCCTTAAAGAGGTGGTTAATATTGGGACAGGAGACTGCCTGGGAAGACCAGATTCTGGCATGAGAGGGACTTTGACATGCACTTTATTTGGAACACCTGTACCTTCATGCAGTTCTCTAATCAGCCAATCATGTGTGTGGCAGCAGTGAAATCCAAATAATAATAATAATAATACTGCAGATACAGGTCAAGAGCTTCAGTTAATATTTACCTAAAACTTCAGAATTATGATCCCAAAGTGTGACTTACTTTCACTGTGGCATGGGTGTTGGTTTGAGCCAGATGGACTAGTTTGAGTATTTCAGAAACTGCTGATCTCCTGGTGTTTTCACACACAACAGTCTCTAGAGTTTACACAGAATGGTGCAGGAAAAAAAAATGAGTAAGTGAGTGACAGTTCTGTGGGTGGAAACAGCTTGTTGATAAGAGAGGTCAGAGGACCAGAACATCAAGGATGTACAACCTCGATTCCAGAAAAGTTGGGACAAAGTACAAATTGTAAATAAAAACGGAATGCAATGATGTGGAAGTTTCAAAATTCCATATTTTATTCAGAATAGAACATAGATGACATATCAAATGTTTAAACTGAGAAAATGTATCATTTAAAGAGAAAAAATAGGCGAGTTTAAATTTCATGACAACAACACATCTCAAAAAAGTTGGGACAAGGCCATGTTTACCACTGTGAGACATCCCCTTTTCTCTTTACAACAGTCTGTAAATGTCTGGGGACTGAGGAGACAAGTTGCTCAAGTTTAGGGATAGGAATGTTAACCCATTCTTGTCTAATGTAGGATTCTAGTTGCTCAACTGTCTTAAGTCTTTTTTGTCATATCTTCCGTTTTATGATGCACCAAATGTTTTCTATGGGTGAAAGATCTGGGCTGCAGGCTGGCCAGTTCAGTACCCGGACCCTTCTTCTATGCAGCCATGATGCTGTAATTGATGCAGTATGTGGTTTGGCATTGTCATGTTGGAAAATGCAAGGTCTTCCCTGAAAGAGACGTCGTCTGGATGGGAGCATATGTTGCTCTAGAACCTGGATAGACCTTTCAGCATTGATGGTGTCTTTCCAGATGTGTAAGCTGCCCATGCCACACGCACTAATGCAACCCCATACCATCAGAGATGCAGGCTTCTGAACTGAGCGCTGATAACAACTTGGGTTGTCCTTCTCCTCTTTAGTCCAAATGACACGGCGTCCCTGATTTCCATAAAGAACTTCAAATTTTGATTTGTCTGACCACAGAACAGTTTTTCACTTTGCCACAGTCCATTTTAAATGAGCCTTGGCCCAGAGAAGACGCCTGTGCTTCTGGATCATGTTTAGATACGGCTTCTTCTTTGAACTATAGAGTTTTAGCTGGCAACGGCGGATGGCACGGTGAATTGTGTTCACAGATAATGTTCTCTGGAAATATTCCTGAGCCCATTTTGTGATTTCCAACACAGAAGCATGCCTGTATGTGATGCAGTGCCGTCTAAGGGCCCGAAGATCACAGGCACCCAGTATGGTTTTCTGGCCTTGACCCTTATGCACAGAGATTCTTCCAGATTCTTTGAATCTTTTGATATTATGCACTGTAGATGATGATATGTTCAAACTCTTTGCAATTTTACACTGTCGAACTCCTTTCTGATATTGCTCCACTATTTGTCGGCGCAGAATTAGGGGGATTGGTGATCCTCTTCCCATCTTTACTTCTGAGAGCCGCTGCCACTCCAAGATGCTCTTTTTATACCCAGTCATGTTAATGACCTATTGCCAATTGACCTAATGAGTTGCAATTTGGTCCTCCAGCTGTTCCTTTTTTGTACCTTTAACTTTTCCAGCCTCTTATTGCCCCGTCCCAACTTTTTTGAGATGTGTTGCTGTCATGAAATTTCAAATGAGCCAATATTTGGCATGAAATTTCAAAATGTCTCACTTTCGACATTTGATATGTTGCCTATGTTCTATTGTGAATACAATATCAGTTTTTGAGATTTGTAAATTATTGCATTATGTTTTTATTTACAATTTGTACTTTGTCCCAACTTTTTTGGAATCGGGGTTGTAGTAGCTCATCTGGCCTGCCATCAAAACAACCATGATGACCAAAACATCAAACAGAACTGAAATGTGACAATGTGAGAGAGGACCAACCTCCACAACAAACTGCTTTCAAGAGGAAAATCAACAAAGGACTACATTTTGTTCCCCAAGATAAGATCTATCCAACATATCAATCAGAATTGAATTTGCATGATAAATGAGAGAGGCGATACAATTCTAGTCAGAAGAAAATTAATAAAGTTGACCTAATTACTAATTTGTCAGCAAAAAAAAAAGACAATACAATGATGAAGTTTTGTGCAGAAGGTCGAGTTCTTTCAAACAAAGCAATCAGAACTGAAATCCATTGAGAACTGAGGGAGAAGATACAATTTAACTGAAAATAAACAAAGTTGTAAACAAATTGTTTACAACAGGAAAATCAACAAAAAAGACCAAGTTTTGTTCCTCAAGTGAAGATCTACCCAAAACATTGATTAGAACTGGAATCGGATGAGAAATGAGAGAGAAGATACAATTCTAGTGAAAGGCCTGGGAAATTTATTAATTTGGCCTAACTCATTCGCAAAATAATTGATAAAACAATGACCAAGTTTTGTGCAGAGTGATGAGTTCTTTCAAACAAAACAATCAGAACAGAAATCTGTGGGGAATTGACAGAGAAGGTATGATTTAACTGAATTGTGGACAGATGACAGATGCCACGCCATGGCAACAGCTCATCGGCCTTATGGACAGGTGAGCTAAAAATAGCCAGATTGGTTCGAGCTTTTTTGCCAGGAAGGATATAATAACTCATATAATCACTTTTTACAACCGTGGTGATCAGAAAAGCATCTCAGCATGCACAAAACATCTAACCTTGAGGTGGATGAGGTCCTACAACAGCAGAAGACCACATCAGGTTCCATTCCTGTTAGCCAAGAACAAGAATCTGAGGAGATCATGGGCACAGACGATCCCAAACTGGATAATTAATGAAGAAAAAGATATATATAACCCAATCTTTTTCTTTCATTTGTCCAATTTTGCTGAGTCCATCAACAGGTTTAAAAGACCAAGTGGGGCGGCACGGTGGTGTAGTGGTTAGCATGGTCGCCTCACAGCAAGAAGGTTCTGGGTTCGAACCCAGTGGCTGCCGAAGGCCTTTCTGTGTGGAGTTTGCATGTTTTCCCCGTGTCTGCGTGGGTTTCCTCTGAGTGCTCTGGTTTCCCCCACAATCCAAAGACATGCGGTAAGGTTGACGTGGGGCAGCCTTGGGCTAAGGTGCTGTTGAGCAAGTTACCCTTGGCAAGGTACCCTGACTGCTCCCCGGGCGCTCTGGTGTGGCTGCCCACTGCTCTGAGTGTGTGTGTGTGTGTTCACTGCTTCAGATGGGTTAAATGCAGAGGATGAATTTCACTGTGCTTGAAGTGTGCATGTGACAAATAAAGGTTTCTTCTTCTTCTTAAAAGTCAAAAAGTCTGTTTCATTCTCTCTGTCTCACTCTCTTACACACACAAATATACACACACACAATCATTTTTATTCCTCACTAGACAAATCTTGCATTTCATTATCATAATTTACAGCCAATGCCATTTTTTATTACTCCACCCCTCAGAAGACAGATCAGTTCTCGTCCCATAAAATTGAAAGTAGAATCAGACCATCAGGCCATGCTCGCTGGGACAACGCTTTATAAAGACGAGTTATTCATCATGTCTTATATACTGTGTCTATAAAGCAAGCAAGAAAAACAACAAACAAACAATAAAGCCCTGTGTTTAGCTGTAAACATGTCCAAATGTTTCATCCTGCTTAACAGTTCAAACAAAGATAGCTGACAAAACCTCATCTACACACCAAACAAAGCACCAGGCAGCAGAATGGAAAAGATTGACGTTAAAGACTCACTAGTTGCACCAGTGAGAGCACCAGGGTCCATTTTAGTACAAGAGAAAATAACTCTGCTGATAAATATTGTATGTCACGATAATGAAGTCTGGGTGCAGGAGATCTTGATGATGATCTTGAAAATGAATTGAAGTCATACAGTTTAGTCATATAACAGCATGGCAGTTTCTAAGTCCAAAAGTTCAGTCAATATTTAAATGAATGAGGATTTAGGATGGTGGCACAGTGGTGTAGTTGTTAGCACTGTTGCCTCACAGTAAGAAGATCCTGAGTTTGAGCCCAGTGGCTGAGAAGAAGAAGCAATAGAAACCTTTATTCGTCACATGCACACTTCAAGCACAGTGAAATTCATCCTCTGCATTTAACCCATCTGAAGCAGTGAGGGGGGCCTTTCTGTGTGGAGTTTGCATCTTCGCCCTGTGTCTGTGTGGATTTGCTCTGGTTTCCCCCAAAGACAAGCAGGTTAGGCTAATTGGAGGCTCTAAATTGACTGTAGGTGTGAATGTGAGTGTGAATGATTGTTTGTCTCTGTGTATCAGCCCTTTGATGACCTGGCGACTTGTCCAGGGTGTACTCCGCCTCTCACCCATAGTCAGGTGGGATAGGTTCCAGCTTGCCTGCAACACTGCACAAGATAAGTGGCTGCAGATAATGGATGGATGGATTTAGGATCAGGTTACACATCTGCTGAAGTTGTTTTTCTGGGTTTAACATTCAGATTATTCTAATCTCCTGCATGTTGTTCACATCATGAAGGTTGCCAGATTTTTCTTCACTGAAAGTGTCCAATATGGGAGTTTTCAATAGTTTCTCAATAACCACCTTAAATACCTAAAAACACTCAACTTTCAGCTGGGAAAAAGCTAAGATAAAAAAAATAGAGATTAAATAAAGAAGGAGATAGGCTGAAAACATATCTGTTTAGTCAAGCTTTTTGTTAATAGTTTTATTAGGCAAAGGAGTAGATTTGGAGGGTCCTCAGGCATAGTGTGTTTTGGTAAACTGGGATGTATGGATGCTGTCAGTCCCCCACTCACTCAGGTTTGTTGACGGTGTAGTGGCTGGCTGCTTTATGTCCCGGGGTGCCCTCCTGTATGTGTTACCTTCTGGCTTTCCCTTTTAGTTATGCTGTCATAGTTAGTCTTGCTGGAGTCCCTACTTGCACTCACCGCAAAATGTATACTGTTCTTAACCATCAGGTGACATTAGGCATACCAAACAATCTGTGCCCCCCCGTCCCTCTGAGTTACATGTCGATCCTGAGACCGAGATGTTGACCTCTTCTGCTCTCCAGACCTTCCTGATCCATCCTGATGCCCTATGTCTGGTTGGAGTCTCATCACATCGCTCCTGTGTGTGTTTTGGTAAATTGGGATGTATGGATGCTGTCAGTCCCCCACTCGCTTGCTCACTTGAGTTTGTTGACGGTGTAGTGGCTGCTCCTTTATGTCCCAGGGTTCCCTCATGCATGTGTTACCTTCTGGCTCTCCCCTTTTAGTTATGCTGTCATAGTTAGTTTTGCCGGAGTCCCTGCTTGCACTCACCACAAAATGTATACTGTTTCTACTTATCAGATGACATTGGGCATACCTAACAGCCTGTCTCCCCACCCGTCTGTCCCTCTGAGTTACATGTCAATCCTGAGATCGAGATGCTGACCTCTTCTGCTCATCTGACCTGCCTGATCCATCCTGATGCCCTATGTCTGGTTGGAGTCTCATCACATCACTCCTGTGGAGGATGGCCCCATATGGACAGTTGAAAGTCACACTTGGAAGATGCTCTGGACACTTACAGTAATGCTTTTATGGCTGAGGACTACAGTTGACTTGCTATCTCTATGACTGCAGTTATCATGAACAGTTTTGCCCTCAAGTTTCCATCAATGAACATTTTATAACTTCAACTAAACAGACTTCATGTTCAAACTATAATGAATTTTCTGGTTTCACACTTGTACTTTGTGACTCTCTAGGACACTGTTAAAGAAGCAAGTTATTTATAATCCTGCTATCTGTTATCACCCAAATGAGGATTGGTTCCCTTTTGAGTCTGGTTCCTCTTGAGGTTTCTTCCTCATGTCATCTAAGGGAGTTTTTCCTTGCCTCCGTGCCACAGGCTTGCTCACTGGGCATAGATTAGGGATAAAATTAATGTTTAAAGTCTTTAAATTTCTGTAAAGCTGCTTTGTTACAATGTCTGTTATTAAAAGTGCTATAAAAATAAACTTGACTTCACTTGAGATAGGATTTTTTTTTTCCTTTGCTGCAGAAGGAGACTGAAGAAATTATCTGTATCTTCGGGGATGCTGTAGAATTGTAAGACCTGTTGAAATAACAGCTCAGTGGTCTGAGAAGCTGTGGGGATGCCAGGTAAAGGGATGAGTTTCAGAGCTTTTGAGAATCAATCAATAGTTACCATTATGGTGGTATTCCCTTAAGAGGGTGCGAGATCTGTGATAAAGCCAATTGCCAGATGTGACCAGGGTCTTTTTGGAATTGGTAGAGGGCATAACTTGCTGGGGGGGGGGGTCTCAGTACCTTTGCTTGGGCACATTTGGAGCATGAGGCAATGAACTGATTGATTTCAAACAGCATGTTCTCCCACCAGTAGCTGTTTCTTAGCATTTGGTGAGTACATTGGCTGTTGGGATGTCCAGTGGCAGGAGATGAGTGAGCCCAGGTGATGAGTTAACTGCGTCGGTGCTTGGGCACATAGAGAAGACCAGGTGGGAGATGAATGGGGTGGGTTCGGGGCTGATACTTGCTTATTTCTTTGTCCAGTTCCCAGGTGATCGATTGCACAAAACAGTGTGATAGGATGATTGGGATGAGAGTTAGAGTCTTGTTGAGAAGGACTGAAAGTTCTGGATAATGCATCTCCCTTGGTGTTTTTGGCACCTTGATGGAAAGAAATTAAGAAATTGAACCGGGTGAAGAATAATGCCCACCTGACCTGCCTGGGGTTTAGCCTTTTGGAGATATCCAAGGTTCTTGTGGTCCATGAGGATGACGAAAGGGTGCGTGGCTCCCTCTAACCAGTGCCACCATTCTTCGAGGGCTAATTTAATTGCGAGGAGCTCTCTGTTCCCCACATCATAATTCCTTTCTGCTTAAGTTAATTTTTTGGAAAAAAAAAAGGCTATGGGGTGTAGCTTCGGTTTCTCCCCAAAGCGTTGTGACAGGATGGCCCCTACCCCGGTGTCGGATGCATCTACTTCCACGATGAAAGGCTTAGTAGGGTCAGGGTGTTGGAGTATGGGGGCTGAGGCGAATGCAAACTTAAATCGACTGAAGGCTTCCTCAGCTGCAGAGTCCCACTGTAGGTGCTTGGGGCCCTTCTTCAACAGTGTGGTTAGGGGAGCTAATAGAGAGCTGAAACCTTGAATGAACTGGTGATAAAAGTTTGCAAAGCCTAGGAATCATTGGAGCTCCTTTACAGACTTGGGTGTAGGCCAGGACATGATGGCTGCTATCTTGGAGGAGTCCATGCACACTCCTTCAGCGCTAATGATATAGCCAAGGAAGGAAATCTTGTTTAGATGAAACACACTTCTCAGCCTTTACATAGAGGTTGTTCTCTAACAGTCACTTGAGAATGGTTCTGATGTGTTCCTGGTGAGTCTGGACATCTGAAGAGTAAATCAGGATATCGTCGATATAGGTGATGACATATTTGCCCAGGATGTCCCATAGCATGTTGTTGATGAAGCACTGGGTGCCGAAGAAAGGCCATACGGCATGACCCAGTACTTGAAGTGCCCCGCGGTCGTGCTGAAGGTCGTCTTCCATTCATCACCCCTCCTTATTCAGATCAAGTCGTATGCACTTCATAGATTGAGCTTTGAAAATATCTTAGTGGACTGAAGCTGTTCAAGAGCTGCTGGAACCAGGGGAAGAGGATAAGGATACTTTATGGTGACCTGGTATAAGCCTCTGTAGTCAATGCAAGGCCTCAGTTCACCTCCTTGTTTCTCAACAAAAAAGAAACCAATTGATGCAGGTGACTTGGAAGGCCAGATGTATCCCTGTTTGAGAGCCTCCTGAGTATATTCCCTCCATGGCTGCTTGTTCCTTTTGGGACAAGGGATAAATGATATTTATATAAATATAAATACCTGGCAGTAAGTCGATCGAGCAATCATACGGCCTGTGAGGAGGTAACCTGCAGGCCTTCCCCTTACTGAAGACTTCTGCAAGGTCTAAGTAACAATTTGGAATATTGTCTATGGAGTCGGATTGGGGGCTCTCTACGGAGTTAGAAGCTACTCTGATCTGAGGGAGAGAGAGGCAGTTCAGGAAGCATGTGGGTGACCATTGAAGAATTTCCTTGTTTTGCCATGAAATCAATGGATCATATAGCTGAAGCCAGGGATAGCCAAGGATGATGTCATGATTGATGGTGGTGGTTACATAGAGTGATATAAATTCTGTGTGTAAAGCCCCTATTTGAATCTGTACTGGTTGTGTGTGAGAGGTGACCAGTCCATCGCCTATGGGTCCTCCATCGATGGTCTTGATACTGAGTGCGCTGTGCAGGGGGATGGTAGGCAGGTCCAGGTTCTGCATGAGGGTAATACTGATAAAGCTCCCCTCTGCCCCTGAATCAACAAAAGCGGATAAGACATGAGTGGAGGACCCTACCCTGATTATTACTGGGATGGTAAAGGATTTAGAACTGAATTTTCTCACCAGACTTGTGGAGCTTACAGGTTGGGGTCTCTGTTGGGGTCTCTCAGGCTGACCATATGGGACATTGCTGGATGCTATGCTCAGATCTCCCACAGTAGACACATAACCCCTCCTTGCACTGCCTAGCATGTTCGGTGTGGGTTAGATGGATGCGAGACCTCCATGGGCGAGCCATCCTCCATAGACTGGGCAGATTGTGTTGAAGTGGATAGATGGTCGGTGCTTTAACAATTGGTTGAGTCAAATAGCTAGGTCAATGAGGGAGTCCAGAGTGAGGTTCTCATCTCTACAAGCCAGATCACTAATGATCTCTGGACGTAGGGCTTGGCGAAAGCCCACTTTCAGCACCAGATCATTCCACCCACTGGCAGCTGCTAGTGTCCTGAATTCCAAGGCAAATTCAGCAACACTTCTGGAGCCTTGGGGACTGGTGAGAAGGCTCTCTCCAACCTCTATCCCTTCTGGTTCATGATCAAACACCCTTTTAAATGTGGTGAGGAATTGTTCATTGGACTTGGTTTGCTCGTGCCCCTTATTTCAAATTGCGGTGGCCCAGCAAAGTGCTTTGCCCAAGAGAAAAGATATAAATTTTGCAATCTTGTGCTCCTCCAATAAATGTGGCGTGGTGGAAAAGTACATAGAACATTGCAGTAAAAAAAAACCTTACATGCAATGATGTCTCCAAACAAACTTCTCTGGAGTGGGGAGTTGAAGTGCTGGGCTAGGAGGAGGCTCGGAGCATGCTAGGAGGGCCTGCAATATCACAGATGTGAGCTGCGTCATCCGAGTATTGAGGTCGGCGAGCATCTGTTGATGTTCTCCTAGCAAACGCCCCTGTGCGTTTAGAGCAGTCTGTTTAGGACCCTCTGCTACATCCATTACAGCAAAGTATCTTGTGAGAGTGCAGGCACTTACTGATGTATGCGCAGAGGGAGCAGATCAGCAGACTGTCAACAAAGCCAAAACTTGTGACTGAAATCGGTGTAGGTAAACTAGCAAGGGTCAGGCAATTGGCAGACAATATGATGTGGAAAAGACAAAGAGCAAAAATGGAAAGGAAATAGCAAAAGGTCAGGGAATGCTAGAGACAGTCAGAAAAGATATAAGGCTCAGTATGTACTGAAATGGCAGGACGATACTTCGCACTGGAGTGGTGTGAATGAGCGGCTTAAATAGCGGAAGAGGTGATTAAGGAAATGTGTGACAGCTGCAGTTCAGT
This sequence comes from Neoarius graeffei, assembly GCF_027579695.1. Classification (NCBI taxonomy): domain Eukaryota; kingdom Metazoa; phylum Chordata; class Actinopteri; order Siluriformes; family Ariidae; genus Neoarius; species Neoarius graeffei. The sequence goes on from NC_083570.1 coordinate 110,305,668, forward strand.
AGGCTGGGGATAGAGGGCACTGTGTGTCATGGGAGTTGTAGTCCTGAGTGTTTGTAGTCTGCTCCTTCACACCGGGATTACTGACAAGTTGTCCATATGCAAATATGTAAAATGTGAAATGTTTGTATGATGTATGTAATAAACATAGTCTATAACAAATATTGAGGGGAAAAAAAAGAAATATATATCACCATCTTCCATACATTGAAACGCCAGCCACACCCAAATAACCCAAACAAGGCTGCAAGGCTCAAAACAACAACAACAAAAAAACAACAACCATACACTGTAAATAAAATGGGCTTAGATGTGTCTTATTTAAATACCCCTAAATGTAACACTTAGAAGACATGTCTAGGGTATTTAGCAATGCCTGGAAGATGTCTTGTGTCTACTGATAGACGTCGGTATCTTTATAATAGACATGCTTGTTTTCTTGCATCCTCCATATACACACTGCAAAAATATGGCCTTTCAAAAATAAGAAATAAAAGATTAAAACAAAGCATATTTGCTTGAATCAGGTGAAAAAAATCTGCCAATGGAACTAGTCAAATTTGACTTGGTAAGATTTCTTAAAGTAAGATGAAAAATCTAACCTGTTTTTAGATGAAATAATTCCAAAATAAGATTGGGGAACTTAGTATGCGAGATCTGATTAACTCAAAATAATCAAAATAGTTCTTATAACAAGATTGTACTTCTTACATTTAGCCATTCAAGTCATTTTTATTTATTTCATTTTAAGGGTATTTCACTTAAATTCGTGACAAAGTCTTAGCAGTAAAAACTGAATTTAAGATAAATATACTAGTGCTGTCAAGCGATTAAAATATTTAATCGTGATTAATGTCGCGACTGTCATAGTTAACTCGCGATTAATCGCAATTTAATCGCACATTTTTGTCACATGAAAAACCATTGTAATTCTCTTATCAGCATAAAAAGTGAATGGGCTTGCTTTGTACCAATGTTTTTTTTTTTTTTTTATTGCAGAGCATAACGTCTTGTCACAGCCACTGACATCCATAACTTCCATATTAGATGAGAAAACCAAGGGATGAAAAATAAAGTGCATATCACTGTGAAAATAAAAAAATGTTTTATTTTACTCTTCATTAGTTTCTTTTGAAGAGAAGTATTTGCCATAAAAGAAGAAAAAAAACAGATAACAAAAATAAAAACATTCATCATACGTTCAAAAACGTTCATCATAGTGTGGCACTGTATTCTGTAATTCTCACTGCTTATACCTCTACACCTACCCGGTGGAGATGAGCTGGGAAACTGAAGACTGAAGGAACAGTATTGAAAAGTATTTTTCCAGTCTCACCTGTGAAAGGTAATCCCATGTGATCTCGTTTGGATGGTAAACCTGTTGGTACAGTTAAACGCAGCACATGAATGAGGCATCTTTATTCTCGGCTACTGTCTAGACGCTATACCAGAGACGGGTGAAGAATCTCCACTTTGCCCCATCCAATATGGCGGCGAGGATGTTTATATGTGTATGCCTTTCTCCATCACTCACACATACTCTTATTGAAGCAGCGCGCGACAAGCCTCAACAGGAACTATGGGTGACTCGCAGGGCCAAATTAGAATTTGCGTTAACGGCACTATTTTTTTTTAATCGCGTTAAATTGAGATCGCGTTAACGCGTTATTATCGCGTTAACTTTGACAGCACTAAAATATACTAATATTAGGATTGTTAAATTCTACAACTAAGCATTGCTAGCTTAAAAGATTCTCCTTTTGTGACCTGTAATTAGTAAAATACTCTAGATATGAGACCAGAGACTATCTTGGATCAAGTTGACAACACGTGTAGCATTGCAACAAGTTTATTTTTTTTCCCATTTCAACATTCAAACATTAAAACATCTCTTAAGATTCCACTTCCCCAGGACCTCAGGCACAAAAAAAAAAAATAATAATAATAATAAATAAATAAATAAAGTCTACATATTTTGACTTGCAGTGCTTACACAACGCCAAAGCAACAGTGCATTTTGGGGGCACTCACTATTCATGTGTACGAGGGGTTTACAAGATCAGGCACACAAATAAACAAACAAACAAACAAACAAACAAACAAAAACCACTGAACTTAACTCACAGCATTCCAAAAAGACCTCACTAAAACGCCCTCCACTCACTCATAGGCTTTTTGAAGGCACTTGTCTGGTCTAGAGTCTGTACAGCATCTAGAAGGAGCTCACTCTGAATGACTGAGAAAACACTCGCAGTAAACTTAGGATCTGTAAGGTGGAGTTGAATTGTAATGAAAGATTCAAAGATTTCAGTAAAGTTTGTTTATTCCCAAAACAAGCATACTTTGTTTTTGTTTTGTTTTTCTTGAAACAAGATGAACCGCATTTGACAAATGTCCAAAATGTACTTACTTGTTTTTTTTTTGTTTTACTTTCAAAGGTGCTCCAAATAAGACTTTTTCAAGACATTTTGTCTATACAAGATTTTCAAGATGGACTGTCTAAAAACTAGCCTTTCTAGCTAAATGAGGTTTTGCATGTTAGGCAATTATGTCTTATAATAAGGGTGGCTAGATGTTTTGACTTGAAAATAGACAAACTTCCTAAGATTTTATTTTTTTGCAATGCACCCATGTCTTCCTAGAAGACACTGAAGTATTATTTAAATACCCCGGTGTTTCATGTGAATACCCTAGACATGTCTTATTTTTTTACAGTGTATGAAACTACTCTACAGCCATGCCCAAATGGTCCATGCTCAGCCAGTGAACTAATGCATGGAAAGTAGTGAAAATAGAAAATTTAAATAGCAAATTAAGCATTAATCATTCATAAAAAAGCGATAACACCCTAAAAGGCTGATTAAAGGTGATATTTGAACCTCAGAGAGAGTAAGATGTCAGCGCCCAGGGATATTTTATTTTAAAAGAAAACCTGTAGACAGTATACAGCTACAAATCCACGTTGTAGTCGAGTCACTAAACCTCGAGTCTGAGTCCAGTTTCAAGTCCCCAGTATTCAAGTCCAAGTCATTAAAAAAAATTTTGAGTCGAGTCCACTATTGATCTGAGTCGAGTCCGAGAACAAGATTCCAACCGCACTGTTTGATGGTGGCTGTTTCAACGCCATTAACATTAGTTTGCTCCTGAACATGATGTATGAACAGGTGAATGTGCATTCTCTTTGTCAGGGAGCGTGAAATATTTTGTCAGAGATAGTTAGGAGATGGATGTAAGTGCAGAAGGTGTGTTTATTAATACAAGTGAAGACGGTAAACAATCCAGAATGGCAGGCAAAATCAAAAAGCAGTGAAATAGGCAATAGGTCGAGCAAGGCTATTATAGCCTCAGCAGAATCAAAGATGAGAAACAGGAAATCAGGGATCAGGAAACCAAACAAGGAGATAAGGCTCAGTAATGTGTCAGCAACGCAACTCAATACTTCGCAAAGTGTGTTTTCACAGTTGTTGTATCGGCATGCTGATTGCACCTTAATCCTGTGCAGGTGCGAGTTGTTTATGGAGCACGTGCTGTCCGGAGCATACCTGAGAGTCTACCTGAGGCGTGCAAGTCTGACACTCTTGCATGAAATTAGTACAAAATTAATGTAGATATAAATATCTCATCTCATTATCTCTAGCCGCTTTATCCTTCTACAGGGTCGCAGGCAAGCTGGAGCCTATCCCAGCTGACTACAGGCGAAAGGCGGGGTACACCCTGGACAAGTCGCCAGGTCATCACAGGGCTGACACATAGACACAGACAACCATTCACACTCACATTCACACCTATGGTCAATTTAGAGTCACCAGTTAACCTAACCTGCATGTCTTTGGACTGTGGGGGAAACCAGAGCACCCAGAGGAAACCCACGCGGACATGGGGAGAACATGCAAACTCCACACAGAAAGGCCCTCGCCGGCCACGGGGCTCGAACCCAGGACCTTCTTGCTGTGAGGCGACAGCGCTAACCACTACACCACCATGCCGCCAAATATAAATATCTTATGCCAAATTATTATGGCATGTTACAAAAAATAATGAAAAAAAATCAGAGTCCTCGTCTCCAATTTACGAGTCTGAATGCAGTTAATCCACAAGTCCGAGTCCAAGGCCGAGTCATCAGTGCTCAAGTCCAAGTCGAGTCACAAGTCCTTAAAATTAGGGCACGAGTTGGACTCGAGTACTACAAGCTTGGTACAAATATGAACAAGTAAACACTGGAACATGTCTTGTATGGATATTACCTGTCAGTATAAAGGAGTTTATATTTTTGGGTTTTGTTTGACTTGAATTCGACTCCTGAATCAGATGCCCTGTGGAACTTTCTGGAAAGCTCCTTCTGTCTTGTACCTAATGTCACTGAATATGCAAGCTAACCAGATTTCAAAACAACAATGTCTTTCCCAATTCAAAAAACTATTATATACATTTGACAAAAATATCCACTTCATAATATTTGATCAGATTTACTTTTTTCCCCCTCAGTCTGTTACATTCCATACAATTTGAAAAGACAATATTTCTGGGATGAACTGACAGTGCTACTGTGAGTCAAGCCAGGGTCCTTTAACAAGCATTTCATAATACACTAATAAGCGTATGGCTTTCTGGGAGGATTTTCTTTTAATAACATTGGAGAACATTCTTTTAATTCTTCATTTCATTTTGTGGGGAGAGCCTTGCAGAGTTATACTGTTCTGTTCAAAGCACACACAGTCTGTGTGGGAAACACTGGATAGAGCAAGGGCTTTATAAATAAAACCAGATTTCTTTTGTGTGTACAGAAATATGGTTTTATTTTGGATATCAGGAAGGCAGTGTCAGGTCTACTGGAGCAAACGCCTGAGGAAAATTTCCTTCCTGTATTGCTCTCTCTCTCTCTTATATATATATATATATATATATATATATATATATATATATATATATATATATATATGAGTGATTCCACGCTTATGGGTACTGAAATGGGGACATGAACTTGTTTTTAAAAATTTACCTAAAACCATTTCTTTTTTTTACCATCAGGTCACAAAACATGTAATCTTTAATGAATGATATGTTAAAAGATAACTTTAATTTTCTGAGATGTAATAAAAACATATTTATATGCCAAAGTCAGATGGTAACAGAAGTGTTGTGGACATATATATATTCTCAATTTTAACAATGTAGAATTACTTTTTGAAACATAGGAAGGTGATTTTTTAGCAAATATAATTAATAAACATGTGTAGTAGAATAAACATACACATTCTTTCAATAAGATTAACATGGTATATAGCTAGATTGTAATTAATTTGTAACAGACACGAGATGGACAATCGTAACAGAAGTAATGTAACAGACATCATTTTGGAACTCATAGGCTTGACTTTGGCATATAAATATGTTTTTATTACATCTCAGAAAATTAAAGTTATCTTTTAACATATCATTCATAAAAGATTACATGTTTTGTGACCTGATGGTAAAAAAAGAAATGGTTTTAGGTGAATTTTTAAAAATAAGTTCATGTCCCCATTTCAGTACCCATAAGCATGGAATCACTCATATATATATATATATATATATATATATATATATATATATATATATATATAAAAAGAAACACTCACTGGCTATTTTATTAGGAGCACCCATCCACCTGCTGTTTTCTGCAGTTCTCTAATCAGCCGATCCCTCGACAGCAACACAATGCATCAAATCATGCAGATACAAATCAAGAGCTTCAGTTAATGTTTACAATATTCAAACATCAGAATGGGAAAAATTGTGATCTCAAAGTGTGACTTTCACTTGGTGCTAGATGGACTGGTTTGAGTATTTCAGAACCTGCTGATCTCCTGGGGTTTTCACACACAACAGTCTCTAGAGTTTACACAGAATGGTGCAAAAAACAAAAAACATCAAGTGAGTGAGGGACAGTTCTGTGGGTGGAAACAAACACCTTGTTGATAAGAGAAATCAGAGGAAAATGGATAGATTGGTTTGAGCTTCTTGGCCAGGAAGGATACAGTAACTCATATAATCACTCTTTACAACTGTGGTGAGCAGAAAAGCATCTCAGCAGAAAAGCAACAGCAGAAGAACACATTGAGTTCCACTCCTGCAGCCAAGAACAGGAATCTCAGACTCAACAACAAGTTCCTATTAAAGTGGCCACTGAGTCAGTGTGTGTGTGTGTGTGTGTGTGTGTGTGTGTAAAGCGAGGAAGAGAATGTCACAGAGAGGAAGTTTGGCTCCTTGTCACGCAGGTAAATTGTGTGTAAAATAGTGTCTGCTCGCCCACTTTGCTTTCTCACTCTTGGCACCCCGTTGGTGCTTCCTCCACATCTCATCTTATGTACCAAGGTGAATTATTTTCACCTGACCATATTTGACATTTTCTAATAAAACACATGCAAAGTTTCCCCCAATTCTGTGACTCGTTTATAGCTTGGCTAGCAGAGAGCTGCAGCTCAGGCCAAGGAGCCTCAAAAAGGAGCCCGCAGTTATAGCAGCAGGAGGGCAGGATGGTGTCAGGTACAGCGGACAGATATAATTCTCAAGACATCACAACCTGGAAATGGATCGCTCCTGATGGGTATGAACAATTTTCAACTGAAAGTTTGTCCTGAGGAAAGAGAAAGACAGCAAATCTTCAGTGTCAGGACTGTGAGCTGATGTTCAAGTCTTCCCAAATAATTTCAGAAAGTCACATACAGTATAAGTTACCAAAGATTAGAGCAGATGTGAAATGAGCCTTAATTTTTTGGTGGAATTGCATGTTGATAATACAGTTCACTATTAACTTGTATTTACTGTGCCATTCCTTTATCATGGCCTTTCTTTATTATGGCTATTTGTTTATGCACTACAAATGGTGTTACTGAGACCACGTGTTTCAAAATGAAAGAGTAATGATTTTGGCCCTAAGTTTCCTGAACTGGGAGTGATAGTTCATTTTAACCACATACAGTGGTGCTTGAAAGTTTGTGAACCCTTTAGAATTTTCTAAATTTCTGCATAAATATGACCTAAAACATCATCAGAATTTCACACAAGTCCTAAAAGTAGATAAAGAGAACCCAATTAAACAAATGAGACAAAAATATTATACTTGGTCATTTATTTATTGATTAAAATGATCCAATATTACATATCTGTGACAGGCAAAAGTATGTGAACCTCTAGGATTAGCAGTTAATTTGAAGGTTAAATTAGAGTCAGGTGTTTTCAATCAATGGGATGACAATCAGGTGTGAGTGGGCACCCTGTTTTATTTAAAGAACAGGGGTCTATCAAAGTCTGATCTTCACAACACATGTTTGTGGAAGTGTATCATGGCACGAACAAAGGAGATTTCTGAGGACCTTAGAAAAAGCGTTGTTGATGCTCATCAGGCTGGAAAAAGTGACAAAACCATCTCTAAAGAGTTTGGACGCCAACAATCCACAGTCAGACAGATTGTGTACAAATGGAGGAAATTCAAGACCATTGTTACCCTCCCCAGGAGTGGTCGACCAACAAAGATCACTCCAAGAGCAAGGTGTGTAATAATTGGCGAGGTCATAAAGGACTCTAAGGTAACTTCTAAGCAACTGAAGGCCTCTTTCACATTGTCTAATGTTAATGTTCATGAGTCCACCATCAGGAGAACACTGAACAACAATGGTATGCATGGCAGGGTTTCAAGGAGAAAGCTACTGCTCTCCAAAAAGAACATTGCTGCTCATCTGCAGTTTGCTAAAGATCACGTGGACAATCCAGAAGGCTATTGGAAAAATGTTTTGTGGACAGATGAGACCAAAATATAACTTTTTGGTTTAAATGAGAAGCGTTATGTTTGGAGAAAGGAAAACCCTGCATTCCAGCACAAGAACCTTATCCCATCTGTGAAACATGGTGGTGGTAGTATCATGGTTTGAGCCTGTTTTGCTGCATCTGGGCCAGGACAGCTTGCCATCACCGATGGAACAATGAATTCTGAATTATATCAGCAAATTCTAAAGGAAAATGTCAGGACATCTGTCCATGAACTGAATCTCAAGAGAAGGTGGGTCATGCGGCTAGACAATGACCCTAAACACACAAGTCATTCTACCAAAGAATGGTTAAAGAAGAATAAAGTTAATGTTTTGGAATGGCCAAGTCAAAGTCCTGACCTTAATCCAATCGAAATGTTGTGGAAGGACCTGAAGCGAGCAGTTCATGTGAGGAAACCCACCAACATCCTAGAGTTGAAGCTGTTCTGTATGGAGGAATGAGCTAAAATTCCTCCAAGCGGGTGTGCAGGACTGATCAACAGTTACCGGTAACATTTAGTTGCAGTTATTGCTGCACAAGGGGGTCACACCAGATACTGAAAGCAAAGGTTCACATACTTTTGCCACTCCCAAATATGTAATATTGGATCATTTTCCTCAATAAATAAATGACCAAGTATAATATTTTTGTCTCATTTGTTTAACTGGGTTCTCTTTATCTACTTTTAGGACTTGTGTGAAAATCTGATGATGTTTTAGGTCATATTTATGCAGAAATATAGAAAATTCTAAAGGGTTCACAAACTTTCAAGCACCACTGTATTCATAACCATAGGATGTGGTGTTTCTGATTGTTGAACAGATCTGTTTAATAATAAACATTCAAGACATTAGCAAAGAAACGTTCTCTGTGCTGCTCTTTTTTGTAATGGTTCAGCACAGAAGTGCAAGCAATCATAATGAAAGCAAATATGAAGAAACAAAGAAAGGCAGGACAAGAATCATAAAATTAACAAAACAAGAACCGAGAGCAAGCGGCACGGTGCTGTAGTGGTTAGCGCTGTCGCCTCACAGCAAGAAGGTCCGGGTTCAAGCCCCGTGGCCGGCGAGGGCCTTTCTGTGCGGAGTTTGCATGTTCTCCCCGTGTCCACGTGGGTTTCCTCCGGGTGCTCCGGTTTCCCCCACAGTCCAAAGACATGCAGGTTAGGTTAACTGGTGACTCTAAATTGACCGTAGGTGTGAATGTGAGTGTGAATGGTTGTCTGTGTCTATGTGTCAGCCCTGTGATGACCTGGAGACTTGTCCAGGGTGTACCCCGCCTTTCGCCTGTAGTCAGCTGGGATAGGCTCCAGCTTGCCTGCGACCCTGTAGAACAGGACAAAGCGGCTACAGATAATGAGATGAGAAGAACCGAGAGCAAGACAGGGATACAGCAAGGAGGAATCAGCAGTAGTACAAACTAATCACAACAACAAACCTTAAACAGCTCAGGAGGGAAAACATTGAACTTATATAAGGGAAGTAATCATTGGTGTTGTAGTCAAGCCCACCCAAACTGAAACCAAGTCATGACCAAGACCAGAGTGTATCAAGATCAAGACAAGACCAAGACTTTGACGGGTTGAGATCAAGTCAAGTTTATTTCTATAGCGCTTTTAACAATAGACATTATTGCAAAGCAGTTTTACAGCATTTGAATGACTTTAAACATGAGATAATTTTATCCCTAATCTATCCCCAATGAGCAAAACTGTGGTGACGGCAGCAAGGAAAACTCCCTCAGACAACATGAGGAAGAAATCTCAAGAGGAATCAGACTCACAAGGGAACCCATCCTCATTTGGGTGATAACAGGCAACATGATTATAACATTAACAGTTTTAACATGAAGTCTGTTTTGTTGATGTTATAAACTCTTCATTGATAGGAACTTGAGTGCAAAACTGTTCATGATAACTGCAGTCATAGAGATAGCAAGTCAACTGTAGTCCTCAGCCATAAAAGCATTACTGTAAGTGTCCAGAGCATCTTCCAAGTGTGACTTTCAACTGTCCATATGGGGCTGTCCTCCACAGGCACGATGTGATGAGACTCCAACCAGACATAGGGCATCAGGATGGATCAGGCAGGTCAGAGGAGCAGAAGATAATAATAATAATAATAATGTTTATTACTAATATTGCGCATTTTAACATTTGGCAATATGATCAAATGCACATCAAATGTCAGCATCCTGATCTCAGGATTGACATGTAACTCAGAGGGACAGATAGATGGGGGGACAGGTTGTTAGGTATGCCCAATGTCATCTGATACCGACTAGTGGCCTAGTGGTAGCGTGTCCGCCTCTCGATCGGGAGATCGTGAGTTCTATTCACAGTCAGGTCATACCAAAGACCATCATAAAAATGGTACCTACTACCATCTGGCAAGGCATGCTGCAATACAGATGTGCATGGGGAGTTAAACTCTCGTGGTTACCAGAGGACTAGCCCCCCACTGTAACCCTAGCTATGTAATAGGCGAGAGGCCGAGGGCTATGGCAACAGAGATCGGCGCCGCCTGATCCTCCACCATCAGAGTTGGGCCTGGTTAGTACTTGAGTGGGAGACTGCCTAGGAATACCAGGTACTGGGTGTGGGAAGGACTTTGACTTTTTTTTGAATGTCATCTGATAAGTAGAAACAGTATACATTTTGCGGTGAGTGCAAGCAGGGACTCCGGCAAAACTAACTATGACAGCATAACTAAAAGGGGAGAGCCAGAAGGTAACACAGGCATGAGGGAGCCCCGGGACATAAAGCCGCAGCCACTACACCATCAACAAACTCGAGTGAGCAAGCGAGTGGGGGACTAACAGTATCCATACATCCCAGTTTACCAAAACACTTATGTCTGAGGACCCTCCAGATCTACTCCTTTACCTCATAAACACTAATAACAAAAGGCTTGACTGAATACAGTGGTGCTTGAAAGTTTGTGAACCCTTTAGAATTTTCTATATTTCTGCATAAATATGATCAAAAACATCATCAGATTTTCACACAAGTCCTAAAAGTAGATAAAGAGAACCCAGTTAAACAAATGAGACAAAAATATTATATTTGGTCATTTATTTATTGAGAAAAATGATCCAATATTACATATCTGTGAGTGGCAAAAGTATGGGAACCTCTAGGATTAGCAGTTAATTTGAAGGTGAAATTAGAGTCCGGTGTTTTCAATCAATGGGATGACAATCAGGTGTGAGTGGGCACCCTGTTTTATTTAAAGAACAGGGATCTATCAAAGTCTGATCTTCACAACACGTTTGTGGAAGTGTATCATGGCATGAACAAAGGAGATTTCTGACTACACAGACTGTAGTCTCCTCTCAATGCCCCCCTCTGCTCTCACTCTCCCTCCTTAAGTAGGGCGCGGTTTACTGGGGAGAACACACACAAAACATAGGTTAATCACACTCAGGTGTAGCAATTCTGCCACTTACCTTCCCCAGATCTGTAGCGCCCCCTCCCTGTCCGTTCGCCTAACCTCATAGTCGACATCCCCGACTCGCCGTGTGACCTCAAAGGGCCCTTGCCACTTGGCGATTAATTTGGAGCTTGACGTGGGCAACAGGACGAGTACCTTATCTCCCGGAGTGAACTCTCTAAGGCGCGTGGCCTTGTTGTACAGGCGGGTTTGCCGTTCCTGGGCCTGCCGCAAATTCTCCTGAGTTAGGTGGGTGAGCGTGTGGAGTTTTGCGCGCAGATCCATAACGTATTGAATTTCATTTTTGCTCTGTGAAGGTCCCTCCTCCCAATTTTCCCGCAGTACATCCAAGATGCCGCGCGGCTTACGCCCATACAATAATTCAAACGGGGAGAACCCCATGGAGGCTTGGGGGACCTCTCGCACTGCAAACAACAAGGGTTCGAGCCACTTATCCCAGTTACGTGCGTCCTCACTTACGAATTTTTTGATAATATTCTTGAGGGTGCGATTGAACCGTTCGACTAAACCGTCCGTCTGTGGGTGATACACACTGGTGCGGATCGGCTTAATACCCAGTAGCCCATACAGTTTGGCCAGTGTTCGTGACATAAATGAGGTGCCTTGGTCAGTCAGAATCTCTTTTGGGATTCCGACCCGGGAGATGACATGGAAGAGGGCCTCTGCAATACTACGTGCGGAGATACTGCTTCCGGGTATCGCGTTGCATAGTCCACCAGAACCAATATAAAGCGGTACCCTCGTGTTGACCGATCTAATGGCCCGACAAGATCCATCCCAATTCTTTCAAACAGGGTCTCGATTAATGGTAGGGGGCGCAAGGGCACTTTTGGAATGGCCGCTGGGTTTACCAACTGGCATTCGCGGCACGCCGTACACCACTTACGAACGTCGCCGCGAATCCCCGGCCAATAGAATCGGGCCATTATCCGGGCGAGTGTTTTATCCTGCCCGAGGTGTCCCGCCATGGGATTAAAGTGAGCCGCCTGGAATAGCAATTCCCGGTGGCTCTTTGGAATTAACAACTGGGTGACACGCTCCTTCGTCTGAGTGTCCTGCGTCACTCGGTATAACCTATCCTTTAAAATGGAAAAATAGGGGAAGGGCGGGGTGGCGTTCGGCTGGAGCGTTTGACCATCGATTACTCTCACTTGGTCAAACGCGTGTTGCAGAGTTTCGTCTCGCGATTGTTCCAGTGGGAAATCCGCGAGGGATTCCCCAGTAGAAAGAGGAGGGGCCGGGGGCTCCTCACTATGTCGCAGAGATGACATAGACGGCTCTGCGACTGCAGCTCCAGCCAAAGCGACACCGGGACCCTCCCCTGATAACCGGCAGGACCCACTCTTTACTAGGCGTGCCATCAACCCTCGAAATCCCGGCCAATCAGTCCCCAAGATCAAAGAGTGGGTAAGGCGAGGATTAACTGCCACCTTCACTATGGATTTTTCCCCTCTGAAATGTATGTGGACCGACACCAACGGGTAGTAGTGAATATCCCCGTGCACACACAACACCTTCACCCCTTGTGCTCCCCCCAATGCCTCGTCTTGCACCAGGCTTTGGCGGATCGAGGTCTGATTGCAACTTGAAGCCACCAACGCCTGATATGTCGCCCCTTGTACACTTACCGGTATGCGATACGCTCCGGCCTGATCGAGGGCAGCCTCTGGCGCGTCGGGGATCCGCACCACCGCCCCCACCTCCATCGCGGCACACTGTTGCTGCAGGTGGCCCGGTTCCCCGCAGCGCCAGCAAACCGGCCCAGGCCTCCCCTCTGCAGCTGTGGATTGAGGGTCACTCACCTGAGGGGGGGGAGAGACAGACACAGAAGGGAGAAACGGGAGGGCACCAGGGGTGCGGCGGGCCGGCTGGGGTGGAGCCGGCCCCCGCCTCCGTGGTGGGGGAATGGGGCGAGGACGGGACACGGGAGGAGGGGGAAGAGAGAGAGAGAGAGAGAGAGAAGAGGAGAGAGATGATGATGCCATCCGTTGTCCTGCCACCAGGACAGCCGCCAGATGATCCTCCGCCAGTCCTACGGCCTGATCCAGCGACGCCGGGCGGTGGCACTGGACCCACTCCGCGGTTCCGGCGGGCAGGCGGGCGATGAACTGTTCCAGCACCACCTGGTCGATGATTCCCTTGGCATCGCGATCTTCGGCCCTCAGCCACCGCCAGCAGGCGTCCCGGAGCTGCTGGCCGAACGCGAACGGGCTGCCGACTTCCTCCATCCGCAGCGCGCGGAAGCGCTGGCGCTGCTGCTCCGGCGTGCGCCCCACGCGCTGGAGGACAGCCCGGCGAAGGTCGGCGTAGGCCAGCCGGTGGTCGGCGGGGAGCTGTAGTGCGGCTAACTGCGCCTCTCCCGTCAGGAGGGGGAGGAGGCGCGCCGCGCGCTGCTCCATCGGCCACCCCGAGGCTTCGGCGACCTGCTCGAATAACGCGATGAACGCCTCGGGGTCGTCCTGCGGGCCCATCTTAGTCAAGGTGATGGGAGATGGGCCTGCGGCCGGGGTGCTGGTGGATCCCGCCGACGCGAGGAGGCGCCGGAACGCCTCTCGGTCTTCCTGCTGAGCCAGCACCAGGGCTTCAAAGCGGTGCTCCTGCTCCTTCCGGAGCGTGACGAGTGCCTGGTGCTGGCTCTGCTGAGCCGTGGCGAGGGCGTGGACCAAGTCCGCGAACGGGGAGGATTCCATGGGGCTGCAGGACCGGTGCTCCACCTTCCCGGGTTTCGGCACCACTGTAGCGAGTTCAATGTGTGGGTGGAGCACAGAAGACGGCAGGACAGAGATCAGGATGCACAACGGCTTTTTATTGCCAAACTTTTCAGTCTAACATTTAATTTAAACATCCGGAGACTGACTCGCGCACACACAGACTGTAGTCTCCTCTCAATGCCCCCCTCCACTCTCACTCTCCCTCCTTAAGTAGGGCGCGGTTTACTGGGGAGAACACACACAAAACATAGGTTAATCACACTCAGGTGTAGCGATTCTGCCACTTACCTTCCCCAACTCCGCCCTCCTGTCACAGATCGGCGCTTGACCACGCCCCCGCTGCCACAATAATCAATACGAAATTTGATTGGGAGCCAATGAAGAGATCAAGTCAAGACCAAGCCTAAGGCAGGGCAAGACCAAGTCAAGACCAGTGTGTGTGAAGGGAGTGAGGGAGGGGACACAGCCGTTAACAGGAACTCACCGCTTACCAGTCCCTTGACCAGGGGTGGTTGTGGGGGCGCTGTGCAGAAGTATAAGCAACCTCTCTCCATTTGTGGCGATCATGTGCCAACCCCTGGGTTTCAGCGAAGCTCTTTTGCGTCCATTCAGTGATGTTATCAGCCCATTTCTTTTTCTGCCTACCCCTTCTCCTCTTTCCTTCAACTGTGCCTTGTAGGATGATGTTTGACAGTCCATTTTTTCTTGTGATATGGCCATAGCAGTTCAGCTTTTTCTTTTTAATTGTTGTGAGGAGGTCTTAGTGGTGCTTGGTTATTTGTTTGATAGTGTTTCTTATTTGTTTGTTTGTTATGCAGTCCAGGTAAGATATGTTTAAAATTTGTCTATAACACCTGTATCTCAACAGCCTGTATTCTTCTCTGTGGCTCTGCTGTCAATGTCCAAGCCTCACAGGCATACATGAAGATTGATATGACAAGTGATCGCATTACTCATAGTTTGGTCTTGAGTCTGATGTTTCCATCTTTCCATATCGGTCTGAGTCTTGCCATGGCTGCTGATGTATGTGCTGTTCTTAAAATTACCTCTGTTTTTGACACTTCTTCACTGATGATGGAGCCCAGGTGTTAACAGGAAGAAAAATCTCGAATTAGCAACAAGTCACATTCCATGCCATGGGTGGTATGGTGGTGTAGTGGTTAGCACGGTCGTCTCACAGCAAGAAGGTTCTGGGTTTGAGCCCAGAGGCTAATGAGGGCCTTTCTGTGTGGAGTTTGCATGTTCTCCCCATGTCTGAGTGGGTTTCCTCCCACAGTCCAAAGACATGCAGTTAGGCTAATTGGCTATTCTATATTGCCCATAGGTGTGAATGTGTGGATGAATAGTTGGTTCCCAAGTCCAGAAATGGGAGGGTTGTGGTCGGAAGGGCATCTGGTGTAAAACAATGATCCAATTAATATGGCACATGGATCAGTAGGGTGCACATGGACCCCGAACAGGCAACAGTGCTGGACAAGGAGGAAGAAGTTGTTGTGGAATCGATTCTGTTGTGGTGACACAAGACTTTACAAACAAACTTTAGGATGTTTTTTTTTTTTCCTTTAATTTGTCAATTGTCTGTATCTTCTATCTATGTATTTCCCTCTGTACCATGAAGTAGAGTAGGAATTGACAGGGGGGATAAAAACATTCATTAAATGAGAAACCTCTATAACTGTGTTTGATCTTGCTTAGCTGTGATGCCCTCTTCCTTTCTTGTTTATTTGTTTGTTTGTTTATTTATTTCAACTGCATGAAATTGACTTGTCCAGCCATATGTTACACAATTGAGAAACTGGCTGCTTCTCTCTGAGTCTCACAATCTGTGCAGCGGATTTGTTCGTTCTCCTTCTATTACTCTGGGCACTAAGAAGACAGACTGAATGATGAGATTCAGGGGGAAAAAAGTAGTTTTCATTGATAGCACTCTCAAGCTTACACATTTGCTCATTACATCCTGAGTGTGCTGCAGGTAAGAAAGCTGATGGATGAGAATGGTCAGTGCAAAGCAAATTGGTCCAAAGCATTTCATCAATGCTGACAACATTCAACAAAACCACAGCTGCTACATCCAGACATGATCTTCCTCCAGACTCCAAGAATCTACAGTGGTGCTTGAAAGTGTGTGAACCCTTTATAATTTTCTATATTTCTGCATAAATATAACCTAAAACAACATCAGATTTTCACACAAGTCCTAAAAGTAGATAGAGAGAACGCAGCTAAACAAAAGAGACAAAATATTATACTTGGTCATTTATTTATTTAGGAAAATGATCCAATATTACATATCTGTGAGTGGCAAAAGTATGTGAACCTCTAGGATTAGCAGTTAATTTGAAGGTGAAATTAGAGTCAGGTGTTTCAATTAATGGGATGGCAATCAGGTGTGAGTGGGCACACTGTTTTATTTAAAGCACAGGGATCTATCAAAGTCTGATCTTCACAACACATGTTTGTGGAAGTGTATCACAGCATGAATAAAGATTTCTGAGGACCTCAGAAAAAGTGTTGTTGATGCTCATCAGGCTGGAAAAGATTACAAAACCATCTCTAAAGAGTTTGGACTCCACCAATCCACAGTCAGACAGATTGTGTACAAATGGAGGAAATTCAAGACCATTGTTACCCTCCCCAGGAGTGGTCGGCCAACAAAGATCACTCCAAGAGCAAGGCATGTAATAGTCGGCAAGGTCACAAAGGACCCCACGGTAACTTCTAAGCAACTGAAGCCCTCTCTAACATTGGCTAATTTTCATGAGTCCACCATCAGGAGAAAACTGAACAACAGTGGTGTGCATGGCAGGGTTGCAAGGAGAAAGCCACTGCGTTATGTTTGGAGAAAGGAAAACATTGCATCCCAGCATAAGAACCTTATCCCATCTGTGAAACATAGTGGTGGTAGTATCATGGTTTGGACTTGTTTTGCTGCATCTGGGCCAGGACGGCTTGCCATCATTGATGGCACAATTAATTCTGAATTATACCAGTGAATTCTAGATGAAAATGTCAGGACATCTGTCCATGAACTGAATCTCAAGAGAAGGTGGGTCATGCAGCAAGACAACAACCCTAAGCACACAAGTCATCCTACCAAAGAATGGTTAAAGAAGAATAAAGTTATTGTTTTGGATTGGCCAAGTCAAAGTCCTGACTTTAATCACAATGTTGTGGAAGGACCTGAAGTGAGCAGTTCATGTGAGGAATTCATGTGAAGTGAGCATTTCATGTGAATTGAGCAGTTCATGTGAGGAAACCCACCAGCATCCCAAAGTTGAAGCTGTTCTGTATGGAGGAATGGGCTAAAATTCTTCCAAGCTGGTGTGCAGGACTGATCAACAGTTACCGGAAATGTTTAGTTGCAGTTATTACTGCACAAGGGGGTCACACCGGATACTGAAAGCAAAGGTTCACATACTGTTGCCACTCACAGATATGTAATATGGGATCATTTTCTTCAATAAATCAATGAATAAGTATAATTTTTTTGGCTCATTTGTTTAATTGAGTTCTCTTTATCTACTTTTAGGATTTGTGTGAAAATCTGTTGATGTTTTAGGTCATATTTATGCAGAAATATAGACAATTCTAAAGAGTTCACAAACTTTCAAGCACCACTATGAATCCCTACTTGGACTCATTTGTGTAATCATTATTAGAAGGAAAATCTTTTTTGGTTTTAAATCCATCAGAATCTGTCATATTTGTATTTTTTTATGTAGTACATAAAAACAATATTAAATTTCATTTATAGACACTAAAATGAAATAATGTCAGCTAATATACATATATCATGTCTAAATTAATGTTGGTAAAGATTCTGTCTAATCATGTGGGTAAGATTTTTTAAAGTACTTTCTACAGTAATTAAGGATTCTTAGCTTCTGAAAATTGTTCTACTTGGAATCAGCTCTAACATGATTGGGTAACATGCTGTTTTTGGTTTCTACAAAGAACCTGGATTCCATCAGAGGAACAACCAAAGGATCCATTCATCCATCCATCCATTATCTGTAGCTGCTTATCCGGTACAGGGTCGCAGGAAAGCTGGAGCCTCTCGAACTACAGGAAATGTCTATCTGTGAGACAGCGTGGGTCAGGGACGTTCCCAGGATCAGGATGAGAATTTAATGAAAAAATTCCTGGATGCTGAGATGGTTTTTAAAACATCTGACATCCCAGTTGACTATGGGCAAGAGGTGGGGTACACCCTGGGCAAGTCGCCAGGTCATTGCAGGGCTGACACATAGAGACAAACAACCATTCACACTTACATTCACCCCTACGGTCAATTTAGAGCCACTGATTAGCCTAACCTGCATGTCTTTGGACTGTAGGGGACACCAGAGCACCTGGAGAAAACCCACACAGACACGGGGAGAACTTGCAAACTCCACACAGAAAGGCCCTGATTGGCTGCTGGGCTCAAACCCAGGACCTTTTTGCTGTGAGGTGACAGTGCGAACCACTACACCACTGTGCCACCCAACCAAAGGATCCTTCACTCCTAAATGCATTCAATTCAGTGGCTTTGTGGAGCTCTTTTAGCAACACACCTCTTCATGAAAGCAGTTTGGATGTAGATTTAAATCCCTTATTGGTGAGGAAAAATCCCTTGAGAAAAAGATAACATGAGGAAGAAACCTTGAGAGAAACAACTGTGAAAAAGGAACCCATTGTCTTCAGTGCGATACTAGACAGTTTAACTATAAATCATTACTTCTCT
This sequence comes from Neoarius graeffei, assembly GCF_027579695.1. Lineage (NCBI taxonomy): Eukaryota > Metazoa > Chordata > Actinopteri > Siluriformes > Ariidae > Neoarius > Neoarius graeffei. Next base: position 110,324,342 of record NC_083570.1, read on the forward strand.
TCAACTGAAGTGTTCTCCAGTGTTCTCTAGTTGTCTAATAGCCTGATTCACTCCTCATTCTACCTCATTGATTTCTTTCTCCAGATAGATCTCTCTGGGATTCTTCAATCATTGTGCCTTGGAAGCTATACCCATAATGATGATAATAATACTAACTAGAAGGGCACATGGTAGAATCCATACCTCCACCAAGCCAAACATTATCAACATTAAAATTAAATTAGTTGAACCTAGGATAATATTAAATCTGTCCACCAAATTTCATCCAAATCTGTTCACAACTTTTTGAATTACGTTGGGAACAGACAAAAAAAAAAAAAAAAAAACCTGGATCCACATACATATCTGGATTGGCATCAAAATGTAATCATTTGTTCCTTGGCCCATGGTTCACCTTTTGTCAAAATTTAATTAAAATCCATTCACTACTTTTTTGGGAACAGGCGAACAAACAAACAAGCAAACAAACAAACAGAGGTGAATGTAGAAGGGCACTCAGTAGAGTCCATACATCCACTAAGTCATATAGTATCAACATCAAAATTAAATCACTTGAACCTAGGATAATAAAGCTCTCCACCAAATTTAACCCAAATCTGTCCACTACTTTTTGAGTTACATTGGGAACAGCCAAAAAAATCCTGGCTCCACATACATATCTGGATCTTGGCTCTACATACATAGCCAGATTTGCACCAAAACCTAAGGAATTGTTCCCTGGCCCATGGCCCACCTTTGCACCAAATTTCATCCAAATCTGTTCAGTGCTTTTTGAGTTACATTGGGAACAGACAAACAAACAAAGAAACGGACGCCAAAACATACATTCGTCCAAGAAAGTTAGCGCAGGTAATAATAATAATAATAATAATAATAATAGGAGGAGGAGGAGGAAGAAGAAGAAGAAGTGAAACAAAATACCAAAATATTTTTTCTTGTAAAGGTTATAAGCTATTTGTGAACTACAATTTGTACTTTGTAGCTGTAGCTCATATGTAATAAGGAACAAAACATTAAAATACAACAAATTGTATTTCATTGTATCCCACAGCACTGTTGAATTCTGGATTCTGATTGGTCAGAAGGTTCTGATTACTCATAGATGTATATTTTACTGTTATCATTTCTAAAGCAACAGCTCATTCACACTGTCTTGCATGACAGTACACATTAAAACCTGTGTAATCAATGATGTGGTCAAGTTTTCTGTGAGGAGAAGTTTGTGAAGAAATTATTGGACAATATTTTGTGAAAACCGAGTTCACTAATTGTTTTATCATTCAAATTATTATTATTATTAAAAACTGATTATAAAGTTCACGCAATTTTTTTGTGTTTTCACTGGGGTTTTTTTGTTTTTTGTTTTACTTTCAATTAAAGAAGACAACTCATCTGTCAGTTTAGGGAAGCAAGCCATGTTGACAAAAGTGCAAAGGAACTGCGGGTGATCACAAAAGTGCAAAGGAACACCGGGTGATCTTCTGTGCTGTGTGCACCACCCTCTGCAGAGCCTTCCTGTCCACAGCCGAGCAGTTTCCATACTAGGAGGTGATGGAGGAGGTCAATGTGCTCTCCACCACACACCTGAAGAAGGCTCCCAGGACCACAGGGCTCAGTCCGGCCTGCCTTAGCCTCCTCAAAAAGTAGAGGCGTTGGTGGGCCTTCTTGACCACGCTGGCTGTGTTCGTGGTCCACTTCAAGTCACTAGAGATGTAGACCCCCAGGTACTTGATGCTGTGGACCATCTCTACAGCTTCTCCTCCGATGTCGAGGGGGGAGGGGGCATGGTCACCTCTCCTGAAGTCCACAACCATCTCCTTTGTTTTCCCCACATTGATGCAGAGATTGCTGTCCCTGCACCAGTCCACCAAGTCCTCCACCTCCTGTCTGTATGCTGACTCATCGCCATGGGATATCTGTCCCACCACCACCGTGTCGTCCGCGAACTTCACAATACGACTGCCCAAATGTTTAGCGGAGCAGTCATATGTGAGCAGAGTGAAGCTGAAGTGAATATTGGTGATTATTATATGGCATGAGTTACTTCTGGTAAAATTGTGCCCTCTGATTGGTTCCTTGGCGGGCAGAATTTTCCTTTAATGCCCGTGGGCAATTACAGACTTCTTTCGAAGGTGCTGGCTTTCAATGTTGCAAAAAACAAACAAAAACTTAACAACAATAAAAGATTAATTGGAAATCCATTTTGTTGAAAAATAAACTAATATAAATTATATTTTTATCGTTCTCTGAACATTTGTCAGGTATTACTCAAGTGGAGAAATAAATTCAGTTTTTAAACTGCTAGCCATTTATTCTGCATGTGTGACACAACTACGTAACAAATATGACGTGACTGAAAGCAGTGTCACGCCTCATTATAATGACCATCTATTTTAATCTTAGAAATAAAAAAGCCATATTATAAACTCCTTATTAACCTTGCTTGCTCAGTCTTTATGGGAAAATATCAAACTGAGGTATTTTTGTATGGACCGAGCCGTACTGTCATGATCTCAGTCTGATATTTTCCCGTAAAGACTGAGCAAGTGAGATTAACAAGTAGTTAATAATAACCGAGATGAAATCAAGGTTATTATTCCTCGATATTCACTGAGCCTGAAGCAGATAATTGTTTTAGTATAAACACAGAGCTGATTATTTTTTAAAAAATCATGTTCAAAAAATAATTTATTTCAAATTTCAAAAGCGACATGCAAATGTAATAACGGTGTGGCACAGACTTGTGTCACTTATCTCCGCTGAGTCACATAAAATACTTTGTTTTGAAATTCAATAAAATAAATCACAATTCCACCTTACCTTTGAATAGTTTAAGGGCCCGTTTACACAAGGATGCTGTCGGGTAAAAACGACTAAATATTTTATTGGAAGTGCCTTTCGTCTACACGGGGACGGCGTTTCCGAGGCTGAAAAACGGAAAAAATTGAAAACGCCTTCCAGAGTGGATAAGTTAAAAACAGCCCCCGTTGCATATCCATCTAAACTACCCAATACGCGAAACTCTGCTCGGATCTGCTCACGTCGGGTACGCGTTTACGTCATACATGTGTCATATACTGTACATGCCAGCCCGGGAAGTCAGAAAGTAAGTAAAAAAGTAAGAGCATGTCTGATTACATCGATCCAACGGACCTTCAAGCTGTTCTGGCAGCTTTAATAAACGTCCAGGAGTCCTTCGAACATCTATACCGAATCTGCACATATACCGTTAATGAACAGAGGCGGGTATAGCATGCTCTTACTTTTTTACTTACTTTCTTACTTACCATAGCCAGAGTAGTCAAAGTTCTCGTGGTGCAGATGTGCAGATCAGACAAGACGGAAGACGTTGCGCATGCGTGCAGACATAGCGGAGGTCTTTCACAGCACCACCTAGCCTCCTGGCATGCACATCCAATTGAATTCCACACATTTATGCGTCACCGTATAGACGCAGATTTCCTCCTTGAAAACGGTTGTGTAGATGCGGAAAAAAAGTGAGAACAAAAACGGACTTTTGCGTTTTTGTTTCAGACCGTCCCCGTGTAAAGTGGGCCTTAGAGAAAACTTCAGAGCATCTTTAGTGCTTTGAGGAACAGCCTTTTCTTTCATCATTTGTAATTCTTCCTCACTTATGGTGACAAAGCGATTGGCTGCCATTTTGCCAAGTCACTCAAGGTGATTATCAAGAAATAGTCCAAATTTCTTGACCAATCAGAGCACGCGATTTTCGATAATCACCTCTGTATTTGTATTAATTAACATTATTGGAAGAGCCTCTAGTGTCAGAGCTTTCAATGCAAAGCTGGTACTTTAAGTTTTCTGAGGTCTTCAGGACAGAGGCCTATAACAAGGTTTATAGATTCTTGTTAACATGGCAAGATTTGTTTTATCTTTATTTTTTGTCTTATTGAATTCAAAACAGAGAAAAAGAGTGTAAATGGTTTAATATAAGTGAGAATAGGAACGTGTTTATCTGAAGTTCCACACATTAAAGTATGACATTTTATTCTTTACTAAATAAATATCTGGCAACCCTGATCATAGCACATACAGTATTCCATGAACACAAATAAATAATGCTGTTTCTTTTGCATCTGCTTCTGTTTCAGACATTTCCTTTTGAATAAGCTCAGACATGTACATGCATTTGCAAACGTAAATAGGAAAAAATGAGACACAAACTGTGAGACAGAAAAAAAATGAAAGCATGATATGCAATAGCTGGAGAAGGAAGATGAGAAAAGGGCAAAGAAGGAAGGAACATAGAGAGGAAAGTTGGACCAGTTAACAGAATGCAGGAAGTGTAACACTGCCCCCTAGAGGCACTATCACACAGCCGTGTGCTCCGTGTCGACGTTTTTACCCCAGCTAACCTTGAGAGACATTCTCCCATATTATAAGCCCATAATATAACCATGAACAGCTATAACCTGTGAGTTCAGAGCAGACGACATGCAGAGCAGTGCATGCTGGGAATGAGACAAGTCTGTAGCACTTCACAGCTGAATCCGTCCCTCCATTGAAATCGAGTCATACATGACCTGATAGCTCTCTTTTCGGTGATTTTTAAATATTGAAGAAGAACAGACTGACATTGCTACTTGATTTTTAGCACTAGCCAATTTTAACCGCAATGTGAAATACTTCTTCCTTACCTGACCTCCTTCCCCTTAAGCATCAGAGAAAAATGAACATTAACAAATTGAAAATGAATGCTTGTATTAATGTTTCTGGATGTTTTCATTTTGCATCTGAAGCAATGTGAAAATTATTATTTTTATGTAAAATCAAATTAGCCTTGAGCTCTTGTACTGAAAACCTACCTACGAAAAGCAGTGAAGATTATAACCATCCATAAATAAGACTTTTTTTTATCCTCTCAGAAGTAGGAGTGAAAACGATAAACTTTTCTTAAATTGACTTAAATAAATGGGCGGCACGGTGGTGTAGTGGTTAGCGCTGTCGCCTCATAGCAAGAAGGTCCGGGTTCGAGCCCCGTGGCCGGCGAGGGCCTTTCTGTGCGGGGTTTGCATGTTCTCCCTGTGTCCGCGTGGGTTTCCTCCGGGTGCTCCGGTTTCCCCCACAGTCCAAAGACATGCAGGTTAGGTTAACTGGTGACTCTAAATTGACCGTAGGTGTGAATGTGAGTGTGAATGGTTGTCTGTCTCTATGTGTCAGCCCTGTGATGACCTGGCGACTTGTCCAGGGTGTACCCAGCCTTTCGTCCGTAGTCAGCTGGGATAGGCTCCAGCTTGCCTGCGACCCTGTAGAAGGATAAAGCGGCTAGAGATAATGAGATGAGATGAGACTTAAATAAATCTCAATAAGCCTGGATTACTCATTTCATGTTAGCTAGCTTGTTAGCATCATTAATTAGCAGCTAGATGGCTAATAGAAATAGCCATAACTCATATAAGCTAGCAGGCAAAAATTACCAGTGAAGCTTATGGATAAATAAGACTCTCAAAAAAGCTGTCAGATTAGCTGATGTTAGCTAAGCTTGCGGAGTTTTACAATAAATATTATTGAGAAAATGTTTAGTCATATTTATAATATAAATATAATTTAATCGTCTTTGAAATCCTGTAGTGGAAATGGTAAACATTTCTGAATGTCACTGAAAGAAATCCTCTCAGAAAGCCTAGATTAACTCATGATAGCTAGCTGGTAGCAGTTAGCTTGTGTTAGCTAGAAGGCAAACATTAGCAGTGAAAATTATGAATAAATATGACTCTCAAAAATCCTGTCAGATTTGCTGAGGTTATTTACTTGGTTAGGTTTAACCAAGTATAGTTCATTACTATAACGGGGAAAAAAAATCCTCACAGAAATCCTGTCAGATTAGCCAAATCACTAAAGTAACAATGAAAATGTGAAACATTTCTGGCTGAAAGAAATCCTCACAGAAAGCCTAGATTAACTCGTGATATCTCATCTCATTATCTCTAGCCGCTTTATCCTGTTCTACAGGGTCGCAGGCAAGCTGGAGCCTATCCCAGCTGACTACGGGCGAAAGGTGGGGTACACCCTGGACAAGTCGCCAGGTCATCATAGGGCTGACACACAGACACAGACAACCATTCACACCTACGGTCAATTTAGAGTCACCAGTTAACCTAACCTGCATGTCTTTGGACTGTGGGGGAAACTGGAGCACCCGGAGGAAACCCACACGGACACGGGGAGAACATGCAAACTCCGCACAGAAAGGCCCTCGCTGGCCACAGGGCTCGAACCCGGACCTTCTTGCTGTGAGGCGACAGCGCTAACCACTACACCACCGTGCCGCCCCTCATGATATCTGCTGGCTAATGGTAGCAGTTAGCTCATGTTAGCTAGTAGGCTAAGAGTAGCAGTGAAGATTTACAGCATGACTCAAAAATCCTGTCACATTAGCTGAAGTTATCTACTTGCTAAAGTTAACAGTAAAGATAATGTTTTTAAATTTGAAAAAAAAAACCCTCCAAGAATTCCAAAAGCTGAGATTAGCTAGCTGACTAAATTTGCAGTAAATATTGGCCCCCTGAGAAATTGTCAGATAGAGCCCTGCACTCCCGCGGCTGTTGCTGCACACTGCAGCAACTTTTTGGAATGAGTTGCGGACATTAAATTCAGAATGAGTGTTCATACAGTGTTATTTAAAAGTTTGTGAACCCTTTAAAATTTTCTATATTTCTGCATAAATATGACCTAAAACATCATCAGATTTTCATACAAGTCCTAAAAGTAGATAAAGAGAACCCAGTTAAACAAATGAGACAAAAATTTTATACTTGGTTATTTATTTATTGAGGAAAATGATCCAATATTACATATCTGTGAGTGGCAAAAGTATGTGAACCTCTGCTTTCAGTATCTGGCGTGACCCCCTTGTGCAGCAATAACTGCAACTAAATGTTTCTGGTAACTGTTGATCAGTCCTGCACACCAGCTTGGAGGAATTTTAGCCCATTCCTCCGTACAGAACAGCTTCAACTCTGGGATGTTGGTGGGTTTCCTCACATGAACTGCTCACTTCAGGTCCTCCCACAACATTTTGATTGGATTAAGGTCAGGACTTTGACTTGGCAATTCCAAAACATTAACTTTATTCTTCTTTAACCATTCTTTGGTAGACCAACTTTGTGCTTAGGGTCATTGTCATGCTGCATGACCCACCTTCTCTTGAGATTCAGTTCATGGACAGATGTCCTGACATGTTCCTTTAGAATTTGCTGGTATAATTCAGAATTCATTGTTCCATCAATGATGGCAAGCTGTCCTGGCCCAGATGCAGCAAAACAGGCCCAAACCATGGTACTACCACCACCATGTTTCACAGATGGGATAAGGTTCTTATGCTGGAATGCAGTGTTTTCCTTTCTCCAAACATAACGCTTCTCATTTAAACCAAAAAGTTCTATTTTGGTCTCATCCATCCACAAAACATTTTTCCAATAGCCTTCTGGCTTGTCCATGTGATCTTTAGCAAACTGCAGACAAGCAGCAATGTTCTTTTTGGAGAGCAATGGCTTTCTCCTTGCAACCCTGCCATGCACACAATGTTCAGTTTCCTCCTGATGGTGGCCTCATGAACATTAACATTAGCTAGTGTGAGAGAGGCCTTCAATTGCTTAAATGTTACCCTGGGGTCCTTTGTGACCTGGCTGACTATTCCACGCCTTCCTCTTGGAGTGATCTTTGTTGGTCGACCACTCCTGGGGAGGGTAACAATGTTCTTGAATTTCCTCCATTTGTACACAATCTGACTGTGGATTGTTGGAGTCCAAACTCTTTATAGATGGTTTTGTAACCTTTTCCAGCCTGATGAGCATCAACAACGCTTTTTCTGAGGTCCTCAGAAATCTCCTTTGTTTGTGCCATGACACACTTCCACAAACATGTGTTGTGAAGATCAGACTTTGATAGATCCCTGTTCTTTAAATTAAACAGGGTGCCCACTCACACCTGATTGTCATCCCATTGATTGACAACACCGGACTCTAATTTCACCTTCAAATTAACTGTTAATCCTAGAGGTTCACATACTTTTGCCACTCACAGATATGTAATATTGGATCATTTTCCTCAATAAATAAATGACCAAGTATAATATTTTTGTCTCATTTGTTTAACTGGGTTCTCTTAATCTACTTTTAGGACTTGTGTGAAAATCTGATGATGTTTTAGGTCATATTTATGCAGGAATATAGAAAATTCTAAAGGGTTCACAAACTTTCAAGCACCACTGTGTGTGTGTGTGTGTGTGTGTGTATATATATATATATATATATATATATATATATATATATATATATATATATATATACACACAAAAGAAGTGTATGGGTTTGAACATTAAATATCTTGTCTTTGTATTGAATTCAATTGAATACAGGTTGAAAAGGATTTGCAAATCATCAGGGTTGTAAAATAAATGCACTTATTTATAGTCAGTGTCTGAATCAAACTATTCCTGACACCCAGTTTAGTTCATGTTGCTAATAGCTATACAAAGCTGCATTAACTGATCACCTACTTTCCAAAATCCAAACCTGTAACTGGTCTAAAATACAAAGCTCCAGAATCATAACGCAGTAAGTGCTTTTTGGAAGGCGACCCAGTATCTCCAGCTCAAGCATCCAGTGTTTTAAAACTTTAGAGCTGTATTTCCTGTGTCATACAGTGAGTGTTTTGCTAATAGACAACCTGAGGTCTCACCCTGTGCAGTGTTACAGCATCTGATCTCGTGAATATTTAATCTTCTGCCCACACAATCCTCCCAAAATGTACAAGACACAGAATACCTCCTACACTGGAGTACAGCGATGAGGATGTATGGAGCTTTCCATCCAGCTCTTTTTGTGTGAATTTTGAAAATGTGAATTAAAATATATGAACATGGAAACCTGAATTAAAAATAAAATAAATAAATGAGAAAAAAAATGATATTGAAAAATAAATAAATAAATTGCGATGCACAAATAAAGCTTCACTCATGAGTCTCAAACATGTGTATTGCGTTGTTTTTTTTTCTTTAAACCAAGATGCTTGGAGTAAAATTATTTTATTGTCACATAAATTGTAGCATGTATGTGTATAATAGTGCATCCTGAAGTGATTTATAACTCTTATGCTACAGGAATTCACCAGTTGATAAATGTTTTTATTTTGTAAGCAATGATGTGTCATGATTTTTATGTGTTTAGAGTTCCTGTTATGACTTATATTATTTTAGCAGGTGTAAACAATCATTGCCTGACCAGCCTTTCTATTTTCCTCTCTCTTAAATTTAATAAGACACAAATCACAGACAAAATGTAAACTCCTTTGTCCTGAAGATCTTAGAAAACTTAATTACAGCTTTACCACCGACTGTTACAAAGCACTGACACCAGAGGTTCTTCCATAAACGTACAGCAAACCTCACCATTTACAATGAAGTTGCTCCAGCTTCCATTTTATCGATTTAAAATCTGATATTTTGCATATACTGTGCTCATATTCTTTTTTCATTCTCTCTGCATAAGTAGGTCTGTGTAAATAAAATTTGGTCACATCGATTCAATTATATTTAAGCTCTGAGCACACCATAGCAGCCTAAAACTCATACAATATTCATAGAAAATGGATTCCTTAATTAATTTCTAAACAAATGTATTTGCTGAGGGTGGCACGGTGGTGTAGTGGTTTGTACCGTCGCCTCACACCAAGAAGGTTCTGGGTTCGAGCCCAGTTCCTTTCTGTGTGGAGTTTGCATGTTCACCCCGTGTCTGCGTGGGTTTCCTCCGGGTGCTCCGGTTTCCCCCACAGTCCAAAGACATGCAGGTTAGGTTAACTGGTAACTCTAAATTGACCGTAGGTGTGAATGTGAGTGTGAATGGTTGTCTCTGTCTATGTGCCAACCCTGTTATGACCTGGCGACTCATCCAGGGTGTACCCTGCCTTTCACCCGTAGTCAGCTGGGATAGGCTCCAGCTTGCCTGCGACCTTGTAGAACAGGATAAAGCGAATAGAGATGATGAGATGAGATGAGAAATGCATTTGCTGAGGGTGGCACAGTGGTGTAGTGGTTTGCACTGTCGCCTCACAGCAAGAAGGTTCTGGGTTTGAGCCCAGTTCCTTTCTGTGTGGAGTTTGCATGTTCTCCCCGTGTCTGCGTGGGTTTCCTCTGGGTGCTCCGGTTTTCCCCACAGTCCAAAGACATGCAGGTTAGGCTAATTGGTGGCTCTCAATTGACCATAGGTGTGAATCTGAGTGTGAATGGTTGTTTGTCTCTATGTGTCAGCCCTGCAATGACTTGGCGACTTGTCTAGGGTGTACCCCACCTCTTGTCCATAGTCAGCTGGGATAGGCTCCAGCTTGCCCGTGGCCCTGCACAGGATAAGCGGTTATGAATAATATATGGATGGATGGATTTGATGACAATGCTGCCCTCATGTCCCAGACACAAGCTGGTCTCCAGAGGCTGGTCAGCTCCCTTGCACATGCTTGTCAGGAATTTGGCCTCTCCATCAGTCTGAAGAAGACGGAAATCATGGGCCAGGATGTCAGCAAAGCACCCAGCATCAGCATCGGCGATCACACCCTGCAAGTGGTGGATGGGTTCACCTACCTTGGATCAACAGTCCCTAGCGACCTATTCCTCGACCCTGAGCTCAACAAGTTGACAGTAAAAACTGCTGCTGCCATGGCAAAGCTAAGAGAGTGTGGGAAAACAAGAAGCTCAGTACAGCCACTAAGATGCAGAACCACAGTATACAATACAATAACAAGTGGTTTTCTTATGGCTGTTTAGTCCCAATCCTGTGAGTTCTCATCACATTGTGAGTGTGGAAATGCTCTTTATTTCACTATTTAACATAGTAATGAGATCGACTGTTGATTTCTTTTCAATGATTCAACTTCACCAAGCATTTAAGTGATCTCTGATCCTGGTCAGTCAGGCTCTTATTCCAATCACATTTCCTCCATGAAGTTGATGGTTCACCACTATCCTTCCAGGTTTTAATAATGCACTGGACAGTTCTTCACCTAATCATAGCCAAGTCAGTTCAGCAATCTCCTTCGTTGTTTTCGTTGCTTGATGCAGACCAATTATTTGACCTTCTGAAACACAGTAACATCTTTTACACGATCAATGAGATACATCTTCTGAAATGGTTGCTTACAAAATAAGAAGCGAGTTATTGCATCCGTTTGGGTTAAAAGAATTGTTGCCAGCTGAAACACATTAATCACTGCAGTACTTATTCAATCATAGGCTCTTAAAGAGACCCTCTTTTTTGGCCAGGCAGTGTATCTGCTCTTTAGTGATGTAAATGCAAATTCCCTCGAGTTTCCTAACACCCGCTTCATCTCATTTCACACACTTTCTTCGTCTTAAATGTGACGCTGGCTTTGCTAAGTTGGTATGTGCTATGACTCATCCAGCACTCACTTCCACAGCGTTGGTGAGGAGAAGTGAGAAATAAGGAAAGCAAACACAAACATAGATATTCGATTTGGGCGTCATGCTGGGCCGAAACACAACAGGGTCCCACTGGACGATGGATACATGCAAAAATATTTGATGGAATGCATTTGTTGGATTTGAAAAGACACCAAGAGAGACAGGAGTTTTGTTTGAAAAAGAAAATGTGGCCATAATGGGTTCGCGTATCAGAAGGTATGACGCATTTTCGTTCAAAAACCCAATATTTTACTGTGTGTCAGCCCTAGGAAGAAAAAACTATGTGAGTGGAATTCAGCTCAGCATTCAAGACTGTGTTGGGTGGGTCCAGATGAAATATTCCATATGATAAAAAAGGAAGGATTATGGTCTCAGGGGTGTAAACGTTATCACATAATATATATATTGTGCAAAAGACAGGAACGTGTAAAGAAATGTCGTAGACCAAGAATGGCTTAAAACATAATGAAATGAAAAGTTTCAACATAAAAAAAAATCTATAAACAGTAGTAAGCCATAATAAATAAAACAAAGTCAATATTTGGTGTGAGACGACCCTTTACTTAAAAAAAAAGTAGTCTCAGGTCCGATGAGTGCAGTTTTATAAGGAAATGAGCTATAGGTTTTACTGAGCATTTTGCAAAACCAGCCACAGTTCTTCTGGACACTTTGACTGTCACACTCGTGTCTTCATTTTGCTCCAAAACCCAGTAGCCTTCATTATGTTTTCTTTTTTCCTCTGAAAAGTGCTCTCTTATGGAATATGCTGCTCAGACACAAACTTTTTTTTTTCTGTAACATTTAATTTTTTGCTGGGAAAAAATGAATCTTTGGAACTCTAAAATGTTTTTGTAATGTTTTGACTTGATAATGTAGAAGTCATAAAATAGAAATCTATAACAAAGTTTGTCTCATCTCATATCATCTCTAGCCGCTTTATCCTGTTCTACAGGGTCGCAGGCAAGCTGAAGCCTATCCCAGCTGACTACGGGCGAAAGGCGGGGTACACCCTGGACAAGTCGCCAGGTCATCACAGGGCTGACACATAGACACAGACAACCATTCACACTCACACCTACGGTCAATTTAGAGTCACAAGTTAACCTAACCTGCATGTCTTTGGACTGTGGGGGAAACCAGAGCACCCGGAGGAAACCCACACGGACACGGGGAGAACATGCAAACTCCACACAGAAAGGCCCTCGCTGGCCATGGGGCTCGAACCCGGAACTTCTTGCTGTGAGGCAACAGCGCTAACCACTCTACCACTGTGCCGCCCTAACAAAGTTTGTATGAAAAAAAATTTAAAAACTAAGAAAAAAACTAAGACTTTTGTACAGCTATAGATAGATAGATAGATAGATAGATAGATAGATATTCTATCCACATTCACTGGATATGAGCAACCGCACGCTCTGATTGGCTACTCTACTACTAGGCTATCAGCTCATATACCGTGAGTAGAGAAAAACAAGGTGGTGGAGTGTGTTGCTGGACCAACCAAGGATGAAATAAGACTCTACTAAAAAAAACAAAACCCCTCCTAAAAAAAATAATATAAATTAAATTAAAAATAGATAAATGAATAAAGTATTTGATGGTACGAATGTCTCTTTTTTTTCAATAATTATTATTATAATGGGGGAAACCATGGCCTAAAGGTTAGTGACTCAGCTTTGGGACCTAAAGGTCACTGGTTTGATTCTCTGGACCAGCAGGAATGGCTAAAGTGCCCTTGAGCAAGGCACCTAACCCCCAATTGCTCCCCAGACTTTTCTGGGTATTTTGTATGTCAAGCTGGATAAGATCTTCTGTTAAATGCCATTAATGTAATGTATTATAGCATTTTTCACAAATTGCTCCTGTCATTTCACCAGTTTGTTTACATTATTCATCTTTAAACCTTAAAATTTGTTGAATTTTTTTAGACTGGTTCAAAAACTCAAAGAAGTTTGAAAATTACAGAACTGAAATTTCCAAGGAAGAATTAAATATGTGTCTAAAGTTATTCTATACCTTGGCTCAACAGCAAGATGACACTTTCTACAAAAAAAACAACAACATTAAAGTCAATTTGTGCACCCATTGATAGGTTTTTAAGAAGTCCACCTAAGCAGAAATGACTTTGTTGGACGTTTTGTATAAAAGTTTTATTTATCGAATTTGCAAAAAATAAACATAAAAATGTTCTGTTTCTCAAAATCCAGTGAATGTGGATAGAATAAAACAGTTATTCCACTCAATCTCGGCATACGTGGCTTATAGACAACTCGGTGTTACGTGCCTCGTCAGCTATCAGGTCATGTATGACTCGATTTCATGGAATAATTGTTTTATTTATATATATATATATATATATATACACACACATGGGGCGGCACGGTGGTGTAGTGGTTAGCGCTGTCGCCTCACAGCAAGAAGGTCCGGGTTTGAGCCCCGTGGCCGGCGAGGGCCTTTCTGTGTGGAGTTTGCATGTTCTCCCCGTGTCTGCGTGGGTTTCCTCCGGGTGCTCCAGTTTCCCCCACAGTCCAAAGACATGCAGGTTAGGTTAACTGGTGACTCTAAATTGACCGTAGGTGTGAATGTGAGTGTGAATGGTTGTCTGTGTCTGTGTCAGCCCTATGATGACCTGGCGACTTGTCCAGGGTGTACCCCACCTTTCGCCCGTAGTCAGCTGGGATAAGCTCCAGCTTGCCTGCGACCCTGTAGAACAAGATAAAGCAGCTAGAGATAATGAGATGAGATATATACATATGGATGGATGGATGGATGGATGGGGAGATTATAAAAAAGATTGATCAAAGTTGAGTTTGATTTGCTCTCAAATGATTTTTTCCCCCCAGCAATCAGTCTATAAGTTCCTGGAAAATGTTTTTATTTCATTCCATAATTCTGACATCACCACTCTTGAGACAGGAAAATCAAAGCCATACCTGAGACTAAACTGCATTTTCATCATATGTTACACATGGCTGCAGAATCCACATCATGGAAAAGTCATGTCTGTGACCATTTTATCCATAAAATACCTACCAAATCAATCACTGTCTTGCAAGTGCCCCCTGGCTGATGCGGTATGTGAGGACACTAAGACATCGTTAGTGTCCGTCAGCCTTTTGGATACTTTATCACCTTATAGCCAATGTGAAATTCGATAGTCCTGGGTGATGGTTTGGTCTGAAAATTCAGACAAGCCAAAGGATGACATTTAGAGGATGTGACCAAGGATGTGTGAGATGACAGACTTAGGGCTGTCTGAGAAGTGAGATGAGATGGATTGATGATGTGTCAAAGTGGGCCAAGGTTTCTAGATTCTTTAACCTTTTTTTTTTTCCTTCAAGGCAAAATGGAAAGAGGGAAGCCATATATGATGAAGGATGAACCAGTGAACATAATTTAGATTAACAATCTAAAAAAAAAAAATAAATCACTCATCCTGTATGTTGCCATGGTTCTTGCTCACTAATACGATACTTGACTTGAGATCTGCCATACCATCACCCCAACCAGGATACAGCACTTCTGAAGGTTACTGAAAAAATGAAGTATTGATTGATGTCATAAAGCCATGGTTCTCGAAGTCAGGGTCCAGGAACATAAACATCACCAAAGGGTCTGCAATTTTTTTTTTGTATTACAGCAGGGAAAAATAAAAATCACATCTCACCTGATCAGTTATTAAATATTTTAGTGTGGTGTTCTATTTTCTGTGAATGGAAAGTTCATGAATGAAAAATAAAAATCTCTCCCCAGACAGTGAATAAATCTGAAATCTAAAAGTTGTAGAAACCCTGCCAAAAATGTATAGTGCTAAGTTAGGCGTCATGTTTTACTTCCTTTATTCCGACCACAATTAATTTTCTCATGGAGTTCCTCCCATGTGTACCGTTCACATCCTGCATACCTTTTGTACACTTTTCTGGCCTCAATCTTCAGAATGATGAAGGCTGCAATTTGATTGACTCTCAGCCCTTCAGTGCACCAGTTTTCAGTGGGATATGAAACTTTAAACACAATGAACCTTCTCAAGGAAACTATAACCACTGAACACAAAATAGTGGTAGGTCAGTGGTTAATGTATATGGCTACTCACAGGTAGGTTGTGAGTTCAAATCCCAACATCACCAATCTGCCACTGTTGTGTCCATATGTAAGAATACCAAGCACTCAAATGTACAGTATCCTCCTAAAAATGTCCATCAAAAAGCTTGTTCTTTGCACCATGTTTTAAAGAACAGGACGATAATCTCAAATGATTGATGATTTTTTTTTTTTGTCAAATGAACTCCACTGGTTTACTTCATCAGGTTATTGGAGACGCAGAACTCTCACCAATGCCTGAAGTTTGTAATCTTGGTGTCTTGCTTGACCACAACTTGTCTTGCACACAACAGATCAACAATTGCTGCAAGTCCTCCTACATGGCTCTTAGTCAAATTAGCAAGATTCAAAAGTATCTGGATTAGTCAACTGCTCAGAGGTTGGTCCATACCTTCGTTAAATCAAGGCTGGATTTCCGTAACAGCCTGCATTATGGTCTGCCAGAGTATGAGCTCAAAAAACTCCAATGTGTCCTAAATTCAGCTGCCAGAGTTGTAGCACGATCTCAACATGGTAAAGACGTCACCAGCGTCTTGAAGAGGCTCCACTGGCTGCCAGTTAATGTCCGCATTGAGTACAAGTTACTTATGCTGGTCAACAAACTCGCTCCAACATACTTACAACTCGTTCCAACATACTTACAGGGACTGTTGCGCATACATTCCAAATTTTGTGTTCTGAGGTCGAATGGGAATAAGCTCCTGGCTGCTCCAAGGACCAACACCAAAAATTACGATGATGGAGCATTTTCCTCAGCTGGACTATGATTGTGGAATAAGTGCCCATTGTCTCTTTGTAAAGCTGACTCATATGAAACATTCAAGGCTGATCTAAAGACATTACTTTTTGAACAATATTATTACCTCGCCCGGGACGGAGTCCACCAGGGGATTGAGGTATTGTTTTCGGTGAGGTTTCTTTCTTTGTTTCTTTGTTTTTGTTAATGATGTTACGGGAAAACGGCTGGACCAATCTTCATGAAACTTTCAGGATAGATGGGCATTGGTCTCAAATAGAATCTCTAACATTTTGGGGGTCATCTGGTCAAGGTCAAGGTTTTTGTGGCTACTGCTTCATACAGAGGTGGTAGCCACTATGTCATCGTGCTATAAGAATGTAAGAGTGTAACAATCATGCAGTACGGTGTGTTCTGATTGGCTGAGAGCACTAAGCAGTACAATGTGTTCTGACTGGCTGACAGCAGCAGAGAATCAGAATCAGAACCATGTTTATTGGCCAAGTATGTTCACACACAAGGTCAAAATCAATGTCAAGGTCACCAAAAAGGTCAATTTTTTTTTTTGCAATATATTTCTTCATATTCATCATAAGTGCTACCAGGCGAGGTTTGTTTTGCCTGGCAACACTTGTTAATATTGTTTTGGTTAATTTGTTTTCATAATTTTTAACACATGTAAATGCTAATATGAATATGATTTTATTGTTATAATTTATTATTTGTTCATATAGTTCTTGTTTTTTTTATTGTTAGAGCATTGAGACCCTGTGAAATGCTTTGAAATAAATTATTATTATTACTGCAATGATGCTTTTTTTTTTTTCTTGTTCCGTCTGTGTTCCAGGAACACAAATTTCCTTGGAATATTCACAAAATCTTCCACTGGCTGATGGTTGTGAAGTC
Organism: Neoarius graeffei; assembly: GCF_027579695.1. Lineage (NCBI taxonomy): Eukaryota > Metazoa > Chordata > Actinopteri > Siluriformes > Ariidae > Neoarius > Neoarius graeffei. Next base: position 110,341,519 of record NC_083570.1, read on the forward strand.
TTTTGACTCTCCATTTGCCTCTCTGACAGCAGGATAGGCATTTGATAAATTATGCCATATGGTGTGATCGAATGGAGGCTGAAGAGGGTGAAAATAATTCCCTCCCTGCTGCAGAATTCATCGCATGAGTCACTAAGCTCAATGTCGGAGGAGCAAGTATACACGTATAATTGTGTGGAAGAATGAAGCCATGCTGGTATAACGTAATAAGAGAAGCTGGGTTTTAATAAATAAATAAACAAATAAATAGATAAATAAATGCCTATATCCAGTTACCGTAAGTTGGTCTCAGGAGACATTTTCTTGGCTTTTCTGTGAAGTTCCACTTAATCGGCTGCAGTGACTAAAACAGAAAACGTTCATCCTGAACCTATAAGCTCAGCTTGTAGGTTCTGAAGTCTGAATCAGTCAGATGACACAAAGTGATGGTTGATGATGACACATTGGTGCAGGGGTCACTGGGAAATGCTCAAGTTTACTTTTCTGACACAATCACCCCTGTTTATTCAGTCTCTCAAATAAACCTGCAAAGATAATGAGGCAAACACTCACATTCACTCACTCACACACACACACACACACACACAGAGTGGAAAAATCTCAGTGCAGAAGTAAAAATGATGGCCACAAAGCTCTGCACAGCCATTACTAAAGTGCAAAATTGTTTCTTTTATACACAACACTTTGTTTTATTTCTATCCAAGGATGAAAGGGAAATTTATATGACAGTGGGTTGAATTCTGAAAGTCTACATTCATTTTCTATAACAGCGCTGCTGACGGTAGTTCCATCTGTAACACAAGTAAGGGATAACGTACAGCCAGTCCATCGTTATAGTGAAATAAACCTTGATAAAGTGATGTAGGACCCTGACATGAAGTGGAGGGTGTGTAGTTAACATCTAAGTCTCAAAAGTAGCCAAATATGCACTTCCATGAAAGGAGTTATCTTAAAGCATTTTTATTACACAAAGCAATGCCAGCACTGAGTGGTTCCAGAAGCACACTGAATATTTCAGGGGCAACATGGTAAACAAATAAACTTGACTTGACTTGACTTGAACATGGCCATTATAAACAAGTTGTCCCAGTACAAGGTTCCACCCCAGAACCACCCCAAAACAAAATGGTGGTTCCTTTAAAAATCATTGTAAAAGGACCTTTCTTTATTTGAACACTGATTTCTGATTGGCTGCCCAGTACAGGCTTCCCATTAGCTATGGTAAGTTTGAACTAGAACAGATCAACTCGTAAGTTCCACCAAATGACACATCAAGCTTTTAGCTACACAACAGGAGAAAACATAAAGAAAACATAATCATAGTTACGCACAAGATCCTCGAAATATCCAAACTAATAAATAGTTCCTTGGTACAATTAAAGATGACAGAAAAAAAAAAATCCCAAAGTAGAATATCATAAATTCAAGTGAAGTAATACAACATACCTTCTCCATGATCTGAGGAAAATATTCATACAGGCAGCAAGCTAATGTCTCTTAGTGTCTCAGGCCTCTAATATTTTGGCATGAGAAAGTTCTCACTGTCTAAACTGGCTAACAAAGACAAATACCACAGTTTGACCTGTTTGCTCTTGTAACAAAGAGCTTAGCTCAAAGATAATCCTGGCCTCGGATACAGAAATCACAAGACATTTTGAAGCTCTACAGCAAACTAAACAGTAATCTTGAGGTGTAAAGAAAGAAAAGAAGGAAGAAGAAACCTTTATTTGTCATATGCACACTTCAAGCACAGTGAAATTCATCCTCTGCATTTAACCCATCTGAAGCAGTGAACACACACACACACACACACTCAGAGCAGTGGGCAGCCACACCAGAGCACCCGGGGAGCAGTCAGGGGTTCGGTACCTTGCTCAGGGGCACCTCAGCCCAAGGCCGCCCCACGTCAACCTAACTGCATGTCTTTGGATTGTGGGGGAAACCGGAGCACCTGGAGGAAACTCACACAGACATGGGGAGAACATGCAAACTCCACACAGAAAGGCCCTCACCGGCTGCTGGGTTCGAACCCGGAACCTTCTTGCTGTGAGGCGACCGTGCAAACCATAATCCTTCATAGGTTGAATCACTCTGAAGGGGTTTATTTCACAAGAATGATGAATCTCTGTACATTATCCCACTTATGACATGGGTAGTTAGGAAAGAAATTAATTATTTGACACAGAATATTGATTCAAAAATGATGTTGATGATTTAAAATTATTTTATTGTGTCCATGAGGTTCTGTATTCATAGCAACTCTGCAGCATACTTAGCATTATAATTCACTTTAAACTGAACAGTAAAATTATTATTAGAACAATTTTCCATGATGTTTTCTGATGGGGTAATTTTTATTTTATTTTAAATATTTCTATCTATCTATCTATCTATCTATCTATCTATCTATCTATCTATCTATTATGATTGGATGTGTTCCTCCAGATTCTTTTAACAGAACTGTGTCCATCTAAAGTCTCTAAAGTCTTTCCCACATCATATAGTGCATAGGGCAGCACCAGTCACCATTTCTATAGTCTGCGAGTTGGCCTAGTGGTTAGTGTGTCTGCTTCTTGATTGGGAGCTCATGAGTTCTACTCATGGTCGGGTCATACACTACCGTTCAAAAGTTTGGGGTCACCCAGACAATTTTGTGTTTTCCATGAAAAGTCACACTTTTATTTACCACCATAAGTTGTAAAATTAATAGAAAATATAGTCAAGACATTTTTCTGGCCATTTTGAGCATTTAATCGACCCCACAAATGTGATGCTCCAGAAACTCAATCTGCTCAAAGGAAGGTCAGTTTTATAGCTTCTCTAAAGAGTTAAACTGTTTTCAGCTGTGCTAACATGATTGTACAAGGGTTTTCTAATCATCCATTAGCCTTCTGAGGCAATGAGCAAACACATTGTACCATTAGAACACTGGCGTGATAGTTGCTGGAAATGGGCCTCTATATACCTATGGAGATATTGCACCAAAAACCAGACATTTGCAGCTAGAAAAGTCTTTTACCACATTAGCAATGTATAGAGTGTATTTCTGATTAGTTTAAAGTGATCTTCATTGAAAAGAACAGTGCTTTCCTTTCAAAAATAAGGAAATTTCAAAGTGACCCCAAACTTTTGAATGGTAGTGTACCAAAGACCATCATAAAAATGGTGCATGCTGTGATATACATGCAAGTAGGGAGTCAAACTCTCATTGTTACCAGAGGACTAGCCCCCCCACTGTAACCCTAGCTATGTGAGAGCCCGAGGGCTACGGAAACTGTGTCAATAGCAGTGTTCTATTATTCATATCAGCAGTCCGCTATTCAGAAATAACATGGATGTCAGAATCAAGTATTCGACAAAGCCATGTAATAAATGTTTATTAGAATATCCTTGTTTGAATATGATCTTTTTTTGATAGTAAAAGTTCATTTACATCAGATATTCTACATAAACTACAGCTAATAATAAACCATTTTTTTTTAAATGTACAGTTGTTTAACAAAGAAAAACATACAAAAGTGGATGTGAAGATGGTTTCTGTTAGAAGATGTTTCAGGAACATTTATGGAAGGAGTCTTCAGTGTCAGTGCTTTAGAGAGTCTTATGCTTCCTTGTGTCTCTAAGATGACAATCTCTGTTTTTGCTTGTTTCTTTCTTTTATGAATGTCAAGACAGAGAACAAAGAGAGTCTGGTGAGGGAACAGTTGTTTATAGCGACTATAATGTAAGTGATAACAGGAACTAACTTGTTTCATGGACGTTCCAAAACATGAAATGTACTGATAGATGGATTAAAAAAAATAATAATTAAATAAATAAATAAATAAATAAATAAAACAAAACCTTGGAAAGCCACTCAGTAGAGTACATACCTCTACCAAGCCACATATTCAAATTTGCATCAAAATCTCATCAATAGTTCCTTGGCCCATGGATCGCCTTTTGTCAAAATTTCATCAAAATCTGTTTCCTACTTTTTGGAAACAATCAAACAAACAAACAAATGGAGGTGAAACTAGAAGGGCACTCAGTAGAGGGCTTACCTTAGCCAAGCCACATATTATCAACATCAGAATCAAATCACTTGAACTTAGCATAATACTAAAGCTGTCCACCAATTTTCATCCAAATCTGTTCATTGATTTTTGTACATTTGAGTTATGTTGGGAAAAGACAAAAAAAAAAATACTGGATCTGTATACATATGTGGATCCTGAATCTACATACATATCCAGATTTGCATCAAAATGGAATCAATTGTTCCTTGGTCCGTGGCTCACCTTTCCACCAAATTTTATCAAAATCTGTTGACTACTTTTTGAATTACATTGGAACAAACAATCAAGCAAACAAACAAACAAAGGTGAAACTGGAAGGGAACTCAGTGCATACCTCCACCAAGCTATATATTATCAACATCAAAATCAAATCACTTGAACTTATGATAATGCGAAAGGTGTACACCAAATTTCATCTAAATCTGTTCACTACTTTTTGAGTTACGTTGGGAACAGACAAAAAAAAAAATCCTGGATGCACATAAGTGCCCAGATTTGTATCATTTACATTACATTAATGGCATTTAGCAGATGCTGTTATCCAGAGTGATGTACAACATACCCAGAGCAACCTGGGGAGCAGTTGAGGGTTAGGTACCTCATTCAAGGGCACTTCAGCCATTCCTGCTGGTCCAGGGAATTGAACCAGCAACATTTTGGTCCCAAAGTTGCATCTCTAACATTCAGACCATGGCATCAAAATTTAATTACTTCTTCCTTGGCCCATGACCCAGCTTTCCTCCAAATTTCATCCAAATCCATTCACTGATTTTTGAGTTACACTTGGAAAAGGCAAACAAACAAACAAACAGAGGTGAAACCATAACCTCCTCCAGCACAATTGGCGAAGGTAAAATGTATGACACTCTTTAATAAATTAAAATAATTAGCATTGGTAAATTTTTGTCATATAAGAGGATTAAACCATTTTAGGATTTGCTGTTATAGGAGGGTAAGAGTCACTCACAGCTCATCACACCTCCATTGATTATTTTCCCATAACAGTCCAACACCAAGTGTGTTATCCTTTACATACAGCAAGTCTAGTTATATGTGACGTTCCAGTAACACAAGGTTGTCATATTTTTGTAAACCTTACTTTTTAACATCATGCCAAAACCTTGCAGAAGGTTTGAACCCAACACAAACTCATCACAACAATATGCAGAAAGTGGTGAAACTGCTTCATCATGTTTATATATAAGACAGGAAATGACTTTTCATCCACATTTCATTAAGTTTCACCTTAATCCTACAGTCCCTTGATAACCACAGAAATGAAATGCACTTAATCTGCTTGTTAGGTGCAGATGAGTCTCGCAGCTGCCAGCTTGTTGAAGTGCCATCACGCAACACACTTTTATCCTTCTGTCCAGCCCACAGGAGCTTAATAACCACTGCGCTAATAAGAAAGATGCCTGACTTTAGTGCCATTCCTTATAAGCATTATGGCTTTGCCTCAAACAGATAGAGCCTGATTCATCATGCAGGGAGTGAATGCTTTGAATCCAGTAGACATCAAGGAAAATATGCTCTGAGATGAGTCGAGTGTGTTGGAATCACCTCTTTAGATGCAATTTTCTCACTTTTAATTTTTGCCCGTAAAATGGTAGAACTAGTAGTTAAGATACATGCAGAGAGTAACACTGAAACATAAACATGCAGTATGTTGTAGAGAATGTCTACATTTAACTTATAAAGGGCTTTCCCAGGGGCGGCATGGTGGCGTGGTGGTTAGATTAGATTAGATTAGATTAGATTAGATTAGATTAGATTAGATTAGATTCACTTTATTCATCCCACATCGGGGAAATTCACGTGTTACAGTAGCAAGAAAATGTCAAACAGATAACAAATAAAACTGAAATAAAAATTAGACAAATGAAGGATTAAATACAGAGGGCTATTTGCATTATCTACCGTGAAAAAGTATAGAAAAATTGCCTTACTGAGAGGCTCGGAAAAATTGGACATTACAGGTAGACTCTGTATATATACACACACACATATATACATAAATAATATAAGTATGCGGTGGCACAGTGGTGTAGTGGTTAGCGCTGTCGCCTCACAGCAAGAAGGTCCTGGGTTCGAGCCCCGGGGCCGGCGAGGGCCTTTCTGTGTGGAGTTTGCATGTTCTCCCCGTGTCCGCGTGGGTTTCCTCCGGGTGCTCCGGTTTCCCCCACAGTCCAAAGACATGCAGGTTAGGTGAACTGGTGACTCTAAATTGACCATAGGTGTGAATGTGAGTGTGAATGGTTGTCTGTGTCTATGTGTCAGCCCTGTGATGACCTGGCGACTTGTCCAGGGTGTACCCTGCCTTTCGCCCGTAGTCAGCTGGGATAGGCTCCAGCTTGCCTGCAACCCTGTAGAAGGATAAAGCAGCTAGAGATAATGAGATGAGATGAATATAAGTATGCATAAAAATAGTTTAGGGACTATATTATTGCACATAATAATTGCATCGATGAGAGATGGCAGAGGTAGTAGTGGTGAAGTAGTGCAAATTAAACGACAAACAGGTTATTGGTGCTACGTTACAAGTTGTGGGTGTTATACAGTCTGACAGCAGCAGGTATGAATGACCTGCGGTATCTCTCCTTCTTACACCATGGGTGTAGCAGTCTATTACTAAAAGAGCTGCTTAAAGCCCCCACAGCCTCATGTAGGGGGTGAGAGGGGTTATCCGTGATAGAGGTCAGCTTGGCTAACATTCTCCTCTCACCCACCTCCTCAATGGAGTCCAGAGGACAGTCCAAGACTGAGCCAGCCCTTCTGACCAGTTTATTAAAGTTTCTTCCTGTCCCTGTCTGAACTTCCACAGCCCCAGCAGACCACAACGTAGAAAATCGCTGATGCTACCACAGAGTCATAAAAAGTCCTAAGCAGTGTCCTGCACACACCAAAAGACCTCAGTCTTCTCAAGAGGTGGAGATGACTTTGGCCCTTCTTGTACAGGACATCTGTGTTGTTAGTCCAGTCCAGTTTGTTGTTGAGGTGAACACCCAGGTAGCACTGTCGCCTCACAGCAAAAAGGTCCTGGGTTTGAGCCCAGTGGTCAATGGGGGCCTTTCTGTGTGGAGTTTGCACGTTCTCCCCATGTTTGTGTGGGTTTCCTCCGGGTGCTCCAGTTTCCCCCAAAGACATGCAGGTTAGGCTAATTGGTGGCTCTAAATTGACTGTGGGTGTGAATGGTTGTTTGTGTCTAAGTGTCAGCCATGTGATGATATGGAGACTTGTCCAGGGTGGACCCCACCTCACACCCATAGTCAGCTGGGATAGGCTCCAGCTTGCCTGCGACCCTGTACAGGATAAGCGGCTACAGAAAATGGATGGATGGATATGTGATAGACCACTCAACACCAGCCAGTATTATTTAATTATTCAATCCATATTCACTGGATATGAGCAATCGCGAGCTCTGATTGGCTACTCTACTATGAGGATATCAGGTATACCATGAATAGAGAAAAACAAAATGGCGGAGCGTGTTGCTGAACCAACCAAGGATGAAATAAAATCTCTACTTGAAAACAAAACCTCAAAAAATACAAAAAAAAAAAAAAAGAAATAAAAGTATTTGAGGCGGCACGGTGGTGTAGTGGTTAGCACTGTCGCCTCACAGCAAGAAGGTCCTGGGTTCGAGCCCCGGGGCTGGCGAGGGCCTTTCTGTGCGGAGTTTGCATGTTCTCCCCGTGTCCACGTGGGTTTCCTCCGGGTGCTCCGGTTTCCCCCACAGTCCAAAGACATGCAGGTTAGGTTAACTGGTGACTCTAAATTGACCGTAGGTGTGAATGTGAGTGTGAATGGTTGTCTGTGTCTATGTGTCAGCCCTGTGATGACCTGGCGACTCGTCCAGGGTGTACCCCGCCTTTTGCCCGTAGTCAGCTGGGATAGGCTCCAGCTTGCCTGCGACCCTGTAGAAGGATAAAGCGGCTAGAGATAATGAATGAATGAATGAAAGAAAAAGTATTTGATGGTAAAAATGTGTTTTTTTATTTTTTTAAAGAATTATTATTATCGTATTTTTCACAAATTGCTTCTGTCATTTTGCCAGTTTGTTTACATTCTAAACAGAAAGGATTTTGTCAGACATTTTGTATAAAGTTATTATTTATCGAATTTGCAAAAATTAAAAATAAAAATGCTCTGTTTCCCAAAATCCAGTGAATGTGGAAAGAATAAAACAATTATTCCACTCAATATCATCGTGCATGGCTTAAAGACAACTTGGTGCTATGCACTTCATCAGCTGCCAGCTCATGCATGACTCGATTTTGTAGAATGACTGTAAAATATATCACGGATGTAGTTCTCGATGGTGCAAATATAGTTTGGATGAAAAAATGAATGGTGTATTTCCCAGTAAAACACTTCTCTCTCTCTATCTCTCTCTCTCATATATAGGATAGGCTCCATTTATTTACTGTGACCTCACAGCAAGAAGGTTCTGGGTTCAAGCCCAGTGGCTGATGGGGGGCCTTTCTGTGTAGAGTTTGTATGTTTTCCCGTGTCTGTGTGGGTTTCCTCTGGGTGCTCCGGTTTCCCCCACAGTCCAAAGGCATGCAGGTTAGCCTAATTGGTGGCTCTAAATTGACTGTAGGTGTGAATGTGAGTGTGAATGGTTCCTTGTCTCTATATGTCAGTTCTGTGATGACCTGGTGACTTGTCCAGGGTGTACCCTGCCTCTCACCCATAGTCAGCTAGGATAGGCTCCAGCTTGCTTGCGACCCTGCACAGGATAAGTGGTTATGAATAATGGATGGATGGATGGACATTCAGATGTAGAAATGTTAGCTGTTACAGTATGATGCACAGAGCTACATCACTTCAATTCATAACTGAATAACTAGAGATGTGCCCTGGACTATTTTTTTTTTTAAATCCCTCTCACAACTTAATTATTTTCTGTTTATACTGCCCATGTGTTTTCTAGCAAATCTATTCTCATTCAAACAAAAAATACAAACAAGCATAATTTAAACCACCATGACCCTGACCAGGCAGTTACTAAGCATGTTGTAAATGCACTGTGCTGCCCTGCACATTCATATTAAAGAACGTTGGCTTCCTTTGTGGGCGGCACGGTGGTGTAGTGGTTAGCGCTGTCGCCTCACAGCAAGAAGGTCCGGGTTCGAGCCCCGTGGCCGGCGAGGGCCCTTCTGTGCGGAGTTTGCATGTTCTCCCTGTGTCCGCGTGGGTTTCCTCCGGGTGCTCCGGTTTCCCCCACAGTCCAAAGACATGCAGGTTAGGTTAACTGGTGACTCTAAATTGACCGTAGGTGTGAATGTGAGTGTGAATGGTTGTCTGTGTCTATGTGTCAGCCCTGTGATGACCTGGCGACTTGTCCAGGGTGTACCCCGCCTTTCGCCCGTAGTCAGCTGGGATAGGCTCCAGCTTGCCTGCGACCCTGTAGAACAGGATAAAGCGGCTAGAGATAATGAGATGAGATGAGGCTTCCTTTGTCATCCTCTCTCTCATATCTGACCACTCACTTTCAGTTATCACACATTATCATGGATTTATTGAATGAAATTAAAAAAAAAAAAAGTCTGATCAAATTTCAGACCCGTACCCGGGATAACATGACATCATTTGTAAACATAGATTTTAAAAAAAAGGAGAGTATTTTAAAGAAAGAAAGATCCTTCAAAGACTAATCTCTCTGGACTGAGAGGCAGCTTCATCATACTACCAAAGAGAAGTTTCTGGAAAATGCTGATCAAGCAGAAATTCCTTTGAATGCAGGGTGGAGATTAAAAGACAAACAGGCTAGATGACTTTCGCCCAGGAGCATCATCCTGCTAATGGCTATAAACTGAATTCAGGGGCTTCCAAAGAATTTGTCATGCTCAGAACACTTCTCCAAGCATCCACCATTACAGCAGGAGGATTCTTTCACTGCCAGCTTTTCCTATGAAACCAATTTTCTTCCCATCCATGGCAGTAGCAATAGGTCACCTTTTATCTAAAGTGGACGGACGCAGAAGGCTCAGGCTTTAGCTGAGTTTTCTTCATTCCTCATGTCTGCACTGCATTCAGTAAAACCTTCCACCTACCACAACGATAAAGAGCACGATGCTGGGCTTTACCCAAGGAAAATCACTGCACCTGGGGCACTATCAGTGGAGAGCCAACACCAGCTTCGGCACCTTGGAGAGATCCCAGACTAATAGCAAATGCACATGCATGATGAGAAGCCGGCCTCAAGCACGCACAGCTGGAGAGAGATATCGCACTTAACAGCTGGAGGGGTTTGCAGACAGTGTGTGAGGTTAGGAGAGCAAATGAGACACTGTTCAGACTCGGTGGAATAAATTAATCAATATTAACATGGGGAAAGTATTCAGAGATGAGCTATGCAACTGAGTAAGTCAATTTAATTATAAAAATTGCGCTTGATCCAACATATACTAGCATATATTTACACTCACCAGCCACTTTATTAGGAACACCCATCCATCCAACTGCTGTTTTTTTACACTCCTCTAATCAGCCTTTGACAGCAGCGCGATGCACCAAATCATGCAGATCAGTGGCGTGCACAGACATTTTGAGGGGCAAGTGCTCTGGGGGGAAAAAAGGGCACTTTTTTGCGCATGTGGAACACCTTATTATAAAAGTCTGAGATTTAACCCTCCTCTTGTGTTCGGGTCGCCACTGACCCATTTTAGTTTTTAAAGGTGTAAAACAACCACTTAATGTTAATTTATTACATCAAGGCTTTTTGACTTTGCCAGGAATCTCTAGTTGAACAAAATAGAAAAATAAATTTTTGTTTTCCTAAATCTGAAAATGGTCTAGCAAAAAATATAATACTTATGTGCAGTTGTTTCTGTATGCGACGGGCTACTTCACGACAAAATAATTACAGCCTGGGCTTAGAGGGCAAACAATACATTTTCACTCGATTCATGTGTTAGCTGGCTGGTGGGGCAGGGGAAGAGCTGACTGACTACCCGATGTGTTGTCTGTGCTACGACAAGGCCGTGGCTTCCAGGACGCTATGCTGCTGCAACCTCACATTGAATGCACTGCACGCTTGTTCACGTGACAGAGCAAGAGAGACAGAGGTCCGGTGTGTGTGCGGAGGGGGCACACATCGGGACATTATTTTCACACACGCTTTTAATGCCGCGGCTTTTCTAAAAGATCATGTCGACATTGGCCTCAGTAAACTGTAAAAAAAAAAAATCAAAAGGGCACTTTTTTGGACAGAGGGCAGAGGGGCAGGTGCTTGAGCACCACCTCGTGTCTATCTGTGCACGCCACTGATGCAGATACAAATCAAGAACTTCAGTTCACAATGTTCAAACATCAGAATGAGAAAAATTGTGATATCACAGTGAAGTGTGACTTCCTTTCACTGTGGCATGGGTGCTGGTTTGAGCCAGATGGACTGGGTTGAGTATTTCAGAAACTGCTGATCCTCTGGGGTTTTCACACAGAACAGTCTAGAGAGTTTACACAGAATGGTGCGAAAAAAATGTTGAGTCAAGTGAGTAAGGGACAGTTCTGTGGATGGAAACAAATGCCTTGTTGATAAGAGAGATCAGAGGAAAATGGACAGGTTTGAGGTGGTTCAAGCTTTTTTGCCAGGAAGGACATAGTCACTCATAGCAACTCTTTACAACCGTGGTGAGCAGAAAAGCAACAGCAGAAGAATACACTGGGTTCCACTCCTGCAGCCAAGAACAGGAATCTTAGAATCAATAACAAGTTCCTATTAAAGTGGCCGGTGAGTGTATACTTATGGCTACACTATCATACAGTACCAGTTAAAAGTTTGTACACCCCTACGGTACTCTACTTATTCATTAGTGTTTGTCTCAGCCTTTAGTTGAAGCCTATAGAGGCACCTGTCTGTCTGTGTATGTTTAACGGAGTTCGAGTGTGTTTAAGAATGTAATTGTTGAGCCAGCATCAGGTCATGATTCCACAGTCGCAGTGTGGAGCCACTGTGTCCTGACTATGTAAGCACCACGTTACATAACCTCAGCTCACAATGCAGAACTCTGTGTCTGAGCAGTCTAGTGCACTGTCCAGGGGAAAAAAAACAGATTTTTCAACATCAGTTCGAATCCTGGTGTCAATGTATTTCGGAGCAGGTTATTTTTTCTATTTATGTACTGTAGCTTCTACAGTATTTCCCACTCAGACAAAGGCGGAGCTCAGACCTGCATAGGTTTGTAGTTTCATATTTTGTATTTTCTACATGATAGAACAATACGGAAGACATCAAAACAATGAAATAACATCTGGAACATACAATGCCTTGCAAAAATATTCATCCCTTGGTAAAATTTTCTATAGATTTCTATAGAAAAAAAATCTATAAAAATTCTATAAAATTTCTAAATGAAATTTTATGGAATTTTTATAGACTTTTTGTAGAAACTTTATAGAGTTTTAATAGAAATTTTATAGAATTTTAATAGAAACTGTATAGAGTTTTAATAGAAATCTTAGAGATTATACATAGAAATCTTATAGAATTCCTATAGAAAGTCAACAGAATTTAACGAAGTTTCTATAGAATTCTTTATAGAGTACTGTGAAAATCTCTACAGCAATTTCTATAGAGACTATAGCAATTTCTATAGAGATTGCTATAGTTATTGAAGTCACCTGCATAATAGATACTCGAAGACCTACCCATGAAAATACAATGAGCAACTAAAACTGTGTCCACCACCTGAATACTGGATCGTATAACAAATAATCATAACAGTAACACGAGAGAATACCAAATTATAAAAATTGGACAGATTAATCTCCAAATTCATCTTGAGAAAAAGCTATCAAAGGCAGAAAACATAAGGATGCAAGGTGCCATAGAATTCAGGACATCCTACCAAATCACTCTTAACTTCCAAAATGCCAGACCCTGGTACAGTATGACAAAAGCGCTTCTTGCTGAAAGTATTGAAATTTATTAGTTTTATTAACATCTACTCGAATAATGTTTCAATTAAATACAGGTATATATAAAGTTAAGGGGCATCAAATTAGAGAGGTTGAAATCACTAATGAATTGATAGCATGTAATTTATCTGATATAGCAAATAAGTATATTTACATGAAAATACAAAGAAAGACGTTTGTTTCACTTCTTCCAAATGCCATTGAGCTTGACTGAAAATTAATGTATAGCGTATATCAGCATTTATTTTGGAAGTACATTTATTAAATTATGTCTTAAACTGTAATTTACATTTGGATCAATTGAGTTGTTGATCAGAAGTGTTATGTGAGATAAAGTAAATGAAATAAAGAACATTTTTATTGGAGATAAGTACTAAAGTTGTTCTTTGGATGCAAGGCCTTTTGTCTAAGACTGGAATTTCTGTAGGGTCTTTAAAATCCACCAAATTGTGTTTTTATGGAAATAACCATTATGAAATTTATAAAATTCTGTTGGCCCTAATAAAGTAGAGCTTCTATAGAACTCTGTATCAATTCTATAGAAATCATTTTCTATAGACTACTATTTATATAGAATTCTCTTGAGATTCTATAGAAGCTGTTTTCTATAGAGTACAACTTCTATAGAATTTATACTATTTCTATACAACTTCTATAGAAACTATTTTCGATAGAGTATTAGTTCTATAGCGTTCTATAGAGATTGTATAGAAAGAGGGGTTTCTATAGGATTTTCTATAGAGTTTCTATAGAATTCTAAAAAACATTTTGACAAGGGATCCCCCTTGGTGTTTGTCCTGTTTGCCTCATTACGAGCTGGAATTAAAATGGATTTTTGGAGGGTTAGCACCATTTGATTTACACAACATGCCGACCACTTTAAAGGTGAACATTGTTGTTTTATTGTGACACAAACAATAATTAAGATGAAAAAAAAAACAGCAATCTGGAGTGTGCATAGGTATTCACCCCCTTTCAAATGAAATCCCTAAATAAGAGCTGGCCCAACCAATTCACTTCATAAGTCAGATAATTAGTTGATTAAGATCCACCTGTGTGCAATCAAAGTGTCACATGATGTCTGTATAAATCAACCTGTTCTGGAAGGACCCTGACTCTGCTACACTACCAAGCAAGCAACATGACAACCAAGAAGCACGCCAAACAGGTCAGAGACAAAGTTGTGGAGAAGTATAAGGTCAGGGTTGAGTTATAAAAAATATCCCAAACTTTGAATATCCCATGGGGCACCATTAAATCCATTATAACAAAATGGAAAGAATATGGCACCACTACAATCCTGACAAGAGAATGCCGCCCACCAAAACTCACAGATCGGGCAAGGAGGGCATTAATCAGAGATGCAACAAAGACACCAAAGATAACACTAAAGGAGCTACAAAGATCCACAGCAGAGATGGGAGTATCTGTCCATAGGATCACTTTAAGCTGTACACTCCACAGAGTGGGCGGGGCTTTATGGAAGAGTGGCCAGAAAAAAGTGATTGCTTAAAAAATCATGTTTGAAGTTTGCCCAACAGTGTGTGGCAGACTCCCCAAACACATGGAAGAAGATTCTCTGTTCAAATGAGACAAAAAAAAAAAAAAGATCTTTTTGGCCATCATGGGAAATGCCATGTGTGGCGCATTCCCAACACCCTGAGAACACTATCCCTACAATGAAGCATGGTGGTGGCAGCATCATGCTGTGGGGATGTTTTTAATCTGCAGGGACAGGAAAGCTGGTCAGGACTGAAGGAAAGATGGATGGCACTAAATACAGGGCAATTCTGGAGGAAAACCTGTTTGAGTCAGCCAGATGTTTGAGACTGGGACGAAGGTTCATGGTCTAGCAGGACAATGACCCTAAACATACTGCAAAAGCTACACTGGAGTGGTTTAAAGGGAAACATTTAAATGTCTTAGAATGGCCTAGTCAAAGCCCAGACCTCAATCCAATTGAGAATCTGTGGCATAACTTGAAGATTGCTGTACACCAACGCAACCAATTTAACTTGAAGGAGTTGGAGCAGTTTTGCCTTGAGGAATGGGCAAAAATCCCAGTGGCTAGATGTGCTAAGCTAACAAATACATACCCTAAGAGATTGCAGCTGTAATTGTAGCTAAAGGTGGCTCTATAAAGGATTGACTTTGGGGGTGAATACCTATATGCACACTCCAGATTTCTGTTTTTTCATCTTAATTATTGTTTGTGTCACAAAAAAAACAAAAAAACAAAAACACTGTGCACCTTTAAAGTGGTAGGCATGTTGTGTAAATCAAATAGTGTTAACCCCCCAAAAATCCATTTAATTCCAGCTTGTAATGCAACAAAACAGGACAAACACCAAGGGGGATGAATAGTTTTGCAAGGTACTGTATATGGAATTATGTGGTAAACAAAAAAAGTGTGCCCTGTGATGACCTGGCGACTTGTCCAGGGTGTACCCTGCCTTTCGCCCGTAGTCAGCTGGGATAGGCTCCAGCTTGCCTGCGACCCTGTAGAAGGATAAAGCGGCTAAAGATAATGAGATGAGATGAACTGAAAGTCAAAGTCCCTCTGACGCCAGAACCTGGTTTTCTCAGGCAGGCTCCTGTCCCAGTATTAACAAACTCTTTTAGGAATATGGGTGCGGCGCCAATCTCTGTTTCAATAGCCCTTGGCCTCATGCCTATACAGCTAGGGTTACAGTGGAGGGCTAGTCCTCTGGTAACCGTGAGAGTTTGACTTCCTCACTCGCATCTGTATTACAGCATGCCTTGCCAGATGGTAGTAGGTACCATTTTTATGATGGTCTTTGGTATGACCCGACCACGAGTGGAACTTGTGATCTACCGGTCGAGAGGCAGACATGCTAACTACTAGGCCAACTCGTGGTCGAATAATAAATATTTTAGAAGTAAACAGCCCTTTTCTACAACTGTAGTAATCAATATTATGTCAAGAACTGCTCAGTTAAGTAAAGAGAAATGACATCCATCATTACTTTTAGGGATGAAGTGACTTTTAATTAATAAAAATAAAGAAAAAAAACATTCAGTTAGATAGAAAGTGTGTCTAAACTTTTGACTGCTACTGTCAGGGCCGCTGACAGCTTTGGCTGGGCCCAGGACAAAATGCTCTGAATGGGCCCCCCCTAACAAACCCGCCCCGGCCAACCCACACACACACCCACCTCTCTTATCCCAGTCTCTACTCACTCTAACCCTTAAATGACAGGTATTCAAAAACCATTCAACCGGTCAACAACCATTTCATTTTAGCATTTCAACATTTTTACAGTTTTAACATTTTAACAAAAAAAAAAAGCCCAAAACCAGCAACCTCACACACATTGTGATCCTGTGAAGTAATCCCCAATTTCACTGAATCTTTCCCCCCTGTACTGTAACGGAATAAGCGGTTACTGTTATTTTGTATCCTTTAACCGAACACCATTAAATGTATTCCGTTACGCCCCAAGCCTGCATGCGACAGCCCCCGAAATGCCTTCCTAAACTCGTGGATAGTCTACTATAATCACGTGATTGGGGTGCTCTTGAAGGAGCAGCGATGGACGGGGGATTTCGGGCAGGGCTGGGGGCGAACATAGTATACTGTGCGTGCGTACTGTCCAGTGTGAAAAGCAGAGAAGAACACACCGCTCGAGAAACGGCGGGATATGATTGCGGGCTAATGTGAATATTCTTAGCTTCAATCAGATATATGAAACACAATGTTATTAAGCCGTTGTGGTTATGAAATGATTCAATGCCCTGTGCGTTTGATATGGTGTTCAGTGTGACTTGCTCTCCCCTCGTTTGTAATATGAATTGCGTGCCGCAGTTGGGGTTACTTTATGGGGCTGGAAAAAGTTGGCTGTGTCTTACCTGGCTCAGCTGCCCCACTGCCTTTGCTAGTACCTGCTGCATCATCCGAATCTTTTTTAAAATATGTATGCAGTGAGCCCCTGAGTCTCTTGGTTTCTTCCTCTCTTTTTCTCTTTTCTTTTCTTTTCTGTGCTCCTGACTTGTGCATGTTGGCAAATGGCACGCACGCTGGTTGTCGAAGCGCTATGATCGAACGATGTCGTTTTTTTCCCCTTAATCAAAGAGTCAGACCAAACCATTTTTGCATTAGGGGTGGTAGGGGGTTCTTGACGCCTTTTTCAAAGACAATAAAGGCAAAAGATCTAGAAATCATTTATTGAATGCAAATATAGCACATTTCTCCCCCAAATCAACCCATTTTGAAATGAAATAAAATAATTTAATTGCAACTTCATGAGAACCCAGTTCTGGGTCCCCCCCCATTCCTGGGCCCGGGACAACATACCCGTTTGTCCCCCCCTGTCGGCGGGCCTGGCTACTGTATATCTGTCTATAGTCACTCATAAATGCAGTCACTAAGCATTAATTTACTGATTTAATAAATAAATAAATTTATTATTATTATTATTATTAGGGACGCCGTGTCATTCGGACTAAAGAGGAGAAGGACGACCCAAGTTGTTATCAGCGCTCAGTTCAGAAGCCTGCATCTCTGATGGTATGGGGTTGCATTAGTGCATGTGGTATGGGCAGCTTACACATCTGGAAAGACACCATCAATGCTGAAAGGTATATCCAGGTTCTAGAGCAACATACGGTATGCTCCCATCCAGACGATGTCTCTTTCAGGGAAGACCTTGCATTTTCCAACATGACAATGCCAAGCCACATACTGCATCAATTACAGCATCATGGCTGCGTAGAAGAAGGGTCCGGGTACTGAACTGGCCAGCCTACAGTCCAGATCTTTCACCCATAGAAAACATTTGGTGCATCATAAAACAGAAGATACGACAAAAAAGACCTAAGACAGTTGAGTAACTAGAATCCTACATTAGACAAGAATGGGTTAACATTCCTATCCCTAAACTTGAGCAACTTGTCTCCTCAGTCCCCAGACGTTTACAGACTGTTGTAAAGAGAAAAGGGGATGTCTCACAGTGGTAAACATGGCCTTGTCCCAACTTTTTTGAGATGTGTTGTTGTCATGAAATTTAAAATCACCTAATTTTTCTCTTTAAATGATACATTTTCTCAGTTTAAACATTTGATATGTCATCTATGTTCTATTCTGAATAAAATATGGAATTTTGAAACTTCCACATCACTGCATTCCATTTTTATTTACAATTTGTACTTTGTCCCAACTTTTTTTGGAATCGGGGTTGTATTATTAATGATGATAATAATAATAATAATAATAATAATAATAATCAGGGTATGTGTCAGTAGATTATGCACTATCTTTATGTTATGAACTTGACTTATAATCCATCATAATGCATTATAACCGTTACAACAAAGTGTGATGCATTTTCAGTTCAGTGTAACATTGTGTATAATTTCTTATAAATGCATGACAGGAAGTTTCACAGGAAGTCCTACTACAGATATTTCTCCTGACATAGTCTTTGACATTTATTGAAACATTTGTTGATTACTTTCAACAAATCACTTCTCCAATAAAACCATCAAAATGGAAAGCGTGTGAGAGGCAGGACCTTGCAATGCTGAATGTCACTTATGTGTTATTCGAAAGGTGAGTAAACAATTGAGAACAAGATATGCTTTTGGCTCTACACCAGCTGTCTTGTTAATATTCGTGTACTGTTGAAAAGGAAGATTGCACTGGGACTCGTGTACGGCAAAACCCCTGCTTTGTTACTGCGGTTTCATGGTCGCTTTGGTAGCACTAGACTCATAGATCCAGGATCCTGACGAGTGTAGGGAGCAGTGAAGCATTCGTGTTAAAATGTTTGTAGCTTGCGGTGTGATGATGTGTTGTTAGGTTCCCCCCCCTTGGATATTCATGCATGATATACACTCAGATTTGATATTTCTGGGAAAAGGAGACAAGCCAGATTTGGGAGCTATGGTGTAATGATTTTCTTCAAGGCTTGATGGTTTTTAAAAAAATATGCAGAATAACTAAAAAGTCTTGAAATTCATTTATTTACAGAGTAAATGCAGTGACATTATTACATAGATCATTGCATTCTCTCTTTGCTCATTTCTATCTTTTAAGTCATTGCCAGAGACACAATATAATTACTTGGATTGAGAGAAAAAAATGAAAACGCATAATCAGGGACCTGCTCAGTCAGAATTAATTTTCTTTTACACTTCACTGTACAGGCGGCATGGTGGTGTAGTGGTTAGCGCGGTCGCCTCACAGCAAGAAGGTTCTGGGTTCGAGCCCCACGGCCGGCGAGGGCCTTTCTGTGTGGAGTTTGCATGTTCTCCCCATGTCCGCATGGGTTTCCTCCGGGTGCTCCGGTTTCCCCCACAGTCCAAAGACATGCAGGTTAGGTTAACTGGTGACTCTAAATTGACCGTAGGTGTGAATGGTTGTCTGTGTCTATGTGTCAGCCCTGTGATGACCTGGAGACTTGTCCAGGGTGTACCCCGCCTTTCGCCTGTAGTCAGCTGGGATAGGCTCCAGCTTGCCTGCAACCCTGTAGAACAGGATAAAGCGGCTAGAGATGATGAGATGAGACTTCACTGTACAGCAAGTTAGCATGTCCACCTCTCGACTGATGTGCAAAGATAACAAGTTCTACTCATGGTCACTGGATTTTGGATTAACTGGATTTTGAGAAACAGAGCATTTTTATTTTTATTTTTTGCAAATTCGATAAATAAAAACTTGATACAAAACGTCTGACAAAAGCATTTCCGCTTAGAAATAAACAAACCTGCGAAATGACAGAAACAATTTGTGAAAAATGATATAATAATAATTTTTGAAAAATAAAAAAAGATTGTTCTTACCATCAAATATTTTTATTCCATATTTTGTTGCTTTTTAATTTTTTTTTTGGATTTTGTTTTCGAGTCGAGTTTTTATTTCATCCTCGGTTGATTCAGCAATACAATCTGCCATTCTCTTCTTCTTCTGTAGTTTTTTTTTTGGTGATTGGTAGACCAACTTAAAGGTACATTACTGCCACCAACAGGGCTGGAGTGTGGAACAGGATATATTGACGGAGGGACCAAACAAAAAAAATCAATATTCTTTCAGCAATTTCTGTTTCTTTTAAATGCTTGAAAACAAAATGATACATCTGCCTTAACATGCTCTGCCATTTTGTTTATATCTACTCATGGTACATGAGTTGATACCCTAGTAGTAGAGGAGCCGATCAGAGTGTGCGATTGCTCATATCCACACAACTTTATTCATCACACACTTGTGAAATTCCTCTCTGCATTTAACCCATCTGAAGCAGTGAACACACACATACATGAGCAATGAGCACACACACATACCCAGAGCAGTGGGCAGCCATGCTACCAGTGCCCGGGGAGCAGTTAGGTGTTTGGTGCCTCGCTCAAGGGCACCTCAGCCCAAGGCCGTCCCATATTAACCTAATCGCATGTCTTTGGACTGTGGGGGAAACTGGAGCACCCAGAGAAAACCGACGCAGACACGTGGAGAACATGCAAACTCCACACAGAAAGGCCCCCGCTGGTTACTGGGCTCGAACCCAGAACCTTCCTGTTGTGAGGCGACCGTGCTAACCACTACACCACCATGCCACCCTATCCAATGAATGTGGATAGAATAAAGTGTTTTTTTTTAATCTATTTACAGTTACTTTTAATGTTGTGGATCAACTGCAAAACAAGTTCCTGGTATCATGTGAGTGAGCAGGTCTTGCAAAGTGCCGACACTGGAGACTCCTTACAAATGAACCGCTGATATACTCTCTGATCTACCGTGTATATATCCATGAAACTGCTGTTAGCATTAAAGAGAGTGTTATCCTGTTCTGTACCTGCTGAGAGATGTCTGGACTTCGACAATTATCAGGAAAAACAAACCAATTTACCAGGGATATACTGTATCTCTAATATACCTGATGTTCTTTCATAGGAAAAAAAGGCTAATAAGTGACTCATTAGTGAATTTTAATGTAAACTGTTGTATAAAGTGAATGTTATGGCAGCACGTCTTTTCTTATTAGGAGCCAAAATTGTTTTAAGACTTCTTCTACAAATCTCTGCCAAGTGCTTCTATTCATAATGACTGAATAGCAGCAGAACAAAGAGACATTCAATTAAAGAAGAGTCAAGCTCACTTAGCGGCCTGTACAGCAGTGTTTAATATCTGCTCATTTTCTCTGAGTGACTAATTGTCTTTGTATGAGAGTGATAACCAAGAAGGTACCATAAACTCATGAGCTTGTTTATTTCCTGCTTTATTAATGAACAGTGTAACTGCAGTCCAGGTAAGTGTGCAAGTTATAACATGTAAAGGGATTTATTTAAGAAAAAAAAAAAAGACAAACAGTCCAGAACGAAAGTGAGTTAACAAGGCAGTGTTCAAGTATGAGTACAAGGGCATGTTTTTGGTTCTCGTCAATAATTACACTGATACTGATAATGAAACGAGTAACCTATTTAATATTATTAACTTACATTTACAGTGTCTTGCAAAAGTACTCATCCCTCTTTGTTGTTTTATTTTGACACAACCAATAATTAAGATGAAAAAACAGCAATCTGGAGTGTGCATAGGTATTCACCCCCCCCCCCCAAAGTCAATACTTTGTAGAGCCACCTTTTGCTGCAATTATAGCTGCAAGTCTCTTGGGGTATGTCTCTATTAGCTTAGCACATCTAGCCACTGGGATTTTTGCCCATTCCTCAAGGCAAAACTGCTCCAACTCCTTCAAGTTAGATGGATTGCATTGGTGTACAGCAATCTTCAAGTTATACCACAGATTCTCAATTGGATTGAGGTCTGGGCTTTGATTAGGCCATTCTAAGACATTTAAATGTTTCCCTTTAAACCACTCCAGTGTAGCTTTAGCAGTATGTTTAGGGTCATTGCCCTGCTGGAATGTGAACCTTCATCCCAGTCTCAAACCTCTGGCTGACTCAAACAGGTTTGTCTCCAGAATTGCCCTGTATTTAGTGCCGTCCAGCTTTCCTTCAGTCCTTACCAGCTTCCTTGTTCCTGCAGATGAAAAATATCCGCACAGCATGATGCTCCCACCACCATGCTTCACTGCAGGGATGGTGTTCTCAGGGCGTTGGGTTTGTGCCGCACATGGCGCTTCCCATGATAGCCAAAAACATCAATTTTAGTCTCATTTGACCATAGAATCTTCTTCCATGTGTTTGGGGAGTCTGCCACACACTGTTGGGCAAACTCCAAACGTGTTTTCTTCACCACTGGCTTTTTTTCTGGTCACTCTTCCATAAAGCCCCACTCTGTGGAGTGTACAGCTTAAAGTGGTCCTATGGACAGATACTCCCATCTCTGCTCTGGATCTTTGCAGCTCCTTCAGTGTTATCTTTGGTGTTTTTGTTGCATCTCTGATTAATGCCCTCCTTGCCTGGTCTGTGAGTTTTGGTGGACAGCCTTCTCTTGTCAGATTTGTAGTGGTGCCATATTCTTTCCATTTTGCTATAATGGATTTAATGGCACTCTGTGGGATATTCAAAGTTTGGGATATTTTTTATAACCCAACCCTGATCTATACTTCTCCACAACTTTGTCTCTGACCTGTTTGGCGTGCTTCTTGGTTTTCATGTTGCTTGCTTAGTAGTGTAGCAGAGTCAGGGTCCTTCCAGAACAGGTTGACATACAGACATCATGTGACAGATCATGTGACACTTTGATTGCACACAGGTGGATCTTAATCAACTAATGATGCAACTTCTGAAGTGAATTGGTTGGTCCAGCTCTTATTTAGGGGTTTCATACAAAAGGGGGTGAATACTTATGCACACTCCAGATTTCTGTTTTTTCATCTTAATTATTGTTTGTGTCACAATAAAACAACAATTTGCACCTTTAAAGTGGTAGGCATTTTGTGTAAATCAAATGGTGCTAACCCCTCAAAAATCCATTTTAATTCCAGCTTGCAATGTGACAAAACAGGACAAACACCAAGTGGATGAATACTTTTGCATGACACTGTATTAGAATATTTCATTCAGCTGAGATCATGTTTGTTGTGCTGAAACTTATATTTAAGATTAGGCATGTAAGAATATATTGTGCGATGATAAATCATGATGCATACAGTGGTGCTTGAAAGTTTGTGAACCCTTTAGAATTTTCTATATTTCTGCATAAATATGACCTAAAACATCATCATATTTTCACACAAGTCCTAAAAGTAGATAAAGAGAACCCAGTTAAACAAATGAGACAAAAATATTATACTTGGTCATTTATTTATTGAGGAAAATGATCCAGTATTACATATCTGTGAGTGGCAAAAGTATGTGAACCTCTAGGATTAGCAGTTAATTTGAAGGTGAAATTAAAGTCAGGTGTTTTCATTCAGTGGGATGACAATCAGGTGTGAGTGGGCACCATGTTTTATTTAAATAACAGGGATCTATCAAAGTCTGTCTTCACAACACATGTTTGTGGAAGTGTATCATGACACGAACAAAGGAGATTTCTGAGGACCTCAGAAAAAGTGTTGTTGATGCTCATCAGGCTGGAAAAGGTTACAAAACCATCTCTAAAGAGTTTGGACTACACCAATCCACAGTCAGACAGATTGTGTACAAATGGAGGAAATTCAAGACCATTGTTACCCTCCCCAGGAGTGGTCGACCAACAAAGATCACTCCATGAGCAAGGTGTGTAATAGTCGGCGAGGTCACAAAGGACCCCAAGGTAACTTCTAAGCAACTGAAGACCTCTCTCACATTAGCATTAGCCAATGTTCATGAGTCCACCATCAGGAGAACACTGAACAACAATGGTGTGCATGGCAGGGTTGCAAGGAGAAAGCCACTGCTCTCCAAAAAGAACATTGCTGCTCATCTGCAGTTTGCTAAAGATCATGTGGACAAGCCAGAAGGCTATTGGAAAATGTTTTGTGGACAAATGAGATCAAAATAGAACTTTTTGGTTTCAATGAGAAGCGTTATGTTTGGAGAAAGGAAAGCACTGCATTCCAACATAAGAACCTTATCCCTTCTGTGAAACATGGTGGTGGTAGTATCACGGTTTGGGCCTGTTTTGCTGCGTCTGGGCCAGGATGGTTTGCCATCATTTTTGGAACAAGGAATTCTGAATTATACCAGTGAATTCTAAAGGAAAATATCAGGACATCTGTCCATGAACTAAATCTCAAGAGAAGGTGAGTCATGCAGCAAGACAGCAACCCTAAGCATACAAGTCGTTCTACCAAAGAATGATTAAAGAAGAATAAAGTTAATGTTTTGGAATGGCCAAGTCAAAGTCCTGACCTTAATCCAATCGAAATGTTGTGGAAGGACCTGAAGTGAGCAGTTCATGTGAGGAAACCCACCAACATCCCAGAGTTGAAGCTGTTCTGTATGGAGGAATGGGCTAAAATTCCTCCAAGCCGGTGTGCAGGACTGATCAACAGTTACCACAAATGTTTAGTTGCAGTTATTGCTGCACAAGGGGGTCACACCAGATACTGAAAGCAAAGGTTCACATACTTTTGCCACTCACAGATATGTAATATTGGATCATTTTCCTCAATAAATAAATGACCAAGTATAATATTTTTATCTCATTTGTTTAACTGGGTTCTCTTTATCTACTTTTAGGACTTGTGTGAAAATCCGATGATGTTTTAGGTCATATTTATGCAGAAATATAGAAAATTCTAAAGGGTTCACAAACTTTCAAGCACCACTGTATTTATAATGGTTCAAATCGATGTAAAAAAAAGAATCATGATTATTATCAAGCTGTACAGTCTCAAAGTTTTTCCTTGCTGTAATTGCAGTGTTTAGAGAGCAGATACAATAGAGGGAATGCCTGTGACTTCACCATAGGTGGAAGTAACACAGCTCTAATGCTGATATGATGATCATAGATCTTCTACATGAATAAAAGCCAGCATGTAATAATTTAATAATTCCCAAAACTAGACTTTTCACGTATGGTTACAGAGCATTTAGTGCTGCTGCATCAAAGCTATGGAAGAGTCTTCCATCTTATCTTAAACAAGCCACTACACCTGAAGCATTTAAATCTCGACGAAAAACTTTCCTCTTTAGCAAAGCCTATGGAGTATAACTCGTACAACTTTTAGTTAATTTTATAATTATTATATTTTAGTTTACAACCCCGATTCCAAAAAAGTTGGGACAAAGTACAAATTGTAAATAAAAATGGAATGCAATAATTTAAAAATCTCAAAAACTGATATTGTATTCACAATAGAACATAGACAACATATCAAATGTCGAAAGCAAGACATTTTGAAATTTCATGCCAAATATTGGCTCATTTGAAATTTCATGACAGCAACACATCTCAAAAAAGTTGGGACAGGGGCAATAAGAGGCTGGAAAAGTTAAAGGTACAAAAAAGGAACAGCTGGAGGCCCAAATTGCAACTCTTTAGGTCAATTGGCAATAGGCCATTAACATGACTGGGTATAAAAAGAGCATCTTGGAGTGGCAGCGGCCCTCAGAAGTAAAGATGGGAAGAGGATCACTAATCCCCCTAATCCTGTGCCGACACATAGTGAAGCAATATCAGAAAGGAGTTCGACAGTGTAAAATTGCAAAGAGTTTGAACATATCATCATCTACAGTGCATAATATCATCAAAAGATTCAGAGAATCTGGAAGAATCTCTGTGCGTAAGGGTCAAGGCCGGAAAACCATACTGGGTGTCCTTGATCTTCGGGCCCTTAGACGGCACTGTATCACATACAGGCATGCTTCTGTATTGGAAATCACAAAATGGGCTCAGGAATATTTCCAGAGAACATTATCTGTGAACACAATTCACCGTGCCATCCGCCTTTGCCAGCTAAAACTCTATAGTTCAAAGAAGAAGCCGTATCTAAACATGATCCAGAAGCACAGACGTCTTCTCTGGGCCAAGGCTCATTTAAAATGGACTGTGGCAAAGTGGAAAACTGTTCTGTGGTCAGACGAATCAAAATTTGAGGTTCTTTATGGAAATCAGGGACGCCATGTCATTCGGACTAAAGTTGTTATCAGCGCTCAGTTCAGAAGCCTTCATCTCTGATGGTATGGGGTTGCCTTAGTGCGTGTGGCATGGGCAGCTTACACATCTGGAAAGACATCATCAATGCTGAAAGGTATAGCCAGGTTCTAGAGCAACATATGCTCCCATCCAGACGACATCTCTTTCAGGGAAGACCTTGCATTTTCCAACATGACAATGACAAATCACATACTGCATCAATTACAGCATCATGGCTGCGTAGAAGAAGGGTCCGGGTACTGAACTGGCCAGCCTGCAGTCCAGATCTTTCACCCATAGAAAACATTTGGCGCATCATAAAATGGAAGATACGACAAAAAAGACCTAAGACAGTTGAGCAACTAGAATCCTACATTAGACAAGAATGCGTTAACATTCCTATCCCTAAACTTGAGCAACTTGTCTCCTCAGTCCCCAGACATTTACAGACTGTTGTAAAGAGAAAAGGGGATGTCTCACAGTGGTAAACATGGCCTTGTCCCAACTTTTTTGAGATGTGTTGTTCTCATGAAATTTAAAATCACCTAATTTTTCTCTTTAAATGATACATTTTCTCAGTTTAAACATTTGATATGTCATCTATGTTCTATTCTGAATAAAATATGGAATTTTGAAATTTCCACATCATTGCATTCTGTTTTTATTTACAATTTGTACTTTGTCCCAATTTTTTTGGAATCGGGGTTGTATTTTATAAACGCATTGAGACTTCATGTAATGCGTCTCTAAGAATGTATTATTATTATTATTAGTAGTAGTAGTAGTAGTAGTATTACTAAAACACATGAAAAACATTTTAAATTGGGAAAGAGCTGCGGTGTGATTAACTGACTGGACACGTAGATTTAACAAGAAATCAGAGCTCTCCTTATACAGACTCCTGAAAGATAAAGAAAGGAGAAGAAAATGGAGGAAGTAAAAATGATCATAAAAGTTTATTAAGAAAAGGCCTATTTGTTAACTTTTTCATTTTAATACCTTTACAATTTAATCAACCTTTATAAATGTGGGAAAATAATTCTTATTGGTTATTTATTCAGAAAAAGAAACAAAAGTGAGTGTTTTTTTATTTAACAAAAGTAATATCTAAGTTGATACAGAAGAGGAAAATAAATGTTTTTTTTTTTGTAATAAAATTCCGTTCTTTTTTCAGAAATATCATGGGAAAATTGAATCATGAACCCAATATCGTGAATTGAATTGAATCATGAATTAATAATAATAAATAATAATAATAATAAACCTGGCGACTTGTCCAGGGTGTACCCCACCTCTCGCCCATAGTCAGCTGGGATAGGCTCCAGCTTGCCTGCGACCCTGTCAAACAGGATAAGCGGCTACAGATAATGGATGGATGGATGGATAATAATAATAATAATAATAATAATAATAATAATTTCAATTTATATCATGCCTTTCTCACACCTAAGGTCACTTAACAATTAGGAAAATAAATCAGAATCAGAATTACTTTATTAATCCCCGGAGGGAAATTCAAATTTGCTACCAAGCTCCTGAATCAAGAAGTAGTAAACATGTCTAAAAATAGAAGATAAAATTGTCTGAAAAAAGAATAAATAAAAATAAAATACATTTAAATAAGGCCACACCAATTCAAGTAGTTGGTTCTCAGAATCGCTGCTTGAAGAAAATGCAAAATGAAAAGAAAATAAATAAAATCGAAATCAAACTCCCGGCAACAGAAAAGATCACATGACATGAGGTCACGTGACATTGAAAACCAATCAAATCGCCCCTTTCACTTTTGATAAAGACTTGTGGAAGAAACATGCCTGTGGAGGGGAGTCCTGCAAAGCCTGTGTTTGTGATTGTTAGGATATTCAGCGAACAGAAGCGTAAACTCTTTGACAGGTGTGTTGAAATTCTGTTTACTGGTTTGCCTGTATTGTCTGGTCTATTTCCACTGCTAATTTTACCATCAGAGCATTTTTTTATTTTATTTTTATTTTGCCCGCTCGCTTCATATTTTTCCTGAAAAAAATCCGAGAACCAACTAATTAAAATGGTGTGGCCTAAGTTCAATAACTTAAGTAAAAGCAAAATGAAGTGATTTCATATACAATGATTCCTATATACATATATTGCACCTGAGTTAAGGATGCAGTATACATGGTAAGACAATGTACCACAGTTATACAGTAAATTGTACAGCTTGACTGCAACAGGTAGGAATAATTTCCTATGTCTCTCAGTTGTGCAGTGTGGAAGAATCAGCCGTTTACTGAATGTGCTCCTGTGGCTGATCAGCTCCTCATGTAAAGGGT
The DNA here is from genome assembly GCF_027579695.1 of Neoarius graeffei. Taxonomy (NCBI): domain Eukaryota; kingdom Metazoa; phylum Chordata; class Actinopteri; order Siluriformes; family Ariidae; genus Neoarius; species Neoarius graeffei. The sequence goes on from NC_083570.1 coordinate 110,369,790, forward strand.
GGGAAGGACAGTCTAAGATTGTTTTTATTTTGGACAGTGTCCTTTTCTCCAACACCACTGTCAGAGAGTCCAGTTCCACACCTACAACATGGCTGGCCTTCCTGATGATCTTATTGAGTCTGTTAGTGTCCTTCACCTTCAAGCCACTGCCCCAGCAGACAACAGCATACAGGATGGCACTGGCCACCACAGACTCATAGAACATCCACAGGATTGTTCGGCAGATGCTGAAGGACCTCAGCCATCTCAGAAAATAAAGATGGCTCTGGCCCTTTTTGTATACAGCGTCCACATTTTTGGACCAGTCCAGTTTATTATCCAAGTACACCCCCAGGTACTTATATTCCTCCACCACATCCACACTGACCCCTTGGATGTTAACAGGGTTCACCGGAGCCCTGATTCTCTTCAGATTGACCACAAGTTCTTTCATCTTCGTCATGTTAAGCTGTAGGTGGTTCTTCCTGCTCCACATGACAAAGTTGTCCACCACCATCCTGTACTCGCTCTCATCACCACCGGTAATATGTCCAACCACTGCAGAGTCATCAGAAAATTTCTGGAGGTGGCAGGTCTCCGTGCAGTAGTTGAAATCAGTGGTGTAGAGAGTGAAAAGCAAAGGAGAAAGGACAGTCCCTTGTGGAACCCCAGTGTTGCTGATCACTCTGTCCGACACACAGCACTGCAAGCACATGTACTGTGGTCTGCCAGTCAAATAATCCACAATCCAGGACACCAGTGGGGCACCCACCTGCATTGCTGTCAACTTCTTACCCAGCAGAGCTGGCCGGATGGTGTCAAAAGCACTGGAGAAATAAAAAAACATAATCCTCACAGTGCTGGCTGGCTTGTCCAGGTGGCCATAGACTTTGTTGAGAAGGTAGATGATTGCGTACTCTACTCCAAGTCGGGGCTGGTAGGCGAACTGAAGGGGGTCAAGAAGTGGTTGGGCCATAGGCCGGATCTGCTCCAGGATGAGTTTCTCAAGGGTCTTCATGATGTGTGATGTTAACGCCATGGGCCTGTAGTCTTTGAGGTCAGTGGGACACGGCTTCTTCAGTACAGGGATGAGGCATGACATCTTCCACAGCACGGGGACCCTCTGAAGACCCAGGCTCATGTTGAAGACATGCTGAAGTACTCCACTTAGCAGGAGGGCACAGGTCTTCAGGGCCCTGGGGCTAACACCATCCAGGCCTGCTGATTTTCCTGCATGGAGTCTCTTCAGCTGTCTTCTCACTTGCTCCTCGCTGATGATTGGTGTGGAGGTGGCGGGTGGGGGAGGGATGAAGGTGTTTCTTGGGGGGCTGTGCTCAGCCAGGGGGTCTGTTGAGGAGGTGCAAGCGAGGTCCTGAAATGGGGATGAGATTGGGCAAAAAGAGGCAGGGGAGGGGAGAGAATGTGAAGTGTGTGGTTGTAGCCATCCCGCAGAAGAGTGGTGGTGGTGGGTTGGGGTCACGCCATCGAATCTGTTGAAGTAGAGATTCAGCTCATTCACCCTTTCCACATTGCCCTGTTAATATTATAGTCAGGCTGTCTGTTGTTGCCCAAATGAGGATGGGTTCCCTTTTGAGTCTGGTTCCTCTCGAGGTTTCTTCCTCATGTCGTCTGAGGGAGTTTTTCCTTGCCACCGTCGCCACAGGCTTGCTCATTGGGGATAGATTAGGGATAAAATTAGCTCATGTTTTAAGTCATTCAAATTCTGTAAAGCTGCTTTGCGACAATGTTTATTGTTAAAAGTGCTGTACAAATAAACTTGATTGCCATCCACTCCTTCACTGTTGGTTGGCTTGTAACCAGTGATGGCCTTCATTCCACTCCACACCTCTCTCATGTTGTTCTGTTGGAGTTTCTATTCCAACTTCCTCCTGTACTTTTCCTTGGCCTCCCTGATCGTTGCTCTCAGTTCACACTGTACTCCTCACACCTCCTCCTTGTTGCTGGCTCTGAAAGCCCTCGTCTTCTCATTTAAGAGTGTTTTGATGCCCTTCGTTACCCACAGCTTGTTGTTGGGGTAACAGCTGACAGTCCTAGCTGGGACAATGATGTCCACACAGTTGATGATGTATCCCATGATGCACTCTGTGAGCCCATCAATGTCGTCTCCATGGGGTTCACACAGTGTCTGCCAGTCTGTCACCTTGAAGCATCCCTTCAGTGTCTCGTTGGCCTTGTCTGTCCATCTCCTCACTACTGTATCTTTGATGTGGTGGGCAGTCTCTTCACCAGAGGCACATAGCAGGGGAAGAGGTAAATCAGGTTGTGGTCTGACCTGCCCAGTGGAGGGAGGGGGGAAGAGCTGTAAGCCTCTTTAACATTAGCATACAGCAGGTCTATTGTTCTTCCCTCTCTGGTAGGACAGTTCACAAATTGGCTGAAAATGGAAAGTGTTTTGTCCAAATTAACATCATTAAAGTCACCTGAGATAGCAATGAATGCACTCGGGTGTTGAGTCTGTAGCCGGGCTATTGCAGAGTGAATAGTGTCACAAGCAGTGTTCAAGTTTGTGGGGGGCATAAACAGCCACTATGATAGCATTAGAAAACTCCCTGGGCAGATAATATGGACGAAGTCCAACAGCACACAGTTCAACATCCGGGCTGCAGATGCACTCCTTCATGGTGATGTGAGCTGGGTTACACCACCAGTTGTTCACAAGAACAGCAAGCCCTCCCCCTTTGCGCTTACCACTCCTGGCACAGTCTCTGTCTGTACACACCATGTGGAAGCCCTTGATTGTAGCATTGTTGTCGGGAACATCCCAGTGCAGCCATGTCTCTACGAAGCACATTAAACTGCACTCCCAATATTCCGTCTGACTCTGGGCCAGTGCTGTCAACTCGTCCATTTTATTCCTGAGGGACCTCACGTTCCCCATGATGATAGAGGGGAGACATGGCTTATAAGATTTTTCAATAAGCTTCTGTTGTCTCAAAGCCACCCTCTTTCTCCATAGCTTCTTATTTCCTCTGCATCCTCTATGTGTTTTCCACCAAATTACCACAGGGATCTCTTCCGGTCTTGTCACTAGAGCGGCCAGCTTCAGTTCGATCAGCTGGTCCCTGGTGTAAACAATGCGGGTGGCATGGAGTTGTTGCATGGCTGCGCTGAAAAAAACTTTTGCGACTGCGAGCAAAAACATCAAAAAAACACCAAAAAAGTCCACCAAAAGAGGGTCAGGATGTAACTCTAGTGGTGTAGCTGCCCAAAGTTCCACCAAAAGTCACATGAGGGTATGTCCCACACCCCCTGCACAACCGCCACAATGCCACAGGACAGCATCGCTCGGAACACCACACCATGAATCCACAAAAAATTATTATTATTATTATTATTATTATTATTATTTACATCATGCCATGCACAGAAGCACTGCCGCACAGAGCGCTAGACAACGCCGATGTTAAAAGGAACAACGAGCTCACTGCAGTCCATAGCAAGGAGCACAGGCATTACCCATGGCGCACCAAGGCCTGAAGGAACCCGATGCCCAAAATTGGGTCTGGAGCTACACCACAACTGGCAGACAAAGCATTAAAAAAAAAAAAAAAAAAAATCAGACTATACAATCACAAAAAGTTAAACAAATAGAGAAAAAAAAGAAAAAGAAAATGCTCCAGTGAGAAGCAGAAGCCAAAATGCGCACAGCGTCCTCTCAAACGGAAACAGAAACAGAATTGGGTGAATCATGGCATGCCTATTTATGATATTATGGCACAAAGCAGCAATTAACAAAGTTGAAACTCTATCGCCTAAAATGTCACTGATGCACATTTATAGTGTGTGTGTGTGTGTGTGTGTGTGTGTGTGTGTGTGTCTCCCACGTGCTTCCTGACTCACTGCTGCCTGATTTCTAACACTAGGCTTACGTCACATCTTCTCACATAATAGAAGGAATAAAGGAAGAAGGAATTAGAGATTTTTTTTCTTTAGTGTCAGGAAATGAGCACAGTGACCAGTATGGGTATCAATGCATTTCATTTTGCTTTCAGTTGAAAATAATGAACTCTTATTTGATGATACAGCTCACTTACTCAGTCTTCTAAAGAGACTGAGACTTCTGATTGATATTATGTTCATCTGTTAATATGCTCATAAGTGAAATGGAGATTGAGTACACTTATTAATTCATCATCATCATCACCTTTCCTCTTAAAGCAAGACTGAATTTCAGATTTTTCAAATGTAGGTCATATAAAGAATTTTCCCCGACACCCAATTATTTTTGTTCTGTGGACCGAAAGCTACTGAATTCAAATCACAGACTTCCAATTTTATTATTATTTTATTAATTTTATTTTGCAACCCCGATTCCAAAAAAGTTGGGACAAAGTACAAATTGTAAATAAAAATGGAATGCAATTATGTAGAAGTTTCAAAATTCCATATTTTATTCAGAATAGAACATAGATGACATATCAAATGTTTAAACTGAGAAAGTGTATCATTTAAAGAGACAAATTAGGTGATTTTTAAATTTCATGACAACACCACATCTCAAAAAAGTTGGGACAAGGCCATGTTTACCACTGTGAGACATACCCTTTTCTCTTTACAACAGTCTGTAAACGTCTGGGGACTGAGGAGACAAGTTGCTCAAGTTTAGGGATAGGAATGTTAACCCATTCTTGTCTAATGTAGGATTCTAGTTGCTCAACTGTCTTAGGTCTTTTTTGTTGTATCTTCCGTTTTATGATGCGCCAAATGTTTTCTATGGGTGAAAGATCTGGACTGTACCCAGACCCTTCTTCTACGCAGCCATGATGCTGTAATTGATGCAGTATGTAGTTTGGCATTGTCATGTTGGAAAATGCAAGGTCTTCCCTGAAAGAGACGTCGTCTGGATGGGAGCATACCGTATGTTGCTCTAGAACCTGGATATACCTTTCAGCATTGATGGTGTCTTTCCAGATGTGTAAGCTGCCCATGCCACACGCACTAATGCAACCCCATACCATCAGAGATGCAGGCTTCTGAACTGAGCGCTGATAACAACTTGGGTCGTCCTTCTCCTCTTTAGTCCAAATGACACAGCGTCCTTGATTTCCATAAAGAACTTCAAATTTTGATTCGTCTGACCACAGAACAGTTTTCCACTTTGCCACAGTCCATTTTAAATGAGCCTTGGCCCAGAGAAGACGTCTGCGCTTCTTGCTCGTGTTTAGATATGGCTTCTTCTTTGAACTATAGAGTTTTAGCTGGCAACGGCGGATGGCACGATGAATTGTGTTCACAGATAATGTTCTCTGGAAATATTCCTGAGCCCATTTTGTGATTTCCAATACAGAAGCATGCTTGTATGTGATGCAGTGCCGTCTAAGGGCCCGAAGATCACGGGCACCCAGTATGGTTTTCCGGCCTTGACCCTTACGCACAGAGATTCTTCCAGATTCTCTGAATCTTTTGATGATATTATGCACTGTAGATGATGATATGTTCAAACTCTTTGCAATTTTACACTGTCAAACTCCTTTCTGATATTGCTCCACTATTTGTCGGCGCAGAATTAGGGGGATTGGTGATCCTCTTCCCATCTTTACTTCTGAGAGTCGCTGCCACTCCAAGATGCTCTTTTTATACCCAGTCATGTTAATGACCTATTGCTAATTGACCTAATGAGTTGCAATTTGGTCCTCCAGCTGTTCCTTTTTTGTACCTTTAACTTTTCCAGCCTCTTATTGCCCCTGTCCCAACTTTTTTGAGATGTGTTGCTGTCATGAAATTTCAAATGAGCCAATATTTGGCATGAAATTTCAAAATGTCTCACTTTCAACATTTGATATGTTGTCTATGTTCTATTGCGAATACAATATCAGTTTTTGAGATATGTAAATTATCGCATTCTGTTTTTATTTACAATTTCTACTTTGTCCCAACTTTTTTGGAATCTGGGTTGTATTTTATTTATTTATTTTTAAAATAGAACAATTAATGAATTTAGATCCACATGGCCCTAAAGTATCTGCTATTTTTTCCTGCTTCACCATGACCCAATTCAAGATACTATGTCATGCATCATGTGGTGGGCTTTCCCTGTTCAAACAAGGCATTGTGGGATACAAATTTGAAACAGGAGAGAAAAATGGAGGATGTGAGTGTGCGAATGAAACGTGAAAGACCGACTACAGTAATGGAAAGTGAGAAGAAAAGACGTTATGTTATATATGAACAAAAGGAAATGCAGGACCAAACTAATAAATATCGGCGGCCAGCGAGCACCTCGGTGTGATCAGCTGTTCATTTAGTGACAGAATGATGGAACTGTCAGGGCACAGTCAAAGGTAAACCTGTAGATGGCAGTAATTCAACACTGTGGATGCCAGCTGATGTAAAACCCAAAAGAAGAAGTAGAAGGTAAACCTGCACATGCGCACACAGACTTCCTCTGTCTGCTTGACTGCGTGAAACAAGCAATTTCATGCACATTATTTGCTTTAATCCCCTCAAATTAAATAACTTCCCAGCCACAGATTGGCCTGATATTTTGTGAGATATTATAGAAATAAACATAGATCACAATGACCACATTTCAGAGGGAACTACATTTCACCGATTTTATTAACTTGAAAGGTCGTCAAGCTTTAAAAGCAGTTCTTTTTTTTCTTTACAAACAACAACTATGAAAAAATACAAGTATAAATGGAAAATGGCATCACATTTATTACAAGATAAGCTTAAATAACCTTACAATATTAAAACAGGTCTGATTAATAAATATCTAATTAAAAACAAAAATGAAGCTGAAAATATGAGAATAGAAAAGGGGTGCAGGATAACAGGTGACTCCTAAAAGCCTGCAATTCAGACAATACGAGTCTCAGCAGAACCTGACACACATCCTAATGCCCTCTCTTCCTCAAGACGGAATAAAAAGTGAAGATTGATTGAGAGGGAGAGAGAGTAGCTAAGCCAAAAAACAGAAAGAAGTCTTCTCGAGTCCATCATAATGTCTTCAGTTTAGAATATGAGAAAGAGAGAGTTTAGTCACGGTCATAAATCTTTATGCACCGATAAAATATGTCCCTCCCTGCAGTAGAAGCCAGGCTCCTGAATCTCTACTTATGCAAGGAATAAGGCCTCAGACCACGGAGTGTAACCACATTCGACATACGCTCACTGGCCACTTTATTAGGAATATCCATCCATCCATCCATCCATCCATCCACCTACTGTTTTTTATGCAGTTCTCTAATCAGCCGATCCCTTGACAGCAGCACAAGGCATCAAATCATTCAGATACAAATCAAGAGCTTCAGTCAATGTTCACAATGTTCAAACATCAGAATGGGAAAAATTGGGTGGAAACAAGCACCCTGTTGATAAGAGAGGTCAGAGAAAAATGAACAGATTGGTTCAAGCTTTTTTTTGCTAGGAAGGATATAGTAACTCCTATAATCACTCTTTACAACCGTGGTGAGCAGAAAAGCATCTCAGCAGAAAAGCAACAGCTGAAGAACACACTGGGTTCCACTCCTGCAGCCAAGAAGAGGAATCTTAGAATCAAGAACAAGTTCCTTTTAAAGTGGCCAGTGAGTGTACACAAATCATATTAGGATGTTCAGATGCTGCTGAATGAGTGCTCTAATGGATTGAATTAAAAGGACCACGCTGTAATTTCATTTTATTTTCTTTAGATCACTGCTTTTATCTGGATGCTCATTTTACAAATGCAGACCATGCTTTGATTTACAAAATTGACTTTTTTCAAATCTGTTCACTCAGGGATCTCATCTCATCTCATCTCATTATCTCTAGCCACTTTATCCTGTTCTACAGGGTCGCAGGCAAGCTGGAGCCTATCCCAGCTGACTATGGGCGAAAGGCGGGGTACGCTCTGGACAAGTCGCCAGGTCATCACAGGGTTGACACATAGACACAGACAACCATTCATACTCACACCTACGGTCAATTTAGAGTCACCAGTTAACCTAACCTGCATGTCTTTGGACTGTGGGGGAAACCAGAGCACCCAGAGGAAACCCACGCAGACAAGGGGAGAACATGCAAACTCCACAAAGAGAGGCCCTCGCCGGCCACGGGGCTCGAACTCGGACCTTCTTGCTGTGAGGCGACAGCGCTAACCACTACACCACCGTGCCACCCCACTCAAGGATATATATATATATATATATATATATATATATATATATATCTGTTACTGTGAATAGTTAAGTGAGCAGAAGATGAACTGATCACCAAAAGGAATAAAGGTAAAGACGACACATTTCTTTTCAGCATTTTCTGCAAGATTTGTGTATTTTTCTTTTGTACAATTGGAGAGTGAAAAAAGAAAAGGAACACCATGCAAAAGTTTGGGCACCCCAATGCATTTGAGTTCTCAGGTAACTTTTACCAAGGTTCCAGACCTTAATTAGCTTATTGAGCTGTGGCTTGTTCAAAATATTCGTTAGGAAAGGTCAGATGATGCAGATTTCAAAGCTGCATAAATTCTCTGACTCTTCAAACTTGTCTCTAAAATCAGCAGCCATGGCTCCTCTAAGCAACTCCCTCACATTCTGAATAATAAAATAATTGATGCTCGCAAAGCAGGAGAAGGCTACAAGAACATAGCAAAGTGTTTTCAGGTAGCTGTTTCCTCAGATTGTAATGTTATTAAGAAATGACAGTTAACAGAAACAGTGGAGATCAAGGTGAGGTCTGGAAGATGAAGAAAACTTTCTGAAAGAACTGCTCGTTGGATTGCTAGAAAGGCAAATAAAAACCTCTGTTTGACTGCAAAAGACCTTCAGAAAGATTTAGCAGACCCTGGAGTGGTGGTGCACTCTTCTACTATGCAGCGGCACCTGAACAAATATGACCACCATGGAAGAGTCATCAGAAGAAAACCTTTCCTGCATCCTAGCCACAAAATTCAGCGTCTGAAGTTTGCAAATGAACATGTAAATAAGCCTGATGCATTTTGGAAACAAGTCCTGTGGACTGATGAAATCAAAATAGAACTTTTTGGCCACAATGTGCAAAGATATGTTTGGAGAAAAAAAGGTGCCACATTCCAGGAAAAGAACACCTCTCCAACTCTGAAGCATGGGTGTGGATCCATCATGCTTTGGGGTTGTGTTGCAGCCAGTGGCACGGGGCGCATTTCACTGGTCGAGGGAAGCATGGATTCGAATAAATCCCAGCATAATTCTGGAAGCAAACATCACACCATCTGTAAAAAAGTTGAAGTTAAAAAGAAGATGGGTCCTACAATAAGACAATAATCCAAAACACACCTCAAAATCTACAATGGAATACCTCAAGAGGCACAAGCTGAAGGTTTTGCCCTGGCCCTCACAGTCCCCTGACCTAAACATCATTGAAAATCTGTGGATAGATCTCAAAAGAGCAGTGCATGCAAGACAGCCCAAGAAACTTGTAGAACTGGAAGCCTTTTGCAAGGATGAATGTGTGAAAATCCCCCAGGTAAGAACTGAAAGATTATTAGCCGGCTACAAAAAGTGTTTACAAGCTGTGATACTTGCCAAAGGGGGTGTTACTAGATGCAGGGTGCCCAAACTTTTGCTTCAGGCCCTTTTCCTTTTTTGTCATTTTGAAAATGCAAAAGATGAAAATAAAAAAAATTGTTTTTGCTTAAAATATAAAGGGAATGAGTCATCTTTAACTTCATGCCTTTTGGAGATCATTTCATCTTCAACTTGCTTAATTGTTCACAGTAACAGCAATTTTGACTAATGCCGCTTTTCCACTACAAACGCAGCTGAGTCGTGCCGTGCCGAGTCGAGCTGAGTCGAGCTGAGCGGGGCTGTTGGAGTTGCATTTCGACTACAACCGCGCTGAACCGTGCTGGCTGGAAGTGGGTGGACACATTGGGTGGAGTTAGCGAAAGTGGGTGGACGTCACGTGATGTCGTTAAGCAGCGCAAACAGTGACATCAGTGACAGTGGCGGAACAAGTCAGAGCCGGGCCGGGGGCGGGGCAAATGACCGGGCCCTTTATTAAAGCTTATCATAACATCATTTTAGGCTACAAAATGTCCGCAACTGCGGTGTTTACCAATTTCAACACTACCGGGTGCAACTATGTTATTTAGTACATCAAGTCCTTCAAACGAACATGTAACTCAGAAACAAAAAACATTAGGATACTGTACATGGCTCATAATAAAACATCAATAGCCTATACTGCGCACATTATTTGAAGGGCATACGAATGAGCGCTCAGAGTGGTGACAGGAAGAGTCAGAAATAAAAGGAGGGCGGTGCAAACCTCACTGAATGCACTGTGTTTACCAATTTCAACACTACGGGGTGCAACTATGTTATTTTGTACATTAAGTCCTTCAAACGAACATGTAACTCAGAAACAAAAAAACATTAGGTGACATACTGTACATGGCTTATAATAAAACATCAATAGCCTACTGCGCGCATTATTTGAAGGGCATACGACGAGCCTTGCGCTCCGTGAACTCGTCCACGATGCTCTGTATGTCACTGATTCAGTGATCTTTTAAGCGGTAGTCTCACGACCCGAATAGTAAACAATAAACATGGAGGACATGGAGTCGTTAGTGTTGCTGGTCTTGGTGCTGTGGCCAACAGATACTGGCAAGAGCGTATAGATGAGGCGAGGAGGCGCATAAGGCTTCAGAAATTCTCGTAATTCGTAATTATTCTCCTTCCGGGTTTGCGGTGTTTACAGATCCCAGCGCGCTCGCGGGGCGTGTGTGGGCATGTGAGGACACGCCTCCTCACCAATCAGTGCACAGGGGAGTGTCTGCTCACGCCCCCAACCTCAGTCGGCACGGTTTGGCTCGCTTCAGCCCCACTCCAAAACGGTGCGAGTTTTAGGGGCTAAGCAGGGCTGAAACGAGCTGAGTCGTGCTGGTTTTTGGTAGTCGAAACGCGAGCCGTGTCGGGCTGAAGTGAGCTGAAGCGAGCTGAAGTGAGCTGAAAAAGGGTAGTGGAAAAGGGCCATATGGGTGCCCAAACTTTTGCATACCACTGTGTATATATATATATATATATATATATATATATATATATATATATATATATATGGTTGGATTAAGTTAAGCATTTAGTAAATATTAAATATAAAAAAAAGAAGAAGCACGTGAGTATTAAGGTCTCAGGCAGAACTGCAGGGTTTATAAGGACATGCAGAAGTCGCATGAGTGTTTGTCATGAAAATCAATGAAATGTGTAGCTTCTGGCTGTAAATGCACTGGAAAAAATTGTGGAAGGCAACTTGAAATTAACACTAAAGACACGTTTAAACACGTTAGACACTATGATTTAATTCACAATTATTCGCTGAAGGTGAAATGAATATCAGGAATTATTATACATACAGGACACTTTTTTGATGGAAAAACATGAGAAGATAAATTTTATATCTTTCCATTACATGGAACCACCATGTAATGTTCTTTATATTATATGGACACATCCACAAAAAATACACAAGTTAATGAAAAGAATTTTTATTTTGAACCAGTTTGCCATTTTGACAACGCACATCTAGTCAGCAGGAAAACACTGGGAGTGACATCATCGGAGTGAAATATCGGGAATTATTATCCATACAGGACACTTTTTCAATTGAATAAAAACATGTGTTCTATGGGGCGGCACGATGGTGTAGTGGTTAGCGCTGTTGCCTCACAGCAAGAAGGTCCGGGTTCGAGCCCCGTGGCTGACGAGGGCCTTTCTGTGCGGAGCTTGCATGTTCTCCCCGTGTCTGCGTGGGTTTCCTCCGGGTGCTCCGGTTTCCCTCACAGTCCAAAGACATGCAGGTTAGGTTAACTGGTGACTCTAAATTGACCGTAGGTGTGAATGCGAGTGTGAATGGTTGTCTGTGTCTATGCGTCAGCCTTGTGATGACCTGGCGACTTGTCCAGGGTGTACCCCACCTTTCGCCCGTAGTCAGCTGGGATAGGCTCCAGCTTGCCTGCGACCCTGTAGAACAGGATAAAGCGGCTAGAGATAATGAGATGAGATGTGTTCTATTCCCTTCTAGCAGGATTCATTCATTTGGTTTGATAGTGTGCAATATTGTTAGCATATCGCTTATCCTATGTGTATTACGTCACTGTACCCAATGGAGAATGAGTGTTGAATATGGTTTACGATATTGCATGGTTGTCAAGACAACATGACGTCACATGTTGGAGATGTAAAACTTCCACGCTAGCAAGCAACTGTAACAATTTTTAAACAAACATGGCCGCCAGGTTTGCGTCGTTAGATTTTGAAAGAATTTTGAAAGAGAAAGACGCATTGAACACCCGGAAGGAATGTGTAAGTATAATAATAATAATAATAATAATAATAATAAAAAAAAATAATAATATTGGCTGGCTTTTTTTCATGGTATATCAGATATATTCCATTCAGCTACTCGTCTTTGACTTGTTCAGTATCATGCTAGCTGAATGGAATATATCTTATATACCACTCAACGCCAGCCAATATTATTTAAATAATCACTGAGATGAAGTAGAGGTTATTATTCACTGAGCCTGAGGTGGGTAATTGTTTGATTATAAATGCACAGGTGATTATTAGCTCATCTGTCCAGAAAGCCAATGAGCTGTTGCCATGGCGTGGCATCCACAATTCAGTTAAATCATATCTCCTCAGTCAATTCTCCATGGACTTCCATTCTGATTGTTTTGTTTGAAAGAACTCATCACTCCACACAAAACTTGGTTGTTGTTTTCTGTCAATTTTTTTGCTAACGAGTTTCTAATTAGGCCAAATTAATGAATTTTCCAGGCCTCTCACAAGAAGTTTATTTCCTCTCTCATATCTCATCCAATTCCAGTTCTGATCAATGTTTTGAGTAGATCTTCCCTTGGGGAACAAAATTTGGTCATTTGTTTGTTGATTTTCCTGTTGTAAACAATTTGTTTAAAACTTTATTTTCAGTTAAATCATGTCTTCTCCCTCAGTTCTCAATGGATTTCAGTTCTGATTGTTTTGTTTGAAAGAACTAGACCTTCTGCACAAAATTTGATCATTGTATTGTCAATTTTTTGCTAACGAACTGCTAATTAGGTCACCTTAATGAGTTTTGGGACTTCTGACTAGAATTGTATCTTCTCTTGCAGTTCTCACCCGATTTCAGTTCTGATCGATGCTTTGGGTGGATCTTCTCTTGGGGAACAAAACTTAATTATTTGTTTGCTGATTTTCTTGTTGTAAACAATTTGTTTACAACTTCGTTTTTTTCCAGTTAAATCATATCTCCTCCCTCAGTTCTCAATGGATTTCAGTTCTGATTGTTTTATTTGAAAGAACTCGACCTTCTGCACAACACTTGCTCATTGTATTGTCATTTTTTGCTAACAAGTTAGTAATAAGGTCAACTTAACACATTTCTTGCTGACTAGAATTGTATCTTCTCTCTCATTTATCATGCGAATTCAGTTCTGATCGATTATCTGGGTCGATCTTCCTTTGGGGAACAAAATTTAGTCCTTTGTTGATGTTCCTGTTGTAAACAGTTTGTTGTGGAGGTTGGTCCTCTCTTAGATCATCACATTTCAGTTCTGTTTGATGGTTTGGTCATCATGGTTGTTTTGATGGCAGGCCAGATGAGCTACCATGTCCTTGACGTTCTGTTTTTTTTTTTAAATTGTCTTGAAAAAAAAAATTCAATCTTCAAAAGTGGTATGTAAATGTAATTCCGGTGCAACACAGACTTGTATAACTTATCTACACCAAGTCACATCACATACTTTGTTTTGAAAAAGATAAAATAAATCACAATTCCACCTTTCCTTTGAATAGTTTTAGACCAAACTTCGTAGCATCTTTAGTGCTTTTAGGAACAGCATTTTCTTTCATCATTTGTAATTCTTCCTCACTTATGGTGACGAAGCGATCGGCCGCCATTTTGCCGAGAGGTGATTGTCAATAAATAGTCTGAATCTCTTGACCAATCAGTGTGCACGATTTCCTATAATCACCTCCATATTTATACTCGAATAATATTGTGTTTTTTTATGAAAATGATGTAAATCACATCATGTTATGGCATTCACACACCGCTTCTCAACCCAAATGAACACTTGGACAACGATGAGGATTTTGGAGAGAGGTATGAGACAACACTCTTAACCAGCATCATCTCAACAACAACTGAAGGAATAACTTTTGGAAGAACGGTTCTCCATTGCTCTAGTTCCACAGATTTGGTGCATTGAAGCTTGTGATGGGCCAACGGCTTATTAACATATTTTATTCAATGGCTTACATCCAAGCAGGAACAATGCTGCTTTTTCTGTCCTGCAGAGTACCTTTTCTCCTCACAGAAAGTCCGAGAGGTGAGGACAGGTTAGTGTTTGCCCACTATTTCCAACCAACGGCTGTTAGCTTTGCGTTGTTTGTTTGAAGACTTTGAGCTCCTGTGGAAAGAACAATTGGCTTTTGAGTTAAAGGAGAAAGTAAGAATAGACCTTCTCTGTGTTCTATCATTATAAGCAGTGCAACATGTCTTGTCAAGAAAATAGATGAGATCTCAGTATTGACTAAAGGCCATGAGGGTTTTAACAATGAAACGTTGCTTAATGGAGTATCTAACTGCAATCTCATTCTCTTCACAAGCAGATTTAACAAGTTTGTGGTGCTTGCTTTTGATAAATTCCCTATAATTTATTATCCTTGAAAATTGCTCTCAGTTGAATCCACTTGTGAATACCAAATTAAACAAATATTATCTCTATTACAGCAGCATTTATATAATGTATATTATAATATAAAGTTCATTTGTGCTTCGTTATTGAAGGTCTCGCCCCAAAGGGCTGCTGATTTATTCAGAATCGTATTGCTCTGCTTTAGGGCAAATTATTGAATAAAAACCTGTTTCTCAGAGAAACAAGTGTACAAAAGCTCATCATTATAAAAAAAAAAATGAGTTCACCAGAGTACTTTCCTTCTCATCACTTATTCATCCAGGGCAAAATGTTTCTTCTGTCCTGGTGAGCTTCGTGTCCATCACATGCTATTCTCAAAGTTCAGAGAGAGAGAGAGAGAGAGAGAGAGATCTGTTACTATGGGGATAATGACTACACAGTAATGCAACTCAGGGAATGATACACATGTTTTCAGGCTGGTTTCAGCCAAATTAAATGAGGTTTGCATGAAATAATTTCTCCGTCACAAAGAAAACAGTCAGACATTACAGAAGTGTGTATCACAGCTGTGCTGAATCTGCGACAGTACAGTAATGCAGCTGCAAATCACAGACTTATATTAATGTGTAATCACTGATATGGTGAACATTTATGCAAACAGAATATTATTTACACACAAGCATGACATCAGATAATGTCCTAAAATGTAGAATAAAATTATTTAATGGTAAGAACATCCATCGATTATCTGTAACTGCTTATCCTGTACAGGGTTGCAGGCAAGCTGGAGCCTATCCCAGTTGATTATGGGCAAGAGGCAGGGTACACCCTGGACAAGTCGCAAGGTCATTGCAGGGCTGACACACAGAGACAAACAACCATTCACACTCACATTCACACCTACGGTCAATTTAGAGCCACCAATTAGCCTAACCTGCATGTCTTTGGACTGTGGTGGAAACTGGAGCACCCAGAGGAAACCCACACAGACACGGGGAGAACATGCAAACTCCATACAAAAAGGTCCACATCAGCTACTAGGCTCAAACCCAAAACCTTCTTGCTGTGAGGCGACAGTGCTAACCACTACACCACCATGCTACCCTAGTAAGAACATATCTTTTTCATTTTTTTTCAAGAATAATTATTATCGCATTTTTCACAAATTGCTACTGTTATTTTACCGGTTTGTTTACATTCAAAGCAGAAATGATTTTGTCAGACATTTTGTATAAAGTTTTTATCTATCATCTCATTTCATCATCTCTAGCCGCTTTATCCTGTTCTACAGGATCGCAGGCAAGCTGGAGCCTATCCCAGCTGACTACGGGCGAAAGGTAGGGTACACCCTGGACAAGTCGCCAGGTCATCACAAGGCTGACACATAGACACAGACAACCATTCACACTCACACCTACGGTCAATTTAGAGTCACCAGTTAACCTAACCTGCATGTCTTTGGGCTGTGGGGGAAACCAAAGCACCCGGAGGAAACCCACGCGGAGAACATGAAAACTCCGCACAGAAAAGCCCTCACCGGCCACGGGGCTCGAACCCGGACCTTCTTGCTGTGACGCAACAGTGCTAACCACTACACCACCGTCTGCTGAAATCATAAAGTAGAAATCTGCCTGACCAAGTCAAACAATATGAGGAGTAAAGGATTGCCCAGACTGACACCAAAGTTATGTTGCTTGTGTTGTCTTGAGCTTTGATCTCAGAGCTCAAGAGATTATCAAATTTGTAAAAAATAAAAATAAAAATTATATTTCTCAAAATCCAGTGACTGTGGATAGAATAAAACAATTATTCCACTCAATCTCGTCGCATATGGATTATAGCCGACTTGGTGCTATGCACCTCATCGGCTATCAGCTCATGCACGACTCAATTTTGTGGAATAACTGTGTGTATATATATATATATATATATATATATATATATATATATATATATATATATATATATATACACAAAATTTTCATATTTTTAATTTTAAAAATTCTATTTTTTTCTTTTTGTTAGGATATTTATGTCCAAGGCCTCTTTTGCTCACAGGGCTGCAGAAAATAATAAAACGAGATTAGAGAAAAAGTTAACAGAAAATAATAATAATAATAATAATAATAATAATAATAATATCCATCCATTATCTGTAGCCACTTATTCTATACAGGGTCACAGACAAGCTGGAGCCTATCCCAGCTGGCTATGGGTGAGAGGCGGGGTACACCCTGGACAAGTCACCAGGTTATCGCAGGTCTGATACAGAGACAAACATCCATTCACACTCACATTCACACCTACAGTCAATTTAAAGCCACTAATTAGCCTAAGCTGCATGTCTTTGGACTGTAGGGGAAACTGTAGCACCTGGAGGAAACCCACGCAGACACGGGGAGAACATGCAAACTCCACACAGAAAGGCCCCCATTGGCCACTGGGCTCGAACCCAGGACCTATGCTAGAAACACCTCATGGATGCACTGGGACGCATCCTCAGTGATGTATCCTGGGGTCCTCTGGTGTTTCGGGTCTCACAACATCATACACCCTCACCCAGGTGACCCAGCCGGGGTTGATCAAGCCCCGACTTGCGTCCCAGTAGCAGTCCATGGATCACCCCTTTTAATCCAAAGCCACCGTGTGGCTTTCTCTGCGGCTTCGCTTGCGGATGCAATGGCCCTCTTCTTAGCTGCTCCTACAATGCCCAAGTGACTCAGGACTTTACAGAGGGAGCACCCTGCAAAACCCCTACAGCCGACTTCTATGGGCTCGTAGAAGGTTCTCCAACCTCTCTCCCTGCAATCCTCCACCAGCTCCTGGTACTTGTCTCTTTTCCTCTCATTGGCCTCCTCAAGATGCTCTTCCCAGGGAAACTGTAGCACCTGGAGGAAACCCACGCAGACACGGGGAGAACATGCAAACTCCACACAGAAAGGCCCCCGTTGGCCACTGGGCTTGAACCCAGGACCCTCTTGCTGTGAGGTGACACTGCTAACCACTACACCACCGTGCCGCCCAATAATAATAATAATAGTAGTAGTTTGTATGTTTTCAGTCACCTGCAGTTGTGACCCCAATTATCACATATCTGTGGATAATCTCTTTAACTGAGCTCTGAGGACTCAGCCTTATCCTTATTGGTTGGTTGGTTGTTAATTTGTTGGTAGATTAATTGATTGATTCGCTTAGTTAGTTGGATGGTAGATCAATAGATTATTTGATAGATGATTTGTTTGGGGGCGACATGGTGGTGTAATGGTTTATACTGTTGCCTCACAGCAAGAAAGTCCTGGGTTCGAGCCCAATGGCTGGCAAGGGTCTTTCTGTGTGTACTTTGCATGTTCTCCCCGTGTCTGCGTGGGTTTCCTCTGGGTGCTCCAGTTTCCCCCACAGTCCAAAGACATGCAGACTAGGTTAATTGGTGGCTCTAAATTGGCCATAGGTGTGAATGTGAGTGTGAATTGTTGTTTGTCTCTGTGTCAGACCTGCGATAACCTGGTGACTTGTCCAGGGTGTACCCCGCCTCTCGCCCATAGTCAGCTGGGACAGGCTCCAGCTTGCCTGCCACCCTGTCGAACAGGATAAGTGCCTACAGATAATGGATGGATGGATGATTTGTTTGTTTGGTTGTTTAGACATACTTTCTAGATGTACTGAGGTAAAGTTTGGTGTTCCACAAGGTTCTGTCTTGGGTCCACTGCTTTTTTCTCTATATATGTTACCTCTGGGTGATATTATTCATAAACATTGTATTAGTTTCCACTGTTATGCTGATGACACACAGTTGTATGTCTCTGCAAAACCTGATGAGAGACACCAGCTTAATAGAATTGAGGAATGTGTTCAGGACATTAGACACTGGATGCTTATTAATTTCCTTCTGCTTAACTCTGACAAGACTGAAGTACTTGTACTAGGACCACATACAGCTAGAAGTAAGTTTTCTGATTACACAGTGACTCTGGATGGCCTTTCTGTTTTTTCACATGCAGCAGTAAAAGACCTCGGAGTGATTATTGACCCCAGTCTTTCATTCGAAACTCACATTGATAACATCACCCGGATATCTTTCTTTCATCTCAGAAATATTGCAAAGATAAGAAATTTAATGTCATTGCGTGACACAGAAAAACTAGTCCATGCTTTCGTTACCTCCAGGTTGGATTACTGTAATGCCTTACTGTCTGGATGTTCCAATAAGTGCATAAATAAGCTCCAGTTAGTTCAAAATGCAGCAGCAAGAGTCCTTACTAGAACTAGAAAATATGACCACATCACGCCTGTCTTATCCACACTGCATTGGCTCCCAATCAAATTTCGTATTGATTATAAAATACTACTATTGACCTTTAAAGCACTAAATGGTCTTGCACCACAGTACCTGAGTGAACTTCTGCTCCTCTATGACCCGCCACGCCTACTTAGATCAAAAGGTGCAGGCTATCTGCTGGTACCTCATATAGTGAAGGCTACATCAGGGGGCAGAGCCTTTTCTTACAAAGCCCCACAGTTATGGAACAGCCTTCCAAGTAATGTTCGGGAATCAGACACAGTCTCAGCATTTAAGTCTAGGCTGAAAACATATCTGTTTAGTCAAGCCTTTTGTTAATGGTGTTTGAGGTAAAGGTGTAGATCTAGAGGGTCCTCAGACATAGAGTGTTTTGGTAAACTGGGATGTATGGATGCTGTCAGTCCCCACTCGCTTGCTCACTCGAGTTTGTTGACGGTGTAGTGGCTGGCTGCTTTATGTCCCGGGGCTCCCTCATGCCTGTGTTACCTTCTGGCTCTCCCCTTTTAGTTATGCTGTCATAGTTAGTTGCTGGAGTCCCTGCTTGTACTCAGTGCAATATGTATACTGCTCCTACTTATTCAGGTGACATTGGGCATACCTAACAACCTGTGTTTTCTTTCCCTCCCCTCCTCCACCCCAAATCTGTCCCTCTGAGTTACATGGAGTCAACAGGAAATCTTTTGGTGGAGAGGGTGGAGACCTCGACTGGCTATCGTAGCCTGCAGGGAATCAGCCTTCAGACTTTCTGTCGCATGTCCCAGACCCGGTGAAATGTAACTGAATTGTCTTGGCCAGCCCTAAGGGTCCCATCTGCATCTCATCATTGCTGAGGAGAGTGCTCCCATCACCCAATCAAGCATCCAGCCAGAGCAGGTCATGATATATTTTTTACCATATTAACATGCCATTGTTGCGTGTTATGCCTGATGTAAAGACTCTCGTCTCTGCGAGCCTACCACACAGATTTAATACTTGTCATTTTTAGGGCATACCTAACAACATGTGTTTTCTTTCTCTCTCTCTTCCCCCCCAATCTGTCCCTCTGAGTTACATGTTGGTCCTGGGATTGAGATGCTGGCCTCTTCTGCCCCTCGGACCTGCTTGATCCATCCTGGTGCCCTGTGTCTGGTCGGAGTTTTATCGCACCACTCCTGTGAAGGACGGCCCCGTGGGGACAGTTGGGGGTTGTGCCTGGAGGGTGCTCTGGACTCTTGCGGTGGTACTTTTGTGGCTGGGGACTGCGGTTGTCTTGCTGGCTTTGGGACTGCGGTTGTCATGAACGGTTTTGCACTCAAGTTTCCATCAATGAAGAGTTATAACATCAACGAAACTGTCCTCATGTTAAAACTGTTAATATTATAGTCAGGCTGTCTGTTGTTGCCCAAATGAGGATGGGTTCCCTTTTGAGTCTGGTTCCTCTTGAGGTTTCTTCCTCATGTCGTCTGAGGGAGTTTTTCCTTGCCACCGTCGCCACAGGCTTGCTCATTGGGGATAGATTAGGGATAAATTAGCTCATTTTTTAAGTCATTCAAATTCTGTAAAGCTGCTTTGCGACAATGTTTATTGTTAAAAGCGCTATACAAATAAACTTGACTTGACTTGTTTACTGTACATGATTAATTGAGTGATTGATCTGTTTGTGGTTGGCTTGTTGGTTGAGTGACTGGCTGATTAGTCAAGTAATTGAGTATTTGATAAGTTATATGGTTGATGGCTTGGTTGGTTTGTTGGTTGATTTATCTGTTCATTATTTGCCTCACTGTTTGATTGGTTTTGTGATTTGACTGGTTAATTGATTCATAAATTGTTGATTTATGGAGTTTTTGACTGGTAGATTGATTGATTGATTTGATTGATTGATTGATTGATTGATTGATTGATTGATTGATTGAATTAGGGTTTTATTTTAATTTCATTTCATTTTATTTGAAAGGGACCATGTGCAATTAAAAACATAAATGTTGCCATTTGATGCATTGCACCAGAGTTAGCCTTAGGCTAATTTACATCTGCAGTCCCTACTTAAAAAATACATATGGCACAGATAAAATCACTCAGCATGTGTTGACATGAAGAATACAAATAAAAACAATACAGATAAAACAGGCGGCACGGTGGTGTAGTGGTTAGCACTGTCGCCTCACAGCAAGAAGATCCGGCTTCGAGCCCCATGGCCGGCGAGGGCCTTTCTGTGCGGAGTTTGCATGTTCTCCCCGTGTCCGCATGGGTTTCCTCCGTGTGCTCCGGTTTTCCCCACAGTCCAAAGACATGCAGGTTAGGTTAACTGGTGACTCTAAATTGACCGTAGGTGTGAACGTGAGCGTGAATGGTTGTCTGTGTCTATGTGTCAGCCCTGTGATGACCTGGCGACTTGTCCAGGGTGTACCCTGCCTTTCGCCCGTAGTCAGCTGGGATAGGCTTCAGCTTGCCTGCGACCCTGTAGGACAGGATAAAGCGGCTAGAGATAATGAGATGAGACAGATAAAACATCAAATATCACTCAGCAAGTACTGACATACAGTAAAGAGTACAAAAAAAAAATACACATAAAATGGAGGAAATTCAAGACCATTGTTACCCTCCCCAGGAGTGGTCGGCCAACAAAGATCACTCCAAGAGCAATGTATGTAATAGTCGGCAAGGTCACAAAGGACCTCAGGGTAGCTTCTAAGCAACTGAAGGCCTCTCTCACATTGGCTAATGTTAATGTTCATGAGTCTACCATCAGGAGAACATTGAACAACAGTGGTGTGCATGGCAGGGTTGCAAGGAGAAAGCCACTGCTCTCCAAAAAGAACATTGCTGCTCATTTGCAGTTTGCTAAAGATCACATGGACAAACCAGAAAGCTATTGGAAGAATGTTTTGTGAACGGATGAGACCAAAATAGAACTTTTTGGTTTAAATGAGAAGCTTTATGTTTGGAGAAAGGAAAACACTGCATTCCAGCATAAGAACCTTGTCCCATCTGTGAAATATGGTGGTGGTAGTATCATGGTTTGGGCCTGTTTTGCTGCATCTGGGCCAGGACGGCTTGCCATCATTGATGGAACAATGAATTCTGAATTATACCAGCAAATGCTATAGGAAAATGTCAGGACATCTGTCCATGAACTGAATCTCAAGAGAAGGTGGGTCATGCAGCAAGACAATGACCCTAAGCACACAAGTCGTTCTACCAAAGAATGGTTAAAGAAGAATAAAGTTAATGTTTTGGAATGGCCAAGTCAAAGTCCTGACCTTAATCCAATCAAAATGTTGTGGAAGGACCTGAAGCAAGCAGTTCATGTGAGGAAACCCACCAACATCCCAGAGTTGAAGCTGTTCTGTATGGAGGAACGGGCTAAAATTCCTCCAAGCCGGTGTGCAGGACCGATCAATACTTACTGGAAATGTTTAGTTGCAGTTATTGCTGCACAAGGGGGTTACACCAGATACTGAAAGCAAAGGTTCACATACTTTTGCCACTCACACTTATTTAATATTGGATCATTTTTTCTCAATAAATAAATGACCAAGTATAATATTTTTGTCTCATTTGTTTAACTGGGTTCTCTTTATCTACTTTTCGGACTTGTGTGAAATTCTCATGATGTTTTAGGTCATATTTATGCAGAAATATAGAACATTCTAAAGGGTTCACAAACTTCCAAACACCACTGTACATCTGAGATGTTTAGGTTAGTTTTGGAGAAGAACATGCCTTTTGTTTTGCTTACATTCAGGGTAAGGCAGGATCGGTTGAGCCACTCAGCAACTTCAACCAGGGCATTGGCTAATTTAGTTGCAGCTTGCTGGGCTGATTTTGCATGTACATATAAGACAGTGTCATCAGCGTAGAGCTGCACTTCTATGTCATGACAGTACTGTGGGAGGTCATTAATGTATAAGCTGAAGAGTAGTGGGCCTAACAGAGATCCTTGAGGTACACCCATTGTGCTCCTCAGGTAGCTGGAGCATGCATCTTTAATTTCACACACTGCCTTCTATCGGATAGGTATGATGATATCCATGCAAGTGTGTTGGAGGAAAGGTTGAAGTTGGAGAGTTTAGACATGAGGATATTATGATTAACTGTGTCGAAGGCTTTACTTAAGTCTAAGAGCACAGCTCCAACAACTCCACCTTTGTCCAAACCTTGTCTGATTTGCTCTGTTAAATGGAGGATGGCGGTTTCTGTAGAGTGATATTTTCTGAATCCAAATTGAGCTGAGTCTAGACCTGGGTTACAGCTTTTTATGTGGTCTATAAGTTGGTTTATGACTACTTTCTCTGCAATTTTGGAGATTACTGGTAAGATGCTTATGGGTCTGTAGTTACTAACTATATGGCGATCACCAGATTTGTAAATTGGAGTTACAATGGCCTGTTTCCAGTGTGAAGGAAAAAAAAAAACTGTGAGTGATTGAGAGATTTCCCAAATGAGTAATAGAGGGGATTATAGTGGTTGAGTGTTTTTTGATAAACACTGTGTCCTGATAGGAAGCATCTTTGCTTTTTGAATTTTTTAGGGAGCAAATCACTTTCTTTACTTCCTCTTCAGTGACTGTGGCTAGGTGGAAACCCTGTCCCACAGCATTCAGGTCTGTGAATTGTTCCCTAGGTTTAAAATTATTTCCTAGTTCCTGAACAGAGTCTATAAAAACGAATTAAAAATGGAGGCAATTTTTGCATTGTCGTTTATCATCTGGCCCTGAACTGTGAGCTGGATATCCTCAATGTGGTGTTGAGCTTTCCTTAATAAACTGTTGATGCTTTTCCAAATTTCACTGCTGTTGCCTTTAGCATCATTCATAAGTTGGAGAAAAAAGTGTGACTTGGCTAATCTTAGTTCGTTTATGACTTTGTTCCTTAGGCCTTTGTAAACCAAAAAATCTGTGTCTCTTTTGGTTTTAATGGCCTTTTTTAAGGCAGTATCTCTACTCTTCATCAGTTGCCAGAGATTTTCATTAAACCAAGGCAGGTTAACCTTGTTTTTATTTTTTCTCTTGATTTTAACAGTGTGTTTATCTCTGACAGTGTTGATTTTAGATGTAAATAATTGACAACTATGTTCCAGATTTTCAGAGGATAGAATGTCACCCCAGTCCAGTTATTTATCTCATTATCAAATGTTTCCTGTTTACTTTTAAGTCTACAGTTAACAATTGTTTGGCGTGAAGCTAAAGTATAGCTCTTATATCTTTTTTTGGTTAGATTCCTTGCCACCAGGGTTAGATTGTGGTCAGACAAGCCAGTGATCAGATTAAAAGTTTTAGTTATCCTTTCAGGTTTGTTAGAGAAAAAAAGATCAAGTTGTGTACTTGAACATTTTGTGATTCTGGTAGGGCCTTTTATCAGCTGTTCTAAATGGTATTTGTCTGTAATAACTTTTAGCTTTCTCCTCTTAGACTTATCCTCCCAGTTAAGATTAAAATCCCCCATGATAATAATTTCTTTGTTATTGTCACATATCATTCAGTTCATCATAAAATGTGTCATTGGCAGTCAGGGGTCTGTAAAAGCCTATAATGGTGAATGACGTTTGCTGAGACAAAACAACTTTTAGTGCAACATACTCAATAGAGATTTCTCATCTCATCTCATTATCTCTAGCCGCTTTATCCTTCTACAGGGTCGCAGGCAAGCTGGAGCCTATCCCAGCTGACTACGGGCGAAAGGCGGGGTACACCCTGGACAAGTCGCCAGGTCATCACAGGGCTGACACATAGACACAGACAACCATTCACACTCACACCTACGGTCAATTTAGAGTCACCAGTTAACCTAACCTGCATGTCTTTGGACTGTGGGGGAAACCGGAGCACCCGGAGGAAACCCACGCGGACACGGGGAGAACATGCAAACTCCACACAGAAAGGCCCTCGCCGGCCCCGGGGCTCGAACCCAGGACCTTCTTGCTGTGAGGCGACAGCGCTAACCACTACACAACCGTGCCACCCAGAGATTTCTGGCTTGAAATATATACGTTCACATTTGATAGTATGTTTCACATACACAAGTACCCTGCTCCCTTTTCCCACAGTCCTGTCTCATCTGAAGCATTGGAACCCACTCATTGTAAATACATTAGTGGGAGTAGAGTGTTGAAGCCATGTTTCAGATATGCACAAAAAGTCCAAGTTTGAGTTCGCAAGTAAATGGGTCAACTGTTCAGTTTTTGAGGCGATACTTCTGATGTTTAAATGGCCACCAAGAAGACCTCTCGGTTTCTGCTTCGGGTCCCAAACAACCTTTGCGTGATTGACGGTTTGGAATATTTTCAAATAGACTTATTTTTTAACAGCAGGATTAATTAACCTTACAGCATTTAGAGTAGATTGTTTAGTCTGATGTTCCTCCATCAACGCCACCATTGTGCTGGCTAAATCAAAGGCCAGGGCATCTACTCCAATTAGCGGGAAGCCAGGTACAGGTATTCCACAGAAGCTCACCACCTCCTTCGGTGCTGTCACCACTGTTGTTGAGGGGAGCTTGGCACCGATGATTTGTGATGTGTTCCGAGTGACTACTGGTCCTGGGTTAAATTGTACATCCCCGGACAGCAGCAGCAAGAGGAGCAGCAAGCCCATGCTCTTTTTGGTCATCATACCATCGCCCGGGCTGCGATACTCCTGACTCTGGTGTGATTTGATCTTTAGCATTAGACCCTTTTTTCAATTTAAATTGATGCACTGGACATCATCTTCCGAGTTTTATATAGTTGTAATTTTGAAGCTTGATATACTACCATGTACTGTATCTGTGGAACAAATAATCTCTTCACATATGTGTAATTTTCCTTCCTTTTCAAAACTTATTTTCTCTTTACTGGTCACAAACTTTGTAACACTGAAGGATTCATTCTCTTTGGCACTTCTTTATACTCGTTCCTGAGGACAAAACAAACTTTTGAACATGTTATGGATGGTGATGAGTAAGTGAGATGTGTTTTCCAATGGGCTACAGAAAAAGTCAGTGGGTGGTTGTTGCAACATCAGTCAGATAGCCTTTTTCTGTGAAAGTAGGTGGTTCTTGGCCATGTTGAGTGAATAAATGGATCACACTCCTTAGCAGCAGCTGGTACTCAGGCTTGAGAGATTTTCATTTACATTTAGAGCATTTGGCACATGCTCTTATCCAGAGTGGCTTACAAACATGGTGTTATTCACAAAACATATCTTGTTAGTACAAATAGATCAGGGTCTAAAAATGCAGATCCTGCTGAAATCCATCCATCCATTATCTGTAGCTGCTTATCCTGTCTTACAGGGTCGCAGGCAAGCTGGAGCCTATCCCAGCTAACTATGGGTGAGAGGCGGGGTACACCCTGGACAAGTCGCCAGGTCATCACAGGGCCGACACATAGACACAGACAATCATTCACACTCACGGTCAATTTAGAGCCACCAATTAGCTTAACCTGCATGTTTTTGGACTGTGGGGGAAACCAGAGCACCTGGAGGAAACCCACGTGGACAGCATGCAAACTCCACACAGAAAGGCCCCTGTCAGCCACTGGGCTCAAACCCAGGACCTTCTTGCTGTGAGGCGACAGTGCTAACCACTACACCACCGTCTGCTGAAATCATAAAGGAGAAATCTGTCTGACCAAGTCAAACAATATGAGGAGTAAAGGATTGCCCAGACCGACACCAAAGTTATGTTGCTTGTGTTGTCTTGAGCTCTGATCTCAGAGATCTCCAAGGAGATTACTACAAACATTTTAAAAAGGTGTTCCAAATATTTAATAAACAGTGTTAAGCTAAATGGCACATGATAACAAAGTAATTAGTAATGAGTCATGGCTGTTTAGCATGCAATAAATAACATCCGGAGTAAACAGGTATGAGGTACACCAAACAGCAGGACTGACAGATGTTCTGATCTCCATTTGTTTGTGTCTCACATTTAACATAATCTCAGTAACTGAGCCTCAGAGCTGTTATACTGCAGAGACTTCAAACAGAGAAGCGAGCGTGTGTATCGGAGCACAGCCTTTCAAAGTCACACTAACATGGAGACTCTTCAAAAGCTCACCAGGATCTAAGGCATTGTGGGGAGGATGTGTGAACAGCTGTGATGCTAAAGCATACAATGACACTACCCAAGTGATTATTCCACACCGGGGGTCCATACTGTCAGCCATGAAAGAAAATGACAGTTAAAGGTAAAATGTATTTCCTTTTAATGTCAGTTTAATCGATCAACAATACTTTAACAATGAGGATGAAAACTAAGAGTTGGAATACCAATGAGAGGTTGTATAGTTGATTGATTAGCTTATTTACTGGTAGTTTAATTGATTGATTTTATTAATTGATTGGTTGATTGCTTCAGTGGTTAATTGGTTGGTTGGTCAGTCAATTCGTTGACTAGTTGATTGATTGATTGATTGATTGATTGATTGATTGATTGATTGATTGATTGGGGAAGTCATGGCCTAATGGTTAGAGAAGCAGCTTTGGTACCAAAAGGTCACCAGTTCAATTCCCTGGACCAGCAGGAATGGTTGAAGTATCCTTGAGCAAGGTGGCATGGTGGTGTAGTGGTTAGCACTGTCACCTCACAGCAAGAAGGTTCTGGGTTCAAGCCCAGTGGTCAACAGGGGCCTTTCTGTGCGGAGTTTGCATGCTCTCCCCATACAGTATCTGTGTGGGTTTCCTCTAGGTGCTCCAGTTTCCCCTACAGTCCAAAGATATGCAGGTTAGGTTAATTGGTGACTCTAAATTGACCGTCGGTGTGAATGTGAGTGTGAATGTTTGTTTGTCTCTATGTATCAGCCCTGTGATGATCTGGCAACTTGTCCAGGGTGTACCCCACCTCTCGCCCATAGTCAGCTGGGATAGGCTCCAGCTTGCCTGCAACCCTGTACAGGATAACCAGGTAGGTAGGTAGGTAGGTAGGTAGGTATGTATGTATGTATGGATGGATGGATGGATGGATGGATGGATGGATCGATCGATCGATCGATCCTTAAACAAGGCACCTAACCCCCAACTAGTACCCAGGCAGCTCTGGGTATGTTGTATGTCGTTCTGGATAAAAGCATCTGCTAAATTCCTGTAATGTAATGGGGGCAAAGGATCCCTGGAGGAGTAGCACCTTTCTGGTTGGCCTAAAACAATATGACATCCCAGATAGGTCTCCCTATATCCAGCGTTATGTGATGCACAATATATTGCCATTTGTTATTAGCTAGTGGTCACACCTCCTAGCCTCTCACATAATGAAGACTGTACGCAGTGGCTCTTAGCGCTGCCCCTAGTTTTGCAGAATGTGACGGATCTAGGGGAGACAACCCCGATATAAAATCAGACAGATGATGTGTGGACCTGCGACCCCATCACTTAATCTAAATTTTTCGCATTGTAAAGTTTGCACGTTATGGAAAGTACAACTACGGTAAATCCTATACTTCCAGTCCCGGGAGTGGACAGGAATCCAGCCATCGGAGGTGGTGCTGTCCAGCCATCAGGAGGAGCGTATGATGATGGGTCCTTAAATCCTCAAGGAAGGGGCTCACCTGATTTTGGCACCAACCACGAGGCTCTATTGCGTTGCAGGAAAACCTGTTTTATGGATACCTCTGGGTCCAGAGGTCGCGCATTTTCCCTTTCATGATGCAATTTTCATGACTGAAAATAATCTCATAGCAGCTAACACCAGCTTTAAGAAGCGCATTGGTAAGAGATGGACCTTCTCGGATCGAGCCACTCTGGCTAAGCGACAACTCGACTATATCCTGGTCAGAAGTAAATGGCGCAACAGTGTTCTGAACGCTGAGTCCTATAACAGCTTCGATAGCCTGGGCTCTGACCATCGACTAATTTCTATGAGAGTTCGACTTAGTCTTCGAGTACCCAAACAGAAATCTAAACCTGTCTGCTATGATTGGAGATGCTTCGCTGCTACACCTAGTATGCAAGATCAGTACAGTGTGCAGGTCAAAAACTACTTCGATCTCTTAGATAACACTGGTGACCCCACTACAAGATACCAGCACTTTATGGACACCAACAAAGAAGCTGCCGAAGTCTGTGTTCCCAAAAAGGTGAAATCAAAAAAGGAGCTTAGATCCCTGCATCCTGATGTCATAGCAGCCAGAGGCAAACTGAATGAGATCCATTCTGAGAGAACCGCAGCAAGCAGTGAGAATCGGGACTAGTAGAACTATACCCTGGACTGCGCCAGAAAGGATCTTTATGCAGTATACGATCGTCTCCAAGCTGAATACCTGGAGGAAAAGCAAAAAGGGTGGAGACAGTGGATGCCAATAGGCAATATAGAGAGGCATGAAATGAAATCAGTGGCCGTAGGAAGAAGGCTTTACATGGACGAATTGCTGGAAGCAGCCCAGAGGAGCGAGTGTCAATTTGGTATAATCATTTTAAGAACCTGCTCGGTAACCCTCCCCCTGTGGAAGATCCTGATGATGACATACCAGTAGTTCTCACAGATATAGATATCGACTATGGTCCATTTACTGCTGAAGAATACATCAGTGTCAAGAAGACCCTCAGACAGGGAAAACGTGCTGGTCCAGACAACATTCCATCTGAAGTTGTGAAATATTGTGATCTTGATAAAATCATACTGGACTTTTGTAACCAGGCACTACTAGAGGGAAGCAAACCGAAGCAGTGGTCCCTCTCTAACATTCTCCCAGTTCCTAAGATGGGTAATCTATCAATCGCAGACAACTATCGAGGTATCAGTCTCACCTGCATCATTGCCAAGATCTACAACCATATGATTCTCAATTGTATACGTGATCCTATTGACCCCTACCTCAGAGATAACCAAAATGGATTCAGAGAAAATCGGTTAACTTTAAGTCATATTCTTGCTCTATGAAGAATACTTGAGGAGGCTCGTAAAAACAACTTGACATGCGTGCTCACATTCCTGGATTTCAGAAAAGCCCTTGATTCCATCTACCGGGGTAAAACGATAAAGATCCTCAAGGCCTATGGTATCCCCAAAAGACTGCTTGGAGCAATCAATGCGATGTATTCTGACACTTGAGCAAAGGTCGTGACCCCGGATGGGGAGTCGGAAGAATTCGAGATCTCTGCAGGCGTGTTGCAAGGGGATACCCTTGCCCCTTACCTATTTGTGATACCGTAGTTCTTGATTTCGCCCTCCATAAAGCCATCGACGAATGAGAGCTTGATCTGGGTTTCACAATAACACCAAGACGGTCACGCAGAAACCCTGAAAAGACCATAACAGACCTGGACTTTGCTGATGACATTGCTCTCCTATCCAATGACTTCGATCAGGCTCAGAGGCTGCTGTTTAGCATTGAGAAAGAATGCAATCACATTGGCCTAGTCCTAAATGACAGGAAGACCAAAGTCATCATTTGTAATTTGTCATCTTCTGCTTCTGGTCCACTAGTAACCAGTGAGGGAAATGCTATCGAGGAGGTCAAAGATTTTAAATATCTTGGCTCTTGGGTCAACTCAACTGAACAAGATCTAAAAGTCAGGAAAGCCCTTGCCTGGAAAGTGCTCAGTGACTTAAGTACAATCTGGAAGTCAAGTGTCTCCCGGGATCTAAAGATCAGGCTCTTCGTGATGACAGTAGAGTCAGTTCTACTCTACGGGTGCGAGTGTTGGTCTCTGACATCGACCCTTGAAAAGTCACTCGATGGTGCCTACACTCGTATGCTGTGAACAGCACTTAACATCAGCTGGCAGACCTTTGTTCCAAATGAAGATCTATATGGAACGCTCCCCAGAATCTCGGACAAAGTGGCCTGGAGGAGGTTGGGACTCGCCGGCCACTGTTTCCGCCATAAAGAACTACCCGCTGGGGAGCTACTACTCTGGGAGCCTACCCATGGACACAGGAACCCGGGCCATCCACAAACAACATTCATCGACCTTCTAAAGAAGGATGTTTGTGCAGCGACCATGTCCGAGCTGGAGTCGTGCATGGCTGACCGTGAGGACTGGTCTTCCAGGCGTGTGACTCAGCTGAGGCCGCCCTGAGTGAGTGAGTGAGTGAGTAATGTAATGATTGATTTTGTTGATTGGCTGGCTGATTGGTTGATTAATTGATCAGTTGATAAATTATCTGGATGATAGCTTGGTTGGTATCTTGGTTGATTGTTGATTCATGGGTTTGCTTATTGAATGATTGAGTGAATTTGATAAAAATTGATTCGTGAATTAGTTGGCTCATTTATTTATTCATTTGAAGATTCATAATGTTAATAATTGGTAATTTGGTTGTTTAATTGGTTCATCTGTTGATTGATTGATTGATTGATTGATTGATTGATTGATTGATTGATCAATTAAACATACACACTAATAGTTGCAATGCTACATTTTTTTCTTTTAATTTAAGGTCAAGACAAGCTAAATTCAGTGTGCTTGATGCTGACCCAGTAAAATCCAAAATGATTTCTGTTTTGGAAATTCACAAATATCATTATGGGTTATTATTATATGAGATAAATGTGAAATCTCAACTTGTTATGCCCTGAATTTAAATCAGCACATCACATGAGTAATCTGTGATAAATAAAAGGACTGTATGTGGAAAATAATAATAATAATGTGAATAAATCATGAGTAGGAAACCATTAAACCCTACACTGACTATTCTGTCTGTTGATTGGATGTCTGTTTAGTCTATCAGCATCTCTCCAAAAATGGCATTTTGGTGAAAGAAAAATCCACCTGGCTCACATTCAGTACACCTGCAACTTCATTTCACTTGATCCTTCTCAGTCACTGCTGAATCTACAGTCTGGGTTAGAAAGAAGTCAGGTCCACTTCCTCTTCATACCAAAAAACGACATATTGGCAAGTGAAACTACCTGGCATATAGTCAGACATACAGTATCTAGTATTTCGCAAGATAATTGGAATACTAAACCATATATATGATTATTCAACTGATTTCCATACTGTCACAACCATGTGACATCTTGTTCTATTTCCATCAGATCACATGCACATGATGGTGTAATTGTCAATTCAACCATGTAGCAATGTGGACTAACAGCATGTTTTATACATCTGTGGGTACACTTGTGACTATTCCAGGAAGATGGGACTTCACCTGATCAAAGGTGTCAGATCAGTCACTCAAGTCTGATCATCTGCTCATCATCCATCTGAGACTCCGAGAGTTTGATCTCTGACAGCTTCAGAAAGACTTTTGTTAGGGTTTTGCTGGGATTCGAACCTGGTTCGTTGGTGTGATAATCCAGCAAACCCCCACTAGGCCACCAGGGGGATGACTCAAATGCAGAGGCGTGAGGCGGAAGTAGAAAAAGAATCAAAAGGTTTATTTAAACTATATACACTATATACAGGGCAAAACAAAAGACAAAAAAAAAACCAAAGAGTATAATCCAAAAGAAAAGCAAAGTGCAAAAATACAAAAGCTAAGAAGATCAAAAAACACAGTACAAAGGAAACTGGAGATAAACATAACAGCACAAAGACTCCGTGACAAGAGGACTGAACTCAGGGGTATAAATAGACAAACTAATTAAGGACACAGGTGAAGATAATTAGGCAATTAACACAAACACAAAACACAGGAACAGTGGCGGCCTCTAGAGGCCAAAATAAACACGACATGAAAAGGAAATAACAGCGGCCTCTAGAGGCCAAAACAGTCCTAGTCCTAACAGGACCCCCCCCTCTAGGAGCGTCTCCTGACGTTCCCAGGGCGATCCGGATGGGCCGAATGGAAGTCCCGACATAGTTCTTTATCAAGGACATCCCGAGCAGGAACCCAGCAGCGCTCCTCAGGACCATAGCCCTCCCAGTCCACCAGATATTGCAACCCGCCGCGGACCCGGCGGGAGTCAAGCAGGCGATTCACAGTGAACACAGTCTGCCCCTGGAAGATGCGGGGGGGTGGGGGGTTCCTAGGGGCAGGGGCATACGTAGACGTCAGTACGGGCCGTAACAGGGAAACATGGAAAGTGGGGTTGATCCTCAGAGTCCGGGGCAACTGGAGCCGGTAGGAGACAGGGTTCACCCTGCGCGCCACCTTGAAGGGGCCAATGTAGCGAGGAGCAAGCTTGCGGTTCTCCACCCGCAGTGGAAGGTCCTTAGTGGACAGCCAAACACGCTGCCCAGGGCGGAAAGCGTGTGCAGGTCTTCTATGGCGGTTGGCCTGAGTCTGGTTGGTTCTGGAGGTCTGTATGAGGGTCTTCCTGACCTTGCTCCAGGTCTTGCGACACCGTCTCACATATTGGTTGACCGAGGGCACCCCCGCGTCCTCCTCCTGGTCCGGGAACAGAGGTGGCTGGAACCCGAATTGGCACTGGAATGGCGACAGCTTGGTGGCCGATGACTGCAGGGTGTTGTGGGCGTACTCCGCCCATGGCAGCCAGGTGCTCCACGATGTCGGGTTATCCATAGCCAGGCCTCGCAGGGTGGTTTCCAGGTCCTGGTTGAGCCTCTCCGTCTGACCATTGGACTGTGGGTGAAACCCAGAGGAGAGGCTGGCAGTGGCTCCGATGACCTTGCAGAACCCGTGCCACACTCGGGAGGAGAACTGGGGCCCTCGGTCTGAGACGATGTCCTGTGGAAGACCAAAGACTCGGAAGACATGATTAAACAAAAGTTTCGCAGTTTCAAGAGCAGAGGGGAGTTTGCACAGTGGTCTTATTCAGGCCCCTGTAATCAATACATGGTCGGAGCCCCCCATCCTTCTTGCCGACAAAGAAGAAGCCGGCTCCAGCAGGTGAAGTGGAGGGTCGAATAAACCCAGAGACCAGGGCATCTTTGAGGTATTCCTCCATGGCCTTGCGTTCTGGCTGAGAGAGTGAAAACAGTCTGCCACGAGGAGGGGTAGTCCCAGGGAGCAAGTCGATGGCACAGTCGTAGGCCCGGTGCGGAGGAAGAACGGCGGCCCTGCTCTTGCTGAATACCTCCTTGAGATCCCAGTACTCTGTGGGAACTTGAGATAACTCGGTGAGATCAGGGGGCTCGGCAGGAGACACAGGAGAGCTAGAGAGCAGACAAGAGGCATGGCATGCAGGGCCCCATTCCACAACCTGGCTTGTTACCCAGTCTATGCGAGGGTTGTGGCGAGTAAGCCAAGGAAGGCCTAGAATAACTGGGAACTCAGGTGAAGGAATTAGGTGCAGGGATATTTCTTCCTTGTGACCTTGAGACTGGAGGAAGACTGGAGAAGTAACTTGAGTGACTCTACCATCACCTAACGCTTGGCCATCGAGGGCAGACACAGACAGAGGGACTTCAAGAGGTGCAGTAGGTATATTGATGCTTTGGGAGAAGTGAATATCCATAAAGTTCCCAGCCGCCCCTGAGTCTATCAAAGCTTGACAAGAGTGGACAGACTCACCCCAGGAGATGGAGACCGGGATGTAGATTCCTTGGCCAGGGAGTCCGGGAGAGAGGGTAGGCCCCGTCACAACCCTCCCTCGGTTGGACGGGGCGGTCCTTTTCCCAAGAGTTCGGGACATGATGCTCGGAAGTGACCAGGCTTGCCACAGTAGATGCAGCACTTGTCCCTCCTTCTGCGCTCCCTCTCAGATGCGGAGAGGCGAGTACGACCCACTTGCATGGGTTCTGGACAGTCACTGAAGGAGGTAGACGGTCTCCAGGTAGAGGTAGGGAGGCTGGGGGGGCTCAAGGCTTGGTGGCGTTCTCTCATCCTGTTGTCCAGACGAATAGCATGTGAGATGAGGGTTTCGAGGTCACTTGGGCATCCAATAGAGGCCAGACCGTCCTTGATGGGGTCAGACAGACCATGGTGGAAGGCTGACACCAGGGCAGTCTCGTTCCATCCACTTACTGCTGCGAGTGTTCGGAACGAGATGGCGTAATCTGCGACGCTTCCTCCTTGCCGGATGGACATGAGCTTTCGGGCTGCGTCGGTACTGATGTCTGCCTGATCGAAGACCCGAAGCATCTCTTCAGAAAACAGCTGGAAATCAAAGCACTCAGGTCCCTGTCTTTGCCAGATAGCAGTAGCCCAGGCTCGCGCCTTACCAGCTAATAAGGTGATCACAAAGGCAATCTTGCGGCGATCCGTAGTGTAGGTGGTAGGCTGAAGCTCAAAGGTGAGTTGACACTGGGTAAGGAACTCTCGGCACTCACTGTGCTTGCCGTCATACCTCTGTGGTGCAGGAAGGCTGGGTTCGCGAGGTGAAGAAGGCAGCATTGCAGGAGGCACTGGAGCAGGAGTGGGAGCTGGATCAGGAGCAGGAACTGGATCAGGAGCAGGAGATGCAGGCAGAGATGTCAGCTGTGCCAGGGTTTTCCCAATTTGCTGAAGCAGTTCCTCGTGGCGAGCGAGGGCCTCACGTTGGCTGGTGAGCGTACGTCCATGAGCGTCCATGGTCGCTCCGAAGCGTGTCAAAGCTGCCATAATTCCCTGAAGGTTGGCCGGGTAGACAGTTGAAGCAGCCTCTGCTGAGTCGGTCATGACGGAGTCTTTCTGTTAGGGTTTTGCTGGGATTCGAACCTGGTTCGTTGGTGTGATAATCCAGCAAACCCCCACTAGGCCACCAGGGGGATGACTCAAATGCAGAGGCGTGAGGCGGAAGTAGAAAAAGAATCAAAAGGTTTATTTAAACTATATACACTATATACAGGGCAAAACAAAAGACAAAAAAAAAACCAAAGAGTATAATCCAAAAGAAAAGCAAAGTGCAAAAATACAAAAGCTAAGAAGATCAAAAAACACAGTACAAAGGAAACTGGAGATAAACATAACAGCACAAAGACTCCGTGACAAGAGGACTGAACTCAGGGGTATAAATAGACAAACTAATTAAGGACACAGGTGAAGATAATTAGGCAATTAACACAAACACAAAACACAGGAACAGTGGCGGCCTCTAGAGGCCAAAATAAACACGACATGAAAAGGAAATAACAGCGGCCTCTAGAGGCCAAAACAGTCCTAGTCCTAACAACTTTGCTGGAGCTGATGAAGGACTTCCTTCTCAAATATGCTGTTTCTCAGGAAACTGTCTGTTGTATGTCCAGATTTTGAAACCTACTGCAGAAAGACAGACATGCTGTGTCAATTTCCAGAATTAATGGTACCCTGATATTTTGAGATTTAACATTCATACATGGAACCCTTAAGCATTTTATTTGAACACTACTGTAAGTTTAAATAAATAAATAAATAAATAAACATCTTGAGTATTCCCCCCGCATATTCCTAGTTAATTCAGAGATATTAGGTTTGGTATAAATAAATAAATAAATAAATAAATAAAAATCAACATAAAAACAAATACAGCACTAGCATTGAAACACTTGTGTTGATATTGGCACTGAAAAGAGTTCAACTGAATTAAAAGATAGCCAAACATTTTTTGAAAGTGTTTTTTTGTTTGATTGTTTGTTTGTTTGTTTTTTTGCTCTGATGTGCTTTTCAGTGACAATCTTCTCTTTATTTCTTCATGTCAGCCTTTTTCAGTGCGTTTTTTAATGCTGACAGTCTTTTTTCAATGTTGGTACATTTCATTGCCAATTTTCTGTCTCTGCACTGGTGTGGAAGGGGAGGGACAAGAAGGGGTTTGATGGGAGGGACAAGAAATATATGATCTGCATAAAATCAGTTAACAACATGTCTCTGAATGGGGGTGTGGTCAGATGTGGGAGAAAACAAGAAGACACAATGTTGGGACATGAATCCATCCTGTGGATTCAAGTGTCCATTTTGTCTCGATATTGTTGGTTCTCATCAAGGGTTAAATTATCAATATGGATGAACATGGTTTCCATGGGATTTCCCTTCTTCATGTTTCCTCCCACATCAGGCTAAAATTAAAGTCTCTGAATTAGCTCCAGGGGTTTAGTCCGGGGTAGGACTGATGATGAGTCTCAGATCCAGGAGGACTTGAGTATTGGGGAAAGTAGTATTACCCCTTAATCACCATTGCTCCTGGGTCCGCTCTGACCCAGAGTGGTAGCACCTGCCTGGGTTCCAGCTATGGGTAAAATAGTACATCACCAATAAGGTGCTGGCAGCAGGGCGTTTTTTGGTGCAATGTGGCAGATGAACCCAACAGGATCAATGGCATATCACCAGATGGCATGCGGCAGAGCCACTCAAATGGCCAATGGATGGCATCACTCAGCAAGTCAGTTGCCACTGCAGAGCAACTTCCATACCCATCAGGTCTGCAGCACTTTTGTGCACCACTTGGCATCAGGTCTTGAGGTCCAGAGAGACAACACCATGGGGGCACAACATGGTGTGCCTTACCTTACTGTGCAAGGTGCTTTGTTAGGAGAGGAGAATAGGAAAGTCCTCCATCCAGAGGTTTCAAAATCCATGTTTCCAATCTTATACTTTAAAAGAATGAGATGCTTGCCAAAAGAGAAGAGTAGACTATGCTGGTGTTGTCATCAAGTCCAACTAAACCAAGACCAAATTATGAATGAGACCAAAGTGTACCAAGACTAAGACAAAACCAAGACTTTGAGGGGTTGAGACCAAATCGAGACCAAGTTAAGACGAAGACCAAGGCAGAGCAAGACTGTGCCAAGACCAAGATCAGACCAGTGTGTGTGTGAAGGGGGGCAGGGGAGGGGTAATGACTATTAACAGTAATGAAAATTTCGAATTCACAATGAGTCACGCTATTGGTCGCATTTGAAGCAGGAAGTTTTACACCCAATCACAGTAACAATGTTAAATAAATCAGATGATACACAGGTAATTTACTCAGGTAGTGAAATCCCCACAGTTATGGTCTTGACTGGTCTTGACATAAAATTCTGAGTCTCTATGTCTGAGACCCAAACAAGACTGAGTCAAAATGCAGTCTATTCCAAGACGAGACTGAGACCTTCAAAAAGTGGTCTTGAGACTGATCTCAAGTACTACACCAGTAGGCTATGCTGTTTAGTTGTGTTTTTTGTAGGACAGGACCTTCGATTGGTACATCAAATAGTCACAGAAAAGGACAGGGTTCAAATA
This sequence comes from Neoarius graeffei, assembly GCF_027579695.1. NCBI lineage: Eukaryota > Metazoa > Chordata > Actinopteri > Siluriformes > Ariidae > Neoarius > Neoarius graeffei. The sequence continues at coordinate 110,407,621 of NC_083570.1, forward strand.
TAATCTAGATCTATACTTCCTGAATAAACTTCAAATATAGAGGACCGGGATGCTGTTAGACATGGGCGTGACCAAAATGTGTGGTAAAGGTTTGTAGGAATTTGGTTGTATCTGTCACAGGTCGGACTAACTCCAAGAAAAAATTTGGAAATATTGACTTTAGACATATTGAGCCAATGGACAATCTTGAACTAAATAGGATTGTGTCTCGCAAAAGTATGTAGATGAAGAGTGAATTATTTTAAGTATTTTGGCCATTGATCTTTGGCTATTTCTGTCCCCAAATCCATCTCCTAGTTTTCTTTTATTGCTGAGATTGAAGAGGCTTCCATATCAAATACAGCTGGATAAAGCCAATTCCCTTAACCTTGGGTTTGGTTTCTAGGATTAAATCAAGAGATTTTTGGGTGACGGGAAGAGAATTGAGAAAACTGATTCCATATACACTCACTGGCCACTTTAATAAGAACTTGTTCTTGATTCAAAGATTCCTGTTATTGGCTGCAGGAGTGGAACCCAATGTGGTCTTCTGCTGTTGCAGGCTGAGATGCTTTTCTGCTCAACATGGTTGTAAAGAGTGCTTATATGAGTGCTTATACCCAGGGCTCCTATTGATAGCAGGTTTGCTCTTGTGGCTACCTGATTGGACTACCCTGGGTGATTTATCTTTTATTTTTTAAATAAAGGTGTTATCTATCTATCTATCTATCTATCTATCTATCTATCTATCTATCTATCTATCTATCTATCTATCTATCTATCTATCTATCTATCTATCTATGAGTTACAATATCCTTCCTGGCAAAAAGGATATATTAAAGTTGCCACCCACAGAACTGTCGCTCACTGTGAATTTGAACAACGGTCTTGTACCTCAGGGAAAATGTGAGATAACCTCAGTTTAGAAAAATGAACCCTGTGTATCACTTTAAACTGAATAATTGCCAAACATGCACAGGATGAGACAGTGCCCAACTTGCTCACCACTCCATTCCACCAGTCATCATTGATTTGAAGACCTATCTCCTCCTCCCATGCAGCCCTAATTTTCAAGTTGGAGTGATCACTGAGGCCCATATGTTTTTCTTTTGCCCTTGCCTACACAATTATTGGTCAAGTAATTTCAATATAATATCCACCATAATGGGAATTGACATGCAACCCTGTCTTTTTATTACCATTTTTGGAACTCCTGTTGACCCAAGGCTATTCAATTCTGTTCGAGAAATTATTAATTTCACCTCTTTGGTAGCCAAACGCCACCTCCTCCTCCAGTAGAAGCCTTCTAACACCCCCCCCCCCCCCCCCCGTGTCTCAGTGGCTTAAGGACACCATGTTCTTTCTCAAACTTGAGAAATTTAAATACACAATGAGAGGATGTACCCATAAGTTCTTTTCCAAGTGGCAATCCTTTATTTCATATTTTAATGAGCTGCAGATCCTGCCAGATTAAATGCTGGTTTGTTCAATATTCATATTTGTGATTTCTGCCTCAGCCAGAGTGGGACATGTGAATGTTGGGATTAATTTGTTGATTTTATTTTGTTTTATTAATTTTATTTTTGTGGCTGTTGTTGTTAATGTTTCCTTTATCTAGTTGTCTGTCTGTTCTTTTAAAAAAAAGATGAGAAAAGTATTTGGTAAGTCTGTACTGCAGTTTCATTGTCATTCTTATTTTTGCCAATAAAAATATTTTGCAAAAAAAAAAAAGAACTGTCACTCACTCATTCAATGTGTTTTTTTTTTGCAATATTCTGTGTAAACTCTAGAGATTGTAGTGTGTGAAAACCCCAGGAGATCAGCAGTATCTGAAATACTCTTCCAAATAAATAATGAAATAAGACTTTAGAGCGTTTTAAAGAATAATTTCATAAGGAAGTATGGAATGCATCAGAATAAATAAATAAATACATAAATAAATAAATGTTTCAGTAACTTGTTTGAATTCTTAACTAAAGACTAATAAATGAAATGCACATATATTTGAAATTTAAATTAATTAAATGAAAATTAAAAATGTTAAATAGATGTAAATTACACAATGGCATATTAGAGCCAAAAAAAAAAAAATGGAACTGGTGTTGGAGGCTAAATTTACAAGAAAAAATTTGCCATTTTTTGTGAGATTGTAGTCATAAACTTGTGTGTGTGTGTGTGTGTGGGGGGGGGGGGGGGGGGGGCACAAATTTACAAGAAAAAATATGTCACAAATTTACAAGCAAAACTCTGATTTTTTTTTTTTTTTGGTCAAGGAACCATATCACTTCACTTCGCAAGATTGGATCAACATCACCACATCACAGATTCCACTGCAAAATCAAAAGTTATAGGGACTGTCTTTCCTCCTTGATTGTGAAATATAAAAGAATACAGCACAAAGAGATTTTCAACTACATTTCCCAGAATGCACTGCAGCCAGGAAGCAATGGGAGATGAATGTATAAACTGCACAGCTTATTTATTTATTAATTAATTTATTTATTTTATCTGTTTATAAATGTATAATTATTGTGTAAGAGAAGTTTCCCATTATTTTCAGTGTGTGGATTCGTCTCATCTGCCCAAATCTCTATGACTTTGAAAACGGTTGAGCCGAGAGTTATAGGAAATGCATTCTTTGTAACGGTTCCTTGACAAATGAAAAAAAAACCCACTAATTTTATGAGTTATGTTTCTTGTAAATTTGTGACTTTTTTCTCATAAGATTGACTTTACAATCTCAGAGAAAATACAAGGTTTTCCTTCAAAAATTATGACTTTAATCTCAAATTCTGAGGGCTTTTTTCTCTGAATATTTCCCTCCTCCCCCAGCTCCATATTTTTTCACTTCCCATGGCCCTAATATGCCATTGTAAAATTATAACCACAAATAAAAATAGACGTATATTTAGGTGTGTGGTTTTTGAAGGAACGCCGGACTACACAGCTACAGTCGAAAATGTAATCTGGAAGGTGTGTGTCTGGGCGATATTCTCATGCTGAGATGTTGTCAAGGCTTTATGTTTGGATCTTCGTCCCTCCAGAGGAGCATCTCATCTCATCTCATCTCATTATCTCTAGCCGCTTTATCCTGTTCTACAGGGTTGCAGGCAAGCTGGAGCCTATCCCAGCTGACTACGGGCGAAAGGCGGGGTACACCCTGGACAAGTCGCCAAGTCATCACAGGGCTGACACATAGACACAGACAACCATTCACACCTACGGTCAATTTAGAGTCACCAGTTAACCTCGCCGGCCACAGGGCTCAAACCCGGACCTTCTTGCTGTGAGGCGACAGCGCTAACCACTACACCACCGTGCCGCCTCCAGAGGAGCAGATTTACAAAATGTCTGATAAGATGGTCTTGTAAAATGTTTTCCTGCTGAGACAGGATGGGGTTTTAACCCTGACCCTCAACTCTACAGCAGCACCTTTGTTCAGAGAGGTTACAAATCATAATAATCACATTATGTCATTTAGTTGATATGGCTCAAGACACCAGCTGAGCTTGAACTCATGAAGTTGAATTGAGAGCATAAATATCCTATCATCTAACACACACACACACACACTCACGCACACACGTAAACTGTTTGTGAATGTTTGATGTTCTTTCTCGCCCTTGTGGACCAGCGTGAATCTGTTTTTATCAGTCACAGGGGTGAGGTGAATAAAACACTGGGGACATAAAAGACCCAAAATGAACACAGTCATACTCTCGGAAAAAGCCATCTGTGCCTTCATCAAGTGCGCCAAGTACATTCTGGCAAACCAGAGACACAGAGCATGCTATGAAGTTATAAAATAGTCTCAAATTGTTTATGCACTTTTTCAGTCTATTGATCTCTGGCTCTCTGAATTTTGCTGACTTTGACTTTTATATATTTTTTTAATACTTATGTCAGTAAACAATTGTCTATCTATTTTTTTTATTAACATGCAAATAAGGCTGTTCTTTCTCACCCTAAATGAGTTATACTCAGGATATTAACTGTTGCTAAACTGTTACTGATTTATAATTTACTATTTATTTACTGATGCACTTTGGTGGCACCTCATCTACATTGACTTTGACTTTTTTTCTTGTAAAGTTAGCCTCTTCCACCAGTTCCCTTTTTTTGGCCCTAATATGGCATCATATATATATATATATATATATATATATATATATATATATATATATCAGGGGCGATTTCTCAGAGACAACAAGGGAAGCCGAGCTTCCCCTAAAATTCTCTCCCCAAACTGCGGCATCTATGATGTTGAATTCTCATTAAAACAATAACTTGCATAACATAATATATGCCCAAGATTGTATTTACGTTCATAACTATCCTGTAACTTATTTGAGTGATGTCTGACGAACTTGCAGTTCGCTACGAGAATCACCTTTGCTGCCAGGCTGTAACCAGCATTGCCAGATACTGCTGACGTTTTCCAGCCAAAATATGTTCACAACCCGCCAAAATGCACTTAAAACCGCCCAATCTGTCAACACTGGCTGTAACCTTTCTTATTTCAATGGGCTCTATGCGCTGGCAGCCAGGTATCCATTGCAGTCTATGAGACGGCTCTGAACAGCCAATTTTGGCTAGTTGTTATTGGTTAAAATCGACAAAATCGTCACTTCCAGGGAAGCCGGGCTTCTCTGGGACTAAACGAGACAGTGGGAGGGGCAAGAAGCCGGGCTGATGAAGGATTATTGGAGGTAGTGTTTGAAAGACATGAGGAGGGTGGGCTCTGTACTTCGGCGTCGGCGAGGAACACGGAAGCATGATCAGTCCCTAGCGGATGTTGAGAAAGTGTAGTCGTGTGCCAAAGTGCTGTCCGAATTTCTTTTCATATAAACATTTCTTCTCATTGATGTCTCTGTACATTACTCTGTAAATAAATATAAATATTACTCATTGTGCTCCGTTAACTTTCATCCATTCTATCAGTTTGATCATTCGCGAATTCACTCGTTTATTTCATTTGTAGTTCAATCTGGTTGTAGGCTAGCTTGAGCCTTATTGGGATCTGCAGTGCTAGCTGCTAACAGAAATTGGTGAAGTCTCTGGAAAGCACAACCAGCTGGTATGACAGGGTAACAGACCATTTTCTGGAAAAGGAGCGGAGGGCAGAATTTGTGTATAAATAGTGTTCATGTTCATGAATCTGAAGTGTGTATATTGTTCAGTAATGTTAAGAGAATGGTGGGCTCTGTGTTATAGGTTATACCTGGGTATAATATTCAAGGCTCTGTGTGTTGCATAGCCTACCTGGTTATGAATTTCCAGACTGTGTTGCAGAAGATGTTCAAGGATGTGTTGCACAGCTGGGTGTTGTGTTAAAGACTCTGTGTTGCATATCAGGGTATGATGTTCAAGACTCTTCGTTGAATAGCCAGTGATTTTTGGATGTTTGATATTTTTGATTAAGGATATGAGGCACTAGCCTGGCAAGCCAGACTATAACATTAAATGTACAAGCAAAAATACTTTCTGCCACTAGGTAGGGTTGTCTAGTTCACTATGCTAATGGGGCACACCTTTCTATGCTTTGATATCCGGCCTACAGGTTTTACGATGAATACGTAAAATGGGCTTCCCCTGTTTTAAAAACAGGGGAAGCCCATTTTACGTATTCATCGTAAAACCTGTATATATATATATATATATATATTGGCCAGGAAGTGAAGTTGAATCTAGTCGTGTCAAGTCTAATCGATTTGCATCTAGTCAAATAGAGTCAAATGGAGTCTAATCAAATCAGGTTTAGTCAAATTGAGTCTTGTTTTTAGTCTAGTCAAGTTGAGTACTGCTAATTCAAGTCTAGTTTATTGGACTCAGGTCTAATCAAGTCCAGTCTAATATCTCATTGAATTTAGTCACAGAAAGTCCAGCTAATTTGACTCAAGCCAAATAGAGTCAAGTCCAGTTGATTCGAATCTTGTTCAGCTGAGTCTTAGCTTTAAGTTGAATTGAGTTGGATCTAGCTGATCTACTCTAATCAAATCAAATCTAGTGGTTTAGTTGAGTTGAGTCTCATCAAACAGACTCAAGTGGAGTCTAAACAAGTCTAACTGATTCAAGTTGAGTTGAAGTGAGTCTTACGTTAAGTTGAATAAAGATGATTCATGTTGAGTTGAGACTAATCTAATCAAATCAAAGCGAGTTGTTCAACTGAATCTAATTGATTTGATTCTAGTCTAATGAGTCAAGTATGGTTGTGTCAAGTCAAATCAATTTGAGTCAAATTGAATCAAATTCAATCAAATGTCTGTATCAGATCTAGTTGATTTGAGTCAAAACATGAAAAAAAGGAATTGTGTACAAAAATTCAAATGCGAAAAGTGAATTGTGAAAAATCACATGACAGAAATGAATAAATGAATCATAGAAAAACGTTTGATGCAAGAAACAAATGAATGACTGAAAATAAATGAGTCATATGGAAAATCACATACAAATAATTTAAAAAAACATGCACTACATGTGAAAAATAACATGTTTAGTGTGTAAAACACACATGTATAAATTTCATACATTAAGTGAAAGAAAGAAAGAAAGAAAGAAAGCACAACTTTATTCATCACACACTTGTGAAATTCCTCTGTGCATTTAACCCATCTGAAGCAGTGAACACACACTTGCACCAGAGGCTCCAACTTGGGAAATTGCAAAGAGGGAGATTCTCCCTCTCTGAGAGTAGCTCAAAGGGAGACAAGTTTGAGCGCCGTAGGTGCAAAGGCGAGTTGTTTATTTATATATATATATATATATATATATATATATATATATATATATATATATATATATATATATATATATATAATGTGTGTATATATATATAGTGTGTGTGTATCTATAATGATATATATGAATGATTCACCACATTTTGTGTCAATTAAATCTTATTAATAGTAACAGATCTAGATCAATCCAGTGACTATAGACCAAACTTTAATATGCCTAAAGTAAATGTTAATGTCAATAATGACTATTATAAATTGCCAATGGTAGACCCTCTGATGATAATGTTCTTCTAATAATATTCTATTTCTAAGTCTAAGTTAGTAAAAGTCAGACAAAAAAAGTCAGACAATTCCGTTAGAATCTAATGTCTGGTCTGGTGATCTAACCTTGTCAGATATAGGGTCGTCTTGCTGCCATCCAAAATAGTCCGCCATTCATCCCTGGCGACCATCGCGACGAGCGATCTGAACTTTATCTTGGTGATTTTCTGATATTTTTTCTTCATAGTTTGGCTTTCGCCATTTCCACCAACGGAACTTTGTTTCATTATCTCAATCAAGAGAACATAAAGTTAAAGACGAGCAGGTGATAAATGCAGACGAAAAGCAGACACAAAAAAACAACCAAAATGGTTTAGTGTTGCAGGTTTTCTTGTTCTCTAGCACGTATCATTAATAGCGCCATCTGTATGCTTTATCGGTAACTGCTAAGACATTGGGTGGGCTCAAGTGTGTACCCCACGGCGTACTGAATTCCGCTCGATTCATATGCGCGCTTGATCTGCGCACGCATGCCTCCAGCATTCACTCCAATCTCCCCATTACGCCGATCGGTGTACCGACCGGGGAATTGGCATATACCATGGGGTACACGCTTGAGTCCACCCATACAATGTCAGACACATGAAAAGAGGAAAGTCAACTATTAATTGTCGTCAACATAAACGTATCAAGTTATATTTAACTAATCATGTGTAGTAAGGGCAGGCGGGAGATTTTAATGTTGTCAGTGGGAGGTCGGGAGGATTTTCTAAATGTTCCCTAAAGTGGGAGATCTCCCGCCATGGGCAGGAGAGTTGGAGCCTCTGATGCACACACACGTGAGCAATGAGCACACACACATACCCAGAGCAGTTGGCAGCCATGCTAACAGCACCCGGGGAGCAGTTGGGAGTTAGGTGCCTTGCTCAAGGGCACCTCAGCCCAAGGCCATCCCATATTAACCGAACCGCATGTCTTTGGACTGTGGGGGAAACCGGAGTACCCGAAGGAAACCCACGCAGACATGGGGAGAATATGCAAACTCCACACAGAAAGGCCCCCGCCGGCCGCTGGGCTCGAACCCAGAACCTTCTTGCTGTGAGGCGATCATGCTAACCACTTGTGAAAAATAACATGTTTCATGTGTAAAACCCACATGTATAAATTTCATACATCTCTTTTCTGCAATAATATGCTCAGAGCTATACAAGCCATCTTACTGCTGGACTTCATTCTGTTTGCAGCCATGACAGATCCATTGCCAGGTTTCTCTCCCCATCTTTGGCAGTTGTTTCATTCCTGGAAAGAAACAGCATCCCTTTCTCTCTTCATGATCACTGGCAGCTCAGCTTCGACATTCACAGCCATGTCTGGAGTCATTGCTGTGTTCTCTGGTGCTGGAGGACACACAGCTCATTTGTCATGTGAATTAAGGCATGAGGAGGCTTTATAGAGATGCTTTATATAACCTCGGATATTTGGAGTGAAGTGTGTTACTTGTTGTTGTGATATTTGGGTTTAGATTATATATATATATATATATATATATATATATATATATATATATATATATATATATATATATATATATATATATATAATATCACATCCATACTATCTCCGTTTCTCTCAGGACAGCACTGATTTGTACAAGTTTCAGGCTATATCACATCCTCAGCTGAATAAATTCATGACACAGAAAAGGTTTTTTGTTTATTATGAATAAAATGACACACCAGGGAAAGAGAGACAATTAATGAGGATCCTTTCATTAACACAATGTGATTAAAATATCTGGACAGAAAAGATATGCAGTATTTATTAAGACAATCAGCCATTCACTTGGTACTGTGATCCAGCAGGAAAATGTTCACTGCCCTCAAAAAGCAGAGCATGAAAAAAGACTGTTTCCAATTGTAATATTTGAAAGGCCTTCTTCTTCTCGATTAGCCAAGCTGGACATATCAAGAGAGTCATTATGGGTGAGAAAATCAGAAATTTTATGAGAGAACATTCATTCATTTTTTTATACAGTTTATCCCTCACAGGGCACAGGTGGGTTGGAGCCAATTGAAAGAGAGGCATCAAGACAGTTCACCAGTCTATCACTATCACAGGGCTAACACAGACAGCCATTAACACTCACATCTACAACTATGAGAAATTTAGAGAAGCCACATGACTCACTGACTGGAATAAACAAGGACGGTGCAGCTCCATTCATTCCCAGTCGGGTTTGAATGATGGACATATAGTAAATATATACTCACCGGCCACTTAATAAGGTGCACCTATACATCCACCTGCTGTTTGATGCAGTTCTCTAATCAGCTGATCCCTTGACAGCAGCACAATGCATCAAATCATGCAGATACAAATCAAGAGCTTCAGTTAATGTTCACAATGTTCAAACATCAGAATGGGAAAAATTGTGATCTCACAGTGAAGTGTGACTTTCTTTCACTGTGGTATGGGTGTTGGTTTGAGCCAGATGGACTGGTTTGAGTATTTCAGAAACTGATCTCATGGCATTTTCACGCACAACAGTCTCTAGAGTTTACACAGAATGGTACAAAAAACACTGACTGAGTGAGTGACAGTTCTGTTGGTGAAAACAAATGCCTTGTTGATAAGAGAGGTCAGAGGAAATTGGACAGATTCAAGGTGGTTTGAGCTTTTTTTGCCAGGAAGGATATAGTAACTCATATAATCACTCTTTACAACCGTGGTGAGCAGAAAAGCATCGCAGTAGAAAAGCAACAGCAGAAGAACACATTGGGGTCCACTCCTGCAGCCAAGAACAGAGATCTTAGAATCAAGAACAAGTTCCTATTAAAGTGGCCAGTGAGTGTATACTTATGCTTATAATATCATCCAGTACCAATCAAAAGTTTGTACACCCCTACTCCATTCATAGGTATTTCTCAGACTATTTATTATTATTATTATCTCATCTCATTATCTCTAGCTGCTTTATCCTTCTACAGGGTCGCAGGCAAGCTGGAGCCTATCCCAGCTGACTATGGGTGAAAGGCGGGGTACACCCTGGACAAGTCGCCAGGTCATCAAAGGGCTGACACATAGACACAGACAACCATTCACACTCACATTCACACCTACGGTCAATTTAGAGTCACCAGTTAACCTAACCTGCATGTCTTTGGACTGTGGGGGAAACCGGAGCACCCAGAGGAAACCCACGTGGACATGGGGAGAACATGCAAACTCCACACAGAAAGGCCCTCGCCGGCCACGGGACTCGAACCCGGACCTTCTTGCTGTCAGGCGACAGCGCTAACCACTACACCACCATGCCGCCTATTATTATTATTATTATTATTATTATTATTATTAATGATTTACTATTTACTCTCTGATTTGAAACACATTAAGAAGGTAAGAAACTTGTCCACTACTTAACTTTTGATGAGAAACAACTGTTAATTGAAAAGCATTCCAGGTGACTACCTCATGAAGCTGGCGTGCAAAGGGTCATCAAGCTAAGCGCTGGATACTTTGAAGAATCTACAACCCCGATTCCAAAAAAGTTGGGACAAAGTACAAATTGTAAATAAAAACGGAATGCAATGATGTGGAAGTTTCAAAATTCCATATTTTATTCAGAGTAGAGCATAGATAACATATCAAATGTTTAAACTGAGAAAATGTATCATTTAAAGAGAAAAATTAGGTGATTTTAAATTTCATGACAACAACACATCTCAAAAAAGTTGGGACAAGGCCATGTTTACCACTGTGAGACATCCCCTTTCTCTTTACAACAGTCTGTAAACGTCTGGGGACTGAGGAAAGATCTGGACTGCAGGCTGGCCAGTTCAGTACCCGGACCCTTCTTCTACGCAGCCATGATGCTATAATTGATGCAGTATGTGGTTTGGCATTGTCATGTTGGAAAATGCAAGGTCTTCCCTGAAAGAGACGTCATCTGGATGGGAGCATATGTTGCTCTAGAACCTGGATGTACTGTACCTTTCAGCATAGATGGTGTCTTTCCAGATGTGTAAGCTGCCCATGCCACACGGACTAATGCAACCCCATACCATCAGAGATGCAGGCTTCTGAACTGAGCGCTGATAACAACTTGGGTCGTCCTTCTCCTCTTTAGTCCGAATGACACGGCGTCCCTGATTTCCATAAAGAACTTCAAATTTTGATTCATCTGACCACAGAACAGTTTTCCACTTTGCCACAGTCCATTTTAAATGAGCCTTGGCCCAGAGAAGACGTCTGCGCTTCTGGATCATGTTTAGATATGGCTTCGTCTTTGAACTATAGAGTTTTAGCTGGCAACGGCGGATGGCACGGTGAATTGTGTTCACAGATAATGTTCTCTGGAAATATTCCTGAGCCCATTTTGTGATTTCCAATACAGAAGCATGCCTGTATGTGATGCAGTGCCGTCTAAGGGCCCGAAGATCATGGGCACCCAGTATGGTTTTCCGGCCTTGACCCTTACGCACAGAGATTCTTCCAGGTTCTCTGAATCTTTTGATGATATTATTTATTTATTTATTTATTTATTTATCTTTTGCCATAGGAAGATATATATATATATATATATATATATATATATATATATATATATATATATATATATATATATATATATACACATCATGGCATGGGAAACCACAACAGCTTGCGCCAATTACAGTGGCCCCATTGTACCGAATTATGCACTGTGGATGATGATATGTTCAAACTCTTTGCAAATTTACACTGTCGAACTCCTTTCTGATATTGCTCCACTATTTGTCAGTGCAGAATTAGGGGGATTGGTGATCCTCTTCCCATCTTTACTTCTGAGAGCCGCTGCCACTCCAAGATGCTCTTTTTATACCCAGTCATGTTAATGACCTATTGCCAATTGACCTAATGAGTTGCAGTTTGGTCCTCCAGCTGTTCCTTTTTTGTACCTTTAACTTTTCCAGCCTCTTATTGCCCCTGTCCCAACTTTTTTGAGATGTGTTGCTGTTATGAAATTTCAAATGAGCCAATATTTGGCATGAAATTTCAAAATGTCTCACTTTCGACATTTGATATGTTGTCTATGTTCTATTGTGAATACAATATCAGTTTTTGAGATTTGTAAATTATTGCATTCCGCTTTTATTTACAATTTGTACTTTGTCCCAACTTTTTTGGAATCGGGGTTGTAAAATATGAAACATTTTTTTGTTTACCACATAATTTCATACCGTATGTTCCATAAGTTATTTCATAGTTTTGATGCCTTCAGTATCATTCTACAATGTAGAAAATACAAAATGTAGAAAAACCTATGAATAAGTAGGGGTATACAAATTTTCATTGGCTATATATATGTGTGTGTGTGTGTGTGTGTGTGTGTGTGTGAATGTACAAATGATAGATAGATAGATAGATAGATAGATAGATAGATAGATAGATAGATCGATCGATCGATCGATCGATCGATCGGCACAGTGGTGTAGCCCAGTGGCCATTGGGGGCCTTTCTGTGTGGAGTTTGCATGTTGTCCCTCTGTCTGTATGGGTTTCCTCTGGGTGCTCCGGTTTCCCCCACAGTCCAAAGACATGCAGGTTAGGTTAACTGGTGGCACTAAATTGACCATGTGTCAGCCCTGTGATGACCTGGGGACTTGTCCATTGCTAGCAATGATGACTGTTTCATTAGGATGTGCAGAAATGTAGATGGGCTGTGAGGTCTGCACAGAGCAACAGAGTCACCAGCAGCACGAACGGCCCGGCCGAGCAACCACAGAATGTCTTGCCTCATGAGCTCTCGCATACTATTCTCCTCTCCTAATGAAGCACCTTGCACAGTAAGGTAAGACAAACAATGTCATGCCCCCATCATGTTGTCTCTCTGGACCTCCAGGCCTGTTGCCAAGTGGTGCAAAAAAGTGCTGCAGACCTGACAGTTATGGAAGTTGTCCCTCAGTGGCAACTGACTTGCTAAGTGATACCATCCACTGGCCATTTGAGTGGCTCTTCAGCATGCCATCTGGTGATGTGCCATTGACCATGTTGGGTTCATCTGCCACATTGCACAGAAAAGCGCCCTGCTGCCAGCGCCTTATTGGTGATGTACTATTTAACCCATAGCTGGAACGGAGGTAGGTTCCAGTGGGTGCTATCACTCCGGGTCAGAGCGGACCTGGGAGCAATGGTGATTAAAGGGTAACTTCACTTTCCCCAATACTCAAGTACTCCTGGACTATCTATCTATCTATCTATCTATCTATCTATCTATCTATCTATCTATGGGTGGCACGGTGGTGTAGTGGTTAGCGCTGTCGCCTCACAGCAAGAAGGTCCGGGTTCGAGCCCCGTGGCCGGCGAGGGCCTTTCTGTGCGGAGTTTTCATGTTCTCCCCATGTCCGCGTGGGTTTCCTCCGGGTGCTCCAGTTTCCCCCACAGTCCAAAGACATGCAGGTTAGGTTAACTGGTGACTCTAAATTGACCGTAGGTGTGAATGTGAGAGTGAATGGTTGTCTGTGTCTATGTGTCAGCCCTGTGATGACCTGGCGACTTGTCCAGGGTGTACCCCGCCTTTCACCCGTAGTCAGCTGGGATAGGCTCCAGCTTGCCTGCAACCCTGTAGAACAGGATAAAGCGGCTAGAGATAATGAGATTATATATATATATATATATATATATATATATATATATATATACACACTAGTGCATCTCAAAAAATTAGAATATGGTGAAAAAGTTCAATATTTTCCATCATTTATTTAAGAAAGTGAAAATGTTATATATTATAGACTCATTACACATAAACTAAAATGTTTCAAGCATTTTTTTCTATTTTAATTTTAATCAGTATGGCATACAGTACAAAAACATGAAAAAAATCTCAAAATATTAGAATATTTCATTTCGAGTTTGAGTAAAACAGTATGAACACAGTGTATCTCTCGGTCTAGTTCAGTACACACAACCACAATCATGGGGAAGACTGCTGACTTGACTGTTGTCCAGAAGATGATCACTGATGCCCTCCACAAGGAGGGTAAGCCACAAAAGGTCATTGCTGAAAAGGGTGGCTGGAAAAGGTGCACAAGCAACAGGGAAGGCCGCAGTCTTGAGAGGATTGTCAAGAAAAGTTGATTCAAGAACTTGGGAGAGCTTCACAAGGAGTGGACTGAGGCTGGTGTCAGTGTATCAAGACCCATCACGAACAGACATCTTCAAGAAAGGGGATACAACTTTCGCATTTCTAATATCAAGCTACTCCTGAGCCAGAGACAATGTCAGAAGTGTCTTATCGGGGCTAAGGAGAGAAAGAAATGGACTGTTGCTCAGTGGTCCAAAGTCCTCTTTTCAGATGAAAGTACATTTTGCATTTAATTTGGAAATCACGGTTCTAGAGTCTGGAGGAAGAGTGGAGAGGCACAGAATCCAAGGTGTTTGAAGCCCAGTGTGAAGTTTCCACAGTCTGTGATGATTTGGGGTGCCATGTCATCTGCTGGTGTTGGTCCACTGTATTTTATCAAGTCCAAAGTCAACACAGCCATCTACCAGGAGATTTTAGAGCACTTCATGCTTCTATCTGCTGACGAGCTTTTTGGAAATGCTGATTTCCTTTTCCAGCAGGACTTAGCACCTACTCACAGTGCCAAAACTACTACCAAATGGTTTGCTGACCATGATATTACTGTGTTTGATTGGCCAGCCAACTTGCCTGACCTGAACCCCATAGAGAATCTATGGGGTATTGTCAAGAGGAAGATGAGAAACACCCGACCCAAAAATAAAGATATGCTGAAGGCCACTATCAAAGCAACCTGGGCTTCAATAACACCTCAGCAGTGCCACAGACTGATCACCTCCATGCCACACCACATTGATACAGTAATTCATGGTAAAGGAGCCCCAACCAAGTATTGAGTGTATAAATGAATACACTTTTCAGAAGTTGGACATTTCTGTATTGTAAATCCTTTTTTTGATTGATCTTAGGGAATATTTTAATAATTTGAGATACTGGATTTCTGATTTTCATGAGCTATAAGCCATAATCATCAAAAT
Source organism: Neoarius graeffei (assembly GCF_027579695.1). Taxonomy (NCBI): domain Eukaryota; kingdom Metazoa; phylum Chordata; class Actinopteri; order Siluriformes; family Ariidae; genus Neoarius; species Neoarius graeffei. The sequence goes on from NC_083570.1 coordinate 110,422,637, forward strand.
TAAAACAAAAAAGGCTTTAAATATTTCACTTTACATGTAATGAATATAGAATATATGAAAGTTTACCTTTTTGAATTAAATTATGAAAAAAGGAACTTTTTCATGGTATTCTTATTCTAATTTTTTGAGATGCACTAGTATATATATATATATATATATATATATATATATATATATATATATATATATATATATATATATAAAGTCTCAGATCCCTATTAATATCCATTTCCATCAGTATTTGTCACTGATTTGGACAAGTATCAAAGTGAGGTACACCCCAATCATTTGGTAGCCCTGCCCCTTTCCAATCATGTGGTCAATTAACTCCTCAACACATAAAAAACAGTCACCACACAAGTCACTTTTGCCATCCTAAGCATTTAAAAACAATCCTGACGCATCCTCAGACCACGCAAAGTGATCCCACACCATCAATAACAGATCCAGGATCTGTGAGGCAAAGAGGATGGCTGCAGCACCTGCTCCAGCACAGTTCAGGAAAACCCATGCAAGCAACCTTGAAGAGGATGTCCTCCTCATCCCCTGGCCAAGCTGTCACCACACATTCTGTGGACAGTTTGGCCTGATCAGCCACCTACACATCCACAGATGTCGCAGCCCCAGCCTCCAGATGATTGTGTGGTCCTCGTTGACTCAACGAATTAACAAATGAACAAACAAACCCAGGGTGGAAAAGGCACATTATTACTATACTCAGTATTATTTTGTCAAAATTATATGTTCCTTGACTTTTACAGAAATTTATTAGTTCTTTCTACTCTTGCCTCATGTTCTTTTGACTCCTTACATACCGTATTTATTAGACCTTCAAAGTTGTTACAAGTCTTGAAGTCTCTTCTTCTCTCAATCAGCCAGTGTGCTTTACATCAATCAAATGGGCTCAGTTTAGCATCCAATCATTTCAGTTCAACAATCAAGTTCAATATACAAAACAAAACTATCAAGAATTGTGTCAGTTTGTCATCTTCCATGACCGTCCAATGCTACATCATGCTGTTTGTGCTATAGCTAACCATGTGCTTCTGAAGATGGATAATACACCTTGAATTTGAGGCCCTACACTGTACCTCAGCAAAATACTTCAGGATTGCAGCGTAAACAAAGACTGATATAAAATATGGTGTTTCCTTTACCTCCATAGAAGGCAGGAAAAAGTAACATTATGATACTACACTATGCAGTACAGCTTGCGATGGGTTTGCGAATAATTGGCGATGAAAAATTGGTAGCCTCGCTACCAATTATGCAATGCATGGTGAATGTTCTATGATCTTCGCGAGTTGTTTTTTGGTGTGTCTCCGCCTCATGAATGGCCAAAAACATCATGAAAAAATTCAATGCCAGCATTGAGATTTGGTGGCGATGTTTTCGTCAGCAAACTAAGCAGTGAATACTCGCAGATGAGTTTGGGAATACTTCCCGAAGCTCGGGGAACCTTCACCAAGCTTCTTGAGATGGCCTCTGGGAGGCCTCAGTGACACAGTTGCAAGGTGTAGCTTAACCTTTGCTGAGACCTGCAAAGTGCATTTACATTCAGTGATCCTTCACCAAAGTTCATTTTTGGTTGTGCGAAGAGTTCATGAATATTTGGCAAATGTTTGGCAGTGGTTAGATGATGCATTTGTGATCATCACTGATTGGTTGGTGCTGCTGTCAGAATAGCCTCCCAGAGCTGCTGTTTTGATGTGAACTGCCTCCCACCCTCATAGACCTTTTGCTTGAGGATACTCCAAAGGTTCTCAATAGGGTTGAGGTCAGGGGAGGATGGGGGCCACACCATGAGTTTCTCTCCTTTTATGCCCATAGCAGTCAGTGACACAGAGGTATTCTTTGCAGCATGAGATGGTGCATTGTCATGCATGAAGATGATTTTGCTATGGAAGGCACAGTTCTTCTTTTTGTACCATGGGAGAAAGCGGTCAGTCAGAAACTCTATATACTTTGCCGAGGTCATTTTCACACCTTCAGAGACCCTAAAGGGGCCTACCAGCTCTCTCCCCATGATTCCGGCCCAAAACATGACTCTGCCACCCCCTTGCTGATGTCGCAGCCTCATTGGGACATGGTGGCCATCCACTACTCCATCCATCTGGACCATCCAGGGTTGCACGGCCCTCATCAGTAAACAAGACTGTTTGAAAATTAGTCTTCATGTATTTCTGGGCCCACTGCAACTGTTTCTGCTTATGAGCATTGGTTAGGGGTGGCCGAATATTAGGTTTATGCACAACTGCAAGCCTCTGGAGGATCCTACACCTTGAGGATTGTGGGACTACAGAGGCACCAGCAGCTTCAAATACCTGTTTGCTGCTTTGTAATGGCATTTTAGCAGCTGCTCTCTTAATCCGATGGATTTGTTTGGCAGAAACTTTCCTCATTATGCCTGTATCTGCACGAACAGGTCTGTGCTCTGAATCAGCCACAAATCTCTTCACAGTACAATGATCACGCTTAATTTTCGTGAAATATCTAATGTTTTCATACCTTGTCCAAAGAACTGCACTATTTGATGCTTTTTGGCAGCAGAGAGATCCTTTTTCTTTCCCATATTGCTTGAAACCTGTTGCCTGCTTAATAATGTGGAATGTACTTCTTAAGTAGTTTTCCTTTAATTGGGCTCACCTGGCAAACTAATTATCACAGGTGTCTGAGATTGATTTCAGTGATCCAAAGAGCCGTGAGACACAATGCCATCCATGAGTTTAATTGAAAAACAAAAAAATAAAATGTTTATGACACTTAAATCCAATTTGCATAATAATTTGGAATGCATTGTATTTTCCTACAACACCGCATATTGAGAGTTTTATTCCTCTTACACTGCAGCAATTAGCCAACAATTACTTTTTTTTTATTTAGTAAAGCATTTTTATCCATTTAAAGTTCCATCTAATGTTGTGTAACATCCATGAAAAAGTTAGTTTGTGTTCCCGGTTATGTTCTAGCAGCAATAAACAGTCTTTCAAAATAATCACAGTGGGCTTTTTTGGCCTGTTCAGATCCACTGTGTGCTGTACACTAATGTGGGGGTTCTTCATGGAAAGAAAAGCATTCTGTAAAGCCAGAATTACAAATCAGTGAGGAGAAGACGACAAAAGGGAAAGAATGAGAATGAGCAATACTCTCATATTTTTTAATATTATTATTATTATTATTTTTTTTTAAATCACCACACTTATCAATTATGTCCCATTGCTGCGTTCTGAAAGAGGAAATTTTGGAATGGATTTTCTTTGTAGTCTCAAATTAACAATAATTTAGCCAGAATTTCGTACTCATCATCGTTTCCCCGATGTAACTTCTCTCCCTTTCTCTTAGCAGGATTCCAAAAGTTCATAAAGAGATTCACAGAGGCTAGAATGGAAATGCCTCAACAGTACAGTTACAATGAGGATCATAAAGACCTCATCATAAAAACATGGATGAAATCAGAGAAGACTGGAATGCAAACTCATTAAACTCTCGATCTCAGCACAGTACATGCAGAACAATACCCTGTTCTCCATCTGCTCATAAGATCATATTTGTCCTGCTACAATTATACTAATTCCCTGTCTCTGTAGAGAGGATGTGAAGAAAGAAATTAGTATCATTTTTTATACCTCATGCTCATCTTGTTTTAAATCTGGGAAATGATTATTAAGCGTCGCTGGCTCTAGAGGTTAGCAGCAACGGCTTTGTGTTTATGTTACATGTCTCATGTCTTTAAATTTTTCACCAGACAAAACAATCTAATGCATGGTATTGATAAACAATGTAAAAGAGGAAATTTAGGACAAAACCATGTTATTGACAGTGCCTTGATGTGCACAGTGGTTTAGCTCAGTATTTCCGAGCCTCTGGAGAAGGTAGAACAGTCGTGGATCACTGTTGTGAACCGGTTGCTCTGTTTTCTAAGGAAACGAAGTGGAAATCAAAAGGAAGTTGGAAGGTAACGTAAAGGAAATGAAAAAGGAAAGGAAATGGGAAGGTAATGGAAGGGAAGTGAAAAAGGAAACAAAGTGGGAAAGTAATAAATATTACATATGCTTTTAATTAATAGTACACTGCAACCCCGCAATAACAAACTCCTTGCTTGGGGGATGTCCAAATAGTTTGTTATACTGAAAAGTTCGTAATACTGAAATGGATCCACTTGTCATGCCAAACCCTCATGTTATATCTGAAACTTTAGGCACATTCTCCTGATCATGAATTTCTCCTTCCGAGTCACTATTGCAGCTCATTGACTGATTTAAAGGATCACGAACGGAGGCGATGATTGATTTATTTGTCTGTTATGAAAATGACAGCAGTTACCACAGTCAATGTCCGCCAACTGACTCACTCTGTTTTCTAAATCTTCACCATTCAGTTCATTCATATGTTGCAAATCACTGATGATGTCATTTATTACCCTGTCCACACTAGGGATTTTGTACCGATACGATACTACTTTTGTACCGCAACACCTGTCCACACTAGCAACTATACCGGTACTGTATCGGTATAACTGTATCGGTACGAAACCCATACATTTGTGGGTTTCGTACCGGTACAGTATCGGTACTGTAGCGCTTCGCTGTAGTGTGGACAGATGAAGCGGCTCTGTATCGATACAAATATAATGCGCAAGCGCAATGAACCATTCCTACGTCTTCCGGGTTATTCATACAATACAATACACACGTGCTTTCCAGCTGTAAATAAAACGTCAAAATGGCTCAAAACGACCGTGGAGCTGCATGGAGCAAAGAAAGGGGGGAGAAAGGGGGGGGAGGGGGGGAGGGAGGAAGAAAGGAGGAAGAGGGGAAAAGGGAGAGAAAGGGAGGGGAAGAGAAGGAAAGAGGGAGAAAGTGAGGGGGAGAAAGGGAGATTCGTTTTCTTTGTTTCTTTCTCATCTGCCTCGCGCGTTTTATACGATTCGACTGAATAAATGACCACCTGAATTACAGACTGTACACTGACAACAAAAAGCACACACACGTTGTTTCATCCGCCATATTCTCAGAAGGAAGTTACTCGGTAACCACGGAAACATTTCGCGCACACACATTTCAACTACCGTGAAAGAAAACCGCAAACATTTCTCGCTAGTGTGGACAGATGCACTAAACTGTACCGGTATACTTTGTATCGATACAGTTATACCACTATCATACCGGTATATATGTGAACACAGCATATGTCATGCTATGGGGCGGGGCTGAGCAGGGGGTGTAAAAACACCACTGGGATGCTTTAACTAGGTGTTAAGTTTATCAGCATCAACAGTCATTTCGTCCTTTTATCGATCCTTTGATCACCGTTTTCGATAATTGTTAGTGATCGATACCTAAGCGAGGCTCATTAAGCATTTGTTTTATGGTGTTAACACATCTTGTTAACTTGACTGTGGACTTGATTACTTACTGTTTGTCTCCGGGAGAAGAGGAGTGCATGGCTCAGTGTGTCATGTAAGCAGGCGAATTATGAAAGTAATTGCAGGAAGAGTGTTTATTTATTTACAAACAGGCAGGCAAATAGGCCAAAAATGTACAACAAAGGCAGCAGCATTGTGAACTGGGCAATGGTCATGTGAGGCACAAACAGAATGCTGGAGACAAAGATGAAAGGCAGAGTCCAAATACACAAAACAAAGTCAAAATCAGAAAGGCAATACACAGATAATAAGGCTTGGTAATGTGAGACACTTGTTACAGCATGTATACTTTGCCAAGTCTGTGTGTTTATAGAATTCTGATAAATGTGCGCTGTGATTGCGCTCTAATCCAGAACAGGTGTAATTAGTAATGGCACTCAGTGCTCTGAGCACCAATGCACGTAGACATGACACAATGATTTTATTTTATTTATTTATTTTTTAAGAATCTAACTCATTGTCATTACAGACAGGGGACACGGACTTCATTTATTATATGCAAACGTTTGTAGTAAAAGAGTTTGTTATAGTGGAATTGCAGCATATATGGAAGGAGAACAAAGGTTTTTGTAGTGCAAATTATGCCCTCAAACACATCCTGCCTTCTGTCTTATCACAATTCGACATACTGTTTCCTTCCTTTCTATCTCTGACTCCACTTCAAATCCTGAGATCAGAGCAGGAATGAATGTCTCACGTATCTGAATATCAAAACGTATTTAGTCATCAGACTGCTTCAATTCTGATTATTTTACCATTCTGGGGAATTTATGTCTACTGATGACTAAATATTGTATGTACTCTTCACCTCATTCTCCCTCCATTAATCTTTCTGTTTTATCCACAGCTGTTCATTTTTCTTTGATATCAAATATCTGTTTCTTCTCTAAACAAGCAAGAAACACTAATGCTCTAATGGTGGTATTGAAAGTACATCCTCTTTGAACTTTTCAACATTTTGAGATGTTTAGCCTTGGAATTGAAATGAATTTACATTAGTTTTTATGTCATTAATTTACACATAATATTAAACCTGGGGAAAGATCAGTGTAGTTCATTTCACAGCCGATGTTGAATGCTCAGGGGGTTTATGCCATGAGGAAGTTATGCAGATGTCCTGAACACGAACCTTGAATGTTACCCCAAACAAAGTATCATCAGCGTTACTTTACATTGTGTCAAGCTTTCAGCTTTCTCTCTCTTTCTAGGTTTTCTGTTTTTTTTTTTCTTTTAATTCTGCACTTTGAATAAACTTCTCCTCCTGTTTCCATTTGTCCATTTCATTCATAAGCATGAAAACAACCACACAGAGGTTTGAAAATCTTTTCAGGACCGTGATCCATCACAATGAAAATCAGGTCAACTTTTTCTTCACCTCTTTAGTGAAAATATCAATTCCACACACAAGTATGTTTTCTTCACCACATCAATGAAAATATTAATCTATTCCAGGCACAAGTTATTTAACCTTGGTGAAAGTTTGAATACTGACCAAGGTTGGTTGTTTTATCCAAACGTTTCTCTTCAAATGCTTGTTTCTGATATATTTCACTTTTACACCACAGTGCTGTTGAATTCTTAAACCAGATTGGTCAGAAAAAGTGTTGATTAATTTACTAGAACAGCAGCTCTGACAGTAGTGCAGCTGCAAATCACAGGTTTATTTGACTAGTCCAGGTGATATTGTTAAAATGTTCACTTTTTCATGAAAGCGTGAAATTTGGTACACTGGTACAATTTGTGGCCTTGAATATTTTCAGAAATGGAGCCATCGCAAAAACGTCTTGGGGTTGGCATGGCTGCCATTTTGCTTTCTGCCATAACTGAATGGTGAAGCCATGGCCAAATGGATAGAGAAACAGCTTTGGGACCAAAAGGTCACTGGTTTGATTCCCTGAACCAGCAGGATTGGCTCAAGTGCCCTTGAGCAAGGCACCTAACTCCCAATTGCTCTGACAAGTGTGGTGATGTACCTTGTGTCTGATTAGCCAAAGAAAAACTGATGATGTGGTTATCAGTTCAGGCAAGAACTTGGCTGTAATAATAATAACCAAATTATATATTTTGTACCATATCTCTTGAACGAAACTTGACAAAAGGTGGTCTACCCCTGTGTTTTGATGGTCAGTGATTACAATGATCCCATGTACAACATCATAAACTGTTCCGGTGAGGAGGTAATGGTGAATTGATTGATGTAGTGAGAGAGAAATTATAGTTTCTGAGAAACTAGGCTAGACTTTAAATACCATGTGTGTTGCATGCATGGTGTGTAGAGTTTTAAAAGCATAATCTGTTTGTTCATTAACCCTGCCAATACAGTGAGCATGTTAAAACCATTAATAATATTAAGAACAATATTTGTATGACCTTAACAACTTAGCTTAAATATCAACTTAACTTAAAACATTTATTTCAGAAACACATTTGATTGCGTTGTTGTTGTTGAACCTATTCTCCACTCTCTCCTTAGCATTGATACAGCTGTTCACTTTAAAGTGTTTTGTTTGTTTGTTTTTAATATTCACATATACTGTGATTTCATTCTCACAACCTAATTCACCATTAACTATTCACCTGAACAGTTTATGATGTTTGTGGTATAGTTGGACTCTTTGACCAACAAAACACCAGGGTAGACATCAACTTTTCTGTATTATCATCTTTAGTTTAGGAGATATGATGCAAAATGTATAATTAGATTATGCCGAAAAGTAAAATGGCCACCACGAGGCATTTTTTGTGATGGCTCCATTTCTGAACATGTTTACAGCCCCAAATTGTACAAGTGCACCAAGTTCCATGTTTTTATGTAAAAGTGAGCATCATCTCAAATCTGGCACTTATCACCTGGACTATAATGTGCTTGTTCTATCGCTTCTATAGTCATAGTTCTATTGCTTCTATAGTCTATATCGCTTTCTGTGAGGAATCTTCGGGACAGTGGACTTTCCAGTTTCTTGGTAACATGATAAGCTTATTTTGTTGTATTTATTGGTGGTGGTGGTGGTTTTTTTTTTTGTAAAAAAACAAACAAAAAAGAGGCCAGTGCAGGAGCAACTGGTTATAGCTGCTATAAAATAAGTGATAACAGGAACAAACTTACATATTTCAAGGATGTTTCACAACATTAAATGTAACTATAAATGGATAAAATGTGTGACTTTCAGGGCATGCTGTATTACGCAGAGTATGAGATACAGAATACGCTGTCTGCTTGGTTTTATCATAGAAAGAAAGAAAGAAAGAAAGAAAGAAAGAAAGAAAGAAAGAAAGAAAGAAAGAAAGAAAGAGAGAGAAATAAATAAAGAAAGAGTAATGTATCCGGCTAAGGCAATGGTGTGAAATATCATGGTCAGTCCTTTGTCCATGTTTGTTCTCCTTACATACTAAATCAGTGTGCATTGGTCAGATCTCATGACTTCTTCTTCCAGTCCTATTATAATGTCTTTATTTATTACAGGAACAGTGCAAACCGTGGAGGAGTGTTTTATATTACCACACCATTAGCAATAATCAGTACCTTCCATCCAAGCTCAGAGGAAACTCATGGGGAGAACATGCAACCTCCACACAAAAAGGTCTGAGACAGCTGCAAAGTTTGAACCCAGACCCCTTTTGCTGTGAGGCGAAAGTGCTAACTACTGCACCACAATGCTGCACTTTGCTAAGTGATTTTGCTTATTAATGCTGAAATGTCATATATCATATAAGACAATAATCTGTGATTTAAGACTGCTGCCATGTTGTTTTTATTGTTTTATTTTTCATATTATTTCTCTAAAAATGCCACATGACCTTCACATTTGATTGAGTTTCAAAGCCAGAAAAAAGCATGTATTTATTTTTTCTTTACAAACTGAAATATTCATGAACAAACCATGTATTGTTTGAAATGGTCAAAATGGCCAACCAATGATCTGCGTAAATAAATAGTGTTTATACTTCACACTCTCTGTAAGATGGCTGCTTACACTTGCACTGCCCATAGCCATTGATGATTACAAGTGCACCATCATTGTGAGTCAGCTCATACTCATTATAGGGCAGCTGTGCGGCCGGGTCTGCCATTGGCTGCCTTTCCTGTGTCCGGTTCTGTTGCCTATTCTGAATGGTCAAGCAGTGGTGGGTTTGTCGTATAGAGTGTGGGCAGCACTTCCATGATATGTACACTATGAAAATGATGAGAAAGAAGAAAAACAAAAGAGCCATGGTACCTACAATCATGATCTGGGTTAGTACCATGTTGTCCATCATAGCAGAGTTGTCAGTAACGTTTTTCACCTCATCTGTGGTGACAGTCATGGTAGTTTGTGGGGTTTGGGAGGTTATGACAGCAGTAGTGAAAATACTAAAGCTCCCCAGATTGTCTGTATAGAAGTCTTGTGTTGGTGTCTGCATATTCCCAAACAAAGGTCTAGTGAACTGTTGGGGTAACGTTGCCTCCATCATGGTGCTGGTTGGTGCAACAGGTGCTAAGATGTTTTGGCAAAGTTGGAATCCATGAACAGCGTCGAGTATTTCCTCACCCTGTGTGTACTCAGGGCTGTGGCATAGGATGGATTGCTCCCATCGACCCTTAAACTTACTAAGCCAACTGGCCAAGTTGCAGATTCTGTTGGTACATTCCCAAAGGTTGCTTGACAACCCAATAGTGTTCAGAGATTTCCACATATCCATGGTTTGGGCATCAAGGCTGGTCAACTTGTTGTTATCCAGTAGTAGAATCTTAAGGTTCGGTAAAGTTTCAAACACTTCAGGGGTTAGAGCATGTATCTCATTCCCGGTTAGATCCAGTTTTTCCAGAGTGGTCCACTCCCACTCCATGGTACATGTTAAATTGTTAATCTTGTTCCATTGCAGATAGAGGAACTGGAGGGTGACAAGACGTGGGAAGTGCGCCAGATTGATCTTGGTCAAGTGGTTGTGTTCCAAATGGAGCTCCTGTAGCTTTATTAGCCCAGTGAATCCATTCCGAGCCAAGCTCCGAAGCCGGTTGTTGCTTAAACCAAGGTATTCCAGACTCCAACAGTCCCAGAAGGCCCGCACAGGCATAGTCCTCAGTAAATTGGACCTCAGGTGGAGGATCTGGAGCTTCCTAAGCCCGTGAAAGAGCTCGGGCTCCAGCGAAGTCATCTGGTTGAAGGATAGATCCAGGATTTGGAGGTTGATGAGGTGGATGAAGGTTGTGTTGGGCAGCTTGGTAATGCGGTTGGAGCTCAAGTTCAGGTCCTTGAGCTTGTAGAGCCCCTGGAAAGCATCTTCATGCACAGTGTGTATTTGGTTGTGGTCCAAGTGGAGCCAGGTTAGTTGGGTGAAGCCAAAAAATTGGTCAGGATTCAGCTCGGTGAAACTGTTGTGCCGGAGTGAGAGTCCCAGGGCTCCTCTGTCCACGCCATCTGGGGGCGTCAGGAGTCCCTGCGTGTCGCAGTAAAACTGCAGGTCCTCGCAGCGGCATTTCTGAGGGCAGGCTGTGCATGACGCAGGAGGGAGGCACAGTAGCATGCTGATCACACAAAGTGCTGCTGGTGCTTGTCCCACCAATGGCCACCTTGGAATGAAAACCTGGGTAGGTTTAGAGATAAGCACATCTGATCTCAGCAGGGCAGAAGTATATATGCACATGTATAGAATATCCAAACCTCACATTCTGCATCAAAATTAATATTTGCTGGTAAACCAAGAAATAGAGACTGACATACAGATGGGAAAGGGGATATACATGTATATAAACCCCCCTTTCCACTCTGCATCAGTCTCTAGCTCTATATAAAGTCTTAGCAAATATTAATGTTGATGCAGAATTTGAGGTTTGGATATTGTTTGCAAGCTTAAAATTGTGTTATTTTCACATTTTAATAATAATATATTAATTAACACTTATTATGCCAAATGCCCAAATGTATACGGTTCTCAGTCAGCTGTTTCAGATGTTAAATCTGTTGCTCATTTGCAGATTTCTGAATCGATTCCATCTCCATATTCCACTTTACCTCTTCCTATGGACTGTATTTATGCTGCATTTGGGGACCATATATTAATGACTTTATGAACTCATCATTATAATTTCTCTATTCTACAATACTGTTGTTATTTAAAAACAATATAAACCACAAGTTTGATGAATCAAACTGGGGAAATGGCATTAAAAAAAAGATGACATTTTAAGTGCATGGGCAGTCTATTCCCTCACTTTCTCCCTGCTGTCTTTTCAATTCACTATTCATTCCCTATTCAGATCCAGACGATATAAATCAAAGAGTGAACTTACCCATTCTTTTGTGAACATCAGTGACTGCATTCAACTGTCCTTTTCTGCAGACTTCTGGAAAAGCCAGATGAAGGACAAATCCAAGGGGAAAAAAGCCAATGGAGTGAATGCAAAAAGAATTAATAATGACAAACCGAGCTTCCTGATCTGAAACACATTCAGAAATTCCATGTTGTATTTTGGTTCTTGTCCAGAGCTGTGTTCTGAAAGATAAGTGAGCTGCAGATGGTAAAGTGCTGTCGATCATCCGTGCCATTTATCCCTCTCTCGCTTGCTCATTCTGGCTTGTGTGCTCTCTCTCTCTCTTTCTCTCTCTCTCTCTCCCCCCTCTCTCTTGCTCTCTCACTGTCTCTCCACTCCCTTTCTCACTTGCTTTCTGCCTTGCACTTGCAATATGCTAGCCTGTTTTTATTCACTCTTTCCTCTGCATTTTTTTTCCTCTTTGATGCGTCATCATCAGAATATTGATCATTTCAGCTCATGTGGAAAATCACAGCTGAAATGAACACTGTAAATCTCTCACTGCCTCTTTCCCCATCTCATCAGCTGGTCTCTCATTAGAGATGCGCGTGTGTGTGTGTGTGTGTGTGTGTGTGTGTGTGTGTTTTGCAGCTCTGCCGTCCTGTGGAATTCATTTACATCTACATCTCTGCTGGGGATTTATTTTTCTTACAGATTGGTTAGATTGTAGATTATAATATCAAATCACATTCTTACTATCATCTATATATTTAATGATGAATTTATTACTGAATGGTAAAAAAAAAAAGTTCATTTCATTTGAGAGACTGCTATTGCAGCAGGTAGCATTGCTGCCTAAGAGTTCCTGGGTTCCTGGTTTGATCCTGATCCTTGATCCATCCCCATGTCCATGTGGGTTTCCTCCAGGTTTTCTGGTTTTCTCCCAGTGAATGGGAATATGTTAATTCTGCCATTTGTTCTTCTTTCACCATTCTTTGGTAGAATGACTCGCATGAATCAGGTCATTGTTTTGCTTTATGACCCACTTTCTCTTGAGATTCAGTTCACAGACAAACGTCCTGACCTCTTCCTCTATAATTCACTGGACAAGTTCAGAATTCATTATTCTATTAATGATGGCAAGTTTTCCTGGCCCGGATTCAGCAAAACAGGCCCAAAACCATGATACTACCACCACCATGTTTCATAGATGGGATGAGGTTCTTATGCTGGAATGCAGTGTCTTCCTTTCTCATTATGTTACAGGAATTTAGGCGGCACAGTGGTGTAGTGGCTAGCACTGTCGCTTCACAGCAAGAAGGTTCTGGGTTCGATCCCAGTGACTTACAGGGGCCTTTCTACATATGTGGAGTTTGCATGTTCTCCCTGTATCTGCCTGGGTTTCCCCCACAGTTCAAAGACTGTTAACATTGGGCAGTCTTGGGCTGAAGTGCCCTTGAGCAAGGCACCTAACCCCTAACTGCTCCCCAGGTGCTGTAGCATAGCTGCGTATTGCTCTGGATGCATGTGCTCATTGCTCACTTGTGTGTGTGTGCATACGTGTGTTCACTGCTTCAGATGGGTTAAATGTAGAGGATAAATTTCATTGTGCTTGAGTGTGCATGTGACAAATACAGGCTTCCTCTTCTTCTTCCTTTTGCAGATGCTCTTATGCAGAGTGACATACAACATACCCAGAGCAGCCTGGGTAGCAGTTGGGGGTTAGGTGCCTTGCTCAAGGGCACTTCGGCAATTCCTGTTGGTCCAGAGAATCAAAGCGGTGACCTTTCAGTCTCAAAGCTGCTTCTCTAACTATAAGGCTTCCCATGGCTTTTTGCTTCTCCAAAATTAATCATCATCCTCTTCTTCTTCTTCTTGTGGCTGTTCCCATTAGGGGTCTCCAGAGTGGAAAATGTCCCTCCATCTCCTCCTGTCCTCCATATCTTCTTCTGTCACACCAACCATCCTCATGTCCTCCTTCACCACATCCATAAATCTCATCTTCGGTCTTCCTCTTTTCCTTCTACCTCGCAACCACAAGTAGCACCGGTACCCTGCTGGGAAACAGTTCCAGTGACAACTGTTGTTAACCTGGGCCTTGACTGATCCGGTTTGAAAGTCCTCTTCTTTATCATCCACATAGTGATTTAGCATGAGTTTTATGCTGGATGCCCTTCCTGGCACAACCCTCCCCATTTATCCAGGCTTGAGACCAGCACTAAGAATGCACACTGTGCACCTCAGATTTCCTTTCTCCAAACCTAACACTTCTCATTTAAACCAAAAAGTTCTATTTTGGTCTCATCCACCAACAATTTTTTTTGTTGTTGTTGTTTTCCAATAGCCTTCTGGTTTGTCCACATACAGTTTAACAAACTGTAGTCAGGCAGTGATGCTGTTTTTCCAACCCTGCCATGCACACCATTGTTGTTCAGTGATCTCCTGATGGTGGACTCATGAACATGAACATTAGCCAATGTGAGCAATGCCTTTAGTTACTTAGAAGTTACCCTGGGTTCCTTTGTGGTCTCATGGTCTATTACATGCCTTGCTTTTGGAGTGATCTTTGCTAGTCTTCCACTCCTGGCGAGGGGAACTATGACAAATTTCCTCCATTTGTCTGATTGTGGAATGGTAGAGTCCAAACTCTTTGGAGATTGGTTGTAAAATTTTCCAACCTGATGAGCATCCACAACTCTTTTTTTTTTTTCCGAGATCCTTTCCTGTGTTCTGCTTTGTTTATGCACTTTGACAGACATCAGACTTTGGACATCCCTGTTCAGAATCCATTATTCCATTAATGATGGCAAGTTGTCCTGGCCCAGATTCAGCAAAACAGGCCCAAACCCATCAGACTACTACCATCATGTTTCACAGATGGGATAAGGTTCTTATGCTGGAATGCAGTGTCTTCCTTTCTCATTACGTGACAGACATTTAGTAGACGAGCTTATCCAGAGCAACATACAACATGCCCAGAGCAGCCTGGGGAGCAGTCCCCAGGATGCTAAATAAAAATTATAATGAGGTCTACTGTAGGGCTTTATGGTCCTTACTCTAAAAGTAATAACATTGAAACATTTTGAGGTTAAATTTTATCTATTAGGAGAAGCAAGCCCTTAGCCCACCAGGTTTGGTTTAGTTTCAATAAAACACGACGCCCACCCACACCTCATTGTCATTCCATTGATTGAAAACACCTGACTATCAGTTCACCTTCAAATTAATGGCTAATCCTAGAGGTTCTCATAGTTTTGCCACTCACTGATGGATCTTTTTCCTCAATAAATAAATGACCAATATAGAAATCTTGAAAAAAATCTAAATGTTTCACAGTTGTTTGCCCTATATACTGAATCATAGGTGTTATAACAGACTAGCGCAGTACTCCTCCCTACCAGCAGAGGTCAATGCCTGCTGAATTCTTGTCAGTTGTTCATTTCCTGCTTCCTATCTACCTACTGGGGTTTGTTCACCATATAAGCTCACTATACTGTGCTATAATATGTCATTTAATCATTCTTTGTGAAGTCTTGCCATTCTCTGAACTCATGAAATTTCTGAGTTGTGTTTTTTTTTCCTTATTTCTTATCACAGGTATTACTCCTTCTTATGATAAGAATACTATTTTGACCATTGTCTGCTTTACGACTCCAGTTTTGAATTGTAATTTATTTAGTTTTGCACATGATTCATAATCCTTGTGCCATGTTTGGTTCACTACAACAGGGCAATGATCAGATGAGGTAAGAATGATGTAATAAGATAATAAGAAGATGGCATACAGTATATGATAATAAACCTAATAGGAGTCGAGTATGTTGGCACTATATTGCTGTACATGTAGTTCTAGTTGTAATTATAACATTAATCAGGAAAAAAACTGGTTAACACAATATGGCTTTGACTCATTATTCAGCAGCTTATAAAATAGTACTTAATCCAGCACATGCTATTATTTTGAGCATGAAAGAGTGCACATGATATAATCTATTTTATTATTCCTTTAATTCACTATTCTGTAGAGTTAATAAAATAATGCCAATGTTTTGGTTAATTGGATGCGCTCTTGTGTAAAGAAAACACAACCATGTTTTGAAGGATGATCTGACCAAGCACTCATGTGCTACACTTACAGCTCATAATTCATAATTTTATCCATAAACTTTTAATGATTCAAACTTCAATATCCCCAGGGCAACAAAAACTTTTTGAGAGTTTAATGGATGAAATATTCATTAATTTAATTAAAGGTCCACTTTGTAGGATTCAGTTGATTGCAACCAACTGAATGCCCCTCCCTTACCCCTCCCTTTCCAAGCATGTATTAGAATATATTATATAGACATGAGTGTTTTACTGGGAAATATGTCACTTGTATTTTTTATACAAGCTACCATACATCCGGGACATGGAGAACCAAAACTGTGACATAAATCTCTATATGTCTCTCATGAGGAAATTGATTAATTGTTTTGATAAATTTGGGGACTTTCTGTTTGTGAATGTGTCGATATAATACAAAAATCACATGTTGGCTTAAATATATGAAGTTTATCTTCTCGTGTTGAAAAACTCACATTTTTCATATGAAATACATTGCGGATCTGAGTGAAATATTTAAATTATATTGGCTGGCGTTGAGTGGTATATCACATATATTCCATTCAAAGTCCTTCCCATGCCATGTGGCACATAGGGTGGCTCCAATCTCCATTTCCGTAGCCCTCGGCCTCTCACATAGCTAGGGTTACACATACTTGCCAACTTTTCAAAATTCTCATGGGGGAGAAAAGTGCGTGAATGACATTTTCAATTGGACGAGGGTATGATGTGTGGTTGAAATGATAAAAACAGTGGATCCCAATTAATTGCAAACCATTTGAAATTTATACAGTTGAAGAGTTTTTGAATTGCTGATATTGTTCTATCAATGACTATAGGTTATGGGATTCATGTATCAGGCATGAGAGAGCTCAGAGTGAAAAATCTGAAATAATACTCTTGTCTTGAATTTTAAGATAATAACAATGAAAGGGAAGTCTTAAATCAAATTTTTAGCTGAAAAATCTCATGCCTGAATATTGTATACATACAGAGACCCACAGAAAATAACACAAGTGATGCTTTAGAAGAATGTTTATAATTTCTTAAAATAGTCACAGTGAATGAAAGTATTATTGGATTGCATCAAATGTGTTTTCCTTCTGTAAGCATAGATTTAATAAGATTTAACCAAAATATTAACAACTCAATTAAATAAATGCTGCACTGTCTTAGTACTACTAAAAAGCATCTCTCTCACTAAACAATTTCCAACAGAATTTTTAAAAAGCACTAGAAATCCTATCAAAATCCTATCGGAATGCATCAAAGGAATTTGCTCATTTGCAAACTTTGTAAGTTTTCAAACAAAATTTAAAAATGGCACTATAAATACTACCATACTATCAAAATATACTCCACAAAGAAATTCATTCAAATGCAAAATTTTAGTACTACCAAAACACACTCATTAGTAATCTTTCACTTAAAACCTCAAAACTCGATCAAAATCAATCACTTTCCAGATAATTAACTTGTAAACTTTCACTTAAAACTTTCAAACATAAATTCAAAATAGCACTAAGACACTACCACACTATTCAAATACACTCACCAAACAAATTCTCTGTCATGCAAAATTTCACTAAACAGTTTAGAAGTTGTACAGTTTGTTTCTGAAACGGTATGGAAGACTAGTTTAATTTCACACTCAAATGTCCATTATATTCTGATTTAAGGTATCTTTAGCTTAAAATGTGTAACTGGCTGGTCGAACATTTGCTTATCCATGGAAATTCATTCTCCCATGCAACCTGGTATTTGCATTCGTATTTTTGTCATTTGGTATTGGGTTTAGTGGCTATGATGAATGACTGCTTGTAAAAAATGTCGGACAGCCTGGGTGAATCCGACATTATGGAAGTGACTATCATTCTGTTTGTTGACTGGTTAAAAATCAGTTGACGTCAGCAGTGTTTCTCATATGATTCTGATTGGACATAATCGGGAGTATTTTTAACTTGGCAGTAGGGATTTCCCCAAACTGGGAGATTATCCAGTTTTTAACAAATACGATCGGGAGCCTCCCGCCAAAATCGGGAGGGTTGGCAAGTATGGTTACAGTGGGGGGCTAGTCCTCTGGTAACCGTGAGGATTTGACTCCCCACTCACATCTGTACTGCAGCGTGCCTTGCCAGACAGCAGTAGGTACCATTTTTATGATGGTCTTTGGTATGACCCGACCATGAGTAGAACTCCCGATCGAGAGGCGGATATGCTAACCACTAGGCCAACTCTCGGTATATTCCATTTGGCTAGCATGATATTGAACGGGTCGAAGATGAGTAGCTGAATGGAATATATCTGATATACCATGAAAAAAGCTATTATTATTATTATTATACATACACATTCCTTTTGGGTGTTCAATGCATCTTTCTCTTTCAAAATTCTCTCAAAGTCTTCCGTATTTAACCTTCATCCTACCATCGCACCTATATGTTTGTTTGCCATTTTAAAAATATGTGACATACTGCCTCACCGTTTTATGAATTTGTCGGAATTTATGTCTTAATTAAAACACTAAAGCACCGGAAGATCAGCTTTTTGCATTGTGAAGGTATAATTAATTTGTTACTGGGGTCCAACCAGACCCCAGAGTAAAGTTTATCTGTCTTTCATTTTATAATTGAATAGCACACTGAAAGTTAACTTCTTTTATTTCTTTTATGTTCCATAATGAAACTACCAAGGCATTCCTTCTTGGGGTCCGTGTGGACCCCACTGCTGCAATAAGCACAGGCTGCAAAACAAAAGCCCTAAATTATTTTACAATTACTTTTTTGTTTTAAATTCTGTAAGAAAAGACCTAAGTTGTAATCCAGAATGTTTTACAGCTGCATGAGCTGCAAAAATCATGTATATAATGCCAATTTTTTTTGTGGCGCTATAATTTGCGACATGTATGCTAGTTATTGCAATATTATTGCAATGTTATTGCATTTATAATACATCATTGATATTCAGCCATAGTGGATTTTGTTCTTCAATAAAGTTATGTCTGTTTGCTGCATTGAATTGGTTCTTATTGCATTGATTTCAAGGTATTCCCTCCTGGGGTCCATACGGACCCTGCCTGGTAGTTTGTGTATGTAAAATTGGCTGGTAGGATGAAGGTTAAGTGTGTTCTTTATGCCTTGGGCCCTTTAGTGTATTGCTATTATTAATACAAGATGTTCTGAACAAAACTTATCTGGTGATTTTGTCTTTATAAGCTTTAATTTTAAAGAAAAGTATTGGGGTCCAAACGGACCCCACATGGTAAGATTAAGGTGTAAAATAGCATGATAGGATGAGGGTTAACAAAGCAAACCTGGCAGCCATGTTTGTTTACAAATTGTCAGAGTCGCTCACTAGCATGGAAATTTTATGTCTCCCATGTGTGACGTCATGTTGTCTTGACAACCATGCAATATCGAAAAACATATTCAACACTCATTCTCCACTGGGTAGAATGATGTAATACACATAGGATAAGCGATATGCTAACAATATTGCACACTATCAAATCAAATAAATGAAACCAGCTAGAAGGGAATAGAACACGTTTTTATTCCATCGAAAATGTCTCTTGTATGTATGTAATATTTTCTGATATTTCACTCTGATGATGTCACGCCCAGTGTTTTCCCACTGACATGCATTGTTAAAATGGTGAAATGGTTTAAAATTAAAATTCTTTTAATTAGCTTGTATATATATTTTTTTTTGTGGATGTGTCCATATAATATAAAGAACATTACACAGTGACGCAAAGATATGAAGTTTATCTTCTCGTGTTGAAAATATTTTCACTCGTTCACATCACTCACTCATGAATTATGTTCACCACTCGATGATAAACTTCATATCTTTGCACAACCATGTAATATCCTCTATATCCAATGGCTGTTAAGTGCTCATAGCATACTTCCAAAACTTACATTCATGCTCCGTTGCTTTACCTCATGCTAAGTATGAGATAAGTTTGATCCTCTGTTTTCCAAAATTTGGGTTCTCAACAGTGTTAGCCAGCACTAGCAAGCACTGATTCCTCTTCTTCTTTGTCTTTCTTATGATGCTTCCTTCTGGCATCATGCTGCCATTTGTAAAAATGTGAAATGCAGAAGGCACTCTCTCAAGGTTGGTGCATTCTGTGCTACTGTAGTTGTGCAACATGATGGCTCCGTGGAAGTGGACCTGCACCCTCATCTCATCTCATTATCTCTAGCCGCTTTATCCTTCTACAGGGTCGCAGGCAAGCTGGAGCCTATCCCAGCTGACTACAGGCGAAAGGTGGGGTACACCCTGGACAAGTCGCCAGGTCATCACAGGGCTGACACATAGACACAGACAACCATTCACACTCACATCTACGGTCAATTTAGAGTCACCAGTTAACATAACCGGCATGTCTTTGGACTGTGGGGGAAACCGGAGCACCCGGAGGAAACCCACGTGGACACAGGGAGAACATGCAAACTCCGCACAGAAAGGCCCTCGTCGGTCACGGGGCTCGAACCCGGACCTTCTTGCTGTGAGGTGACAGCGCTAACCACTACACCACCGTGCCGCCGACCTGCACCCTGTGTAAATATAAAGAACTCATTCTACTACAGTTATGAAAACACAATGATTCAGAGTTACAGGTATTTATACACTGATGGAAACACATTGATGAATAGTGTATTCTGTTTCTATTACTGGGAGGAAGCCATGGCCAAATACTTAGAGAAACAGCTTTGGGACCAAAGGTCACTGGTTTGATCCGCTGAACCAGCAGGACTGGCTCAAGTGCCCTTGAGCAACACAGGTTACTGCTGATTTTGAGGAGAATGGTTCATATGATTATACAAGCATGAAACTTGGCAAGAACATTCATATTGGAGTACTCTTCAAAATTAACTCATGAGCCAAGCAAAATTCCAAGATGGCTGCCTCAGCAATGGCGGAAATCAAAATTTGACACCTCATATGAATGAAACAAAATATTTGAATGATTACTGTTTCTATTTATATGCTTTTTTAGTATTCTGAAACACGTTATGGATAAATATCTTATAAAAATTGTGAAAGATGAATAAATCATGTCATATGCATGTAACTAGTCAGTGATTGAACAGCGAAACTGTCCAAATGCCATAAGCTGAAATGTATATTACAAGTTTCCATCCAATGAATGTATTGTATTGTATATTGTAACAATGAATGAAAATTAAATCTTGTCATGTTAAAATGAAAATGGATCCTGTGCAGGTTTTGCCTAATTGTAATGCCAACTATTAATTTGGTTTATTACTGCATATCAAATATTTTGTACCTGTCCTGCTAGAGAAAATTAAATGTTGATTTATGCTGAAAAAGTGGTACGCCATATGAATATCTACACATTATAATAATTTTAGAGACACAAAAGGTATCTTGAATGATTATTAATGGCAAAATCAAGTTAAGGATTTCAATAAAATTATGAACAGACCCAATATTCACTCAATAATATTTAGAGATATGGGAAAAATGGAATTTTGGCTAGAAATGTGGTGGCCATTTTGAAAAATGGTGGCCATCTTGGATTTTCACTTGGCTTATCAGAAAAATTCGAACAGTATGTCAGTGTGAATGTTTATGCCAAGTTTCATGCTTATATCGTCATTTGAACGTTTTTTTCCATTATTTCCTCCACTATCCAGCAAGTGTGCTGGCATACCATGTGACTGACTAGCCAAAGAAAAAAAATGATGATGTGATTATCAGTTTGGGCAAGAACCCAGCCATAACTAATAACTAATATTCTATTTCTGCTCATAGATCCCCCTAAATGGAAGTTTAATAGCATCATAATAATGCATGTATTTAGTATTGGCCCTGGATGGAATTCCATGTTTTTCGTTTGTTTGTTTGTTTGTTTTGCTTTGTTTTAGTTTTGTTTTTCCCCCAGTGTATTTACAGCAAAATGTGAATTGCATGATGACATATTTTTGGTTATTGGCAGTTATGCCTGAGATCTGAATACCAATGTTAGAAAAAATCCTAACTGTGACCATGCTTAATTGTGATTGATTGATTGATTGATTGATTGATTGATTGATGTATTCATTATTTAAATGACATTGCATTAAAAATGATACAATAGCATAATAATACAGTACATAGATAACACAATAAAGTGGAAGCACTTATTTCCATTGTGCTCCAAAAGGAGTTACATGATCAAAATGGGACCAAAAGTTAGAGTATACACCAATAACATCTCATCTCATTATCTCTAGCCGCTTTATCCTTCTACAGGGTCGCAGGCAAGCTGGAGCCTGTCCCAGCTGACTAGGGGCGAAAGGCGGGGTACACCCTGGACAAGTCGCCAGGTCATCGCAGGGCTGACACATAGACACAGACAACCATTCACACTCACATTCACACCTACGGTCAATTTAGAGTCACCAGTTAACCTAACCTGCATGTCTTTGGACTGTGGGGGAAACCAGAGCACCCGGAGGAAACCCACGTGGATACGGGGAGGACATACAAACTCCACACAGAAAGGCCGTCGCCAGCCACGGGGCTCGAACCCGGACCTTCTTGCTGTGAGGTGACAGCGCTAACCACTACACCACTGTGCCGCCCACAACAATAATATGTGTGGTTAAAAATTATATAGTCAACAAAATAAAGATAAAAGTACAATAAGTAAATGTTTAATACCAAATAAAAGCTGAAGACTCCTGAGAAAAATAATTATCAAATAAAAGTTCTTTATCCTGAGACTTAAACTGGGGTTTGTACCTGAGGCTCTGGATATGACTAGGTAGGCTATTCCATAACAACATACTGGTGTAACAAAAAGAACATTTACTATGGCATTTCCCTGAGGGGATCTGGAGAAATGTGCTACTGGATCTAGTTCTGATTGAATGACGATTATGTGTAGGTTGAAAGTGAGCCGAGAAATAATTTGGAGCTTTACTATTGACAATATTATGAACAAGATTTAATTTGGGTTGGTTAACATGCAATTCAACAGGCAACATACCAACCTATTCAAATTCATGAGCGCCAATATGAGTTCTGGCTGGTGCATTTAAAAGGAATAATAATAATAATAATTTCAACTTATATAGCACCTTTCTCACACCCAAGGTTGCTTTACAATTATAAAAAAAAAAAAAAATCCGCCAAAAGAGGGTCAGGATGTAACTCCAGTGGCGTAGCTACCCACAGTCCCACCAAAAGACGCACTAAGGTACATCCCACACCGCCTGCAAAGCCACCATGATGCCACTGGGCAACATTGCTTGGAACACCGTGCCATGGATCCACAAAGCGAGCAAAGAAGCAATGCCGCACAGAGTGCTGGTATGTTCCAAACCACCTGCACAGCCATCGCGATACCACTGGACAACATCACTAGGAATACCTTCCATTGCTATGCTCATGACACTCAATTACAACCCCAATTCCAAAAAAGTAGGGACAAAGAACAAATTGTAAATAAAAACGGAATGCAATAATTTACAAATCTCAAAAACTGATATTGTATTCACAATAGAACATAGACAACATATCAAATGTTGAAAGTGAGACATTTTGAAATTTCATGCCAAATATTGGCTCATTTGAAATTTCATGACAGCAACACATCTCAAAAAAGTTGGGACGGGGCAATAAGAGGCTGGAAAAGTTAAAGGTACAAAAAAGGAACAGCTGGAGGACCAAATTCCAACTCATTAGGTCAATTGGCAATAGGTCATTAACATGACTGGGGATAAAAAGAGCATCTTGGAGTGGCAGCGGCTCTCAGAAGTAAAGATGGGAAGAGGATCACCAATCCCCCTAATTCTGCGCCGACAAATAGTGGAGCAATATCAGAAAGGAGTTCGACAGTGTAAAATTGCAAAGAGTTTGAACATATCATAATCTACAGTGCATAATATCATCAAAAGATTCAGAGAATCTGGAAGAATCTCTGTGCGTAAGGGTCAAGGCCGGAAAAC
This sequence comes from Neoarius graeffei, assembly GCF_027579695.1. Taxonomy (NCBI): domain Eukaryota; kingdom Metazoa; phylum Chordata; class Actinopteri; order Siluriformes; family Ariidae; genus Neoarius; species Neoarius graeffei. The sequence goes on from NC_083570.1 coordinate 110,446,365, forward strand.
CATACTGGGTGCCCGTGATCTTCGGGCCCTTAGACGGCACTGCATCACATACAGGCATGCTTCTGTATTGGAAATCACAAAATGGGCTCAGGAATATTTCCAGAGAACATTATCTGTGAACACAATTCACCGCGCCATCCGCCGTTGCCAGCTAAAACTCTATAGTTCAAAGAAGAAGCTATATCTAAACATGATCCAGAAGCGCAGACGTCTTCTCTGGGCCAAGGCTCATTTAAAATGGACTCCCAGATAGCAAAAGGGCGTTGATTCGACGGGGAATCATCGGCATGTTCTTCGACCATACGCCGTCGAATCATCGTGGATCACTGGCGTTGATTCAACACCGCTTTGCTCATACAAGTTTGCGTTGAAACGACGTTGAAAAGTGGATGGTGGCCGACAGAGAATAGACCCCCTTTCACCCTTTATTCAACTACGGATTTCGGTCGATTTATAGTTTAATTTTCGGCGATGATTCATCCAACTTTACTTCCTGTTTTATGTACAACAGGAAGGCTACAAATTAAGCAAAACAGGCTAAATTAAACTAGCTAACAATAAAGCATCGGGGCTCTTGCCTAGGATGAACACACACATGCATACTTCAACCATGAAAGTGAAACTTAATTTATATCAATGTGCGTAGGCTACGTCCTGTTTTATGTACAACAGGATATAAAAATGCATGCAACAATGCACCTCTCCTAATGTTTGTCAAGCTATCTAATGAGGCATAACTTTTAACATTTATAAGGAACAGAACACACTTGAACAAGTTCTTAGAAACATTTTATGATTTATTTATAATTTATAATTGTGGCCTATTCCTCCTGCGGCGCAGACACCTGTACATGGAAACAGAAAAACATAACCAAAATTAATTTGATGCAGCATTGATAAAGAAAGTCAGCAGTAGGCTATGGGTTTCTAAATGACAGAGGCATTGGTAGCCTGGATAATCTTTAAAGTTCATGGCCGCAAGGCGCGACCCATGGCTACACAAAAGAACAGGTCAGCTCAAAACGACATGTGACCTAAGCCTACATGCTCGATTTAAACGCTAAGTTTTCACTCCAACGCTAAGTTTTCACTCCAACAAGACAAGTACTTTGACTCGATTTTCGATTGAATAATGCATCTGCATTGTTGTTGTTTCAAACGGATACTAGTTGAGGGAAATTTCTCCAACGCGTGATATGACTGAAGTTCATCATAACTTCTTAAACTGCTTGAAATTGTATTCGAAATTCCCTTTATTAATAGTGACTGAATAATGGTACGTACCAGATGTCCAGGGATGAATGAAAATGTAGCGTGGTCCAGTGTTTTTCTCAATGTTGTTTCAATGGTCCAAGCGTAACAGCAGGCTGATCCACAAGAGAGTCGCGATCCAACCGAGTGGTGTGGGAGTTTCACGTGCACCCAGGTATATAACGAAAATGACGTCATCCAGTAAACAGCAGTGGTAATCGCACTGCATTATGGGACAATACCATAATGTTGAAAACTGGCCGGCAAAAGTGACGATGGTTCAACATCGTACATTCGACCTTCTCTGACGGTCGACAGATCAACCTTTACCCACAGTGATTCAACAGTGATAAATCGACCTTCTCCGACGGCGGAGAAATCGACGTTTCACGGCGCCGTTTCAGCGTTGATTTTCTGACTTACGACGGAAACCGACCATTCTGACCAAGAATCGGCGCCGTTTCAACGTCCCTCTGCTATCTGGGCTGTGGCAAAGTGGAAAACTGTTCTGTGGTCAGACGAATCAAAATTTGAAGTTCTTTATGGAAATCAAGGACGCTGTGTCATTTGGACTAAAGAGGAGAAGGATGGCCCAAGTTGTTATCAGCGCTCAGTTCAGAAGCCTGCATCTCTGATGGTATGGGGTTGCATTAGTGCGTGTGGCATGGGCAGCTTACACATCTGGAAAGACACCATCAATGCTGAAAGGTATATCCAGGTTCTAGAGCAACATATGCTCCCATCCAGACGACGTCTCTTTCAGGGAAGACCTTGCATTTTCCAACATGACAATGCCAAACCACATACTGCATCAATTACAGCATCATGGCTGCGTAGAAGAAGGGTCTGGGTACTGAACTGGCCAGCCTGCAGTCCAGATCTTTCACCCATAGAAAACATTTGGCGCATCATAAAACAGAACATACGACAAAAAAGACCTAAGACAGTTGAGCAACTAGAATCCTACCGTACATTAGACAAGAATGGGTTAACATTCCTATCCCTAAACTTGAGCAACTTGTCTCCTCAGTCCCCAGACATTTACAGACTGTTGTAAAGAGAAAAGGGGATGTCTCACAGTGGTAAACATGGCCTTGTCCCAACTTTTTTGAGATGTGTTGTTGTCATGAAATTTAAAAATCACCTAATTTTTCTCTTTAAATTATACATTTTCTCAGTTTAAACATTTGATATGTCATCTACAGTGGCGGCTGGTAGTCTTTCAAACAGGGGAGGCTGGTCAGTTACGATATTTCCAGATTTAAAAAAAAAAACATCAATTTTGCCCATACTCTTGCCTCTGATCTGGCTGATTGTTGGCAGCATCACAAACTGTGAAATAACAGGTTCTTTTGGCCCATTAGCCTACTGTCCAATATACATGATGGTGGTGTTGGGGGGGGGGGATATTTTAATATTTTATATTTTAAAATTGTGGCATGTTTTTTAAAAATTTATCATTATTGAAAGCAGCTCTTTGTCAGGAACCTCAGCAGTAGAGCTGGGTGCCACACATTTCATTCAATGACACTTTCCCTATATTTTACTTATTTTGACTGAGAAATGTTTTATTGACAATTTTGATAACCCTTCACTTTTAATCCAGGTCTGTAGTGTGAAATGTTCTCGGCTGTGTTTTTGTTTAAAAATGTTTTCCAAATTGTAGCTGTGTTTAATTCATATCCAGAAAAATATATATTCCAATATAATATACTTAGCATAAACATTTTAAATAGATTCTATATTTTTGGTCCATCCATGACATATTACTAAAGTAGCCTATTTACTGTTGTTGATGTGGGTCACTTGCTGTTAGCCAATTCACTTTCTCGTACCAGGAGAGCTGAAAGGAACGAGTATTATTCCCTACCTTTTTCACCAAGTCAATTTGAGGCGTTGGTCTACCCTGCTCTTTAATTTTAATTTTTTCCTTGAAAGGAAGACTGGCAAATGGCTTCGCCAAAATTAAATCAGCAATGCTTGACATCCGTGCGCAGCTTTCTTGCTAGCTGACTAGCCCCCTCAAGTTCAAGTTCAGTCACTCAAATAAAAGACATTTCTGGAACTAAGATAGCAAACTTGACAACACTATATTTACACTTTATTTACAATGAAAATATATACAAACTAAAAAAGCTGGTAGAAACCGTATGTAATGAATGAAATCGAAATGTAAGCTGATCTCTTACAATACACCACAGCACTTGCGAATCCACATGGGACTGAACTGAAATTCACCGCTGCCTGTCTATAGTTGAAACGAGCTGTTAATCAAAGAAAATATCCGGCCGCTTTCACCAATCACCAGTCTCCTCGCGGAAACTGCCATGTCCCTCCCATGTGAGGCTGGGAGTCCGTAGGCAGGCATTTTCGCAGTATTTGTCCAATAACCGTCTTGCATTTTGATATTGAAAAGCGCATAGCTCCCAAATGCCATTGAAGTCCACTGAGGCTGGGAGTCCGGTGGGCGGGCGTTTTCGCAGTATTTGTCCAATAATCGTCTTGCATTTTGAGATTGAAAGCGCATAGCTCCCAAATGCCATTGAAGTCCACTGAGGCTGGGCTGCATCGCGCTGTCACGAGGGGGAAAAACTCACGCACACATTAAAGTTATAAGGGAATGATTTCGCACTGTAGTTGGGTTGAGCACATATATTTCTATGATTCTGGATCTGAAATAGCAATGTTATAAGGTCAGCTATAACATAAGCCTAGCACAATTCATCCTACACGATGTTCGTCATTTTTAGAGGAGGCTGAGCCTCCCTCGTTGTCTTAGAGCAATCGCCCATGGTCATCTATGTTCTATTCTGAATAAAATATGGAATTTTGAAACTTCCACATCATTGCATTCCGTTTTTATTTACAATTTGTACTTTGTCCCAACTTTTTTGGAATCGGGGTTGTATATCTCACTACATCCTCCCCCACTGACCCCCTTCCCAGTTACCTCAATGACTGTTTATGAAACCTAAAGTTGTGGATGCAGAATAATTTTCTAAAACTTAATGCAGATAAAACAGAAATCATGCTTATCAGCCCCAAATCTCCATTGATCTTCTAGCTTTAGTCTTAACATCGATGGTGCATTTGTTAAATACACTGTGAGATACACTGTGTTCATACTGTTTTACTCAAACTCGAAATGAAATATTCTAATATTTTGAGATTTTTTTATGTTTTTGTATTGTATGCCATACTGATTAAAATTAAAATAGAAAAAAATGCTTGAAACATTTTAGTTTATGTGTAATGAGTCTATAATATATAACATTTTCACTTTCTTAAATAACTGATGGAAAATATTGAACTTTTTCACCATATTCTAATTTTTTGAGATGCACTAGTATATATATATATATATATATAATCTCTCATCTCATTATCTCTAGCCGCTTTATCCTGTTCTACAGGGTCGCAGGCAAGCTGGAGCCTATCCCAGCTGAGTACGGGCGAAAGGCGGGGTACACCCTGGAAAAGTCGCCAGGTCATCACAGGGCTGACACATAGGCAACCATTCACACTCAATTTAGAGTCACCAGTTAACCTAACCTGCATGTCTTTGGGCTGTGGGGGAAACCGGAGCACCCGGAGGAAACCCACGCGGAGAACATGCAAACTCTGCACAGAAAGGCTCTCACCAGCCATGGGGCTCGAACCCAGACCTTCTTGCTGTGAGGCGACCGCGCTAAACACTACACCACCATGCCGTCTATTATTATTATTATTATTATTATTATTATTATTATTAACAACATCGTGCCAAGCACAGAAGCACCGCCTCACAGAGTGCTGGACAGCCCTGACGTTAAAAAGAGCAATGAGCTCACTGCAGTCCATAGCAAGGAGCACAGGCATCGCTCATGACGGACCAAGGCCTGAAGGAAACCGACACCCAAAACTGGGTCTGGAACTACACCACAACCGGTGGACAAAATATTCAAACAAAAAACATTCAAACAAAGAGCAAACATCAAACTATGCAAACACAAAAAGGGGAAAAAATGAAAAATAAAAAGCTCTAGTGAGAAGTGGCAGACAAAATGCGCACAGCATACTGTCAACTGGAAAATGAAAACGTAATTGTTTTGTAGCCAGGTAAGACCCTGGAACTGAATGACTTCGTTTTGAGTACACTGTAACTTAGTCTTGTATTTCTTAGTTGAAACATATAAATAAATAAGTGTGAAAAGTTTCATTCTTGGGCATTTAGGAAAGCTGGCTTCGAAAAGAGTCAATACAGAAGATCAAAGTCCAAGATCTGACCTGCTGTCTTGGTTTGCAATTGTTTATTGGATCCATTCATCATGTTTTGTTGCTTACGTTGCTATGAAATTACCTGTACAGGTTTTACTTGTTCAGCTTGTTGCATTAGAAGGTAGACTGAAGTAGATTAAAACTGATGGTGTTTCAGACCTCTGGGCCGTGTCCTACCCAAAAGGTTATGTTATCTGGTTTAAAAGGTGATGGTGGAGGGAATTTTGCTGCCACAGTCATGTTTTACTGACTTTCACAAATTTCTCCAGCAGCAAAACCTTGTCCTCTGAGGTTCTTGCTCTGCGGTGATTTAGCTTCCTGAAGTGTGTGAGAAATTTAACCGAGGTCCCATGAATCAAAACTAAAGACAAGTTACTCATATTAGGATACCTGCTCCAGGCATGCTGCCAGGATAGGCCTTTGAAATCCCAATGATCTCACCTGATTTGGTTTCTTATCAGTGGAAACCATTCCAACCATTCTATCAGTGCTCTGCAGGACCTCAGGTTGTGACACCAAATCAAATATTACAATCTGTAATGTGTAACTGTTAGCTGAAATGTAGATGTTCCATCTTAATGTCTTGTTCAGCTGCCATGAACCACGAATGTGCTCCAAACCATGAGAAATATGGAAAATGGTGCACTTTGGAACCATTTTGACACATATGAACCACTTCCTGTGTAAGTATACATGTAGGAGTGTCAGAATATGAATCCTTAATATCACACATTTGTTTTCCTGAATTGTTATTCCATTTTAAAACCTTTGAGGATTACACATTCCTAGCAGTTTACTACTAAAGCATATCAAAACCATAAAGGATCAACACAGCACAAAGCAGAAGGATAACACTCACACTTTATTTCACAGTTGATTAAGAGCTGTTCAGCAAAACCCCCAAAGTCACACAAGGGAAATAAAAAGCACTTGCAGGCAATTCAAATGGAAATATGCATCAAGGAATATAACAAAGAAGGAAAACTTGAAAAACAATCTTCGGGAAGTGCTTTATCCTGGTCAGGGGACTAGGTATCCTGGGTGTGAGCTGGGAATACAACATTAATGGGACAGCAGTCACATGTTCTCTTTGTGTCCATGTGGGTTTCCTCTGGGTTCTCCAGTTTCCTTCTAGTTTTGAAACTCTGATTCAAAATTTGCGTAAATGTGTGTGCATATTGGGGCAGGACTTGTGTCTTGTCCATGGCCTTGTTCCCAGAGTTCCTAATTCACTGAAGCTCAGGATAAAACTTCTCCTGGCTCACTGATTCCATGCTAACCTGAGTTCCTCAGACATTTGTATGGATTTGAATAAGAATTGGTATTGTGTTTGGATTTCAGTTAAACATGATAACTTCTGCCCAAACCTTCATATTTACCATTGTATCTTTTCAGATTGAGTAGTGCAAATCATTACCAAAATGGAGTTATGAAGTAACTGAAGTTGGGGAGAAAGGCCACTCCTGAAGATGCTTCTTCTTAGTTAACTTCCTGTACTTGTATAGACCCCTTTCACATGACGTCACCGCGCCGCGAGATTTTGTTAGGTGCCATATTGGAAGACCAAGTACATGCACTCACAATATAAAACAAAGTATGAGCGAGAGTAAAGTGACACGATGGATGATAATTCTGGTTATGTGAGTACATTACCAGTTGCAGAAAGGGCACGGTATGTGGAGAAACTGGCTGTGATTGATGGGTTTGACCCATATGATAAGACTCGGGGCAAGGGAGAATGGAAACATAAGGAGGACCTGACACAAATTCTGCCATCTGTTTGCTACCCAGACATTGTAAACTATTTGTTGTTTACACCCAGTGCCTACACCCAGTGTTCGAACTATGCCGATATTTTCGGGGGGCCCCTTTTTTTCCCTTGGGGGGGTGCTTGCGCTTGTCTCAGAGCGCAGATCTCCAAACACATGAGAAGCCTATCTTACGCACATATCACGCGGACTCCACACCTCCACACACGCATCGCGTCTGAAGTCATAACTCATCAGGGGAAATCGTGTCCGCATTGGCATGTTCAAAAAACAATCTCGCGTCAACAATGAAACCACACGCAAGGAAAAAAAAAAAAACAGTCAGGCTACTCAACAACCAACCTGGCAGCAGCGAGCAAGCCCCAAACCATCCTAAAGTATTATTATTATTAAATTGTAGAAGTCTGGGAGGCTTGCTCCTCATACAGTTATCAACTTGGGGCCACTTTAGCATGTTTTAAATCTGAATTTCTTGCATTTGCTTACCTCAAAGTGTCCGCAGATCATGCACAGACTTATCCATTATATCCACAGTTTTTTGCCAAGTCTCACATAGGTTTCTTTCAAGTCTACTGTTGGGCCAATAAATCATAAATAAAACAGCTCAGATTTGTTTAAGTCGTTTGCCACTCCACTTTATTCCTGTGGGTTCACATACCGCTGCCATTATTATCCCCTTATCATGAGTTTGTTGGTCTTCCAAAATGGCGCAGGGTCTGTTTACTTCCGGTTTCAGGTGACGTCAGTGAAAGGGGTCTATAGTGATGAAGTTTCCATGCTCACCACATTCATGTCTCCTCCATGCTGTTCAACAACTCATATCCAAAAGTCTTTAGTGAGTTAGTGGCTGGTTCTCAAGTTCTCCAAGTTCTCCCCACTTTTTCTAGTTCCATGTCTATGCTAGACGACAGTTAGTTAAAGGTGCTGTTTGCTTTCAGGAATGAATAACTGCGATACCATGTTGGTCTATATCAAATTTTGGGGATTTTTTAATATCTCTGTAATTGTATTTTGGTCTTTACTATGCATTTGTTCTCTTCTTGTTGTAACTCAGGGTTAATATAGTTAAGACTAAAACTAAAACTAGCAGTGAAAATAAATGTTAACCAAAATAAAAATGACAGTTTTCAAAAAGCCAAAGATGAAATAATAACTATAAGGAACAATTCAACTACATGAACTGAAACAAAATAGTTGTAAAATCAGCTTTGCTAATATTAAACTGAAGAAGAAGAAGAAGAAGAAGAGGAAGAAGAAGAAGAAGAAGAAGAAGAAGAAGAAGAAGAAGAAGAAGAAGATGCTTGCTGTATACTTCCTGAAAAACTAAAACTAACATGACAACTAAACTAAAACTAGTCAATTTGTCAAAATAACTAGAAGGGCATATGGTAGAGTTCATACCTCCACCAAGCCACATACTATCAACATCAAACTCAACTCATTTGATCCTAGGATAATACTAAAGCTGTCCACCCAATTTCGTCCAAATCTGTTCACTACTTTTTGAGTTACATTGGGAACAGACAAACAAATCCTGGATCAACTGACATATGGATTTGCATCAAAATCTAATCAATTGTTCCTTGGCCCATGGCTCACTTTTCCATCAAATTTCATCCAAACCTGTTCACTACTTTTTGAGTTGGGAACAAACAAACAACAAACAAACAAACAAACAAGCAAATGGAGGCGAAGACATAACCTTCTTCAAAAAATTGGCAGAGGTAACCAGACTCTTGAGGCTTAATTGCACTGGAATGTTTACTTTCAAAAAGGAAAGTTTTTGTACTTTTTTTTTAACACCAGTTTACCCATCAGAAAATAGAATGGTCTCTGGAAAGCTAAAGACTTATTCATTAAAGTAAAATAATGACAATAGATGTAACTTCTTCTTTTGGCTTCTCCCATATGTTAGGGATCACCACAGCAGATCTATTCCACATAGGTTTTTACAACAGATGGCCTTCCTGATGTAACCCTTCCCAATCTATCCAGGCTTAGGACTGGCACTAAGTATGCCCTGAATTGTACAACCCCAGTGGCTGGGTATTTTACCTAATCTGCATGTCTTTGAACTGTGGAAGAAACAAGAGCGCCCAGAGGAAACCTGCACAGACACAGGGAGAACATGCAAACTCTACACAGAAAGGCCCCCATCAGCTATGAGGTTTGAGCCCAGAACCTTCTTGCTACAAGGTGACAGTGGTGTAGCCACTACACCCCTCCCCCCAAAAAAGTAACTATAATGTAACTATGTTGGGAAAAGTAAAAAATAAACAAATTAATAAATAAAGATCATGGAACTGGATCCTGGATCTGCATACATATCCAGATTTGCATCAAAATCTAGTCAGTTGTTCCCTGGTCCATGGCCCACCTTTCCACCAAATTTCATCCAAATCTGTTCATTACTTTTTGAGTTACATTGGGAAAATAAATAAATAAATAAATAATTAATTAAATACCCTATGGGTACATGTGGCTGCTGCTTATAAATAAAAGTGTTTTCTGACATCATGTCCATACAGTAAATATAGCATATATATTTACTCTTTGAGGCAATAGCCACAAAAAAAATGAAGCGTAATCCAAAAATGAACAATTTAAAAATCACAGAAGTAAAATATACCAAGTGTCTGTACTTGATATTATTCTACTCTTACCTCTTACAGTTTTCGAAAATGAAATCTCCAAACCGAGGCTGACATGCACATGCTGTTGCCATGACCCAAACTCTTATTTCCTGGAAATGGCCCAGCGGTAGAGCTCAGTGGTCTCAATACTCTTTTTGACAACTTCCTGTAACAACTTGGAAGTGCATCACATCTCCATCACACATGGGACCACTGGCTGAAGAAGGCAAGGAAAGGGGGGCAATCTGGAGTATATTTTAAAATAGGAACGTACTTTCCCTCGGTAATAAGCATAAACATGTCTGAAAGTGATTTTCTTTAGTCTAGTCCATTTTTCTCGAATGGTGAACCAAATTGTATACACTCACTGGCCATTTTATCAGGAACATCTGTATGCGTATCCGCATGCGCTGTATGCTATTGTTACACATATTCTTACTTTTTTACAACATGATGGCATAGTGGCTACTGTAGCCACAACAAACAAACAAATTGATGGAAAAAAATAACCTCCTCCAACACAGTTGGTGGAAGTCAAAAATAAAAATAAAAGTCAAGTCAAGTTTATTTGTATAGTGCTTTTAACAATAAACATTGTCGCAAAGCAGCTTTACACAATTTGAACGACTTAAAACATGAGCTAATTTTATCCCTAATCTATCCCCAATGATCAAGCCTGTGGCGACGGTGGCAAGGAAAAACTCCCTCAGACGACATGAGGAAGAAACCTCAAGAGGAACCAGACTCAAAAGGGAACCCATCCCCATTTGGGCAACAACAGACAGCATGACTATAATATTAACAGTTTTAACAAGAAGTCAGTTTCATTGATGTTATAAATTCTTCATTGATGGGAACTTGAGTGCAAAACTGTTCATGCCAACTGCAGTCCTAAAGTTAGCAAGTCAACTGTAGTCCTCAGCCATAAAAGCATTACTGTAAGAGTCCAGAGCGTCCTCCAAGTGTGACTTTCAACTGTCCTCATGGGGCCGTCCTCCACAGGAGCGATGTGATGAGACTCCAACCAGACACAGGGCACCAGGATGGATCAGGCAGGTCCGAGGAGCAGAAGAGGTCAGCATCTCGATCCCAGGACCAACATGTAACTCAGAGGGACAGATTTGGGGGGGGGGGGGGGAACACAGGTTGTTAGGTATGCCCAATGTCTCCTGAATAAGTAGGAACAGTATACATATGGCACTGAGTACAAGCAGGGACTCCGGCAACTAACTATGACAGCATAACTAAAAGGGGAGAGCCAGAAGGTAACACAGGCGTGAGGGAGCCCCAGGACATAAAGCAGCAGCCACTACACCGTCAACAAACTCGAGTGAGCAAGCGAGTGGGGGACTGACAGCATCCATACATCCCAGTTTACCAAAACACTCTATGTCTGAGGACCCTCCAGATCTACACCTTTACCTCAAACACCATTAACAAAAGGCTTGACTAAACAGATATGTTTTCAGCCTAGACTTAAACACTGAGACTGTGTCTGATTCCCAAACATTACTTGGAAGGCTGTTCCATAACTGTGGGGCTTTGTAAGAAAAGGCTCCGCCCCTTGATGTAGCCTTCACTATACGAGGTACCAGCAGATAGCCTGCACCTTTTGATCTAAGTAGGCGTGGCGGGTCATAGAGGGGCAGAAGTTCACTCAGGTACTGTGGTGCGAGACCATTTAGTGCTTTAAAGGTCAATAGTAATATTTTATAATCAATACGAAATTTGATTGGGAGCCAATGCAGCGTGGATAAGACAGGGGTGATGTGGTCATATTTTCTAGTTCTAGTAAGAACTCTTGCTGCTGCATCTTGAACTTATTGGAACATCCAGACAGTAAGGCATTACAATAATCCAACCTGGAGGTAATGAAAGCATGAACTAGTTTTTCCACGTCATGTAGTGACATTAAATTTCTTATCTTAGCAATATTTCTGAGATGAAAGAAAGCTATCCGGGTAATGCTATCAATGTGAGCCCCGAACGAAATACTGGGGTCAACAATCACTCCGAGGTCTTTTACTGCTGCACGTGAAGAAACAGAAAGGCCATCCAGAGTTACTGTGTAATCAGAAAACTTACTTCTAGCTGCATGTCGTCCTAGTACAAGCACTTCAGTCTTGTCAGAGTTAAGCAGAAGGAAGTTAATAAGCATCCAGTGTCTAATGTCCTTTACACATTCCTCAATTCTATTAAGCTGGCGTCTCTCATCAGGCAGATCCTCAATTCTATTAAGCTGGCGTCTCTCATCAAGCAGATCCGATGTGGATGGCCTCTGCTTGTGGTCTTTGCGCAGGAGGAGAAAAAAAAAGAAAAGAAAAAAAGAAAAATACAAAATAAAACTACTTATGCAGTTGTAAAACTAATTAAAATGAAATAAAAGCTAATGAAATTTTCAAACCTGTAATAACTCTGGTGTAACTGTAATTCTACCCCTTTGTGAGTCTTCACTCTTCTTCATCGAATTTCTGCAGCTCTCCATCATGACCCTGACTGCTGTTCAAAGCGGCATATTGAGAAGATTAAAATCTGTGTGTGTCTCCTGTCACTTCACCTACTGGATGTGTTTGTGGAGGTGATAATAACGAGGATAAAAGTTGAAAGATATAGCTATTCTTTCTGCCAGGCTGAACAGAAGGAAAGAAGTCATACCCTGACCATGGCTAACAACAGAATGGATAAGAAAACCATTGTTCTTCTGGCTCTCTCCTTCTTTTTCTTTTTTTTTCCCTTTTACTGAGGTTATTTCATGCAGAAAACCATACTGGTTTAATGCAGGAATTATGCAGGGGGTAAAAAACATCAATCCTGAACCATTTTTTAATTATCTCTGCATGGGATAATTGTCCATAATCCATTAGTGTTTTATGTTCATGTATTAGGTGATTTTATATTATTTTATGTCTTTATATTTTATTTAATGCCTGCATATGGAATGGAAATGTGTCAAGAAGATGTGCTTTGCATTTGAATCATTTTTTTCTTGGAAATGTATGCATTGGAAATGCTTAGTGTGTGCATCTGTGTGTATGTGTAGAGAGGTGTTAAGAGGTTTAAAATAAAATTAAATTGCTATGCTACAACAGCTTGTATGTGCAAATGTAGTAATTTATTAACACAGTACCATGACATGTACAAATAAGGTGTTCGTGAACATTATTTATTTATTTATTTATTTATTTTTACAAATGTAAAATCCAGAATATTTTTGTTAACATGCAGCCAAATCATTGAGTCAATAGATGGAGTCATGATGAGAGATGAGATTCGCTTTTCCCCGAGTCCACTGAAGCTTCGAATCAACCCCAAGTCCTGCCTCATACAAAATTAACACAGATTGTATGATATTTGTTTAAATATGGAGGTGATGATAGAAAATCATGTGCGCCGATTGGTTGAGAAATTCGGAAGATTTCTCGATAATCACCTCGAGTGACTCAGCAAAATGGTGGCCGATCGCTTCGTCACTGTAAGTGAGAAAGAATTACAAATGATGAAAAACCGCTGTTCCAAAAAGCACTAAAAATGCTATAAAGTTTGGTCTTCGGGCGGCACGGTGGTGTAGTGGTTAGCGCTGTCGCCTCACAGCAAGAAGGTCCTGGGTTCGAGCCCCGGGGCCGGCGAGGGCCTTTCTGTGTGGAGTTTGCATGTTCTCCCCGTGTCCGCGTGGGTTTCCTCCGGGTGCTCCGGTTTCCCCCACAGTCCAAAGACATGCAGGTTAGGTTAACTGGTGACTCTAAATTGACCGTAGGTGTGAATGTGAGTGTGAATGGTTGTCTGTGTCTATGTGTCAGCCCTGTGATGACCTGGCGACTTGTCCAGGGTGTACCCCGCCTTTCGCCCGTAGTCAGCTGGGATAGGCTCCAGCTTGCCTGCGACCCTGTAGAAGGATAAAGCGGCTAGAGATAATGAGATGAGATGAGTTTGGTCTTCAAGCTATTCAAAGGTAAGGTGAGATTGTGATTTATTTCAAAACAAAGTATTTTATGTGACTCAGTGTAGATAAGTGACACAAGTCTGTGCCACACCTTTATTACATTTGCATCCCATTTTTGAAGTTCGAAAAACATGCTCTTTTAATATGATTTTTAAAAAAATAATTACCTGTGTATTTATATTTAAACAATTATCCACCTCAGGCTCAGTGAATATTGGTGAATATTCTCTCCACATTCACTGGACATGAGTAATTGTGCACTCTGATTGGCTACTTTACTACTAGAATATTAGCTCATATATCATGAGTAGAGAAAAACAAAATGGCGACGCGTGTTGCTGAACCAACCTAGGACGAAATAAAAACTCTACTCGAAAACAAAACCCCAAAAATCAAGTTCAAGTTTATTCAAATTTTAGCTAAACAAGTACAATAAATCATGCACCCACATATAGCTAAGTAGCTAGTTTAGGTGGGTTTGTAAATGCAAATATCTATAAAACAAAGCTTCTATAGGAAATTTTATGCAAAACAGATTTTTCCTTTTTTTTCTTTACAAGAAGACAAACTCTTCTCCTCTTCCTTTTTTTCTTTACAAAGAAAAAAAATACAAAACAAAAAAATTATTTTACAAAACAGATTTTCCAACAAAATATCGATTTTGACGAAATCTAGATCTATAATTAGATAAAAGACAAGTATTTAAAATATGTATATAACTAAGAACTAAAACAGGTTACACGGGTCAACAATTTTTCAGACATTGTCTGCTTCAGAGATGAAATTGGCTGTTTGTTATGAAATTTGGTGTATTGAAATCAAATATGACAATTAAAACAGCTGATTGGCTATGGCTTCCCAGATAGCAGAGGGACGTTGATTCGACGGGGAATCATCGGTATGTTCTTCGACCATACGCCGTCGAATCATCGTGGATCACCGGCGTTGATTCAACACCGCTTTGCTCATACGAGTTTGCGTTGAAACGACGTTGAAAAGTGGATGGTGTCCGACAGAGAATAGACCCCCTTTCACCCTTTATTCAACTACGGATTTCGGTCGATTTATAGTTTAATTTTCGGCGATGATTCATCCAACTTTACTTCCTGTTTTATGTACAACAGGAAGGCTACAAATTAAGCAAAACAGGCTAAATTAAACTAGCTAACAATAAAGCATCGGGGCTCTTGCCTAGGATGAACACACACATGCATACTTCAACCATGAAAGTGAAACTTAATTTATATCAATGTGCGTAGGCTACGTCCTGTTTTATGTACAACAGGATATAAAAATGCATGCAACAATGCACCTCTCCTAATGTTTGTCAAGCTATCTAATGAGGCATAACTTTTAACATTTATAAGGAACAGAACACACTTGAACAAGTTCTTAGAAACATTTTATGATTTATTTATAATTTATAATTGTGGCCTATTCCTCCTGCGGCGCAGACATCTGTACATGGAAACAGAAAAACATAACCAAAATTAATTTGATGCAGCATTGATAAAGAAAGTCAGCAGTAGGCTATGGGTTTCTGGTAGCCTGGATAATCTTTAAAGTTCATGGCCGCGAGGCGCGACCCATGGCTACACAAAAGAACAGGTCAGCTCAAAACGACATGCGACCTAGGCCTACATGCTCGATTTAAACGCTAAGTTTTCACTCCAACGCTAAGTTTTCACTCCAACAAGACAAGTACTTCGACTCGTTTTTCGATTGAATAATGCATCTGCATTGTTGTTGTTTCAAATGGATACTAGTTGAGGGAAATTTCTCCAACACATGATATGACTGAAGTTCATCATAACTTCTTAAACTGCTTGAAATTGTATTCGAAATTCCCTTTATTAATAGTGACTGAATAATGGTACGTACCAGATGTCCAGGGATGAATGAAAATGTAGTGTGGTCCAGTGTTTTTCTCAATGTTGTTTCAATGGTCCAAGCGTAACAGCAGGCCGATCCACAAGAGAGTCGTGATCCAACCGAGTGGTGTGGGAGTTTCACGTGCACCCAGGTATATAACGAAAATGACGTCATCCAGTAAACAGCAGTGGTAATCGCACTGCATTATGGGACATCCTACCAATGTTGAAAACTGGCCGGCAAAAGTGACGATGGTTCAACATTGTATATTCGACCTTCTCTGACGATCGACAGATCAACCTTTACCCACGGTGATTCAACAGTGATAAATCGACCTTCTCCGACGGCGGAGAAATCGACGTTTCACAGCGCCGTTTCAGCGTTGATTTTCTGACTTACGACGGAAACCGACCATTCTGACCAAGAATCGGCGCCGTTTCAACGTCCCTCTGCTATCTGGGTTCCAAGATATTTAAGATTTTACATTTTATACTTAAGTACATTGTGTAGATAGTAATGTTTTAAGTAGAAATTGTAAACCTAGGTATCTTCATGTGTTTATGTTTGGTTTACATTATATTTCACCTGTTCTCTTTATGTGACACTAGAAAATCAGCAAAAAGTGTATATACATAAAATGTATTATGAGCGAAATGGCAAAAAACAATTATGTATAAGTACTGAATAGGTTTAGTCCTTATTCAGAGTTTATTCAGTGCTTTTTGGCAGCTTGCCTCTTGTATTCATGAAACGCAGCATCTCTTGTCAAGCTTGTCAAGCAAAGACTTAATTTCGAGTGCATAGCACTGTATGTTTTTTTTTTTTTTAAGCTGATAGGGCAATTTGTTCAGAAGAGTGATGCAAGTTGACTTATGATTGCATCATCAGTGACTTCTTGGAATAAGATGATATCATGCATGATGCAATACCGGCTTCAGATTGCATCATTCATTGTTTTGCCAAAAAAGTAAGTACTATCCAAACACAATCATAGATTTATTCATAGAGCCAATCTTGAAAACTAGAGCCAGTTAACAATTTTCATTTTCGTTTTCAGCAACCCAGGATTAGTAAAGTTTGACTATATTTATTTTGAAAGCATTTTGGCTGTAGACCAGTGTTATCAAGGTCAACTTCATATCCTGACTTGGTGATGCATCTTAAAAGAAGTTGCTTAATATATTCGCAAAAGTTCTTTTGAGGTTGTGTTCTAATATGGTCACAGATTATGTTCCATATGCAAACACCAATGCGACAAAAATAAATTTTCTGGATGTCTGTTCCTGAATATTGGAAATAGAGATTTTTAGAGGTTGATGACCTTGTGTTATAGGAATGAACTGAACCAACAAAAGAGAATAAATTACAGATATTTGAAGGAGCATGACTGGAAACTGCATCATGCATTAATTTCTTACAAAAATTCTTATCAAGTATTTAAAAGAAATAGCTAAAAGAGTATAGGTTTTTTTCCCCTTAATATCTGCTTTTCTACACTCCAGCCCAGTTGGTGGCGCTAATACACCTTTAAGTTGGTTTGCCAACCACCAAAAAAAAAACCTAAAGAAGGAGAAGAAGAAACCCCAAAATACAAAAAAGGGCAGCAAAATATGGAATAAAAGAATTGATGGTAAGAGCGTATCTTTTTTTAATTTTTCAAGAATTATTATAATTATCGCATTTTTCACAAATTGCTCCCGTCATTTCACCGGTTTGTTTACATTCTAAGTGGAAATGGTTTTGTCAGATGTTTTGTATAAAGTTTTTATTTATCAATTTTGCAAAAAATAAAAATAAAAATGCTCTGTTTCTCAAAATCCAGTGAATGTGGATAGAATAAAACAGTCATTCCACTTAATCTTGTCGTACATGGATTATAGACAACTCAGTGCTACGCGACTTGTCAGCTATCATCTCACGTACGACTCGATTTTGTGGAACAACTGTTAAATATTATAGTAACATTAGTAGCAATAAGAAGATTGTTACTTATTACACCACAGTTTGTTGAATTGTAGAATATAAGCTAATGCATCATATTTAAAAAAAAATCATTGGTGTGTTGAAGTTTTCTGTCAGGAAATGTTTATATAAAATTTACAGGATTCTTCAGTATCAGCATGAAGAAATCACAAAATTCTGCTGAGAGACAAAAACATGGAGGTGGTCATTAATAAAGAATGAGATCATTATACAAATTCTCATCTCATTATCTCTAGCCACTTTATCCTGTTCTACAGGGTCACAGGCAAGCTGGAGCCTATCCCAGCTGACTACGGGCGAAAGGCGGGGTACACCCTGGACAAGTCGCCAGGTCATCACAGGGCTGACACATAGACACAGACAACCATTCACACTCACACCTACAGTCAATTTATGCCGCTTTTCCACTACCAACGCGGCTGAGTTGGGCTGAGCCGTGCCGTGCTGAGTTGGGCTGAGTCGAGCTGAGTGGGGCTGTTGGAGTTGCATTTCGACTACAACCGCGCTGAACCGTGCTGGCTGGAAGTGGGTGGACACATTGGGTGGAGTTAGCGAAAGTGGGTGGACGTAACGTGATGTCGTTAGGCGGCGCAAACAGTGACATCAGTGAGCTTTTAGGGGTAGTCTCACGACCCGGATAGTAAACAATAAACATGGAGTCGTTAGTATTGCTGGTCTTGGTGCTGTGGCTTGTTGTCACCGACAACGGCAACAGATACTGGCAAGAGCGTATAGATGAGGCGAGGCGCATAAGGCTTCAGAAATTCTTGTAATTCGTAATTCTTCTTCTTCCGGGTTTACGGTGTTTACAGATCCCAGCGTGCTCGCGGGGTGTGTGTGGGCGTGTGAGGACACTCCTCCTCACCAATCAGTGCACAGGGGAGTGTCTCCGCACGCCCCTAGCCCCACTTGGCTCGGTTTGGCTCGCTTCAGCCCCACTCCAAAACCGTGCGAGTTTTGGGTGCTAAGCAGGGCTGAAGCGAGCTGAGTCGTGCTGTTCTAAGGTAGTCGAAACGCGAGCCGTGTCGGGCTGAAGTGAGCTGAAAAAGGGTGGTGGAAAAGGGCCATTAGAGTCACCAGTTAACCTAACCTGCATGTCTTTGGACTGTGGGGGAAACCGGAACACCCGGAGGAAACCCATGCAGACACGGGGAGAACATGCAAACTCCGCACAGAAAGGCCCTTGCCGGCCACGGGGCTCGAACCCGGACCTTCTTGCTGTGAGGCGACAGAGCTAACCACTACATCACCATGCCGCTCCATTATACAACATTTTGTATTACATCCAGTGTTTATTTACTCTTTATTTTCTACAAAACACACAGTGTATTTGATTCACTTCCTGCAGTGAGTCGATTCACAGTCGAATCACTTTCTCACTGCAGTCGAGTTCACTGGGAAGGGTTGATTCTGATCATCTTGTGTCGATGCTCACGGACCAGTTGTTTTGTTTCACATGTGAGTGCTGTGTTCTCACCTGCCTAAAGACCTGCACCAAGGAGACAAACACACCAGGGTTCTGTTCAAACCACATACACAGTGTACGTATATGCAAAAACACATAACATTGTGGATCTAATTTAAAACTCGAAGGGCATTCGGTAGATTGCATACCTCTACCAGGTTACATATTGTCAACTTCAAAATCAAATCACTTGAACATAGGATAATGCTAAAGCTGTCCACCAAATTTCACCCAAATCCGTTCACTATTTTTTTTATTACGTTGGGAACAGACAAAAGAATCCTGGATCTGCAGACATATCTGGATCCTGGATTTGACTCAAAATCTAATCAATGGTTCCGTGGCCCATGGCTCACCTTTCCACCAAATTTCATCCAAATACATTCACTACTTTTCAAGTTACGTTGGGAAAAGACAAAGCTGGCAGAGGTAACAAGGAACAAGTGATTGATACATCTGCAGTCACACTCTGGCGCATTCTCTCAGCTGGGACTGAAATGGAAATTACATTTTTGTTTCTTATACATCATCTATTTTATGGTGAAGTGTTTTAAACGGGGTAAAACGCTTCAAGAAATGGTCTCTTGGGGTTTGCTTGGTGCAGAGAGAACAGTTTCCTTTAAGTATGTGGAAAAGTGCTGAACAAAGACTATAAACCTCTCTCTCTCTCTCTCTCTCTCTGAATGTGTCTCCGTCTTTAGTGCAGTGTAGTAAAATCTCTACTTTAATGAATCAACTCTGCTTTTAAAAAGCAAACACCATAAAGCATCACGAAATTGCTCACCTTTTTTTTTTATACATTTGATGTCTTTTCATAAACCAAAAGCTCAACAACCCCCCCCACCCAAAAAAAAAAAAACCTTTCTGTTTGTATATTATGGCCCAAAGTGAAAAGTGACAAACTCAGCATTTTTTTTTCTTCTTGCTTCCTTGTAACCCAGCGCATTTTCCCTTCGTCAGGACGTCTCACATCGGTCTAATCCAGGAAGTGAGTGTGATTCAGGAAGTGTTCTCTAATCAGAGGTTTTCCAGAATGTGATGGATCTAAACTGTTGCTCGGAGATGATATTTGCACATTTATATCAGTAATGCTTTGCTTAAAACTAAACAAAACCCCAAAAGTAAATGCTCTTTGTCAAGTGCCCTGATGCCCCCCCCACACACATGCTTTAATTAAATATAAAACTTTATAACAGCAATTTATCCATTTTCAACATTGCAATATTGCTAAAAAAAAGAAAAAAAGGCTTACCTCAGCATGACCATTTGCACTGAAACCAGATATCTGCTTGTGACATTGCTTCACACTAGTACACCATTTCCCTTAGTAACACACAGCCATCAATTCTGAAATTTAATTTATTTATTTATTTTTTTTTTTATAGTGTTGCTGTGCAAACATGGAAAATGTTCATGAACACAAAATAAATGTTTGAACTAGAATATAAGACCACAGAGGAAGAAACAAATGGTGAAAGTGATTCCATGTCACACACACACACTCATGGCTGCCATGAACTACAACTCCCAAATGCCACATTGCCCTCCCTCTCCGGAATCCTAATTCCCACAGCACCTGCTCCTCATCTCCAACCCAATCACCTAACAGTACTTAAGAGCTCCTTCTCCATACAATCAGCATGAAGTATCACTCAGCATGTAACTACCTGACCCTACCAAGCTGGTGGTTACTGTTTGGACTTCTCGTGACTCTGACCTAAGTTCTGTTTGTTCCCGACTCTGATTCTACATCAATTCTGCAACATTCTGATTGTGCCTCGCTTGACCCATTACTTTCCCCTGGCTTTGATTAAGGTTTCCAATTGGGATTTGGTTACCAGTTTGCAACATACCTGCTCTCCCCTGAGACTGCTTTCATAAGTGCCTGCCTTTTCTGACATTCCAGCGATACAAGAAGTGATGATGCTCCTACAAAATAATACCCTTTATAGGACTCAGGATGGCAGCACGGTGGTGTAGTGGTTAGCACTGTTGCCTCACAGCAAAAAAGTCCTGGGTTTGAGCCCAGTGGCTGACAGGGGCCTTTCTGTGTGGAGTTTGCATGTTCTCCCGGTGTCTGTGTGGGTTTCCTCTGGGTATGCTGGTTTCCCCCACAGTCCAAAGACATGCAGATTAGGCTAACTGGTGGCTCTAAATTGACCATAGGTGTGAATGTGAGTGTGAATGGTTGTTTGTCTCTACAGTATGTCAGCCCTGTGATGATCTGGTGACTTGTCCAGGGTATACCCTGCTTCTTGCCCATAGTCAGCTAGGATAGACTCCAGCTCGCCTGCAACCCTGCACAGGATAAGCAGTTACAGAAAATGGATGGATGGATGGATGGATGGATGGAGGACTGGGGATGGCAAAAAAAATCCTTTTGCAGTGTTCAGGATTATTTTTACAACCAAATCCTTCACACTCAGCATCTTCCCGGTTGTTTACAGCAATTTAGAAGCAATGTATCCACTCGATCTCAACCTTGGTAAGTCATTAAATGAGTGAATTTGTCACAATCTTGGATTTTCTCATGTAAATTGTAATCCATCCATTATCTGTAGCCACTTATGCTGTTCTACAGGGTCGCAGGCAAGCTGGAGCCTATTCCAGCTGACTATGGGCAAGAGGCAGGGTACACCCTGGACAAGTCGCCAGGTTATAGTAGGGCTGACACATAGAGACAAACAACCATTCACATCTACGGTCAATTTAGAGCCACTAATTAGCCTAACCTGCACATCTTTGGACTGGGGGGGAAACTGGAGCACCTGGAGGAAACCCACACAGACATGGGGAGAACATCCAAACTTCACACAGAAAGGCCCTCATTGGCTGCTGGGCTCGAACCCAGGACCTTCTTGCTGTGAGGTGCCAGTACTAACCACTATACCACCATGCCACCTGTACACAGTAGACAGGTACAACTATGAACAAATAACCACTCAAACATGTCTTATATAGATAGTATCTGTCCCTATGAAGGAGTTTATTTTTGGGTTTTATTTGGTTTTAAGAGATATACATAACTCTGTGGTTGAAATAAAGTCACTTATCTGTGAACTCATGGTGTTAAATTCTGGATTCTGATTGGTCAGAAGGTGTTGATTGATTAATTGCAGATCTAAAATAACAGGTTAATGTGTGCCCATGATACACTCACTTTAATACATTATTGTTTTTATAAGTTACAGCTCACACATAGACGTGTGTGTGTGTGTGTGTGTGTGTGTGTGTGTGTGGCAGTCTGTATAATGTGAGGATAACAATAAATGGATTAAAACCTGTTTACAATTGAAATGTTGAAGTTTTATGTCTGGAAATGTTTATTTAACATCCTATATAAAATAAATCCCATTAATTATTATACAATTACTTAAACTTGGTTTTTAGTTTAGAATTTTTTTTCTATTTAATCTTCATCAATATTTTGGGCTTTTTTATATTAAATAACACTGTATCTGTGCTGACAATTAAATTCATCCGTCTGTGACATCGGAGCAGCACACAACCAATGCCTTTGTACCAGAATAATGAAAATGAAGCAGCAATCAAATAAACATTACAAATACTTCAAAATAAAGTTGTTTAATGTGTTTCAGGATGGATGGAGTTTTCCTTTAATAGCCAAGTACATCATGTGGAAGTTGTTCTGATATCATAACAATCCAAAATGGAGAAATGAGAGCATGTCCATGTCCCTTTCAGTGCAGAATGGGATTCAGAGTGCTTTCAGAGTGCAGATCATGTGCATTTGTTTCAAGAGGTCTTGTCTCCACCTCTGTCCTGTCATTGGTGTGTTTTCTGACACTACCATGGTGAAAAATCTTTCAAGCATCTTCAAGGATCCATAAAGGGTTTTTTGTTGTTGTTGTTGTTGTTGTTGTTGTTGTGAAGGTCTTTGAGGATCCTGTTGAGGAGCTCAGTAAAG